>NC_135814.1:105725538-106382374 GCF_964213995.1 Mustelus asterias | reverse complement strand
AAAGTCCCTTTGAACCTTTGCTGTTTGTGGTTTTTCACCATTTGGAAAGACCCCTGTTTTATCCTGTCCAGTTCCAAAGCCTCAAAATTGAAATCCATTTGTCCGATTGGCAAATTCACCCCATTGATCCGAGTCTCTTTGCAATTTTAATCTACTCTCCGCACTGCGATTGGAGGATGCAGGGTGGGGAGAGAGTGGGGGAGGGGAGACAGTCCAAGGGTAAATGGGGGGAGCGGAGAGTGCGGAGAGTGGTGACTGGGGGGGAACGGAGAGGGGTGAGTGTGGGGGAGGGGAGAGGGGTGAGTGTCGGGGAGGGGAGAGGGGTGAGTGTGGGGGAGGGGAGAGGGGTGAGTGTGGGGGAACAGAGAGGGGTGAGTGTGGGGGAGGGAGAGGGGTGAGTGTGGGGGAACGGAGAGGGGTGAGTGTAGGGGAGGGAGAGGGATGAGTGTGGGGGAGGGGAGAGGGGTGAGTGTGGGGGAGGGGAGAGGAGTGAGTGTTGGGGAGGGGAGAGGGGTGAGTGTGGGGGAGGGGAGAGGGGTGAGTGTGGGGGAGGGGAGAGGGGAGAGTGTGGGGGAGGGGAGAGGGGTGAGTGTGGGGGAGGGGAGAGGGGAGAGTGTGGGGGAGGGGAGAGGGGTGAGTGTGGGGGAGGGGAGAGGGGGGAGTGTGGGGGAGGGGAGAAGGGTGAGTGTGGGGGAGGGGAGAGGGGAGAGTGTGGGGGAGGGGAGAGGGGTGAGTGTGGGGGAGGGGAGAGGGGTGAGTGTGGGGGAGGGGAGAGGGGTGAGTGTGGGGGAGGGGAGAGGGGAGAGGGGTGAGTGTGGGGGAGGGGAGAGGGGGAGTGTGGGGGAGGGGAGAGGGGTGAGAGTGGGGGAGGGGAGAGGGGAGGAAGGGGAGAGGAAGGAGGGGGAGGGGGAGGAGTGAGTCGACAGCAACATTGAAGATGAACGGCAGGATCGGGTGATCATATTCTGGGATTCCTATCGGACAGCGGGACGAATGGACAGCCTGGGGTGGGGGTGAGGGAGGAAGGGGGTGGGGGGGAGTCGGTGGCAGGTGGACAGGGACAGGCTCCCTTGGGGATGGAAAAAGCAATCTGGGAAGTGGGGGGTGGGGGGAGGGGCGGGCGCGGTGCGGGAGTTGAGGTTCCTCAGATAGGCCTGGAGGGAGAGAGCTTGGAGGAGGTGAGGTGGATAGCTTCCTTGAGGAAGGGGAGGAACTTCTTGTCCCCCTGAGCCCAGAGGAAGATGTAACCCTGTGGATCTAACAGCTCCCACCTCCCTCACACTGACAATCTTCCTGAGGCAGACAATCCAGTGTGAAAACATGCAGCCTGAACGCGGGAGCCGGATGTAAACCTGTTGGTGAAGAATCCTCGATGGTGAGGATCCCAATATCCAGCATCATTTCCAGGGCAGGGTTCTCACACAGTATGTTTGGGGCAGGTTCTTTGTATTGAACTGACCCGTCCCTCTGCCCCTCTCGGGGGGCTTTAATATCGAGACCACGATTCCTGTGTGGGCAGCTTACTCTGATCATCTGATTGGTGCCCAATGCAATGGGAGTGAGCAGTTTAATTGCAAACCATTGCTTGGAGCTGGAAAAGCAAAGTGGCAGTGGGTGGCTGGTCTCACTCACCCACAGGCAGGGCTGAGACTGTCACTGGGCTCAGACTGTCACTGGGCTGTGGCTGTCACTGGGCTGAGACTGTCACTGGGCTCAGACTGTCACTGGGCTGAGACTGTCACTGGGCTCAGACTGTCACTGGGCTGAGACTGTCACTGGGCTCAGACTGTCACTGGGCTGTGGGTGTCACTGGGCTGTGGATGTCACGGGGCTGAGGCTCACAACACCAGGTTAAAGTTCAACAGGTTTATTTGGTAGCACGAGCTTTCAGAGCGCCGCTCCTTCATCAGGTGAGTGTCGGGTTTGTTTCACAGACTCAATTGCAAGATAATGGTTGGAATGCGAGTCTTTACAGGTAACCAAGTCTTAAAGGTACAGACAATGTGAGTGGAGAGAGCATTAAGCACAGGTTAAAGAGATGTGTATTGTCTCCAGCCAGGACAGTTAGTGAGATTTTGCAAGCCCAGGCAAATCGTGGGGGTTACAGATAGTGTGACATGAACCCAAGATCCCGGTTTAGGCCGTGCTCATGTGTGCGGAACTTGGCTATCAGTTTCTGCTCAGCGACTCTGCGCTGTCGTGTGTCGTGAAGGCTGCCTTGGAGAACGCTTACCTGAAGATCAGAGGCTGAATGCCCGTGACTGCTGAAGTGTTCCCCAACAGGAAGGGAGCACTCCTGTCTGGTGATTGTCGATCGGTGTTCATTCATCCGTTGCCGTAGCGCCTGCATGGTTTCCCCAATGTACCATGCCTCGGGACAGCCTTTCCTGCAGCGTATCAGGTAGACAACATTGGCCGAGTCGCAAGAGTAGGTACCGTGTACCTGGTGGATGGTGTTCCCACATGAGATGATGGCACCTGTTTTGATGATCCGGCACGTCTTGCAGAGGTTGCTGTGGCAGGGTTGTGTGGAGTCGTGGTCACTGTTCTCCTGAAGGCTGGGTAGTTTGCTGCGGACAATGGTCTGTTTGAGGTTGTGCGGTTGTTTGAAGGCAAGAAGTGGGGGTGTGGGATGGCCTTGGCGAGAGGTTCATCTTCATCGATGACATGTTGAAGACTCCGGAGAAGATGTCGTAGCTTCTCCGCTCCGGGGAAGTACTGGACGACGAAGGGTACTCTTTCCACCGTGACCCGTGTTTGTCTCCTGAGGAGGTCGGTGCGGTTTTTCACTGTGGCGCATCAGAATTGTCGATCGATGAGTCGAGCGCCATAGCCTGTTCTTATGAGGGCATCTTTCAGCGTCTGGAGGTGTCTGTTGCGATCCTCCTCGTCTGAGCAGATCCTGTGTATACGGAGGGCTTGTCCGTAGGGGATGGCTTCTTTAACGTGTTTAGGGTGGAAGCTGGAGAAGTGGAGCATCATGAGGTTATCCGTGGGCTTGCGGTACAGTGAAGTGCTGAGGTGACCGTCCTTAATGGAGATGCGTGTGTCCAAGAATGCAACCGATTCTGGAGAGTAGTCTATGGTGAGTCTGATGGTGGGATGGAACTTGTTGATGTCATCATATAGTTGTTTCAGTGATTGTTCACCATGAGTCCAAAGGAAGAAAATGTCATCGATGTATCTAGTGTATAGCATCGGTTGAAGGTCCTGTGCGGTGAAGAAGTCTTGTTCGAACCTGTGCATGAAGATGTTGGCATATTGAGGTGCGAATTTGGTCCCCATGGCTGTTCCGTGTGTCTGGATGAAGAACTGGTTGTTGAAGGTGAAGATATTGTGGTCCAGGATGAAGTGAATGAGTTGTAAAATTGCATCTGGAAACTGGCAGTTGACGGCATTGAGTACTGAGGCCGTTGCAGCAATGCCATCATCGTGGGGGATGCTGGTGTAGAGTGCCGAGACATCCATTCTGATGAGGAGTGCTCCTGGTTCAACTGCTCCATGTGTGTTGAGTTTCTGTAGGAAGTCCATAGTGTCGCGACAAAAGCTGGGGGTTCTTTGTACAATGGGTTTCAGGATGCCCTCGATGTAGCCGGAGAGGTTCTCACACAGGGTCCCATTGCCCAATACGATGGGACAGCCGGATGTGTTTGCCTAGTGTATCTTCGGGAGGCAGTAGAGATCTCCAATGCGGGGAGTACGTGGGATGAGAGCATGGAGGGTGCTCTGAAGGTCCGGATCAAAAGTCTTGATCAGTCTGTTGAGTTGACGGGTGTGATTTTTAGTCGGACCTGTGGGTAACTGTCTCTAGTGTTCCTCGTTGTTCAGTCGTCGGTACACTTCTTTGCAGTAATCCGTTCTGTTCAGTATGATGATGGCCCTTACTTTGCTGGTTTGATGACAATGTTGCGATTGGTCTTGAGCGCACCCACGATGTGTTAGTGTGTGTGTGTATGAGTGTGTTTGTGTGGGTGTGGGTGTGTAGGTGTCAGTGTGTGTATCTGTGTGAATGACAGTGTGTGTGTATGTGTGTGGGTGTGCGTGTCAGTGAGTGTTGTCCAAGGGTTAAGGTGCTAAATTGGGGGAAGGCTAACTACAACCAGATTAGGCAGGATTTGGAGGCTGTTGTTTGGGAGAGGCTGTGAGAGGGTAAATCCACATTTGGCATGTGGGAGTTTTTTAAGGAGCAGTTGAGCGGAGTGCAGGACAGGCATGTGCCTGTGAAGGACAGGAAAGGCAGGATTCAGGAGCCGTGGATGACCAGGGAAATGGTAAGTCGAGCCAAAAAGAAAAAGGATGCTGACATGAGGTCAAGGCAACTAAAAACAGATGAAGCATTTGAAGAATGCAGGGAAAGTAGAAAAGAACTCAAACAGGGAGTTAGGAGGACAAGAAGGGGTCACAAAATGTCCTTGGCAGACAGGATTAAAGAGAATCCCAAGGCATTTTATATATATATTAGAAACAAGAGGGTATCTTGAGAAAGAGTTGGTCCACTCAAGGACAAAGGAGGGAAATTTTGTCTAGAACCAAAGGAAGTGGGTGAGATCCTTAATGAGTACTTTGCATCAGTTTTCACAAAGGAGAGGGACGCGTTGATTGATGGTGTCTTGGAGGGGTGCGTAAACCCTTTAAAACAAGTCATCTTTATGAGGGAGGGAGTATTGGGTGAATTAAAAAGCATTAAGGTAGACATTAATGGCATTAATCCCAGGGGGAAAACTCTCCACTGGCTGGAGTCACACCCGGCACAAAGGAAGATGTTGTGATGGTTGGAGGTCAGTCATCTCAGCTCCAGGACATCTCTGCAGGAGTCCCTCAGGGTTTGTGTCCGAGGTCCAACCATCTTCAGCTGCTTCATCAATGAGCCTCCCTCCAACTCAAGGTCAGAATATTTTTTTAGTTTATTTATTAGTGTCACAAGTCGGCTTACATTAACACTGCAATGAAGTGACTGTGAAAATCCCCTAGCCGCCACACTCCTGTCCAGGCACAATGATGGAGAATTCAGCACGGCCAATGCACCCTAACCAGCACATCTTTCAGCGATGTTTGCTGGTGATTGCATGAAGTTCAAAACCATTGAAACTTCTCAGAGGGTGAAGCAGTCTGTATCCAAATGCAACAAGACTTGGACAAGATTCAGGTGCCATTCATCCCCCAGTATCTGTGTGAAGGAGCAATCATTAAACTGTCCCCCATGTTGGGGAATGTTCAATGAGAGAGTTTCCAGTCTTGATAGGAGCTGTGACTGAGATACAAACTCAAGGAGAAACACATGATAGTAAACGGTGCGTTCAAAATAAATCTCAAATATTAAATCCAATGGTGAGGAGATTGGGAAATGGACAGAGGCGTATTTAGGACAGGTGTCAGCAAGTTGTTATCGGGGCTGGTTTGGATGTCGAGGTAACATTGTGGCGGGAAATGTTCCAGAGTTTGTAGGTGTGAAAATAATTCCACATTTCCCAAAATTCATTCTGCGTTTGCTGATTATCCTGAACTTCCTCTCACTCCTGTTGCACTGACACACTCACTGACACACTCACTGATACACTCACTGACACACTGACACACTCACTGACAAACACACTGACACACTCACTGACACGCTGACACACTCAACGACACACTCACTGACACACTCACTGACACACTCACTGACACACTGACACACTGACTGACGCACTCGCTGACTCACTGACATACTCAACAACACACTCACTGAAACACTCACTGACACATTCACACTGACGCACTCACTGACACATTCACTGACACGCTCACTGACACGCAGACACACTCACTGAGACACTCACGGACACACTGACACACTCACTGACACTCTCACTGACACTCTCACTGACGCACCCGCTGACACACTCACTGACACACATACTGACACACTGACATACGCACCGACACACTCACTGACACATGCACCGACACACTCACTGACACACTCACTGACACACTCACCGACACACTCACCGACACACTCACTGACACACTGACACACTCACTGACACACTGACACATGGACAAATTCACACTGGCACATTCGCTGACACACTCACTGACACACTCACTGACACACACACAGACACATCATTGACACACTCACTGACACACTGACACACTCACTGACACACTTGCTGACACACTCACGGACACACTGACACACTCACTGACACACTGACACACACGCTGACACACTCGCTGACACGCTCACACACTCACTGACACACCCACTGACACAGTGACACACTCACTGACACACTCACTGACATGTACACTGACACACTCACTGACACACTGACACACTCACCCACACACTCACTGACACACTCACAGACACACTCGCTGCAAACTCACTGACACACTCACTGACATGCTGACACACTCACCGACACACTCACTGACACACTCACTGACACACTCGCTGACACACTGACAAACGTACCGACACACTCGCTGACACACTGACTGACATACTGACATACTCACTGACATACTGACTCATGGACAAATTCACACTGACACATTCGCTGACACACTCACTGACACTCTCGCTGACACACTCACTGACACACTCACTGACACACTCACCGACACTCTGACACACTCACTGACACTCTCACTGACACACTCACAGACACACTGACACACTCACTGACATACTGACTGATGCACTCGCTGACACACTCACTGACAAACTCACCAACACACTCACTGATACACTCACTGACACACTGACACACACGCTGACACACTCACTGACACACTCACTGACACACTCACCGACACACTCACCGACACACTCACTGACACACTGACACACTCACTGACACACTCACTGACACACTGACACATGGACAAATTCACACTGGCACATTCGCTGACACACTCACTGACACACTCACTGACACACTCACTGACACACACACAGACACATCATTGACACACTCACTGACACACTGACACGCTCACTGACACACTTGCTGACACACTCACGGACACACTGACACACTCACTGACACACTGACACACACGCTGACACACTCGCTGACACGCTCACACACTCACTGACACACCCACTGACACAGTGACACACTCACTGACACACTCACTGACATGCACACTGACACACTCACTGACACACTGACACACTCACCCACACACTCACTGACACACTCACTGACACACTCGCTGCAAACTCACTGACACACTCACTGACATGCTGACACACTCACCGACACACTCACTGACACACTCACTGACACACTCGCTGACACACTGACAAACGTACCGACACACTCGCTGACACACTGACTGACATACTGACATACTCACTGACATACTGACTCATGGACAAATTCACACTGACACATTCGCTGACACACTCACTGACACTCTCGCTGACACACTCACTGACACACTCACTGACACACTCACCGACACTCTGACACACTCACTGACACTCTTGCTGACACACTCACAGACACACTGACACACTCACTGACATACTGACTGATGCACTCGCTGACACACTCACTGACAAACTCACCAACACACTCACTGAAACACTCACTGACACACTGACACACACGCTGACACACTCACTGACACACTCACTGACACACTGACACGCTCACTGACACAATCACTGGCATACAGACACACTCACTGACACACACACTGACACACTCACCAACACACTCACTGACACACTCACTGATACAATCACTGACACATTGACAAACTCACTGACACACTCACTGGCACGCTGACAGACTCACTGGCACACTCACTGACACGCTGACACACTCACTGGCACACACACTGACACACTGACACACTCGCTGATATCCTCACTGACACACTCATTGACACACACACTGACACACTCACTGACACACTGACACAGTGACACACTCACTGACACGCTCACTGACACACTGACACACACACTGACACACTCATTGACACACTCACTGACACAGTGACACACTCACTGACACACTGACACACTCGTTGATACCCTCACTGACACACTCACTAACACACTCACTGACACATTTACTGACACACTGACACACTCACTGACACACTGACACACTCACTGACAGACTCACTGACACAGTGAAACACCCACTGACACACTCACTGACACACTGACACACTGACACAGTGACACACTCACTGACACACTCACTGACACACTGACACACTCACTGACACACTCACTGACACACTGACACAGTGACACACTCACTGACACACTCACTGACATACAGACACATTCACTGATACCCTCACTGACACACTCACTGACACACACACACTGACACACTCACTGACACACTCACCGACACACTGACACACTCACTGACACATTCATTGACACACTGACACACTGACTGACACACTGACACACACACTGACATACTCACTGACACATTCACTGACACACTGACACACTGACACACTCACTGACACACTCACTGACACACTCACTGACCCACTCACCGACACACTGACACACACACTGATGCACTCACTGGCACACTCACCGACACACTGACACACACGCTGACACACTCACTGACACACTCACTGACACACTGACGCACTCACTGACACACTCGCTAACACACTCACCAACACACTCACTGACACACTCACTGGCGCAATCACTGCCACACTCACTGACACACTGACACACTCACTGACACGCTGACACACACACTGACACACTCACCGACACACCCAGTGACACACAGACACACTCGCTGACACACTCACTGACACACTCACTGACATACAGACACACCCGCTGACACACTCACCAACACACTCACTGACACACTCCCTGACACACTCGCTGACACACATCACTGACATACTGACACACTCACTGACGCACTCACCAATACACTCACTGACACACTCACTGCTGCAATCACTGACACATTGACACACTCACTGGCACACTCACTGACACACTCGCTGACACACTCGCTGACACACTGCCACACTGACACACTCACTGACACACTCATTGACACACTCACTGACACAGTGACACACTCTCTGACACACTGACACAATGACACACTCACAGACACACTGATACACTCGTTGATACCCTCACTGACACACTCACTAACACACTCACTGACACATTCACTGACACACTGACACACTCACTGACACACACTGACACACTGACACATTCACTGACACACTCACTGACACACTCACTGACACAGTGAAACACTCACTGACACACTCACTGACACACTGACACAGTGACACACTCACTGACACACTGACACACTCACTGACACACTCACTGACACACTCACTGACACACTGACACATTCACTGACACACTCACTGACACACTCACTGACACAGTGAAACACTCACTACACACTGACACACTGACACACTCACTGACACACTCACTGACATACTCACTGACACACTCGCTGACACACTGACACAGTGACACACTCACTGATGCACTCACTGACACACTCACTGACATACAGACACATTTGCTGATACCCTCACTGACACACACACTGACACACTCACCGACACATTGACACACACACTGACACACACACACTGACACACTCACTGACACACTCACCGACACACTGACACTCATACTGACACACTCACTGACACATTCACTGACACACTGACACACTGACACACTCACTGACACACTCACTGACACACTCACCAACACACTGACACACATGCTGACACACTCACTGACACACTCACTGACACACTGGCGCACTTACTGACAAACTGACACACTCACTGACACACTCGCTAACACACTCACCAACACACTCACTGACACACTCATTGACACAATCACTGACACACTCACTGACACACTGACGCATTCACTGACACGCTGACACACACGCTGACACACTCACTGACACACTCAGTGACACACCGACACACTCATTGACACACTGACACACTCCCTGACACACTCGCTGACACACTCCCTGACACACTCACACACTCGCTGACACACTCACTGACATACAGACACACTCGCTGACACACTCACCAACACACTCATTGACACACTCCCTGACACACTCGCTGACACACTCACCGACACACTGACGCACTCACCAATACACTCACTGACACACTCACTGCTGCAATCACTGACACATTGACACACTCACTGGCACACTCACTGACACACTCATTGACACACTCACTGACACACTGCCACAGTGACACACTCACTGACACTCTGACACACTCACTGACACACTCACTGACATACAGACACACTCACTGACACACTCACCAACACACTCACTGACACACTCCCTGACACACTCGCTGACACACTCGCTGACTCGCTCACTGACACGCTGACACACTCACCAACACACTGACACAATCACTGACGCACTCACTGAAATACAGACGCACTCGCTGACGCACTCACCAACACACTCAATGACACACTCACTGACATACAGACACACTCGCTGACACACACCCTGACAGACTCACTGACACACTAACTGATACACTCACTGACACGCTGCCACACTCATTGACACACTGGCACAGTCACTGACACACTCGCTGACACACTCGCTGACACACTCACTGACACACTCACCGACACACTCACTGACACACTGACACACTCACTGACACACTCAGTGACACACACACTGACACACTCACTGCCACATTCACTGACACACTGGCACACTCACTGACACACTCACTGACACACTCACCGACACACTCGCTGACACACTCATTGGCCCACTCACCGACACACTCACTGACACACTGACACACTCACTGACACACTCACTGGCACACTGACACACTCGCTGACACACTCGCTGACACACTCACTGACACACTGACACTCTTGCTGACGCACTCACTGACACACTCATTGACCCACTCACTGACACACTCACTGACGCACTGCCACACTCACTGACACACTCACTGACACACTGACACACTCACTGACACACACACACACACACTGACACTCAATCTGACACACAGTCTCACTGACACACACACACGCACACAGACACACACACTGACACACACACTCACACACTCATTGACACACACACTGGCACTCACACTGACACACTCATACACACTGACACACACACTCATTGGCACACACACTGACACACTCAAAGAACAACATAGAACATAGAACAGTACAGCACAGAACAGGCCCTTCGGCCCACGATGTTGTGCCGAGCTTTATCTGAAACCAAGATCAAACTATCCCACTCCCTATCATCCTGGTGTGCTCCATGTGCCTATCCAATAACCGCTTAAATGTTCCTAAAGTGTCTGACTCCACTATCACTGCAGGCAGTCCATTCCACACCCCAACCACTCTCTGCGTAAAGAACCTACCTCTGATATCCTTCCTATATCTCCCACCATGGACCCTATAGTTATGCCCCCTTGTAATAGCTCCATCCACCCGAGGAAATAGTCTTTGAACATTCACTCTATCTATCCCCTTCATCATTTTATAAACCTCTATTAAGTCTCCCCTCAGCCTCCTCCGCTCCAGAGAGGACAGCCCTAGCTCCCTCAACCTTTCCTCATAAGACCTACCCTCCAAACCAGGCAGCATCCTGGTAAATCTCCTCTGCACTCTTTCCAGCGCTTCCACATCCTTCTTATAGTGAGGTGACCAGAACTGCACACAATATTCCAAATGTGGTCTCACCAAGGTCCTGTACAGTTGCAGCATAACCCCACGGCTCTTAAACTCCAACCCCCTGTTAATAAAAGCTAACACACTATAGGCCTTCTTCACAGCTCTATCCACTTGAGTGGCAACCTTGAGAGATCTGTGGATATGGACCCCAAGATCTCTGTTCCTCCACAGTCTTCAGAACCCTACCTTTGACCCTGTAATCCACATTTAAATTTGTCCTACCAAAATGAATCACCTCACATTTATCAGGGTTAAACTCCATTTGCCATTTTTCAGCCCAGCTTTGCATCCTATCTATGTCTCTTTGCAGCCTACAACAGCCCTCCACCTCATCCACTACTCCACCAATCTTGGAGTCATCAGCAAATTTACTGATCCACCCTTCAGCCCCCTCCTCTAAGTCATTAATAAAAATCACAAAGAGCAGAGGACCAAGCACTGATCCCTGCGGCACTCCGCTAGCAACCTGCCTCCAATCCGAACATTTTCCATCCACCACCACCCTCTGTCTTCGATCAGACAGCCAGTTACCTATCCAATCGGCCAACTTTCCCTCTGTCCCACACCTTCTTACTTTCATCATAAGCCAACCATGGGGGACTTAACAAACGCCTTACTAAAATCCATGTATATGACATCAACTGCCCTACCTTCATCAACACACTTAGTTACCTCCTCAAAAAATTCAATCAAATTTGTGAGGCACGACTTGCCCTTCACGAATCTGTGCTGACTATCCCGGATTAATCCGCATCTTTCAAAATGGTCGTAAATCCCATCCCTAAGGACCTTTTCCATCAATTTACCAACCACTGAAGTAAGACTAACCGGTCTATAATTACCAAGGTCATTTCTATTCCCTTTCTTAAACAGAGGAACAACATTTGCCACTCTCCAGTCCTCTGGCACCATCCCCGTGGACAGTGAGGACCCAAAGATCAAAGCCAAAGGCTCTGCAATCTCATCCCTTGCCTCCCAAAGAATCCGAGGATATATTTAATCAGGCCCAGGGGACTTATCGATCTTCAGTTTATTCAAAACTGCCAGTGCATCCTTCCTCCGAACATCTATTTCCTCCAGCCTATTAGCCTGTAATACCTTCTCTTCCTCAAAAACATGGCCCCTCTCCTTGGTGAACACTGAAGAAAAGTATTCATTCATCACCTCGCCTATCTCTACTGACTCCATACACAACTTCCCACTACTGTCCTTGACCGGCCCTAACCTCACCCTGGTCATTCTTTTATTCCTCACATAAGAGTAAAAAACCTTGGGGTTTTCCTTGATCCGACCCGCCAAGGACTTCTCATGTCCCCTCCTAGCTCTCCTAAGCACCTTTTTCAGCTCATTCCTTGCTAACTTGTAACCCTCAATCGAGCCATCTGAACCTTGTTTCCTCATCCCTACATAACAGAGAACAGTCCAGCACAGGAACAGGCCCTTCGGCCCACCAAGCCTGTGCCAATCACATTGTCCTATCTAGACCAATCGCCTGTATCCCGCTATTCCCCATCTGTTCATGTGTCTATCCAGATAAGTCTTAAATGTCACTAACGTATCTGCCTCAACCACCTCACTTGGCAGCGCATTCCAGGCCTCCACCACCCTCTGTGTAAAAAACTTCCCGCACATCTCCACTGAACCTTTCCCCCCTTATCTTGAACTTGTGCACCCTTGTAATTGTCATTTCTGCCCTGGGAAAAAGCTTCCAACTGTTCTCCCTATCCACACCCCTCATAATTTTATAAACTCCTGTCAGGTCACCTCTCAGCCTCCGTCTTTCCAGGAAAATTCCCCTCCATGTTCATCAGTAATCACTGATTTAACAAGTGGACACTGCCCCTGACCCTCCAACCAATGAATAATCCCATCCTCAATTCTACAAACCCACCCTCCACACTCAGTCTCAGAACCACTGGGTCACAGAACTTTACCAAAGGATTAATAAATTCAGGAGGGAGGATCAGTAAGTTTGCCAATGACACAAAGATTGGCCGGGTGGTTAACAGTGAGGTTGAGTGTCTTGGGTTACAGGAAGATATTGACCAGATGGTCAAATGGGCGGATAAGTGGCAGATGGTATTTAACCCTGAAAAGTGTGAGGTGATGCACTTTAGAAGGAGTAATTTGACAGGGAAGTATACTGTGAAAGGTCTGACACTGGGAAGTTCCGAAGAACAAAGGGACCTTGGCGTGTTTGTCCATAGATCTCTGAAGGTGGAAAGGCAGGTAAATAGGGTGGTGAAAAAGGCATATGGCACACTCGCCTTTACCAACCGGGGTGTAGATTACAAAAGCAGAGAGGTCGTGTTGGAGTTGTATAGAACTTTGGTGAGGTCACAGCTGGAGCACTGTGTGCAGTTCTGGTCGCCACATTATAGGAAGGATGTGATTGCACTGGAGAGGGTGCAGAGGAGATTCACCAGGATGCTGCCTGGGATGGAGCATTTAAATTACGAAGAGAGGTTGGATAGGCTTGGGTTGTTTTCTCTGGAGCAGAGAAGACTGAGGGGCGACCTGATTGAGGTGTTTAAGATTCTGAGGGGCATGGACAGGGTGGATAGGGAGCAGCTGTTCCCCTTAGTTGATGGGTCAGTTATGAGGGGTCACAAGTTAAAAGTGAGGGGTGGGAGGTTTAGGGGGGATTTGAGGAAAAACGCTTTCACCCAGAGGGTGGTGAGGGTCTGGAATGTGCTGCCTGGGAGGGTGGTGGAGGCGGGATGCCTCACATCCTTTAAAAAGTACCTGGATGAGCACTTGGTGCATCATAACATTCAGGGCTGTGAGCCAAGTGCTGGCCAGTGGGATTAGGTGGGGAGGTCAGGGCCTTTCATGCATTGGTGCAGACTCGATGGGCCGAAGGGCCTCTTCTGCACTGTAGGATTCTGTGATTCTGTGAGCCAATCACAGAGCTTTGCTGCAGTGTATTTGGGACTCTCACTTCCTCACTGAGTTAAATGTTTGTTCCGAATGATCCCATCCATTTGAAACGATGTTCTGTATTATTTACAGGCTGGAGTTCGTCTGAGCTCCCAACCAATCAGTGAAAGCAGCAGCAACATCTGGAGGAACATCAGGAAATATTCTCTTCACACTTTTATTATGATCCACAGAATACAACAACAACACACACCAAAGGACAGAACATTTACAAACAATAGAATCTCCCAGTTACAGTGAAATGTACAGTCAGGAACCCCAGGCCCCCCCCGCCCCACCCCCCAAACCCACCCCACCCCTGCCCCCCTGCCCCGCCCCACCCCCCACCGCCCTTATACATGAAGGAGTAAAGGACAGTTGAGAACATCTTCTTCAATGGGAATGAGGTCTTCTTGTGTTGACACCAAGCTGGCTCTTTCAGACGTTTCATTCAGGGTCAGTGTGGGACTCTTGAATCATCACTGTGTTCCTGCAATCAACACAATCAGCAGAATGGTCATTTTCAGATGGGCTGACTTCAATCTGAACTCAATGTTTTATTATTGCTGATCCAGAGACAATTCTCCCCGTTTCTACTCACCTTTACAGACACATCGAGCCATCTTTCTGCTGACTTGCTTTGCACCTGTGTGAAAAGATTCACATTGATCTGTTTAGAACCAATATTGAGCATTAGAATGATCTTTAACTCAAAGATTTCACTGCTTATGAAACACCATCAATGAGGGAATTTGAACTATTTTCATTTCTAATCTCCAGACATCCATCGAACTGAATCAAAATTCTGAGTGCGATCCGACTCATTGAAGCTGGAGAGAAATTTCAACAGATTCTTGTTGTTTGATAATCATCTGACACAAAATCCCAGATTATACTCACACTGGGAGAGTCCTCCAGCGATGATTCTGCTGATTGGCTTCTTACCTGGAATAAAATATTCACATTTATAGGGACAGAAATGGGAATTAATGAGACATCTTGTAAATAATATGGAAAAAACTAGTTCCAAATCAAAGATTTAAACGTTAAATAAGGAATTATTAACTTGTGAGATTTTGGAGTTGGGATGGAGTGAGTGAGTGATGGAGTGGAGAATCCCTCAGCAAACACCTCCTGTTCCCCACCACAGCTATAATCATTCCAGCTCTGGGACAGTGGGGTTGTGGCTCGATGGATAAACTAACAGAGACTGAGATTCTCCCTCGATTGGGATTTATTGAGTTAACTTTGTGACAGAAACCAGCAATAAGAATCATAGAATCATAGAATCCCTACAGTGCAGAAGGAGGCCATTCTGCCCATCGAGTCTGCACTGACAACAATCCCACCCAGGCCCTACCCCCATAACCCCACGTATATAACCTATTGATCCAGTGACACTAAGGGGCAATATGGCATGGCCAATCAACCTAACCAAATTATTATCCATTCACTGAGGGGAATGTGAAAGATGCTGCCTCAGGATGTCCACAGTTATATCTCCCCTGTTATCATGCTTGTTGTCAGGGGAGAGGGTTCTCTCTGATTCTAGAATATTCTAAAATTCAGGAAACAAGAGCCATCCACATGACCTCAATCCAACAATCCGCTAATTATGCTTGAAGATTCCAGCAGCAATTGAGAATCAGAATCTCCACTCCCAATGTCTCTGGGTGGACATTTAATTCAATAAATTCCTGACTCGAGTCAGAGGAAGCTGGATCAAAGTTTCAACAGATTCTTATTGTTTGATAATCATCTGACACAAAATGCCAGATTATACTCACATTGGGAGAGTCCTCCAGCGATGATTCTGCTGATTGGCTTCTTACCTGGAATAAAATATTCACATTTCAATGGTCAGAATGGTTTTTGTTGATAATGTGTCTGTTAACAATTCTGATCAACAGGAAAATACTCGGACAGATTTCCCAATTTATACTCACATTGGGAGATTCCTCGATCGATGTCTCCTTTGATTTGGTTTCAACCTGTATTAAAATATTAATAATTCAATATTTAGCACAGTGGCCCAATGAGAAATCTCTTAATAATCGCAATGTTGGAAATGCCATTGTCCTGATGTGTAGAACGGTGACATTACCTCAACAGTGTCTTCACTCGACTCGAATGAATCTCTGTGGCTGTCGACTGTCTCCAAACCTCGGCACTCCACATCAACATCCAGCACCTCATCAGCAAAATATTTCACACGGCTTTTACACCAACCTTTCTCCTGTGAAAATAAAGCACAATTCTGTTACATTATTGAATGATTCCAGAGGAAGATGCGAAACAGGATCCTGCATGGGTCACTCATTCGCTCGTTCCTGCTCCACCATTCAGTCCAATCAGGAGTGATCTTCAACCTCAACTCACCTTCTCACCCCATCCCATATCCCAAACCTCCCTTAGTGTCCAAAAATCTATCTGCGTCTTGGAGATACTCAATGATTAATCATCCACTGCTCTCTGAGGGAAAGAATTCCAAACATTCACGACTCTTTGAGTGAAGAAGTTTCTCTTCAACGCTTCACAACAGAAGGTCCCTTATCCTGAGACTGTGGCCCTGTGTTCTAGATCCTCCAGCCAGACGTAATAGTGTCGCCTTCTCAAAGCCCTCAATAATTTGATATATTTCTAATGGATCTCCTCTCATTCTTCGAGGCTCCAGCAAACACAGGCTGCAGTTCCTCAATCTCTCCTCACAGGACAATTCCCTCACATCAGATCCCTCATCACACAGCGACCAGGGCAGAATGTCCTTCCTTAATGATGTGGCCAATCCCACACACAGTCCGACAGGTGTGGCCTGAATAATGCTCAGTGTGATTGTGTTAAGACACACCTGCCCTTATACTCTGAAAGAAGTTTAACAACACCAGGTTAAAGTCCAACAGGTTTATTTGGCAGCAAATGCCACTAGCTTTCGGAACAGGCTGTCCCTTCGTCAGGTGGAGTGACAAACAAGCATTTCTCCACTCCACCTGACGAAGGGACAGCCTGTTCTGAAAGCGGGTGGCATTTGCTGCCAAATAAACCTGTTGGACATTCACCTGGTGTTGTGAGACTTCTTACTGTGTTCACCCCAGTCCAACACCGGCATCTCAACATCACTTATACTCTGAGCCATTTATAACGGCAGCATTCACACAGGGAATTTCTCTGATATAACTCCGTACACACGAGTGTTTCAATGTGACAATCTAACTACAGTCATCGAGCCATAGAGAAATACAGCACGGAAACAGGCCCTTCGGCCCAACCCTCCATGCTGACCAGGTTTCCCAAACTGAACTAGTCCCATTTGTCTGTGTTTGAGCCATATCGCTCTAAACTTTTCCCTTTCCATGTACCTGTCCAAATGTCTTTTAACTGTTGTAATTGTACCCTCCTCTACCACCTCCTCTGGCAGCTCATTCCATACACGCACCCCCTCTGTGTGAAAAAGTTACCCCTCAGGTCACTCTTAAATCTTTCCCCTCTCACCTTAAACCTTTGCCCTCCAGTTTTGGATTCCCCCGACCCTGGGGAAAAGAGCTTGGATATTCACCTTGTCCATCCCCCTCATGATTTTATAAACTTGGACTTACTGCGGACTTTTTGGGACGGAAGTGACAGCTGGGATCATCAAATTCCAGTCCGGAATTCTTGGAGCAGACGGTTTCTTTCACAGAGAATGTTAAATCCACGTTGTACGACAATTTTCCTGTGCGATTAATCTAATGAGAGGAAAACAGGTCATTAGTGTCTGAGTGTATCTCGTGTTCCTACCCTGGGCTGGTTCACCCATCAGTGTGAGAGCAATAGAATATTCTGGTCCTGTTTAATAATCAGTGTCTAACTGCACTCTGCAATATTCTTGTCGACTTTAGACAGTGAAACGCACTGAGAGCTGGACACACTTACATCCTTCACTCTTCTCCGGGTTATCCCACACAGATTGGTGATGGCGGTGATTTCATTCAGCTTTCCAACTGACACTCTCAGAGCATCCTTAGGGCTGGGGATTCCTGTAGAGAGAGAAAAGGAAAGTTGTACCAAACACTCCAGCATTCTCCAGTCAATTCTTTCTAACACATTGGTGACATCTCAGTCAGTGAGTCTCACTGGGAAGAAGGTGTTGCTTTATGAGGTGTCTCTCTCTCTCTCTCTCTCCAGTACCTACCTGAGCACTGGAGGATCTGCACTGCGGCAATGGTGAGGAGTAAGGATTTCATTCTGTGTCTTGTCTGATCAGCTGGCTGCTTACGAAGAGTAAAGGAGCTGCTTCTCTCTCTCGCTCTGCCTTTTCCTTACAGCGTTCAGTCTTTATATCCTCACCTCCACCACATTCAAACACTGACTCATATTGACTCAGTGCGCTGATCCTGGGCAGGGGCAGCTGCTGCCAAGTGGCTGCAAAATGGGCACAACTTCCTCCCAATATCATCACCCTGTTTAGATTTGGTGAGATCAGAGATTCTTCCTCAGAATATGAAATAATGAACTGAGAGAGGAGAGGAAATGACCATCTGTGGTTTGTACAAAGTCTCTCTCAGTCGCCTGGTGTAACGCACTGAGGTGACGTTCCGACCACATCTCTGCTCCATCACTAAAACCGCCTCTTCCCATCTGCCTAACGTTTCCCGAATTCACCCCTGCCTGGGCTCATCTCAAACTCTCATTCCTGCCGCTATTCAGCCCAGAATTGACTATTCCAACTCGCTCCTGGCTGTTCTCCCACATTCTGCCCTCGATCCATAAACCTGACCTCAGGCGGAATCCTGCTGCCCATGTCCTTACTCACACCGATTCCGCTCCCCGCTGGTGCTCTCTGACCGACATCACTTCCATTCGGAAATGCCTCAAATTTCAAACCCTTTCCCTTGTTTCAGATTCCTCCCCGGGTTTCATCCTCTTCCTGCAGTTCCACAACACTCCGGGATCTTGATGCAACGCTAACTCTGCCCTCTTGGACATCCCTGGTTCTAATCACCCACCTCAGTGACTGGGCCCTCAGATACCTGAGCCCGAGGCTCTGAAACTCCCGCTAGAAATCTCTCTCTCTTTTACGATTCCCCTTCAAAGCAATCTCTGTGGTCGAGCTTTTGTCCATCTGACCTCACGTTAGGATCTGATTTGCTTTGATAATGGCAGGATGCAGCACCTTGGGAATTTCTCTGAGCTGAACGCACTGTGTGAATATCCCTTGGTGAATTATCACATCGTAGTCGGCTGCCGACCTTCCTGGATTGCCCAGGAGTTTCCGGCAATTGGAAAATAATATCTGGGATTTGGCTGTGAGTGACCTGGGGGAAAGTTCCAGTTTTCACTGGATTCATGTCTGTGCTCTGATTAAACAAGGGTGGGCTGGCGGCGGCAGGATCCAGTGGGTACAGCGATGGAATGGAATGCCGTGCCATTGGTGGAATGCCCACCCCTGGCATGAATTTATGGATCGTAAGAGAGGTCTGTCCAGCTGTGGAGCAATTGAGGCCTTGAAGTGGGTGATTAACCCTCACTGGAGGCCCCTTCCCACTCCATTCTGATTTAACAAGCAGCAAGGGAGACCTTGTCCAATCTGCAGCCTGGCCAGGAAGGACTCGATGAAGTCTCACAACAACAGGTTTATTTGGTTCGCCGGCATCTCCACATCAGGCCGGACTCACCAGGCTGCCAGTGGAGGGGCATGCCTGACTTGCGGGTCCCTTGTCCAACTGAAATCTCCCCTCCCCCAAACACTTTCCCTTCCCAAGTCCACCATCCAGCCCGGCCCGGACCAATGTGCTCCCATCAGCTGTGAAATGAACACGAGGCGAGCCAGGCCAGGGGAGGGGGGTTTGCCCCAAATATTTACGCTGGGGTGCACGGCGCCAACCCCCAATGTTCACTCCAGCCCATTGTAACAAGAAAGAAAAATGCAGAGTCCTCCTGCAGCACCATACGAGGCCGTTGCGCCCATCATGCCTGTGCTGGAACAAAGCTAAACCCAGTACATTTCTGTCTCTCCAGATCTCTGTATCCTGCAGAAAGAATATATTTTTAATACTTTTTCCCTCTAAATGTGCTATTCTCAGTGGCTTATCCATGTCATGTGGTAAAGCAGGGTGAATTTCGTTAACTCTACATAAATAACCATCTCCTCATCTTTCATCTCATTCTCTCAGTGACAGTTTTATACCCCCTTGACTCTCCACTGAGAGGAAATTGTTTCTCTTTATTCACCCTATCGGAACCTTCATAATCTTGAAAAATTCCTGTTGAATAATGTTTTTCGCTCCAGTGTAACTCCCGGGAATGAGAAGCCTGACGTATGAGGAGCGTCTGAGGACTCGGGGTCGGTACTCGATGGAGGTTAGAAGGATGAGGGAGGATCTCATTGAAACTTACAGGATTCTGAGAGGCCTGGATAGAGTAGACCTGGGGAAGATGTCTCCATTAGTGGGAGAGACTCGGATCCGAGGGCACAGCCTCAGAGTAAAGGGACAACCCTTTAGAACCGAGATGAGGAGGAATTTCTTCAGCCAGAGGGTGGTGAATCTGTGGAATTCATTGCCACAGAGGAGGCCGGGTCATTGAGTGTATTTAAGACAGAGAGAGATAGGTTCTTGATTGGTAAGGGGGTCAAAGGTTATGGGGAAAAGACGGGAGAATGGGGTTGAGAAATTTATCAGCAATGATAGAATGGTGGAGCAGACTCGATGGGCCGAGTGGCCTAAATCTGCTCCTATATCTTACAGCTTATGCCCTTAAAGGGTCCCGGTTTCTCCTCATTGTGATTTCTGATCCTTACGGCATTCTCATCACTCCATCCATTGCACTCTTCATGGTTCCAACATCCCCAGATTACTGTGTCCTATCCATTGCCTTGTACAAGCTGAGTTCTACATGAGTACCATTTAGTAACTCCAACTTGGGTAGTTTAATTTATTCATTTCTGGGACTTGGGTGTCGCTGGCCGGGCCATCATTTATTGCCCATCCCTAGTTGCCCTTGAACTGAGTGTCTCACTCGGCCATTTCAGGGGGCAGTTGAGAGTCAACCACATTGCTGTGGCTCTGGAGTCACATGTAGGCCAGACCAGGTACGGACGGCAGATTTCCTTCCCTAAAGGACATTAATGAACCAGATGGGTTTTTCTGACAATCGACAATAGTTTCACAGTCATCAGTAGATTCTTAATTCCAGATATTTTTTATTGAATTTATTGAATATTAAAATTCCCAAAACTCTCACCCTCTGCTCTGCCTGTAGCTCCTTCTCCAATAATTAAATTCATTTACAATCAGCAGTGATGGTTTCCTCTGGAACGCGGCCATTAGCTCCCACTGACAGCAGAATCTTAGCCAATGTCAATATTCGTCACCGAGGGTTTGGTTGTTGACACGAAATCTCATGAATGGACCCACAAACCCGTGGGTTTTTTTCGCGTCAGGCTCTGAGTCCAGGGGAGGGGGAGGCGGGGGGTGGGGGGGGGGGGTGGGGGGTGGGGAGGGGGGGGGGGGTGCGGTTTCGGAGTTTGCCCACTTCACCTCAGTGACCATTTGATGCTCCCCATCTCAGTGCTGACCGGAACAACAAGGTTCACTGTCCTTGGAAAACGATTCATTTCGTCTTGGAGATGTTTTCGTGTTGAGAAGCTGAAGACATGTTTATTTTTATTACTTCACTTTGTGGCAACTTTGCAACAGTGGAAATAATGCCCCAGGAATGAATAAAATAAATGAGCTCTGAGGATGGGCTCCAAGGGTAACCAGGGATGGGCAATAATTGCTGGCCAGCATTTAGTTATCCTTGGAGGCCAGTTGAGAGTCAACCACATTGCTGTGGCTCTGGAGTCACATGTAGGCCAGACCAGGTAAGGACGGCAGATTTCCTTCCCTAAAGGACATTAATGAACCAGATGGGTTTTTCTGACAATCGACAATGGTTCCCCAGTCATCAGTAGATTCTTAATTCCAGATATTTTTTATTGAATTCAAATTCCACCATCTGCCGTAGCGGGATTTGAACCCGGGTCCCCAGAACATTAGCTGAGTTTCTGGATTAATAATCTAGCGATAATGCCATTGGGCCATCGCCTGCCCCAAATCACACAACACAAAGAACAAACAAGAATTTCCAGTTATGAGTATTTATCATGAATTGTAACTTATTTATTTTAAATGTGTTAAATCGGGTGTTGCAATGACAGTATTTGGTAAATGGAAGCTGTCTTACAGACACGTAGTGAAGATCGCATACAGTTGGGTATTTCTGCTTGTGTTGGTCATTGTGTGGGCGTCAGATTTCTCTGGTATTCTGGGAGCTGTGTGTTTACACTGCTCAATTCCATGACGGAGCAGTGGCCAAAACTCTCCCCGATATCTGATCCACGGAGTCTCTCTATCTGCCCCTCTGTGGTCTGTGGGACACGGTTCCCAGTTCCCAGTCACGTACAGGAAAACACCAACACAGTTTGCTGGTTTCTCACTTGGCACGGTGCAGCTGAGAGTTTCAAAAGAATTCAGAGCAAACTTACCTCAGAAAATAAACCTTCACGCGGTGAGGGGCTCACACCACACTGTAAATCCCTAACATATACTCACTCTCTGTTACATAGAAACATAGAAACAAAGAAAACTACAGCACAAAACAGGCCCTTCGGCCCCACAAGTTGTGCCGAACATATCCCTACCATTTAGGCCTACCTGTAACCCTCCATCCTATTAAGTCCCATGTACTCATCCAGGAGTCTCTTAAAAGACCCAACTGAGTTTGCCTCCACCACCACTGACGGCAGCCGATTCCACTCGCCCACCACCCTCTGAGTGAAAAACTTCCCCCGAACATTTCCCCTGTACCTACCCTCCAGCACCTTAAACCTGTGTCCTCTCGTAGCAGCCATTTCCACCCTGGGAAAAAGCCTCTGAGAGTCCACCCGATCTATGCCTCTCAACATCATATATCCCTCTATTAGGTCTCCTCTCATCCTACGTCTCTCCAAGGAGAAAGGACCGAGCTCCCTCAGCCTATCCTCATAAGGCATGCCACTCAATCCAGGCAACATCCTTGTAAATCTCCTCTGCACTCTTTCAATTTTTTCCAGATCCTTCCTGTAATGAGGCGACCAGAACTGAGCACAGTACTCCAAGTGGGGTCTGACGAGGGTCTTATATAGCTGCATCATTATCCCTGGACACCTAAACTCAATCCCTCGATTGATAAAGGCCAGCACACCATACACCTTCTTAACCACCTCCTCCACCTGCGGGGCCGATTTTAGAGTCCTATGGATCCGGACCCCAAGGTCCTTCTGATCCTCTACCGTACTAAGAGTCTTTCCCTTTATATTGTACTCCTTCATCCCATTTGACCTGCCGAAATGGACCACGACGCATTTATCTGGGTTGAAGTCCATCTGCCACTTGTCCGTCCAGTCTTGCATCCTATCTATGTCCCTCTGTAACCTCTGACATCCCTCCAGACTATCCACAACCCCACCAACCTTCGTGTCGTCGGCAAACTTACCAACCCATCCCTCCACTTCCTCATCCAGGTCATTTATGAAAATGACAAACAGCAAGGGTCCCAGAACAGATCCCTGGGGCACACCACTGGTGACCGACCTCCAATTAGAAAAAGACCCATCTATACCCACTCTCTGCCTCCTTTGGGCAAGCCAGTTCTGGATCCACAGGGCAGCAACCCCTTGGATCCCATGCCCTCTCACTTTTTCGAGAAGCCTTGCATGGGGAACCTTATCGAACGCCTTGCTAAAATCCACATAAACCACATCTACCGCTTTCCCTTTGTCAATGTGTTTAGTCACATTTACGAAGAACTCCACCAGGCTCGATCTGCCTTTGACAAAGTCATGCTGAGTATTCTTGAGCATACCAAACCTCTCTAAATGCTCATAAATCCTGTCCCTCAGGATCTTCTCCATCAGCTTACCAACCACTGAGGTTAGACTCACCGGTCGGTAATTTCCTGGGCTATCCCTATTCCCCTTCTTGAAAATAGGAACCACATCCGCAATCCTCCAATCCTCCGGCACCCCTCCCGTCTCCATCGACGACGCAAAGATCTTCGCCAGAGGCTCTGCAATCTCTTCCCTCGCCTCCCACAGTAACCTGGGGTACATCCCATCCGGACCCGGCGACTTATCTATCTTGAGTTATCTTATCTATCTTCAGTTTACAATCACCTCTCACCAAATCAGGCGCTGGTGTGGGTATTTTTACATTTATTCATGGGGTGTGGCCTTCACTGAGAGAGAAATTTTATTCTTGTTTATCTTCACTAAACCCCAGATAATCATCCACCTCCATTCTCAATCTCACTGCTAAAGGCCAGAGGCTCCAATCCAAGGACCGTGGCCAGTTGACTCCAGTGTCCAGAGTGAGGGTGAGTTGATCCTCACTTTGTGCAACGTTAGTTCACACACTGAGCGCCTGATGAAAGCTCCATCACTCGACAAGTTCAGGTGAGTGCAGCATCTGCAGCTGTGAGCTGTGTCGGTGAGGGAACGATGGAATCACTGGAGTTAACCAGCTTTCCTCTGCAATGTATCCCTGACAACAGAGGCCATTCAGCTCCACAGGCGTAGGAGCAGCACGCAGGGGTTTGCTTTGGACGGGGGATTATTGACAGTGGTGCAGAAAGCTGTGGTCAGGCTTCCTGCCTCCCGGGCTGCGTGTAGGCCTCAGGGTTTGTGTGGGAGGGGGGAGGGAGGGAGGGTGAGAAATGGAGGAGTGTTGGGAGATGATCAACATTATTTGAAGGAAATGATAAAAATCCCACAGGGAAACAGGTGTCAACATCTGCACAGAAATGTTCATTATATTTGGTCAATAATTTAATGAATACCCCGTGAGCGTAAATGATGATTAATTTCAGAACTTGCACCAAATTTGAAAGATCTGAATATCGCATTATTTTTGGAGGAATTTGCAGCTCCCAATTTCCTGTTGCTAATTTAATTTAACCTCTAATTGGACAGAACTCATCCGAACACAAAACAAGTGCGAGGGGCAAAGTTTAAAGGAGATGTACGAGGCACGTTTTTTACACAGAGGGAGGTGGATATTGGAAACCGTCGCCGGGGGAGTTTGTGGAAGCAGATACAATCGTGAGTTTTTAGGGACATCTTGACAAATACATGAATAGGATGGGAATAGAGGGATATGGTCCCCGGAAGGTAGAGGGTTTTAGTTCAGTCGGGCAGCGTGGTCGGTGCAGGCTTGGAGGGCTGAAGGGCCTGTTCCTGTGCTGTAATTTTCATTGTTCTTTGTTTTAGATGGTAGCAGGAGTAGACCACTCGGCCCATTCAATACTATCATGGCTGATCTTGGGTTTCAAATCCACTTTCCCGCCCACTCCTCAGAGACCAAAAATCTGTCTGTCCCAGCCCCAAATATATTGAACGATGGAGCACCCACAATCCTCTGGAGTCGGGAATTCCAAGGATTCACAACCCTCTGAGTGGAGAGATTTGCCCTCACCTCAGTCCTAAATGACCGGCCCTGTATCCTGAGACTGTGTCCTCTTCCTCAAATGTGGAGACCAAAACTGTGCACACTACTCCAGATGTGGTCTTATCAAAACCCTGCACAACTGTAACAAGGCTTCCTGATTCCTGCACCCCAATACACTTGTGTGGAAGGGAATTTTAAATCAGCCAGTTAGATTCACGGACAGATGTGGTCTTTTCAGTGACAGGGTAACTGGAAGGGGTGAAATGATTCTTTGTTACAAATTAATGTTGACAGTTTGCTCATATGTGAATGCAATAAGAATATGAAACAAATGAATCTGATTTTAAAGTATATATATCAAAGTATTGAATGTATTTTCATCTCTAAAATGTATTGTTGATCTCAGTCAGAAAGAACAGATGCTGCAAAGTGGACTGGTCAGGTCAGAGCTTCAGAACTGGGAATTCAATCGTCAGCAAAAGTAAACATGAGCAGTTTCATGTCTGGGGATAAATGTTGGAACATTATCGGGGCATGCATTGTCCAGGCGGAAGAAAATGTCTTTCTGGGGCCCAGAAAGACACGTATCTCGCTGTCTCGGCGATGTGCCTGTCAGAAAGGTTCAGGTATGGAAAGCGTCCATAGTTACTTAGCAACCAGGAGGTGGGTTTAGCCAAAATGGGAAGATGTGTGGAATTAAATGGACAAATGAAATATCGAGTGGCATATTGCAATTAACTGAGATACTTTGTCAAAAACTGGACTGACATGTTAACACTAAATGAAATTGATTCCAAGTTAATAGAACATAGAACATAGAACAGTACAGCACAGTACAGGCCCTTCGGCTCTCGATGTTGTGCCGAGGTTTGTCCGAAACCAAGATCAAGCGATCCCACTCCCTATCATTCTGGTGTGCTCCATGTGCCGATCCAATAACCGTTTGAAAGTTCCTAAAGTGTCCGACTCCACTATCACTGCAGGCAGTCCATTCCACACCCCAATCACTCTCCGAGTAAAGAACCTACCTCGGACATCCCTCCTATACCTCCCACCATGAACCTTATAGTTATCCCCCCTAGTAACAGCTACATTCACCCGAGGAAATAGTCTCTGAACGTCCACTCTATCTATCCCTCTTATCATCTTATAAACCTCTATTAAGTCGCCCCTCATCCTCCTCCGCTCCAAAGAGAACAGCCCTAGCTCCCTCAACCTTTCCTCATAAGACCTACCCTCCAAACCAGGCAGCATCCTGGTAAATCTCCTCTGCACTCTCTCCAATGCTTCCACATCCTTCTAATAGTGAGGTGACCAGAACTGCACACAATATTCCAAATGTGGTCTCACCAAGTTCCTGTACAGTTGCAGCATAACCCCACGGCTCTTAAACTCAAAACCCCTGTTAATAAACGCGAACACACTTTCGGCCTTCTTCACGGTTCTCTCCACTTGAGTGGCAACTTTCAGAGATCTGTGGATATGAACCCCAAGATCTCTCTTCCTCCACATTCTTCAGAACCCTGCTGTTGACCCTGTAATCCGCATTCAAATTAGTCCTACCAAAATGAATCACCTCACAATTATCAGTGTTAAAGTCCATCGGCCATTTTTCGGCCCAGCTCTGCATCCCATCAATGTCTCTTTGCAACCTACAACAGCCCTCCACCTCATCCACGACTCCACCAATCTTGGTGTCATCAGCAAATTTACTGACCCACCCTTCAGCCCCCTCCTCCAAGTCATTGATAAAAATCACAAATAGCAGAGGACGCAGCACTAATCCCTGTGGTACACCGCTGGTAACTGGTCTCCAGTCTGAAAATTTTCCATCCACCACCACCCTCTGTCTTCTATGAGATACAGTAAGAAGTCTCACAACACCAGGTTAAAGTCCAACAGGTTTATTTGGTAGCAAATACCATAAGCTTTCGGAGCGCTGCTCCTTCGTCAGATGGAGTGGAAATGTGCTCTCAAACAGTGCACAGAGACACAAAAAATCAAGTTACAGAATACTGATTAGAATGGGAATCCCTACAACCAACTGATGGCTGTAGGGATTCGCATTTTAATCAGTATTCTGTAACTTGATTTTTTGTGTCTCTGTGCCCTGTTTGAGAGCACATTTCCACTCCATCTGATGAAGGAGCAGTGCTCCGAAAGCTTATGGTATTTGCTACCAAATAAACCTGTTGGACTTTAACCTGGTGTTGTGAGACTTCTTACTGTGTACACCCCAGTCCAACGCCGGCATCTCCACTTCTATGAGATAGCCAGTTATTTATCCAATCGGCCAAATTTCCCTCTATCCCACACCTCCTTACTTTCTTCATGAGCCTACCATGGGGAACCTTATCAAACGCCTTACTAAAATCCATGTATATGACGTCAACTGCTCTCCCTTCATCTACACACTTAATTACCTCCTCAAAGAATTCAATCAAATTTGTGAGGCAAGACTTACCCTTCACGAATCCGTGCTGACTATCACGGATTAAGCTGCATCTTTCCAAATGGTCATAAATCCTATCCCTCAGGACATTTTCCATTAACTTACCGATCACTGAAGTAAGACTAACTGGCCTATAATTACCAGGGTCAATTCTATTTCCTTTCTTGAACAGAGGAACAACATTCGCCACTCTCCAGTCCTCTGGCACTATCCCCGTGGACAGCGAGGACACAAAGACCAAAGCCAAAGGCTCTGCAATCTCATCCCTTGCCTCCCAAAGAATCCTAGGATATATCCCATCTGGCCCAGGGGACTTATCGACCCTCAGGTTTTCCAAATTGTTAATACACCTTCCCTCAGAACATCTACCTCCTCCAGCCTATCAGCCTGTATCCCACTCTCATCCTCAAAAACATGGCCCCTCTCCTTGGTGAACACTGAAGAAAAATATTCATTCATCACCTCTCCTTTCTCTTCTGACTCCATGCACAAGTTCCCACTACTGTCCTTGACCGGCCCGAACCTCACCCTGGTCATTCTTTTATTTCTCACATAAGAGTAAAAAGCCTTGGGGTTTTCCTTGATCCGACCCACCAAGGACTTCTCATGTCCCCTCCTCACTCTCCGAAAGCCTTTTTTTTAGCTCATTCCTTGCAACCTTGTAACCCTCAAGTGACCCAACTGAACCTTGTTTCCTCATCCTTACATACGCTTCCTTCTTCCTCTTGACAAGACATTCAACCTCTTTTGTGAACCATGGTTCCCTCACTTGGCCATTTCCTCCCTGCCTGACAGAGACATGCCTACCAAGGACACGCAGTATTTGTTCCTTGAACAAGCTCCACTTTTCATTTGTGCCTTTCCCTGACAGTTTCTGTTCCCATCTTATGCTCCCTAATTCTTGCCTAATCGCATCATAATTACCCCTCCCCCAATTATAAACCTTGCCCTGCCATAAGGCCCTATCCCTCTCCATTGCAATAATGAAAGACACCGAATTATGGTCACTATCTCCAAAGTGCTCTCCCACAACCAAATCTAACACTTGGCCCGGTTCATTACCCAGTACCAAGTCCAATGTTGCCCCACCTCTTGTCGGCCTATCCACATATTGTGTCAGGAAACCCTCCTGCACACACTGCACAAAAACTGCCCCATCCGAACTATTCGACCTATAAAGGTTCCAATCAATATTTGGAAAGTTAAAGTCACCCATGACAACTACCCGGTGACCTCCACACCTATCCATAATCTGCTTAGCAATTTCTTCCTCTACATCTCTATTACTTTTTGGGGGCCGATAGAAAACCCCCAACAACGTGACCGCTCCTTTCCTATTTCTAACTTCAGCCCATGTTACCTCAATAGGCAGATCCCCCTCGAACTGCCTTTCTGCAGCCGTTAAACTATCCTTGATTAACAATGCTACTCCTCCACCTCTTTTACCACCTTCCCTACTCTTACTGAAACATCTATACCCCGGAACTTCCAACAACCATTCCTGCCCCTGTTCTAACCATGTCTCCGTAATGGCCACAACATCGTAGTCCCAAGTACCAATCCACGCTCCAAGTTCACCTACCTTATTCCGGATGCTCCTTGCATTGAAGTAGACACACTTCAACCTACCTTCCTGTCTGCCGGTACACTCCTGCGACCTTGATACCCTCCTCAGTACCTCACTACACCCAACATTAGCTTCTGGACTGCAGCTCGTTTTCCCATCCCCTGACAAATTAGTTTAAACCCCCCCGAAGAACCGTCGCAAATTTCCCTCCGAGGATATTGGTGCCCCTCTGTTTCAGGTGCAAACTGTCCTGTTTGTTCAGGTCCCACCTTCCCCAGAATGTGCTCCAATTATCCATGTAGCTGAAACCCTCCCTCCTACACCATCCTGCAGCCACGTGTTTATCTGCACTCTCTCCCTGTTCCTCAACTAACTAGCACGTGGCTCCGGCAACAAACCAGAGGTGACAGCATGGTTTATCCTGGCTCTCAGCTTCCACCCTAGCTCCCTAAATTCCTGTTTTAAATCCCCGTCCCTTCTCTTACCTATGTCATTGGTACCGATGTGTACCACGACTTGTGGCTGTTCCCCCTCCCCCTTAAGGATCCTGAAAACACAGTCCGATTCATCATGGACCCTGGCACCCGGGAGGCAACATACCATCCGTGAGTCTCTTTCGCTGCCTATCGGTCCCCCTAACTGTCGAGTCCCCAATAACTATTGCTCTCCTGTTCTCCCCCCTTCCCTTCTGAGCCACAGGGACGGACTCAGTGCTGGAGATCCGGTCACTGTGGCTTACCACTGGTAGGTCATCCCCCCCAACAGTATCCAAAGCGGTATATTTGTTGCTGAGGGGAACGACCACAGGGGATCCCTGCACTGACTGCTTCCTCCCAGCCCCTCTCACCGTCACCCAGCTATCTTCATTCTTCGGAGTAACTACATTAATGAGGAGGTTATCTTAGGTTCAGGTATGGAAAGCGTCCATAGTTACTTAGCAACCAGGAGGTGGGTTTAGCCAAAATGGGAAGATGTGTGGAATTAAATGGACAAATGAAATATCGAGTGGCATATTGCAATTAACTGAGATACTTTGTCAAAAACTGGACTGACATGGTAACACTAAATGAAATTGATTCTGAGTTAATGAGGAGGTGTATCTTAGATAACGAAAGGTATAATTGTTCTGTATTTGGGCTGAGTGCCTCAGATCTTTGGAGAGGTTTCACAGTACTGTACCTGAGCGATCTGACCCTCTGGAGGCCTCCGAAAGGCTGTACATTAATGTCTTGTTTGTCTTGTATGATTTTTGTGTTTAAAATATATTTGGCTACATCGTTTGAAGAGAGATTTTGCCTTTTGCGAGTTTTTAAATAGAGTCTAAGCTTTGAGACATTGGCCACCTTTTCGAAAAAGAAACCCCCACGACAACTTGCGATAGAGGTGAACATGTAACCTACCTTCCTAGCTGCACCTGCATGCTAACTTGCTACGTTCCTTGTACATCCAAGTGTCTCTGAACAACAAGAATGAATCGTTTTCCAAGGACAGTGAACACTATTGTTCCGGTCAGCACTGAGATGGGGAGCATCAAATGGTCACTGAGGTGGAGTGGGCAAACTCTGAAACCGCACCCCCCCCACCCCCCCGCAACCCCCCCCACCCCCCCCCCCGCCCGCCTCCCCACCTCCCCCCGGGACTCAGAGCCTGACGCCAAAGAAACCCACGGGTTTGTGGGACCATTCACGAGATTTCGTGTCAACAACCAAACCCTTGGTGACGAATATTGACATTGGCTAAGATTCTGCTGTCAGTGGGAGTTAATGGCCGCGTTCCAGAGTAAACCATCACTGCTGATTGTAAATGAATTTAATTATTGGAGAAGGAGCTACAGGAGGATGAGTTTTGGATGCAGAAATACGATTTGCATTTCTCTTTCCTGTATCTGTATTGAGGCTTACAATGAGAATAACAGAGAGTTCGGGAAGCTTTTGCCGCCGCGACAGAGAGGTGTCTGTGTCAACAATCACTCAGTTTGATATCCTGAGGGCTGGAGAATGTTCTGGAACTGAAGGAGACATTTCCCAGAGGGTCCATTAGATTTCCTTTTGATTCATTTACAGGATGTGGACATCGCTGGCTGGGCCGGCATTTGTAGCCCATCCCTAATTGACCTTGAAAGAGTGGGATGAGCTGCTTCCTTAATCTGCTGCAGTTGTTGAGGTGTAGGTACATCCACAGTGCTGTTAGGGAGGGTGTCCTGGATTTTGACCCAGTGACAGTGAAGGAACGGCCGATATATTCCGGAGTCAGGATGGTGAGTGACTTGGAGGGGAATTTGCAGGCGGTGGGGGTGTTCCCATGTGTCTGCTGCTCTGTCCTAGATAGTAGTGGTAGTGGGTTTGGAAGGTGCTGCCTAAGGAGCCTTGGTGAGTTCCTGCAGTGTATCTTGCAGGTGGTACACACGGCTGCCACTGTTCATGTGGGAGTGGATGTTTGTGGATGTGGTGCCAATCAAGCGAGGCTGCTTTGTCCTGGATGGTATCAAGCTTCTTGAGTGTTATTGGAGCTGCACCCATCCAGGCAAGTGGGGAGTATTCCATCCCAGTCCTGACTTGTGCCTTGTAGATGGTGGACAGCCTTTGGGGAGTTAGGAGGTGAGTTACTCTCCTCAGGATTCCCAGCCTCTGACCTGCTCTTGTAGCCACTGTGTTTACATGGCTGGTCTAGTTCAGTGTCTGGTCAATGGTAACCCCCAGGATGTCGATAGTGGGGGATTCTATTGGATGTCAAGGGGCAATGGTTAGATTGTCTCTTGTTGGGGATGGTCACTGCCTGGCACTTGTGTGGCACAAATGTTACAGACCACTTGTCAGCAAGTTCTGGAGCAGAAGTCTTCAGTACTATTGCCGGAATGTTATCAGGGCCCTTTGCCGTTGCAGTATCCAGCACCTCCAACCGTTTCTTGATATCACGTGGAGTGAATCGAATTGGCTGGAGACTGGCATCTGAGATGCTGGGGACCTCTGGAGGAGGCTGAGATGAATCATCCACTCGGCACTTGTGGCTGAAGACTGTTGCGAATGTGTGAAGATGTACTTTCACAAACTACATTAGTGAACATGAAAGGTGGGGGCGATTCTCCCAAAAGCGCTGAATTGATGGGAAAACTGTTCTGGATCCTGACTGTTTTCTCAGTTCAGCTTCTCACCTGAATCTCCGCTCTCTGTGCATTGCAGAGGTCCCAGTCGTGAATCTCATGAAAATCCCAGGGGGGCGGGATCTATTCACGCTGCAGTTTGACACTTCTGGAATTCTGCGCATGCGCAGTGGCCTCGATCTGTCAGTCTCCTCGATCGCTGGCCAGCCCGGGACCCCCGCAGTGCTGCCCCTCCGGAGTCAGACTCCCCTCACGAGGCAGGCACCCACCCCCCGGCAGACCATCCCACCCCCCCCTCCAGTCCGGCCCAATCGCTGCCCTCCCTCCATCCCAGACCGATCCCCTTGCAGAGTGGCAGCAGGACCCCCCACCCCCACCAATTGCCCCAGGCCCCTCCCACAATAGGCCCCACCCCCTTGGCACTGCCCGATGCCTGATGGGCAATGCCATGGTGCCCCCTGAGCATGGGCACTTTACCCCTTGGGCAGTGCAGGGGGCACAGGCTGGCACTGCCAGCATGACCATGCCCAGGTGGCACCCCCGCCCCCCGATTGCCCCCCACTTCATTCCGGCAGGGTCTCCCGCTAGTTCCGCGAATGTGGGGAGCTTGTCTGAACCCTGAATGAAGTATTCCTGGCAGGGTGGGAGATTCAATCAGGACCCAAAAGTCCCCGATTATGATATTGAAAATATATTTAAATTACATTAAAAAAGGATTGAAATCACTGACCTGTCTTCCCGCCGGTTTCCAGCGGGGTCTGGTCTCCGACTGTTCTCCGGCTCTGGGAGATGTGCATGTGTTCCCGGCGAATGCGCAAATCCTGGAAAAAGGCCGCGATTTTCCCAGCCCGACCCGCCAGGAAAGCTGCGGGGCTCGATGGGGGAATCGCTCCCGGTATTTCTGAATAAGAATTGTACAGCAGCCTCGGGGCTGTCGCTCGCTCCCAAAATGTTTCTCCATCTCGGAGCCTCTCTTACCATGCTGTGATTCCACACTCTGTCCCGATTGGTCACCCAGGTCAGGTGACCCTTACTCTGCTGTGTTGTCATTAAAGGGACAATCACCACAGAATGTTTCAGCCTCATCTTTCACACTGATAGAACATAGAACATAGAACATAGAACATTACAGCGCAGAACAGGCCCTTCGGCCCACGATGTTGCACCGACCAGTTAAAAAAAAAACTGTGACCCTCCAACCTAAACCAATTTCTTTTCGTCCATGAACCTATCTACGGATCTCTTAAACGCCCCCAAACTAGGCGCATTTACTACTGATGCTGGCAGGGCATTCCAATCCCTCACCACCCTCTGGGTAAAGAACCTACCCCTGACATCGGTTCTATAACTACCCCCCCTCAATTTAAAGCCATGCCCCCTCGTGCTGGATTTCTCCATCAGAGGAAAAAGGCTATCACTATCCACCCTATCTAAACCTCTAATCATCTTATATGTTTCAATAAGATCCCCTCTTAGCCGCCGCCTTTCCAGCGAAAACAATCCCAAATCCCTCAGCCTCTCCTCATAGGATCTCCCCTCCATACCAGGCAACATCCTGGTAAACCTCCTCTGCACCCTCTCCAAAGCCTCCACATCCTTCCTGTAATGTGGGGACCAGAACTGCACACAGTACTCCAAGTGCGGCCGCACCAGAGTTGTGTACAGTTGCAACATAACGCTACGACTCCTAAATTCAATCCCCCTACCAATAAACGCCAAGACACCATATGCCTTCTTAACAACCTTATCTACTTGATTCCCAACTTTCAGGGATCTATGCACACATACACCTAGATCCCTCTGCTCCTCCACACTATTCAAAGTCCTCCCGTTAGCCCTATACTGTTATTCCTACCAAAGTGAATTACCTCACACTTCTCCGCATTAAACTCCATCCGCCACCTCTCGGCCCAACTTTGCAACCTGTCTAAGTCTTCCTGCAAACTACGACACCCTTCCTCACTGTCTACCACACCACCGACTTTGGTGTCATCAGCAAATTTGCTAATCCACCCAACTATACCCTCATCCAGATCATTAATAAATATTACAAACAGCAGTGGCCCCAAAACAGATCCCTGAGGTACACCACTTGTAACCGCACTCCATGATGAATATTTACTATCAACCACCACCCTCTGTTTCCTATCCGCTAGCCAATTCCTGATCCAATTTCCTAGATCACCCCCAATCCCATACATCTGCATTTTCTGCAGAAGCCTACCATGGTGAACCTTATCAAACGCCTTACTAAAATCCATATATACCACGTCCACTGCCTTGCCCCCATCCACCTCCTTGGTCACTTTCTCAAAAAACTCAATAAGGTTAGTAAGGCACGACCTACCTGCCACAAAACCATGCTGACTATCACCTATCAATTCATTACTCTCCAAATAACTATAAATCCTATCCCTTATAATTTTTTCCAACATCTTGCCGACAACAGAAGTGAGACTCACCGGTCTATAATTCCCGGGGAAGTCTCTGTTCCCCTTCTTAAACAATGGGACAACATTCGCTAACCTCCAATCTTCTGGTACTATACCAGAGGCCAACGACGACCTGAAGATCAGAGCCAGAGGCTCTGCAATCACTTCTCTTGCCTCCCAGAGAATCCTTGGATAAATCCCATCCGGACCAGGGGATTTATCTATTTTCAGACCCTCCAGAATATCCTGCACATCCTCCTTATCAACTGTAATACTGTCTATTCTACTCCCTTGCAACCCAGTGTCCTCCTCAGCTATATTCATGTCCCCTTGCGTGAACACCGAAGAGAAATATTGGTTCAATGCTTCACCAATGATGAGCTGGGCTCCGCCATCATTGAGGATGGGGATATTTGTGGAGCCTCCTCCTCCAGTGAGTTGTTTCATTGTCCACCACCATTCTCAACTGGATATCGCAGGACTGCAGAGCTTGGATCTAATCCATTGGTTATGGGGTCACTTATCCCAGTCTAGTACTTGCTGCTCATGCTGTTTCCACACAGGTAGTCCTGTGTTGTAGCTTCACCAGGGCGACACTGCAATATTAGATCTGCCTGGTGCTGCTCCTGACATTCCCTCCTGCACTCTCCATTGAACCAGGGTTGATTCCCTGGCTGGATGGTAATGGTTGAGTGGGGGATATCCCGGGGTTACAGATTGTGCTGGAGTACAATTCCACTGCTGCTGATGGCCCACAGCGCCTCATGGATGCCCAGCCTTGAGTTGCTGGATCGGTTCGAAGTCTGTCCTATTTAGCACGGTGATAGAGCCACACAACACGAGGTTATTCTCAATGTGAAGGCAGGGCTTTGTCTCCACAAGGACTGTGCGGTGGTCACACTTATCGATACTGTCATGGACGGATGTATCTGCGGCAGACAGGTTGGTGAGGATGAGGTCAAGTATGTTTTTCCCTCTTGTTGGTTCCCTCACCACCTGCTGCAGTCCCAGTCTCGCAGCGATGTCCTTTAGGAGCCAGCCAGCTCGCTCTGTGATGGTGGGCGGGGGGTGGCGTGGGCGGGGGTGGTGGGGGAGGGGGGTGGCGTGGGCGGGGGTGGTGGGGGAGGGGGGTGGTGTGGGCGGGGGGTGGCGTGGGCGGGGGGGGTGGCGTGGGCGGGGGTGGTGGGGGAGGGGGGTGGCGTGGGCGGGGGTGGTGGGGGAGGGGTGTGGCGTGGGCGGGGGGGTGGCGTGGGCGGGGGTGGCGTGGGCGGGGGGTGGCGTGGGCGGGGGGTGGTGTGGGCGGGGGTGGCGTGGGCGGGGGGTGGCGTGGGCGGGGGTGGTGGGGGAGGGGGGTGGCGTGGGCGGGGGTGGTGGGGGAGGGGGTGTCCGGGTACCTTTTCAATATGGTGCCCGGAGATGACAATGGGGCAGCCACCCTCCTGTCTGACCCGCCCCGAGTCTGATTTACTCAGAATAACAGGACAGGTTTATTCTCAATGTGAACAGATTCAGGAACAGTCGAGAATAGAGAAACATGGAGTCTTTTTACAGATATCTTTCCTCACACTTTCTGCTTCTCTGCATCAATCACACAAGGAGTGACCCTTCCCCAACTTCACTGATGATAATGAACCGGGAGGATAGTGTCTGCACTGTGACTCTTCTCTCTCGCTGCTGTATCGAGTTCACAGTTCACACTTCGACACCCACACAAGCTGCAGTCCACAGACACAAAGAACGACACAGGAGCAAGTCCATCCCAATCGGCCTTCAGAACGACAGCCTCCCGGCTCCAGAGCTTTTCAGCAAAGTGCCTCTCAGGAGCTGTCAGCGTTCTCTGCTCTCGGAAAACATTCCTCCACCATTTTCTACCTCTGATAATCGGGGTTGATTTGGACAGAAGTCAATGGGAGTTTCACACCGATAGATCCAAGTGTCTCTCACACTCTGGGTGAAAGAAATCAGTAACAAGTCTCACAACACCAGGTTAAAGTCCAACGGGTTTATTTGGTAGCACAAGCCACAAGCTTTCGGAGCGCCGCTCCTTCGTCAGGTGAGTGGGAGTTCTGTTCACAAACAGGGCATATAAAGACACAAACTCAATTTACAAAATAATGGTTGGAATGCGAGTCTTTACAGGTAATCAAGTCTTAAAGGTACAGACAATGTGAGTGGAGAGAGGGTTAAGCACAGGTTAAAGAGATGTGTATCGAAAGGTAGTGGCTGGTAGTGGTAGTGGCTCCGAAAGCGAGTGGCTTGTGCTACCAAATAAACCTGTTGCACTTTAACCTGGTGTTGTGAGACTTCTTACTGTGTTTACCCCAGTCCAACGCCAGCATCTCCACATCATGAAAGAAATCAGACAGATCTCTCAGAGCAGGGAGGAGACAAACTGGCAGTCCCTGCACAGAATCAACTGATTCTCCTCTTTTGCTGACAGGTCAGGTTCCTGGTGGATATCACTCTGTAGTAGCAGGTACTTACACATCCCGGACAGCCAGTGTCCTGTTAGCCACGTGAGGCAGTAATATAGAAACATCCAAACTAGAAGCAGGAGGAGGCCATTCGGCCCTTCGAACCTGCTCCCCCGTTCATTCTGATCATGGCTGATCATCGAATTCTATAATCTGATTCCCCCCCTTCCCCCGCCATATCCCTCGATCCCTTTCGCGAGAGAATGTGGATTCCGGAAGATGCAAAGTGGACATTCGGTGAGATCTCATCCACCAATCGGGAAGCTGCTGCTGTTGGGAAGAGGAATGTGGGTGGATTCGGTCAGGATTGAAACAGGAAGCAGCTGAGGATTGGTGGCGATGGAGAGATGGGTGGAATTTTCCCGCCCCGCCTGCCACGGGAATCGGAGTGGGCGAGAGGCGGACAATGGAAAGGTCCGTTGACCTCAGGCGGGATTTTACAGTTTTGGGAGAGCGGGGCTGTAAATTCTGGCCCTTGAAGACAGAAATTGTTTTATATTCTGAGGCCAGTTATGACAGAATTAGTTTGTTGTTGAAAATGTCAAATGATAACTGTTGTGTATGTTGAGGCGTGGTCCCTTTAAGGGAACAGGTCATGTGACCTGGTGTGGGGGTGAGCTGGTTAGGAACCGCCCTGAGTGGAGAGTCAACGTTTGGAGTGTGGAGCGAGTAGGCCGAACAAAGATAGATCTGTGTTCCTTGAGCCCCGGCTGCAGAGTCGTTCTGGAGGAGACACCTCGGCATTAAGAGATTTAACAATGACTTTAACTGGGGACCGGGTCTCGAATGAACTGGACTTTGTTAAAGCTAAACCCACTCTGAAGACCAATATTCCCAAATCCCACGGTTCAACAACATTCACACTTCACTCTCACACAAGCTGCAGGAATTCACTCAGAGGACGGAATCTTGCTGTCCCAGACTAAGTTCCGTGTCGGGGACGGGATGTCAGAGGGATTCCCGTCAGAGAGCGTAGCGGCTAAATGTGCCAAATGGAGAGATATTCAGCTCATTAATTATGCAGCCGTGAGGTTCTTGTTGAATCTCGGGGCGGGTCAGACAGGAGGTCGGCTGCCCCACTGTCATGTCCAAGCGCTGTATTTAAAAGAAACTCGGACACCCCTGGGGAAAGAGGAATGACCCCACCATGACCCCACCATGAACCTGCCATGACCTCGCCATGAATCTGCCATGACCCCACCATGAACCTGCCATGACCCTGCCATGACCCCACCATGAACCTGCCATGACCCTGCCATGACCCCTCATGAAGAGGCTGAGGGGAAGACTGCGTTTTGGAATTCCAACTGTGGGCCTGACTCCGAGTTTTCCTGTCCCGCCCGCCGTGATTCCCGCTGCGATTTCCACAGATTGTCACAGAGCCCCGGAATTGGCCACTCCACATTAATAAAATAAACTGTTTCCATCAGTTGCTAATTATCCCCCTCCCGACACTTGGCTAAAAACCGTGAAGCCCCAATCCCTGAGCAGCTCCCCGGAGACTGGGGAAAGTGGTCCCAGTGTGTGATAGGCTGCTCCCAGCGTTCTGAGCTCCCAACCAATCAGTGAAAGCAGCAGCAACATCTGGAGGAACATCAGGAAATATTCTCTTCACACTTTTATTATGATCCACAGAATACAACAACAACACACACCAAAGGACAGAACATTTACAAACAATAGAATCTCCCAGTTACAGTGAAATGTACAGTCAGGAACCCCAGCCCCCCCCCCCCACCCCGCCCCCCCCCCACCCCGCCCCCCCCCCCCCGCCCCTGCCCCCCCACCCCACCCTCCCCTGCCCTGCTACCCTTATACATGAAGGAGTAAAGGACAATTGAGAACATCTTCTTCAATGGGAATGAGGTCTTCTTGTGTTGACACCAAGCTGGCTCTTTCAGACGTTTCATTCAGGGTCAGTGTGGGACTCTTGAATCATCACTGTGTTCCTGCAATCAACACAATCAGCAGAATGGTCATTTTCAGATGGGCTGACTTCAATCTGAACTCAATGTTTTATTATTGCTGATCCAGAGACAATTCTCCCACACAAATCCCCGTTTCTACTTACGTTTGAAATCCCTCGCTGTGACCAGTCTTTTGATTTGTTTGACACCTGGATAAAAATATTCACATTTATCCGGTTAGAATTGGGGGTTAGTGAGAGATTCTGAATTTTTATAAACTTTCAGATTCATCCGTAAATAACAGATTCCAGTGAAATTCGATTTTCAAAATGTTAACCCCTTCAATTCCCGAGTTGGGATGGAGTGAGTGAGTGATGGAGAATCCCTCAGCAAACACCTCCTGTTCCCCACCACAGCTATAATCATTCCAGCTCTGGGACAGTGGGGTTGTGGCTCGATGGATAAACTAACAGAGACTGAGATTATTAATCAGTGTGTCCCTGCTGTGTTCTCCTGGAACACAGGAATTATTATCTGGTAAATATTCAGAATGTTGACTCTGATGCCTTCACATTGCTCGACAGTGAGGAATCTTCACCGGAAAATATAATCACCTCGACTGAAGCTCATCCCAGAATACTTTAACTGGGGCTGGAAAAGAGTGAACAATATTTCAGTATTCCCCCCCTCCCCCGACTCTGGAACGATACTGAGTTAAATAAAAGCTCATTACTCTCGCAGGGCGGCATGGTAGCACAGTGGTTAGCACTGCTGCTTCACAGCTCCAGGGACCTGGGTTCGATTCCCGGCTCGGGTCACTGTCTGTGTGGAGTTTGCACATTCTCTTCGTGTCTGCGTGGGTTTCCTCCGGGTGCTCCGGTTTCCTCCCACAGTCCAAAAACGTGCGGGTGAGGTTGATTGGCCATGCTAAAATTGCCCCTTAGTGTCCTGAGATGTGTAGGTTAGAGGGATTAGTGGGTAAAATATGTAGGGATATGGGGGTAGGGCCTGGGTGGGATTGTGGTTGGTGCAGACTCGATGGGCCAAATGGCCTTTTTCTGCACTGTCGGGTTTCTAGGTTTCTATATTTCTATGTATTACACTGCAACAAAAGAAATCCAGATATCAACAATTTTGTGTCAATAATCTCTGGTGAAAATCCTGTTTTATACTTACGTTTATAGACTGCTGGCCGTGAGGTCCGCTTGTTTATCACCTGTATTAAAAGATTAATATTTTTATGCTGGGTGGAGATTTGATTTTTACAAAGCATTAGTTTCAGCATCATCCTTAAATCAATGATCGAACTGAGATTCAATGAAGAATGAGATATGTTGGGTGAGATTTTACAGCCTTACTCGATCCGAGACTGGAAAATCCCGCCCCAGGTTAACGGATCTTCCCATTGTCCGCCCCTGGCCCGCTCCCATTCCTGTGGCGTGTGGGCCGGTAGAATTTCGGCAATTAACTCATTAAATTTCTGATAGGTTGCAGTGGGGGATCAATGTTGGAGAGAGAATAGAGCCAATGTTTCGAAGGGTCATCCAGACTCGAAACGTTGGCTCTATTCTCTCTCGATGTGGAGATGCCGGCGTTGGACTGGGGTAAACACAGTAAGAAGTTTAACAACACCAGGTTAAAGTCCAACAGGTTTATTTGGTAGCAAAAGCCACACATCCGAAAGCTTGTGTGGCTTTTGCTACCAAATAAACCTGTTGGACTTTAACCTGGTGTTGTTAAACTTCTTACTCTATTCTCTCTCCACAGAGGCTGTCAGACCTGCTGAGATTTTCCAGCACTTTCTGTTTTGGTTTCAGGTTCCAGTATCCGCAGTATTTTGCCTTTATTTTGGGGTTCAATGTTGATTGGTGAAGATGTCATCAAACATCTGGACAGTTTCTGATGGAACAGTGAAGAGTTCAGCCCTGATAGAGTGGGAACGATGCTTACAGTGTTAAAGTGATGACATGGACTCGGTTGTGTGAACTCCCTGACAGTAAGGAGCAATTATTTTCCTTAGTAACAGGAAGAAGAGATCAAATCTCTGTCCTGATTCACTGCCTGTGAAAGCACCAAGAACAGCTCAGATAGTTCATCCCTGACAGCAGGGCTTCTCGAAGGGAAGCGTTTGAAAGTCTGACAGCTGGAGAAATCCGAACACAAAGTGTCGCAGTGCCATTGTCCTAATGTGTAGAACGGTGACATTACCTCAATGCTGTTTTCACTCGACTCGAATGATCCACTTTTGCTGTCAAATGTCTTCAAACCTCGGCACTCCACATCAACATCCAGCACCTCATCAGCAAAATATTCCACACGGCTTTTACACCAACCTTTCCTCTGTAAAAACAGAAGGGAAATGATTAAAGTTATTGATAACTACAAGCTCAGCACTGAGTTTCTATGCTATAACTCCGTACACACGAGGTAATCGATGTGACAATCTAACTCTGGACTTACTGCGGACATTTTGGAACGGAATCGACAGCTGGGATCATCAAATTCCAGTCCGGAATTCTTGGAGCAGACGGTTTCTTTCACAGAGAATGTTAAATCCACGTTGTATGACAATTTTCCTGTGCGATAAACCTAATGAGTGGAAAACAGGTCATTAGTGTCTGAGTGTATCTCGTGTTCCTACCCTGGGCTGGTTCACCCATCAGTGTGAGAGCAATAGAATATTCTGGTCCTGTTTAATAATCAGTGTCTAACTGCACTCTGCAATATTCTTGTAGACTTTAGACAGTGAAACGCACTGAGAGCTGGACACACTTACATCCTTCACTCTTCTCCGGGTTATCCCACACAGATTGGTGATGGCGGTGATTTCATTCAGCTTTCCAACTGACACTCTCAGAGCATCCTTAGGGCTGGGGATTCCTGTAGAGAGAGAAAAGGAAAGTTGTACCAAACACTCCAGCATTCTCCAGTCAATTCTTTCTAACACATTGGTGACATCTCAGTCAGTGAGTCTCACTGGGAAGAAGGTGTTGCTTTATGAGGTGTCTCTCTCTCTCTCTCCAGTACCTACCTGAGCACTGGAGGATCTGCACTGCAGCAATGGTGAGGAGTAAGGATTTCATTCTATGTCTTGTCTGATCAGCTGGCTGCTTACGAAGAGTAAAGGAGCTGCTTCTCTCTCTCGCTCTGCCGTTTCCTTACAGCGTTCAGTCTTTATATCCTCACCTCCACCACATTCAAACACTGACTCATATTGACTCAGTGCGCTGATCCTGGACAGGGGCAGCTGCTGCCAAGTGGCTGCAAAATGGGCACAACTTCCTTCCAATATCATCACCCTGTTTAGATTTGGTGAGATCAGAGATTCTTCCTGGCAGTTGAATACTGTGAGGATTGATGAAGATTATGGTTATGTTCCTGGATTAGGAATTCAGATGATTGGTCCAATGGTGTCGGGACATGTTTTCAGATTTTTGACAGCATCAGAATTAATATTCAATTAATTAAATAAATCTGTAAGATGTTATCAAACTATTGTCTTGTTTCCAAATCCATGAGGCCCACTTATGTTTTCTTGTTATGGAAATGTTTTGGGAGTTTGGCCTCCACGTGACTCCAGACCCACAGCACTGCGGTTACCTCTGAACTGTCCCATGAAATGGCTGGGCAATCTTTCATTGTACTTGGGAAGGTGAGTGACTGTGATCTTTACAGCGACAGTTAGGGATGGATAATAATTGCTGGGGCGTCATTTTACAGCCCCTCCCACCAGCGGGAATGGAAAATTCCACCCCTGGTCTCTCCATCGAACCTCACCTCCCATGAATGAAAAGTAAAATATGGCGGAAGATTCTGTTACCTCCTGGATATAAAGTCACTCTCCTCTCAGTGGGATGAACGCAGATCCAGAGAGCATGGTTGTCTTCGCAGTTTTCACCAGAATGTCAGTTTATTAATGGATGTAAGTTTCATATTCTTTGTTAGGTGATGCTTATGGAGGACTGCACTACCCTAAGGGGACTCATCCAGCTCCCTGGAGTAGCCCACTCTCCTGATGCCCTGCCAGTGTTCAAACACAATTTTCCCCCAACGATGTCATCTGATTCCTGAAAATCAGTTTAAATGCTCTGTGATTGTCTTTGTCAGGTGTTGTATTTTGATTGGAGGGTGGCTCACTGATGTGGAAATTCCTGTCAGAATGATATCTCCCAATAAAGGCACGGATTGGGTTGTGGAACATTGCAGTCACCTTGTCTTCAACAAGGCAGCAGGTTTGCTCTGCACCATTTCTGGGTGGCCATGTTCTGGGTTGGGGTGTAAAACAAACAAGCACCACCTGCCCAAGTCCCACTCCCCCTTGTACAGATCACTAAAACATTCAGCTTCCTCCAGTATTTTCATGTGCTGGTGTGCGCTTCATCAGCTCTAGAGAAACACGCCTTCTTGGAGTGTTCCTGACCACTGAGGAGTCCAGAACATTCTGAAAGACAATATTTTCACAGCTCAAATGTCACAATTAGATGCTGGACTCTAATTTAGATGTTTTGAAAGCACTGATTTATCACAGAGAACAGTCCTGTCTTTTCAGCCTTACTTTTGCCATCTTGGTGTCAGTGTTGTCACTTGGTACAATACTTTTTGGAAGTACCAAAATGCATTTTTTTAAAAGTAAGAAAATGTCAGCCTCTGCTGTCAGGTTTTGTACTGTGATTTAAACAACTACCATGCCTGGCTATGTTTTTGAAAGGTGAAGAAATAAATCTCCACACCAACTCCCCTCCTGTCCACCAAATTCCTCTGACCTAGACCCTCTGGTTTGAAAAGGAAATTCTGTTCTATCAATTTCAGGCAATGTAACTTGAAGCTTTTGTTATGACAGCTGTAGCCATTATGAATGCTTGGCTGATTTTCAAAATCCGTTATTAGAAACATAGAGAGAAACATAGAAAAACTACAGCACAAAACAAGCCCTTCGGCCCCACAAGTTGTGCCGAACATATCCCTACCTTTTTAGGCCTACCTATAACCCTCCATCCTATTAAGTCCCATGTACTCATCCAGGAGTCCCTTAAAAGACCTTATTGAGTTTGTCTCCACCGCCGCTGACGGCAGCCGATTCCACTCGCCCACCACCCTCTGTGTGAAAAACTTCCCCCAAACATTTCTCCTGTACCTACCCCCCAGCACCTTAAACCTGTGTCTTCTCGTAGCAGCCATTTCCAACCTGGGAAAAAGCCTCTGAGAGTCCACCCGATCTATGCCTCTCAACATCTTATATACCTCTATTAGGTCTCCTCTCATCCTTCGTCTCTCCAAGGAGAAAAGACCGAGCTCCCTCAGCCTATCCTCATAAGGCATGCCACTCAATCCAGGCAACATCCTTGTAAATCTCCTCTGCACCCTTTCAATCTTTTCCACATCCTTCCTATAACGAGGCGACCAGAACTGAGCACAGTACTCCAAGTGGGGTCTGACGAGGGTCTTATATAGCTGCATCATTATCTCCGGACTCCTAAACTCAATCTCTCAATTGATAAAGGCCAGCACACCATACGCCTTCTTAACCACCTCCTCCACCTGCGGGGACGATTTTAGAGTCCTATGGTTGGTTGAGATCAGCATGTGATTCATTAATCCAGGGCTGATTGAAAATTTTAAGAGGCTGTAATAACAGAATGTCCATCTGATTTGATTTTTTAATTTAATGGCGTATTAAAGTGTAACAATTCTTTTGGACTGGAACAGTTTTTTTCCCCAGTATCAATAATATTCGCTATTACATGGTGCCTGGGGACTATGCATGGCATTCTGGGTGAATGTAAATGGAGGATGCATCAGGGACATGGACTGGTATTGGAGATCAGAGGGGATGTGAGGTGGCATGGGGGATGAGTAGGCACATGAGGGATCATGGTGATGGCATGGGGGCCAGAGGGTGCATGAGTGGTTTGGGGTGATGGGGCATTGAAGTGATATGAGAAACTAATGGGGGCAGAAGGTGGCATTGTTGATCTAAAGGGGCACGGGATGGGCGTGGTGAGTGGGTGTGATGGGTGTTAGAACGTAACCAATGTTAACATTGGATCTGTTATAATGTGACCAATGATAACATGCTGCGAGGGTCAGCTGACCAGCTGACCTGGTAGGCTATGTAACCAATGAGAAAATGATGTGGTGGTCAGCTGACCAGCTGACTCAGTATAAATAAGAAGCAGTTGGGAATTGTGGGGAGCTTGGAGTGACCCAGGATGAGGCCTCAAGTTTTTGGAGTAATGAAGTTTCTTCATTTACTTGTTGGAGTAAGTTTTTATTTTATTTTGTTGCTTACAACTGAAGAGTTCCTTCTGCTGGATGGACAGTGGGGGGAGGGGGACATTGAGAAGTGAGTGTTAGGGGCCTTTTCACAATGTTGGGAGCTGTGTTGGAGAATGGAGGCGGATCCCTCTCACTGGCCCATCTCAGCATCCACACTGCCCTCACACTCCGCTGTGTTGGACTAAAAGCAAACCCAAACCCTCCCTGAGAAAATAATGGTTCAAAGTCACACTTGGGGGGTGGGATGTGCATTCCCGAAGACACGGAAATGCACAAGTCGGATTTTCCCTAGTCCACAAGGGAGTCCGGCCCCGTGGGAAGGATTTTTCCCGCTGCGTGTTTTGGCCACAGAAGAGGCTATCAGAAGGATCCTCCTGTTGTCAACGGGAGTTCCTGTTAAACGCACCCCCTGCTGCCGGGAAACCCGTTGGAAAATTCCGGTGTGTAAATGAGGTGGACACCTAAAGGAATGCCGTGAACAACCACAACAATCAGTAAATGTAGCAACACAGACTGACAGGCACTTCCGAAAAGGCAACGAAAGGAAATATCAGTCCACTACTTCGAGATGAAGAAGAGGGAAATAACTGTGAAACTTGTGTAAAACATTGTTTAGACGGCACTCTCTATACAGTGAACTGGTCTCCATGTTATAAACCAAATGGGGGGGCGCTGGAGAAGGTGCAGAAATATTTAATTAGGATGAGACTGGAACTGGTTATTCAGGAATGACTCGATCTCATAAATATAAAATCATTAATACATCCACTGAGGAGATCAGGAGAAATGTCTTCATCCACACTAATGTGGAACTCGAAACCACGAAGAGTGTTTGAAGTGAATAACGCAGATATGTTTAAGGGGAAGATGATAAGTATATGAGGCAGAGTGGAATAACAGACTCTGCTGGCAGGGGTGGATGGAGAGCGGGTGGGAGAAGGTTCTGATGGAGCACAAACACCAACATGGTCCCTATGGGTCAACTGTGCTGTGGACACCATTTGGTTTGTTATTAAACCCTGCAAAGTTTCATACCTGTGCTCAGAGTTTTACTCAGGCTTTCCTTGTAACCTATTTTCAGTAATTTCTCATGACGTGGTTAACCGCTGTCAGGCAGGAGACCTTCTGCCCATCTAGTCCACCTAGCCACAGTATTTCCTTTGTACAACTCTATTGACTTTTCCCAATTCCTGACATAATGCAGCAAATAGGATTGCAATGTTCTGACTTCCGAGCAAATGACTCAAGAATAGTTTCAGTAAGAGACAGAACAAAACTGTCTCCTGGAATCGCGATTTCCGGCTTACAATCAACTCACATCAAATCGCAGAATTCACACAGCACAGAAGGGGCCATTCGGCCCATTGAGTCGGCACTGACTCTCTGACAGAGTATCTTACCCAGGCCCTCTTCCCTGCCCTGGCCTCGTAACCCTGTGCCAATCCCCCTAACCTGCATATCTTTGGACACTAGGGGGCAATTTAGCATGGCCAATCCACCTAACCTGCAAATCTTTGGACACTAGGGGGCAATTTAGCATGGCCAATCCACCTAGCCTACACATCTTTGGAGTGTGGGAGGAAACCGGAGCACCCAAAGGAAACCCACGCAGACATGGGGAGAACATTCAAGCTCCACGCAGACAGTGACCCAAGGCCAAAATCGAATCTGGATCCCTGGTGCTGTGAGGCAGCAGTGCTAACCACTGTGCCACCGTGCCGCTCACTGCTATAAGATGCCAGTCTGATCAATAAGAAGACAAGATTACAACCTTTCGGCCCCTCTCCCTGCTGTTGTATTGACTTCATTCTAAAATAACCAGCAGACTGACAAATATATTGACATCTCCTCAGCATTAATGGCTGTAGGTTTGAACAGCTGCTACACCGGTCAGTTCAGTCCAGCTTCACACTGACTGATCTTCATTTTGATCAATCTGATTCTGTGGACCTCAAAACAGCTGAATCTTGTACATTTCAAAACAGAATCTGAAAAGGAACCATTGAGAGATTTCACGGCAGCCTCGCCCTAACAACACAGGCTATTCAGTTCCACATGTGTAGGAATAACACCAGAAGTTTGTTTTGGACTGGGGCTTGTCGATTGGTTGTGGAGAATTTCGTGGCTGAGGTTTCCTGCTTTCCTGGCTTTAGCTGGCGGGACCCTGTGCAGGTTTTGTGGGGGAGGGGAAGCTGTAAAGAAAACCTGGGAGAAGATAAACATGGGTCGCTGCTCAATATTTATTCCCTCAGGCAAGATAATTGATGTGTGGTCATTTACTCAGCGCAGCTTGCGGGATTATTCGATGTGTATGTTGGCCACCGTGCCTCCCTACAGGTCAACAGTGACTCCCCCTCAAAAAATCTATTGGCTCCGGCACATTTTGAGGTTTTGACGGAGCTTCACGGAAGTAAACTTCCTGCTGAAATTGTGTTGGTTAAAAAGTGAATAGCGATCAGTTTCAAAGCTGGAAATTTCCTCAGCATCTCTAGCCACTCAGCGGATGACTGTTGGAGCACATTTCTTAAACAGTATCCAAAGAAAGATAAAATCCTGCATATATGCCAGGTTTTTCTTCTTTGTGAAGTGGGCGGTACTGTTGGAAGGGTGGCAGCCAGTTTGCACATGGCGAGATTCCCGACACAGCAACAAGATAATGGTCAGGTCATTAAGTTTTGTAATGTGGACAGAGGGGTAAATATTGACCAAGGACACTAGACAATGCTTCCCTACTGTTCCTCAAAGGGTGTCACATTACAGAGCGGATGGAGCACACTATTACATTTCAGACAGATCACTTTTAATCTATGTTCTGTGTCTGCCTCTTTGATGTCTTTTTAAGCAAGTTAATGGAATCAAAAACAATAGGGCATATGGAACAATTATATTCCACTCACAGATAATAAATATTTATAAATAGATGAGGAATGGATTTATTAAAATTTCCTTTCTTACCTTCTAAAATATTATTTATATTAAAATTGGACTCAGTTGATCGACTTATCTGCCAGAATCAGAGTTAATATTATTCACAATATTATCAATAAAGCTGTTTAATATTGTTATCAAGAGATGGCGGCTGGGATTCTCCCACCTCGCCCGGGGCTGGGATTCTCCGACCTTACACCATGGCTGGGATTCTCCGGATTCGCCTGCGGCTGGGATTCTCCGACCTTACACCATGGCTGTGATTCTCCGGATTCGCCTGCGGCTGGGATTCTCCGACCTCGCCCGGGGCTGGGATTCTCCGACCTCGCCCGGGGCTGGGATTCTCCAGATTCGACTGTGGCTGTGATTCTCCGACCTCGCTCCGTGGCTGTGATTCTCTGCTCCCGTTGCAGTGAACGGTGATTTGGTTGAGCGCCAAATTCCCCGTTCTCGCTGGCAGTGGCAGCGGGATGTGAACGGCTGGAGAATTCCGGCCGGCATGTCTGAGAGCGCGGCGCTCTCTTGCCGGAATTTTGCCACCTCGTCCGCCCAAGACCAATGGAGAATGCCGTTGTGTGAGCCTTGCCACCCCGATTCCGGGGCTGGCATGCTGGTAAAATTCCGGCCTCTCATTGGAATGTCAATCGGGATTTTGCATTTAAATCTTTTCAGTGGGATTTGAATCCACGAGCATTTAAATCAGAGGCTAAAGCTGAGGTAAACCTTATACCATCGGGAAATCCATGAGGAAATACCTTAGTTAATAGTGTCACTAACAATTTAAAATCATCTTCAAACATTGTGGCATCGAAACACAGCAATGCACTATCCATCTTGTTAAAACTAGTACTTGTGAAATATGATGATAGTCACGGGTGTGAGTGACTCTCCTTCATCTCCGTGGCTGCAAAACTGAACTCTGGCTTGTTCACTAAACGTCAAATATTTCATAATGCGTTACAGGAAATGCTTCATCTTTAATAGAATTGTCATCAACTTCAAATGATCAAAAACAGAATAAACATTGATGCTTTGGACACGGAGGGAGCGCACAGCTCTCACACTCAATGTTGTGAGCAACCAGCACACACCTCACTTCACTCACCCTCTCTTTAACTGTGAATCACTTCAGTCCGACCGGGAGGAAACAAAACTACACGGGCGGGAATGAGTGGAATGGAGTAACCCTGTGCGCGGGCAACAGTCAACAAAATATCTTGTAGGGGCTGCACCCAGAATGCAGACATGTGGCCCCCAGTCTGCAGGCTGCCCACCACTGTTATAGATTGTGGATTGGACCCGCATTATAGCTGTGTACCAGTTGAGGTTATGTCAATATCTCAAGGATGCAATTTCAGGAGTCGGCAGAGATTTATCCTGGACTGTAGTTATACTGCAGGTAGTGCAAACCCATGATCAGCTGCGTTTGGAACAAGGCCTCATACACAGATTAAGCTGCGTCAATGATGGGGGGATCTGTCTCCAGCAGGGCTCCCAAGTTTTATTATTCACTGGTTCAATCCCCGTGGTGATGCCTTGATCTATCAAAGTCAACTTGCCTGGCTTGAATTCAACCAAAGATTTGGTAGTTAACTGATCCCTGATGCACACTCGATGGCAACATCTCTACCAATCAAAATCCTCTTGTCAACCAATCAGCACCCTCTTCTCATGCAGTATAAATTGTCTCTTCCTTTGAGATTTGGTGTCGGTTCGAATGAGTGCAAAAAAAAGTTTCGACAGCATGTCATTTTTTTCAGTGACCCTTCTATTCCTTTCTCCCGTTGTATACTTACTCAGCCTCTCCTTCAATGTAATTATTTTATTCACCTTAACCACTCCATGTGGTGGCCAGTTTCATATCCTCATCACTTTGTGTGAAATGAGGTTTCTCCTGAATTCCCTTTTGGATTTTTAAGGATTATCTTATACTTATGGCCCCCAGTGTTAGTCTTACCCTAGAGTACGGTTAGAGAGATACAAAATACCCTGGTACTAAAACACCAATAAAGACTATCAAAACAGAGAGGATTAACTTAGGATAAGAATCACAGATTGCCTTATGCATATATTTTACAGAGGTACTGCCTGCATAGAAACACATATAACCACAGTTAGAGAATTTAAACATGTATTTCTGAAGTGTGTTACAGCTTGGCGAATGGCACAGAGTTCTAAGGCATCATGGGAAAATAATCAAATAAAGTGAACCACATTCTTTATAACAATACATTCACAGAAACGCATATTTGATTTTAATTTGATTTGATCCGATTTATTATTGTCACATGTATTAACAAACAGTGAAAAGTATTGTTTCTTGCGCGCTATACAGACAAAACATACCATTCATAAAGAAGGAAGTGAATGAGTGCAGAATGTAGTGTTACAGTCATAGCTAGGGTATGGAGAAAGATCAACTTAATGCAAGGTCGATCCATTCAAAAGTCTGACTTATTGGCATGGACTCTAGATAGTCTTTATCAATAGAAAATTCATAAGAACATAGAACATAGAACAGTACAGCACAGAACAGGCCCTTCGGCCCACGATGTTGTGCCGAGCTTTATCTGAAACCAAGATCAAGCTATCCCACTCCCTATCATCCTGGTGTGCTCCATGTGCCTATCCAATAACCGCTTAAATGTTTCTAAAGTGTCTGACTCCACTATCACTGCAGGCAGTCCATTCCACACCCCAACCACTCTCTGAGTAAAGAACCTACCTCTGATATCCTTCCTATATCTCCCACCATGAACCCTATAGTTATGCCCCCTTGTAATAGCTCCATCCACCCGAGGAAATAGTCTTTGAACGGTCACTCTATCTATCCCCTTCATCATTTTATAAACCTCTATTAAGTCTCCCCTCAGCCTCCTCCGCTCCAGAGAGAACAGCCCTAGCTCCCTCAACATTTCCTCATAAGACCTACCCTCCAAACCAGGCAGCATCCTGGTAAATCTCCTCTGCACTCTTTCCAGTGCTTCCACATCCTTCTTATAGTGAGGTGACCAGAACTGCACACAATATTCCAAATGTGGTCTCACCAAGGTCCTGTACAGTTGCAGCATAACCCCACGGCTCTTAAACTCCAACCCCCTGTTAATAAAAGCTAACACACTATAGGCCTTCTTCACAGCTCTATCCACTTGAGTGGCAACCTTTAGAGATCTGTGGATATGGACCCCAAGATCTCTCTGTTCCTTCACAGTCTGCAGAACCCTACCTTTGACCCTGTAATCCACATTTAAATTAGTCCTACCAAAATGAATCACCTCACATTTATCAGGGTTAAACTCCATTTGCCATTTTTCAGCCCAGCTTTGCATCCTATCTATGTCTCTTTGCAACCTACAACAGCCCTCCACCTCATCCACTACTCCACCAATCTTGGTGTCATCAGCAAATTTACTGATCCACCCTTCAGCCCCCTCCTCTAAGTCATTAATAAAAATCACAAAGAGCAGAGGACCAAGCACTGATCCCTGTGGCACTCCGCTAGCAACCTGCCTCCAATCCAAAAATATTCCATCCACCACCACCCTCTGTCTTCGATCAGACAGCCAGTTACCTATCCAATCGGCCAACTTTCCCTCTATCCCACACCTCCTCACTTTCATCATAAGCCGACCATGGGGGACCTTATCAAACGCCTTACTAAAATCCATGTATATGACATCAACTGCCCTACCTTCATCAACACACTTAGTTACCTCCTCAAAAAATTGTATCAAATTTGTGAGGCACGACTTGCCCTTCACGAATCCGTGCTGACTATCCCGGATTAATCCGCATCTTTCAAAATGGTCGTAAATCCCATCCCTAAGGACCTTTTCCATCAATTTACCAACCACCGAAGTAAGACTAACCGGTCTATAATTACCAGGGTCATTTCTATTCCCTTTCTTAAACAGAGGAACAACATTTGCCACTCTCCAGTCTTCTGGCACCAAGGATAAAGCTAGTGATCCCAAGTGACTTCATTGCAATGTTAATGTAAGCTTTACTTGTGACTAATAAATAAACTTTAAAACTTATTGAGTAGACAAAGTATTTAACCAGATCAGGGAGTCTGAAACGAACAACTGGTGACCATGGGAAAGACAGGAAGGAGAAGCCTGGGAAGGTTTTTGGAGGGTTTAAAAAGGGCTTACCTTGGAGGTTTCAGCCTCATTGTTCCACAGGAGCAGGCTGAGGGTAAGAGAGTGTGTTTCAGCATTTTATTTATTTATTTATTTTTCAGTTAAACTTGTGTTAAAAATCAGAGGTTTTTTTTATCCAAATCAGGAAGTAGGCCCAGGAGAAGCCTGGGAAGGTTTTTGGAGGGTTTAAAAGCAGGCCGCACTTTTGAGCGGGCAGCGTCGGGAGCGGGCAGCAGAGTGAGCGGGGAGTAGAGTGTGAACTGTAAGGGCTTTGGCTCACAGCGCTTCAGCGAGGACAGGCAGAGGCAGGGTAGGGTTTCACTTTTAAATTACACCAACTTATACAAGGTAAATTGGGATGGAGGGATATGTAATGTGCTGTTTCTGCATGATGTGGGAGCAAGTGGACCTCAAGGTGGACCCCAGGGACCATGTCTGCAGTAAGTGCTGGTTGCTGGAGGATCTCCAGCTCAAGGTAGATGAACTGGACTCTGAGCTACAGACACTGAGGCTTATCAGGGAAGGGGAGAGCTATCTGGATAATGTGTTTAAAGAGAAATTCACGCCCCTTAGACTGACTAACTTAGCTGGGGGTCAGGGACAACAGGGAGTGGCTGCGGGTGAGGCGGGCAGTGGGGGGAAGGCGGCGGGCAGTGGGGGGAAGAAAGAAAGTAGTTTGCGGGAAGTAAAGTCCCAAGAACCTCAGCCCTTAAATCTGTGCAACAGATTTGAGGTTCTTGCCACCAGTGTAGATGGAAAAATGACTGCGAGAAGGACGAGCAAACTGTCGGCAGTACCAGGGTGCAGGGTGCTGCTGCAACGGAGAAATCAAAGAGAAATGTAGTAGTAATTGGGGAGAGTGTAGTTAAGGGCACAGACACTGTTCTCTGTGACCAGGATAAGCAATACCGTAGGTTGTGTTGCCTGCCTGGTGCTCGGGTCCAGGATGTATCATCTGGGCTGCAGAGGAATCTGGAGTGGGAGGGTGAAAATCCAGTTGTCGTGGTCCATGTAGGTGCCAATGACATAGACAAAACAGGAACTAAGGATCTGCAGAGGGAGTACGAAGAGCTAGGGAACAAATTAAAAAGCAGAACCAACAAGGTGGTAATCTCTGGATTACTACCTGAGCCACGCGCAAATTGGCGCAGGGTTAATAGGATTAAGGAGATGAATGTGTGGCTCAAGGATTGGTGTGGGAGGAATGGGTTCGAATTCATGGGGCATTGGCACCAGTATTTGGGCAGATGGGACCTGTATAGATGGGATGGTCTCCGTTTGAACCGTGCTGGGACCAGAGTCCTAGCGAATCGTATCACTAGGGCTATTGATAGGGCTTTAAACTAATTTATGGGGGGGAGGGTGCAGAGGTAAGAGGAATTACGAAATCAATGGTAGAGGAGAGGGAGCGAGTGCAAGTGAATGAGGGCATTCAAGTAGTTAAAGGAGTAGAGGGAGAGGGAGAGGTTGATAGTGTTTCATCAAATCGGGTCCAGATAAAAGCTGGAATAAAGACACTTTGCCTGAATGCACGAAGCATTCGGAACAAAGTTAATGAGTTGATGGTGCAAATCAGCACTTATGGGTATGATCTAGTGGCCATTCCAGAAACGTGGCTGCAGGGAGACCAGGACTGGGAGATGAATATCCAGGGGTATCAGGCATTTAGGAAGAATGGACAGGAAGGAAAAGGTAGTGGGGTAGCTCTGTTAATAAAAGATAATATCAGGGTAGTAGTGAGGGATGACATAGACTCTAAGGAACAAAACGTGGAATCGTTGTGGGTGGAGATAAGGAATAGTAGGGGGAGAAAGACATTAGTAGGCGTGGTCTATAGGCCCCTAAATAATAATGTTGAGGTGGGGAGGGCTATAAACAAGCAAATAATGGATGCGTGCAAAAATGGAACGGCAATAATCATGGCGGACTTCAACCTGCATATTGATTGGCTGACTCAAGTTGGAAGGGGTGGGATGGAGGAAGAGTTCTTAGAATGCTGTCGGGATAGTTACCTTGAACAGTATGTTACAGAATCGACGAGGGAACGAGTTATCTTAGATCTGGTAATGTGTAATGAGGTAGGTAGAATTAAGGATGTTCTTGTGAAGGACCCTCTTGGGTCAAGTGATCACAATATGGTCGCATTTCTGATACAAATGGAAGAGGAGAAAGTGTCCTCTGTTTGAACAGAGGGAAGTACGATAGGATGAGGGCTGAATTGGCTAAGGTGGACTGGGAGAGCAGACTGGTAGGCAGGACAGCTGAGGAACAGTGGAGGATTTTTAAGGAGATGCTTTTCAGTAATTAGCAACAATATATTTCGGTGATAAAGAAGGACTGTAAGAAAAGGGATAACCAGCCGTGGATAATGAAGGAAATTAAGGAGAGTATTAAATTAAAGACCGACGCGTACAGAGTGGCCAAAAATAGTGGAGAATCGGAAGATTGGGAAAACTTTAAGAAACAACAAAGAACGACTGAGAAAGTGATAAAGAAAGGAAAGATAGGTTATGAAGCTAGGCTAGCTCTAAATATAAAAAATGATAGTAAAAGCTTTTACAAATATATAAAAAGGAATAGAGTGGCTAGAGTGAATGTTGGACCCTTGGAGGACGAGAGGGGGGGATTTAATAGTGGGAAATGAGGAAATGGCTGAAACTTTAAATAAGTTTTTTGTGTCGGTCTTCACGGTGGAAGACACAAATAGTTTACCGAATATTAACGATAGAGGGTTGGTAGGAGGAGAGGTACTCGATACAATTAATGTTACCAGGGAGGCAGTGCTTGGTAGACTAACGGGACTGAAGGTGGACAAGTCCCCGGGCCCAGATGGAATGCATCCCAGGGTACTGAAAGAAATGTCAGAGGTAATAGCAGATGCGTTAGTGGTTGTTTATCAAAATTCGTTGGATTCTGGGGTAGTGCCGGCAGATTGGAAAACGGCTAATGTTACGCCGCTGTTTAAAAAAGGAAATAGACAAAAGGCGGGTAACTACAGGCCGGTTAGCTTAATGTCTGTAGTTGGGAAAATGCTGGAATCCATCATTAAAGAAGAAATAGCAGGCCATCTGGATAAGAATGGCTCGATTAAGCAGACGCAGCATGGACTCATGAGGGGAAAGTCGTGCTTGACGAACTTGTTGGAATTTTATGAAGATGTGACTGGTGCGGTTGACGGAGGGGAACCGGTGGATGCGGTGTTTTTGGATTTCCAAAAGGTGTTTGATAAGGTGCCTCACAAAAGGTTGCTGAAGAAGATTGGGTCACACGGAGTTGGGGGTAGGGTGTTAGCGTGGATTGGGGATTGGCTATCTGACAGGAAGCAGAGAGTCAGAATAAATGGGTGCTTTTCTGGTTGGCGGATGGTAACTAGTGGCGTGTCGCAGGGATTGGTACTGGGGCCTCAACTATTTACCATTTATATAGACGATCTGGAGGAGGGGACTGAGTGTAGGGTAACAAAGTTTGCAGACGACACAAAGATCAGTGGAAAAGTGAATCGTGTGGAGGGTGTAGAAGGTCTGCAGAGAGATTTGGACAGGCTGAGTGAGTGGGCGAGGATCTGGCAGATGGAGTATAACGTTGACAAATGTGAGGTTATTCACTTTGGAGGAAATAATAGCAAATTGGATTATTATCTAAATGGAAAAAAATTACAACATGCTACTGTGCAAAGGGACCTGGGGGTCCTTGTGCATGAGACGCAAAAACCCAGTCTGCAGGTGCAACAGGTGATCAAGAAGGCAAATGGGATGTTGGCCATATCGCAAGGGGGATAGAATATAAAAGCAGAGATGTCTTGCTGCATCTGTACAGGGCATTGGTGAGGCCGCAGCTGGAATATTGTGTGCAGTATTGGTCCCCTTATTTGCGGAAGGATATATTGGCCTTGGAGGGAGTGCAGAGAAGGTTCACCAGGTTGATACCAGAGATGAGGGGTGTTGATTATGAGGAGAGACTGAGCAGATTGGGTTTGTACTCGTTGGAATTTAGAAGGCTGAGGGGGGATCTTATAGAGACCTATAAGATAATGAAGGGGCTGGATAGGGTGGAGGTGGAGAGATTCTTTCCACTTAGAAAGGAAGCTGGAACTAGAGGGCATAGCTTCAAAATAAAGGGGGGTCAGTTTAGGACAGAGTTGAGGAGGAACTTCTTCTCTCAGAGGGTGGTGAATCTCTGGAATTCTCTGCCCACTGAAGTGGTGGAGGCTACCTCGTTGAATATGTTTAAATCACGGATAGATGGATTCCTGATCGGTAAGGGAATTAGGGGTTATGGGGATCAGGTGGGTAAGTGGAACTGATCCACTTCAGATCAGCCATGATCTTATTGAATGGCGGGGCAGGCTCGAGGGGCTAGGTGGCCTACTCCTGCTCCTATTTCTTATGTTCTTATGTTCTTATTAGAACTCACAACTCCCAAGCTGTCAGAGAATAATTGTAATTGGCCAAGGTATATGACAATTTACTCACGATGATTGGTTCATGATGAGCCTCTGGTTGGGTAAAATGACTTTTGGAAATGGTATAATTATATTGCCAATGTGATGCAACTTCAGAGAAGTGTTGGATTGCCCAGCCCTTCTCTCCCAGCGTACGTTGGTCAATAAAAAAATTTTTTCACCTGGATACTCCAGTTACGAGTCTTTATATTAGCTAAAGTTAGGCTCAATATTTTGCCTCTGAAAAAGTCCCAACATGTACCCTATCAAGTATTTTAATCATTTTGAAGATGTGAAGCCTTCACTTGATTCCAACTTCTTCAATCTCATCTGATCGATAGGGAATTATTACATTCAATGTTAATTCTATGTAATCACGGTCAGAAACTTTTTTAGCACCTTTTTCAGTGCCTCTTTGTTATTTTTATAATGCGGACCCCAGGACTGATTGCAATGCTCCAAGTGTTGTCTCAGCATTGTTCAAAACAAGTTAATTTTTAAAAAATTAATTGACAGGATGTGGGTGTCACTGGCTGGCCAGCATTTATTGCCCATCCCTAACTGCCCTCTATTTTAAAGGGGTAGTTAAGAGTCAATTATATCGCTGTGGCTCTGGAGTCACATGTAGGCCAGACCGGGTAAGGACGGTAGATTTCCTTCCCTAAAGGACATGAGTGAACCAGATGGGTTTTTACGAAATCAACAATGGTTTCCTGGTCATCAGTAGATTCTTAATCCCAAACTTTTTATTGAATTCAAATTTTATCATCTGTCGTAATGGGATTTGAACCCAGGTCCTCAGACCTTGCCCCGGGCCTCTAGATTACTCGTCTAGTGATAATACCGCTGCACCATCTCCTCCCGAACATAATGTCACATAATTACTCCACTTTTCAACTCCAATCCTCTGAAAGTGAACGCTCGTACTTTCTACCCTGCACCAAACCTTTTTAACTGCTCCTTCCCAATTCAGACACGATTATTTTTCAAGGATGACCTCCTTACTCTTTCTACCAAAACATGATCTCACAATTATCTATACTGAAGTTCATTTGCCAATTGCTCGCCCGTGCTGTAAGTTTATTTATGTCTTCCTGTAATTTGTACAGTTCCCGGCTGTAACCAGCTTTGTGTCCTCTGCAAATTTCTGTATTATATTTCCGGCTTCTGAATCTCCATGTTGAACAGTGAGTCGCCCCAGCAGCTGGAACACAACCTCTCGCCCGGGTTCATCACCCTTAACCCCGATTCTCCTCACCATTATTTTGTAGCCAGCTTTATTGACTATCTGCCACTTTGCCCGGCCTTAGTCATGAGTCGATATGAAGCACCATATCAAAGGCTTCATGCAAATCTAATATGTTTTTCACAGTAACTTCATTGCAGTGTGAATGTAAGTCTACTTGTGACTAATAGATAAACGTTAAAATAAACTTTGTTTAATGTCTCAACCTCATCTACTCTGCCCATTACTTTGTCGAAGATTTTAATAATATTAGTCAAATATATTAGTCTGCCTGGTAAACACTGAAGAACAGTAACTATTTCACTCTAATTACCTGTGAGTTTATTGTGTTCTCTTGGTGACCCTATTCCTAAGATCTTGAACAGGTTTGGAAGCATGTAGATAAGAACTGCTTCATTATCTGATGATGTGGAGATGCCGGCGTTGGACTGGGGTGGGCACAGTAAGAGTTCTCACAACACCAGGTTAAAGTCCAACAGGTTTATTTGGAATTGCGAGCTTCCGGAGCGCTGCTCCTTCATCAGCTGATTATCTGAGGAGTTGTATCTGAGACACTGAGTGAGATGTAACATCACTGACAGAAATTCCCAGGATGTGTGCTCCAAATGAAAGGTTCACGTCCCAGTTTACAGGGTAGAAAGATAATGATATGGGGACTGTATTCCAGCCTTGGATGGACCTGGGCTTTATAGAAGATTGATCTCTACTGAGAAGAAAAAGAGAACAACTCAACATGAAAGAGGAAATCTGATTTATTCCTTTTCTTATTTGTCCAAAGTTCTTGTTCCGCTCAATGTGAAATGTCTGCATTTGGGATTCTGTTTTTGAGAAATCTGTCATGGATTATTGCCAGACGCAGCGTGACATCAATAATGATGGGTGTGGAGAAAGCAACTGGAGATTAATCTTCAAACTGTCTGACATGGTTTTCCTGCCTGACAGAATTGTCCCATGGACGAGTTTTTTAACATCCTCACATAGTCACGCTCACTGAATCAGATTTTACCCGTATCGCAGATTCCTCCATCATCATCGTGGGTCTCTCCTGCCCTACCAGGACTGAACCGCCAGAGTCTCATGCCGTCAGGTCAAACACTGGCAATGAAACCTGGCCACCACCTAGCACCACTCCCCACCCCCTCCACCCCCCGCCCATCAGCTGATGAATCTCTACTCCCCAAATCTGGGACACCACTTGGAAGAAGAACTGAGGGTGGTAAGGGCACTGAATGTATTCTGGATGGGAGGAGGGGGGCGCTTCTATGCCAATCATCAAGAGTAGCTCAGTTGCATCATTACTGACTGATCCAGCCAAGTCCTGAAGGACATATCTGGCAGACCGAACCTTCAGAGCTGGTGAGAAAACCAAAAGGAAAAACCTACTAGACCTCACTCTCAACAATAGACTTGGCACAGACACATCTATCTAGGCATGTCAGTTTTGTTGGAAGGTTTTTGAAGTGAGATTACCACTCGAGTTGGGCGGGGGGGGGGGCAATGTGTGGGGAAAGTGGGGGGGGGGGGGGGGGGGTGTGGTCTTGCTCCCACCACCTCCGTGTTTAATCCCTGCCCAGGAACTGCGCTTGCATTTGGCATTTTCCCCAAGGAATGAGTAAAATCATTTTTTATCTTATTCATTCACTGGATGTGGGCGTCGCTGGTTGGCCAGCATTTATTGCCCATCCCTAATGACCTTTGAGAAGGTGGTGGTGAGCTGCCTTCTTGAACCTCTGCAGTCAATGTGGTGTAGGTACATCCATAATGCTGTGAGGGAGGGAGTTCCAGGATTTTGACCCAGCGACTGTGAAGGAACGGCCGATATATTTCCAAGTCAGGATGGTGAGTGGCTTGGAGGGGAACCTCCAGGTGGTGATGTTCCCAGGTATGGGGGCAGCATGGTGGCACACTGGTCAGCACTGCTGCCTCACAGTTCCAGGGACCCAGGTTCAGTTCCGGCCTCAGGTCACTGTCCATATGGAGTTTGCACATTCTCCCCATGTCTGCGTGGGTTTCCTCCGGGTGCTCCAGTTTCCAAAGATGTGCGGGTTAGGTTGGATTAGCCATTCTAAATTGACCCTAGTGTCAGGGGGATTAGCAGGGTAATGCGTGGGGTTACGGAGATAGGGCCTGTGTGGGATTGTGGTTGGTACAGACTCAATGGGCCGAATAGCCTCCTTCTGTACTGTAGGGATTCTGGGATGATTCTATGATCTGCTGCTCTTGTCCTTTGAAGATGTCCCCACACCCCCCCACACACATCTCTGGCCTCATCGCTGGCCCCCATAACCGTGCCCCCCCACCCCCCCCCCTCTCCACACACATCACTGTCCCCACAACCCCCCCACACACATCACTGGCCCCCACAACCAACGCCCCACCCTCCCCCCTCCCCCGGCCCACAGACATTGCTGGGCGCTCACCTCATGCCCCCATGGATCCGGACAATGCAGGTATCCAATCCCTCCATCCATTGCAAAAACTAACCTCACTGCTGCCCTGCAGAGAACTTGCATTATGCTGACATGCACAACCCCAGCTTGTGCTCATTCCCTCTCCTGAATGGGAGCCCTGAGTATTGCAACCGTACTGCCTCCCCCCCCCCCGCCCCCCCCCCCGCCCCCGCCTCCCCCATCCCCTCCCCACTCCCTGCAGATACAGCAGCATATCAATTAGGAGGCCTGCGTATTGCCCCATCCGGACACAGCAGCTTATCGATGAGGACTCCTGAGCATTGCGCCCCCCTCCATCCCCCTGGACACAGCAGCGAATTGAATCAGGACCCCGAGGGTGGAATGACACTCAACAGAAATCAGCCTTCAAAATTTCCCACAAGTACTGTTGCCAAAGGGCCCCTGACTGGCCGCACTCACTGCACCCGCACTCCCCTGACTGGCCGCACTCACTGCACCCGCACTCCCCTGACTGGCCGCACTCACTGCACCCGCACTCCCCTAACTGGCCGCACTCACTGCACCCGCACTCCCCTGACTGGTCACACTCACTGCCCCCGCACTCCCCTGACTGGCCACACTCACTGCCCCCACACTCCCCTGACTGGTCACACTCACTGCCCCCGCACTCCCCTGACTGGCCACACTCACTGCCCCCACACTCCCCTGACTGGCCGCACTCACTGCCCCCGCACTCCCCTGACTGGCCACACTCACTGCCCCCACACTCCCCTGACTGGCCGCACTCACTGCCCCCGCACTCCCCTGACTGGTCACACTCACTGCACCCACACTCCCCTGACTGGCCGCACTCACTGCACCCGCACTCCCCTGACTGGCCGCACTCACTGCCCCCGCGCTCCCCTGACTGGCCGCACTCACTGCCCCCGCGCTCCCCTGACTGGCCGCACTCACTGCACCCGCGCTCCCCTGACTGACCGCACTCACTGCACCCGCACTCCCCTGACTGGCCGCACTCACTGCCCCCGCGCTCCCCTGACTGGCCGCACTCACTGCACCCGCACTCCCCTGACTGCCCGCACTCACTGCACCCGCACTCCCCTGACTGGCCACATTCACTGCACCCGCACTCCCCTGACTGACCGCACTCACTGCACCCGCACTCCCCTGACTGGCCACACTCACTGCACCCACACTCCCCTGACTGGCCGCACTCACTGCACCCACACTCCCCTGACTGCCCGCACTCACTGCATTCGCACTCCCCTGAATGGCCGCACTCACTGCACCCACACTCCTCTGACTGGCCGCACTCACTGCACCCGCACTCCCCTGACTGGCCACATTCACTGCACCCGCACTCCCCTGACTGACGGCACTCACTGCATTCGCACTCCCCTGACTGGCCACACTCACTGCACCCACACTCCCCTGACTGGCCACACTCACTGCACCCGCACTCCCCTGAATGGCCGCACTCACTGCACCCACACTCCTCTGACTGGCCGCACTCACTGCACCCACACTCCCCTGACTGGCCGCACTCACTGCACCCGCACTCCCCTGACTGACGGCACTCACTGCATTCGCACTCCCCTGAATGGCCGCACTCACTGCACCCGCACTCCCCTGACTGGCCGCACTCACTGCACACGAACTCCAATACTGCCCACAATGACTGTGCCCACACTCTTCCTCCTCCCCCTCCCCCTCCTCCTCCTCCTCCTCCTCCCCCTCCTCCCCCTCCTCCTCCCGCAGCTGGTCTCCCCGCTGCTGGCTGATGTTGTGCAGAACGCAGCAAATGATGATGATGCGTGAAGCCCGCACAGGGTCACACTGGAGGGCCGCCCCAGAGCGGTCCAAGCAGCGGAACCGCATCCTCAGCAGGCCGATGCACCACTCTACGACAGACTGCATGGGCCTCGATGTAGCGGGTATCCACCTCGGTCTGGGGCCTCCGCACAGGCTTCATCAGCCATGACCTTAGTGGGTAATCGTTGTCACCCAGTAGCCATCCCAGGAGCCTGGGCTGGTCTTCAAAGAGCCCAGGGATATCCGACTGCCGGATCACAAAGCTGTCATGGACACTCCCTGGGTGGCGTGCTTCGACCTGCATGATCTTGAGCCGATGGTCGCAGACGATTTAGATGTTCAGGGAGTGGAACCCCTTCCGGTTCACAAATCACTGCGACCCTGCATGGGAGGTCCGCAAGGTGATGTGCGTCCCATCCACTGCTCCCTGCACATTCGGGATCCCGGCGATGGATGTGAAGCCGGCAGCCCGGGCCTCCTGCTGTACACGGCTCACATCGAAATTAATGAACTGCCCTGCCCAGGCACACAGAGCTTCTGTGACCTGTCGCACACATCTGTGCACGGAGGCCTGGGAGATCCCGGCTAGGTCGCCACTGGGAGCCTGGAATGACCCGGAGGCATAGAAATTCAGGGCAGCGTCACCTTCACATCCACAGGGAGCGGGTGGCCTCCCCTCCCCTGAGGTGCCGGGTGTGAGAGCACCTCACAAAGGTGTCGCACAGTGGTCTTGGAGAGCTGCAGCCGGCGACAGCACATCTCCTCCGAGAGGGCCTGGAAGGAATTGTGGGGCCTGTACTTCCTTGGCCTCAGCACCCTCCGCCTTCTGTGCACCCTCTCGGGAGGCTGCTCACCCACCTACTGACCCTCAGTGGAGGCCCCCTGCCCTTCTTCCTGAGGGTCTGGTGGTGGCTGCTCCTGCGGTGGTCTCTCCATGCCCGCCACCTCCTGAGCTGCCTCCCTCCTCCTCCTCCTTCTCCGGCCCTGCTGCCACCAACATGGCCAGCTCCAGATCGAGCAAACCCAGATCCATCTGCACAGTGGGGTTTGGAAAGGGCGTAGAATGGGAAGGGTGAGCGGGAGCCCTCGAGGCGGCCTCTCACAGTGCGCTTCAGCGCTGCTTGGTGGGGGACGTGGAGTGGGACTTGCTGACGGAACCTCACCCAGGGAGCTGTGCGGAAATGGAAGCCCCCCTCCTCCCCCCCCCGCACCAAGATGTTACTCGTCAATGGGCCAGCATCTGAAGGCAGCAGGAGGAAGGCAGCAGGAAGAAAGCCACCAGGCATCTCCAGGGCCTGCCTGCACCATCCCCCGCACTCCGCTGGCAGCACTTACCTCCTCACGCCAGCTCAAGGCTGCCACGCCAAGTTGAGACTTTTACAAACCTACTCTGATTCGCGCCAAAGTTACATCACGCCAAAGAGGTGGGAGATGCAGACTTGGGCGGAGATTGCCGTGTGGATTCCGACAATGCCGTGTAAAGGTATGTAAACTCATGCTAATCAGCGGCCCGCTGGTTTCTGTGGGCTCCCGGCAGCGCCATTTTTCTCCGGCTGGGAGACGCGAGCGGGTCGTAAAAGCTGTCGGGGAACCCGCAAAATGGCCGACATGCGCATCTCCTGGCCAGAAAAGTTGTGGGTCGCGATGGGAGAATCATGGCCATTAATTCAATTAAAGTGTGTGTGATATAAACGTGTGTTAAACTCAAACAGGGTCCAATACCAGCTTTAAAATCATCAACTTATTCAGCAGCTTTTAACTGAACAGTGTCGGAATATCTTCAAACTCTGAAATATGGTCAGAAAGGTGCAAAAAACACAGAACACAGAAATTCTCCTTGGAAAGTTCCGTGACAGTTCTGAATGCACGGGGTTTCTGCAGTAACGGGGAGTGGGAATGAACAGAATGGTCACTGTCCCCAGTCACACACACTACACTGTACCCATGGCAGTGTGACACCCCCACCCCCACCCCAGAACCCTCAGATTGGAAAGAGGATGCCAGATTCAAAATAAACACCTGAAGAAAAGAATTCAGAGGAACATGAAAATATCAGGATAAGAAATGTCAATTATCGCCCCCCCCCCCTCCCTCCGCTGCACATACCCAACAGCTGTTACTCTGAGCCAACAGTTCTGTTAAAGGCCACATTAGGGGTCTGATTCCCCACTCCCGCTGCAGTGAATGGAGGTTTGGCTGAGTGTCAAATTCTCCGTCCTCGCTGGGAATGGGGTGTGCGAGACCGGAGAATTCCGGTCGACATCCCATCTTGTACTCATTGGAAAAGAGGACTTGGAAATTCTTTAATATTCTTTTCTGAATCGCTTCTTCTCCTCACCCACTCACTGTCCTGCACTGCCAGAGTGCTTGGATTAAAATGGACGAGCTATCTTTCCTCTGTACACACACTCCCAGAACTCACAGGATCTTTCCAGTGCAGAAGGAGTCCATTTGGCCCATCTAGTCTGCACAGACTCTCTGAAAGAGCATTCTACCCAATCCCACTGCCCTGCCTTATCCCCGTAATCTTGCACATTCTTTCTTTGCAGATAACAATCCGATTCCCTTTTGAATACCTCGATCGAACCTGTCTCCACCACCCTCTCAAGAAATCCGTTCCAGACCACCCTCTGGGTGATAATATTTTCCTCACAGTAGATGGTTTGAGTTATAAGGAGAGGCTGGATAGACTGGAATTGTTTTCTCTGGAGTGTAGGAGGCTGAGGGGTGATCTTATAGAGGTCTATAAAATAATGAGGGGCACAGATCAGCTAGATAGTCAATATCTTTTCCTAAAGATAGGGGAGTCTAAAACTAGAGGGCATAGGTTTAAGGTGAGAGGGGAGAGATACAAAAGTGTCCAGAGGGGCAATTTTTTCACACAGAGGGTGGTGAGTGTCTGGAACAAGCTGCCAGAGGTAGTAGTAGAGGCGGGTACAATTTTGTCTTTTAAAAAGCATTTAGATAGTTACATGGGTAAGATGGGTATAGAGGGATATGGGCCAAATGTGGACAATTGGGATTAGCTTAGTGGTTAAAAAATAGGGCAGTAGGGACAAGTTGAGCCGAAGGGCCTTTTTCCCTGATGGAAAATCTATGACTGTATCACTTTTACACAACGGTTCCGCAAGTTGCCATTTGACCAATACGTGCAACAGCAGCGAGCTCCATGCTGGGGAGAGAGGGGTGATGTTTCCATCTCAGATGGACCTTCTCACCATTTCTGTTCTTTTGCAGCCAAAGTCGCTGCTCCCAGCAGTAGATATTGGACGGAGGAAAGCTGTTGTTAAGTACATGTTCGGCAGGTCACTCACTCTCTGTGCTAGAATTCCTACTTCATCATGAAATGAAACTAACAACAGCACGGTGGCACAGTGGTTAGCGCTGCTGCCTCACAGCTCCAGGGACCCAGGTTCAGTTCCTGGCTTGGGTCACTGTCTGTGCGGAGTCTGCACGTTCTCCCCGTGTCTGTGTGGATTTCTCCGGGTGCTCTTGTTTCTTCCCACAGTCCAAAGATGTGCGGGTTGGGTGCATTGGCCGTGCTAAATTGCTGCTTAGTAACCTGGGATGCGTCGGTTTGAGGGATTAGTGGGGTAAACACATTAGTGGTTACGGTGATAGGGCCAAGGTGGTATTGTTGTCAGTGCAGACTGGATGGGCTGAATGGCCTCCTTCTGCACTGTAGGGATTTGATGATTTCTAAGAACAGTCTGGGGCATGTCAGAGAGAATGACTTTGTTGATAATAACTACATACAGATAAGACCATCTACAAAGCACAGAGATTTTTTATTGTTAGAACATGTTTGCCTTAAACATGAAGGAGTAAAGGACAATTGAGAACATCTTCTTCAATGGGAATGAGGTCTTGTGTTGACACCAAGCTGGCTCTTTCAGACGTTTCATTCAGGGTCAGTGTGGGACTCTTGAATCATCACTGTGTTCCTGCAATCAACACAATCAGCAGAATGGTCATTTTCAGATGGGCTGACTTCAATCTGAACTCAATGTTTTATTATTGCTGATCCAGAGACAATTCTCCCACACAAATCCCCGTTTCTACTCACCTTTACAGACGCCTCTTGTGATGCTTCCTCTGATGCCATCTGCATTGAGATATTAAGATAGAGATCTTTAGCACAGGGAACCAACATTCACAAACTTCAGAATTATCTTCAAACAAAAGATGAAACAATAAATAATATTGCGAAACACGTGTAACTGATATTGGGCTGATTCCAAGCCGTCTGCGCCCCGAGAGTGGAGATCCCTACCCCAGATCAACAGACCTTTAAACCCTTCGCCAAGCTTTCTGCCTCAACCTGCTCCCATTCCCGTGGCAGCTGGAAGCGGAAAGCACCCATCATCATTCCTGAATCAGAGGTGACATTGTGGCTCAGTGCTGGGCTAAATTAATCCTGCTCTGTACAACAATAACTTTCATTTATGTAGCACCTTTAATATAATGCAATGCTCCCCCTTCCCCCCAACAAGATGTTTCACAGGAGCATGATCGAGCAAAGCATGAAACCGAGCCACAGACGTTGGTGGAGATGGCGGCTCAGTGGTAATGACCCTGGGCTAGAGGCTCCAGGTTAACGCCCATGGGGACAAGGGTTCAAGTCTCACCACAGCAACTGGAGGATCTTGAGTAAATCCAGAATATAAAAGTTAGTCTCAGTAACAGTGACTGTGATAGGGAAAGAATTCATAGATTCATAGAATCCCAACCATGCAGAGGGAGGTCATTTGGCCTATTGAGCCTGAACCAACCACAATCCCACCCAGGCCATACCCCCGCAACCCCATGCATTTACCCTGTTAATCCCTCCTGACACAAAGTGGAATTTAGCATGGCCAACTGACCTAACCTGCACAGCCGTCCTTACCCAGTCTGGCCTACATTTAACAACACCAGGTTAAAGTCCAACAGGTTTTGTGTATCACTGGTTTCAATAACTCTGTAAGAATTTTAACAACACCAGGTTAAAGTCCAACAGGTTTATTTGGTAGCAAATACCATTAGCTTTCGGAGCGCTGCTCCTTCGTCAGATGGAGTGGAAATGTGCTCTCATTTGAATAAACCTGTTGGACTTTAACCTGGTGTTGTTAAAACTCTTACTGTGTTCACCCCAGTCCAACGCCAGCATCTCCACATCTTCAATAGCTCGACCATTGGTGGCCATACCTTCAGCTGCAAAAGGCCCGAAGATCTGGAATTATCTCCCTGAAACTCTATCCCTCTCTTTCCTTCTTTAAGATGCTCCTTAAAACCTTTTGCTTTGACCAATCCTTTGGTCGTCAGCTCCCAAATCTCTGTCTGTGAGTCGGTGTCAGATTCTGGCTCATGCGAAGCATCTTGGGCTGCTTTGCCATGTTAAAGGTGCTATATAAATGGAAGTTGTTGTAATCTAGGTGGCTCTCATGTGCTGAGATTGCTTTTGTGGCCAGTTTGTATTGTGAGTGGACATTGGGCATCAGTGAAGCAGACGGTTCCGCAGGCTAGACTGCTGTCCTCACTGAGACACCTGGGCCATTGTGATGGCCATAGCTACAGAAGATAGGCAAGCATTGAGGAAAGTACAGTTTGCCTGTCTCTCTCCTGTCTATGACATCAGTCAGGCTGCAGCAGCCCTCCCTTTCAGATCCTCTGAACCCATCGCCAACAGATGAAGAACGTGAAATAACCGTCCTGCCAATTGCTACCTGGAGCTTGAAATAAACAGATTGTGGATCCTGATGCAAATATCATCATTTAGCTTTGGTTGAAACAATCAGGTTTCCCAATGAGACAGCGTGCCAAAAAGCTGGAGAAGGATCTGGAGCAGGGGTATGTTCACCACTGCAGGTAGTGATATTGTCACTGGGCCTATAATCCCCCAGGGAATTCTCTGGGGACCTGAATTCGAATCCCACCACAGCAGATGGTGAAATTTGAAGTCAATATAAATCTGGAATTAAAAAGTTTGATGATGACCACGAAATAATTGTTGATTGTCGGAAAAACCCACCTGGTTCACTAATGTCCTTTAAGGAAGGAAATCTGCCGTCCTTACCCAGTCTGGCCTACAAGTGACTCCAGAGCCACAGCAATGTGGTTGACTCTCAACTGCCCTAGCAAGCTGCTCAGTTCAAGGGCAACTAGGGATGGGCAATAGCTGCTGGCCCAGCCAACGATGCCCACATCCCATGAATGAATGACATAAATTCAGAATGCTACCAGCCACCTCCACCCTGCCGCCCCCCTCCCCCGCCCCCCCTCCGCTTTCTATTCACCTATGGGAAACCAGTAAAAGAAACAGCACAATCTTCATGTGAGCTTAGACCAACAAACCTGCAGCAAGACTGGGTAATACACCACGCAGGGATCCCCAGAATCAACCCATCATTGAAATCAGCAAAAACATACTGGGGTCTTCATGGAATCAACATGCACCAATAGATAGAGAGAAACAGTTAGAAATAGTCAGCAAATATTTCACTGAAGGGGCAGTCATGCTTGGTAAACCCCATAGAGATATTGGAGGAGGCAACACACATGTTAGACGAGGGAATTTTTTTATTCATTCGTGGGACATGGGCGTCACTGGCCAGAATTTATTGCCCATCCCTACTTGCCCTTTATAGAATCATAGAATCTCTACAGTGCAGAAGGACACCATTCGGTCCATCGAGTCTGTACCTACCACAATCCCACACACCCACTCCGCCAATTCACCTAACCTATACATCCCGGGAGACTAAGGGGCAATTTTGCATGGCCAATCAACCTAATCCGCACATCTTTGGACTGTGGGAGGACACCGGAGCACCCGGAGGAAACCCACACAGACATGGGGAGAACGTGCAGACTCTGCACAGCCAGTGACCCAAGCCAGGAATCGACCCCGAGTCCCTGGCGCTGTGAGGCGGCAGTGCCAACCACTGCCACCATGCTGCCCTTGGAGGGTAGTTGAGGGTCAAGAACATTGCTGTGGCTCTGGAGTCACACGTAGGCCAGACCAGGTAAGGATGGCAGATTTCCTTCCCTAAAGGACATTAGTGAACCAGATGGATTTTCCAACAATCGACAATGGTTTCATGGTCATCAGTAGATTCTCAATTCCATATTTTTAAAATTGAATTCAAGTTCCACCATCTGCCGTGGCGGGATTTGAAACCGGGTCCCCAGAACATTAGCTGAGTTTCTGGATTAATAGTCTAGCAATAATACCACTAGGCCATTGACTCCCCTGTGGATGTGGTCTACATGGACTTCAGGAAGTCCTTTCATAAAGCACCACAGAGAACGTTATTGGAAAACGTTATGGGAACGGGAGGAATGATTGGATCAGGGCACCAATTGCCCTGAAATGTAACCTTTTTTAACACGTAGTAATGGTGATGGTGGAAGAAGAGAAAGAGGGAGGCCATGTTCACCTGATTAAAAGCTTCAAAAGATTGGGAGATTACCTCTTCACTGCTGTTGACATATTCTGATGATCCACCATTATTGTTGAACCTTCCTGCTTGTTTTCTGCGACCTTTTCCCACTTTGGTGGGTTTACTGTGAACCTTCCCTCCTTGAGGAGCCTCCCTTTGCTCTTTTGCTCCTCGGAGTACTTCCCGGTCGTTCCTCATCTTCTCCAGCAAATCTCCACTACCCTTGACCCTCCTGAAGCCGTGACATTCCACATCAACATCCAGTACTTCATCTGCTAAGTATTTCACACGACTCCTGCACGAAGCTGTTTCCTGTGGAAACGGAAAGCATGGTTGGGAACAGCACTGTTAATATGCGATTGCTGAAATCTCTTATCAGCTATTGTCCAGAATTTTTACGCTGCAGAATTCTGAGGCTATTCAGCCCATCATGGCTACACTGGCTCTTGGACTGAATCTTAGTGAGATTCTCTCCCCGTTGGCAATGAAATCCTGAGTTTACAACCTGCTGTCTTTAGCTTGACCTGGTCACTGGGAAATGGCTGTGACTTGCTCTTGGGTCCCTCTGCTTTCACTCTGAAAGCAAGCTTTGCGACCTGGGTATGATACCCAATGGAGAAAGCCAATGAGAATTAAATCTTGGGCATAGTTATCCCACTATTGAGGAATTGGGATACAGGGATGGATATTCCAGATATCCCTCCCACTGGAGATTGGCAGCTGCAGAGTTTGGAGAGTTGGGGTGTGTTCTTTCCTCTCTGTGCTGTTGGCCCAATCACTCCATAACCAACCGAATCAACTGTTTGTTGAGGAAGGGCATTATGGGATATGGACCAAATGCAGGTACATGGAGTTAGGCCACAGATCTCATTAAATGGTGGGACAGTCTCAATGGGCTGAATGGCCCACTCCTGTTCGTAAGTTCCAATATTATTCTGCCTTACCAGCACACCCAATGATGATAGCTTAATTGAAATTACCTCTTCATTCACTCTAACCCATCACTCTGGAACAGGGGTCCTCTGTAGGAGGCCAACAGATTTCAAGCCCTGAGCCCCATCCCAATGCTCAGAAAAGTCAACCCAACTTCATGTGGAGCTGAATAGCTGAGCTGTTACTGCAAAGTAACGTGTAGCAACCCTGTCTGGGACCATGGGCTCTGATGAATGGGACCATTCATTCTCTCTATGCCGAGGGATAAATATATTGCTGATTTTGCAAAGTGAGACTACATGACTCCCCGGTTTAAAACAAACACGCTGCTGGTATATGGAGTTAGCATTCAGAAACAGTGTTGGTCATTACCGCAGTGTTAATTTCACAGTGAGTCACTAACGTGTGCTATGCCAGTGAAGAAAGGAAGGTGGGAATGTTTTCTTGTGAACTCAGTACTCACAGCGATCTTGGCAGGCCGGAAATTGCAGCTGGAATCGTCAAACTCAAGCCCAGAGTTTTTGGAGCAGACAGTTTCTTTCACTGAAAAAGCTAAGTCCACGTTGTAGGAAAGTTTCCCTGTGGGAGAAAGCTAGATTAAGAAATAGATGTCAGTCGTGCGTCCTCTTGGCGGTGCCCCGAGATATATCAGCCCCACCATTGCCAGTAACAGGAGGGGGCAAATGCCCTGAATAACTGGCTCCCCCTCACAGTGGCAGGTACATTGATAGCTTGTCAGTATTTGCACCTGGCATTGATGGTGGATCGTGGTGTCCTCGTAGACACCAACAAATCGAGGGATTCAATTCATTGATCGTGGGCCAGTTATGTGATTTGGACCAGTTCCTTCCTTCTACTGACTGTGTGTATGTTAGAAAGGACTAATCTCTGTTGTAAAGGATTGTTGCAAACTCGATATGATGAGGGCTGAATTGTAGATTAATCAGATCAGTAAATTAGCTGACCGTGAGTGGTGGGAGGTTGTGGAGAATGTAGAACAGTATCTTTAGATGAGAATTCTCCCCCAGGTCTGAATCATTTTACAATGTGGGTTCATCCTGGTGAAACTCTCATCTATGTCTTTGTTAAACTCGATTATCCCATCGCTCTCTCTCCTAGCCACTTGAGTTAATTTAAAACTCTGCTGCCTCTGTCGCATTCCCCCTCTCCTCACTGAGGAATACTTTTTCCAAATCCCTCCCTGTCCTTGCCCCTCTCTATCTCGCTAACCTCCTTCTTGTACAACCCTCCGAGATCCCTGCACTCATCTCATTCTGTACGTCCCCAATTATAACCCCATTGGCAGCGGTGTCTTCAGCTACCGGAGCCCCTGGAATTCCTTCCTGAAACCTCCCCGCCTCTCGAGCTCACTCACTCCTCTTTGAAGATGCACCTTAAAATCTACCTCCTGAAAAAAGCTTTTTATCTTTGACCGAATGTCCAGTGTCTGATTTGCCCAATACCTGCTCCTGTGGAGAAGCGCGTTGAGGAGGTTCTGATGTTAAAGGTGCAATAGAAACACATTGTTGGACTGAGTTCAGGATTGGGTGTGGGTGGGGATTGGGTGTGATGTGGTGGTGTTTGGGTGTGGGGGGGTGTGTGGACTGGGTGTAGGTGTGGGGGTGGGGGCATGTAGGTGTGGGGGGATGTGGGTGCGAGGGTGGGGTGATGATGGGGTGTGTGGATTGGGTGTAGGTGTGGGGGTAGGGATTGGGTGTGGGTGGCGATTGGGTGTGATGGGGTGTGTGGGGGATGTGTGGGTGGGGGGTGTGGGGGTGTGTGTGCAGGGGGTGTTTGATTGGGTGGTGATGGTTCACTGTGCTCACTAATGCTCTCACTGCCCAGGCAATGCCGACTCTTCCCCTGCCCAATAGCCTGCAATCTGCCCAGGGGACCATTCAAACATCATCCTGCTGATGTCCCAGGCCCGGGCTGTTTGCATTACTGAGGGGTACCAGCCTGAGGAGAGCTGAGCTTCCCCAGAGTCCACTGGCAACACCATCATCTTAATTTAAACCCCACATCTCACTGGGATCTCAATGTAAGCCCCACATCTCACTGGGATCTCAATGTAAGCCCCACATCTCACTGGGATCTCAATGTAAGCCCCACATCTCACTGGGATCTCAATGTAAGCCCCACATCTCACTGGGATCTCAATGTAAACCCCACATCTCACTGGGATCTCAATGTAAGCCCCACATCTCACTGGGATCTCAATGTAAACCCCACATCTCACTGGGATCTCAATGTAAGCCCCACATCTCACTGAGATCTCAATGTAAGCCCCACATCTCACTGGGATCTCAATGTAAACCCCACATCCCACTGGGATCTCAATTTAAACCCCACATCTCACTGGGATCTCAATGTAAACCCCACATCCCACTGGGATCTCAATTTAAACCCCACATCTCACTGAGATCTCAATTTAAACCCCACATCCCACTGGGATCTCAATGTAAGCCCCACATCTCACTGGGATCTCAATGTAAGCCCCACATCTCACTGGGATCTGGGGGGTGTTCAAATCCCCTCGTTTACCCTGCGTTCATTTGCAAAACATTCAAATCCTGAAAGGCCGCTGAGATTTCTCACATAAAAATCTTGGAAGAGATTCAAATCCCATTCACAACTGTTCCGCTAATTCACTACCTACAATTTCCAGAATCTAACACTGAATTGGAATTAACCTTGCTGAAATCTGATCATGGCCAGGGGGTGAAGTATAACATTCTGCTGCGGTTAGTAATCAGTGTCTAACTGTGCTCGGTAATGTTCCTGTCGATTTTGGACTGTGAGACACACTCAGTGTGGGACACACTTACATCGGTAACAGTGCTGCTGACTGTACGGCACAAATGACTGATCTCACTTATTTCATTCAGCTTCATAACTGCGGCTCTAAGAGCGTCCTCAGGGTTTGGAACTCCTGTGGAGAGAGAAAGAAGGTTGTGTAAAACCCTCCTGGAAAATTCCATTACTGCTTCGTACTCGATTAAATAAATTACCAACAGCTGAAGTGCCCCGTGTTGGATTCGCCAGTCTAACACATTGGTGACATCTCAGTCAGTGAGTCTCACTGGCAAGAAGGTGTTGCTTTATGAGGTGTCTCTCTCTCTCTCTCCAGTACCTACCTGAGCACTGGAGGATCTGCACTGCGGCAATGGTGAGGAGTAAGGATTTCATTCTGTGTCTTGTCTGATCAGCTGGCTGCTTGCGAAGAGTAAAGGAGCTGCTTCTCTCTCTCGCTCTGCCTTTTCCTTACAGCGTTCAGTCTTTATATCCTCACCTCCACCACATTCAAACACTGACTCATATTGACTCAGTGCGCTGATCCTGGACAGGGGCAGCTGCTGCCAAGTGGCTGCAAAATGATTAAATATTCTTCCATTATAGCCAGATGTTTAGTTCTAAAAATGTAACAGTTCATTTGTTAATCTTTCTGATGATGGAATGAACTCGCCAAATAACTCGGCGTCAACTGGATCCAAAGCTGGCGTTAATTCACTGTTTTTAAACGTTGGTTTTCTTCATTCAAGCCGTGTTTTCATTTGGAATAAAGGGATTGTTTGGTTTTGATTTTGTGCTTGACCGTTGCTTCATTGATCTCCTCACACAAATCCACTTCTCTCACCCACCACAGATGATCTCATTTGGTGAGTGTTGTGGAGAGTAGGAAGGACTTGGGAAGGATCTGAGAGTGTTTACTTCACCCAGATGTTGTGGAAGATTCACATTTTTTCTGGGATGAATCACCTCTTGTGTGTTTCTCTGCTTGCCAATTTCCATTCTTGGCTTGTGAGGAGAATCGGAATGCTTTGCTGTTGTTTACATGCTCAGGTTTCCAATCCCTTCAATGAAACATAAAGCCCGTGTATAACGCTATCTCTTCAGTTTTGTCTTATCAGATAATGGATTCCCTTCAATAGTTTGGAGTGGGGGAGTGGTGAAGGGTGCGGGGACGGGGGAGGGAGGGGGGGGGGGGGAGCGTGGTTCCATGATTAAAATGCTCATCCTATTCACCATTTTAGGGAGGGACAGATCGGAATACACTTAACCCACTCTCTGGCCAATTTTCCTGCTAATTAAAGCCAAATGTTTCTCAGAGAATGTTTGTCCTGTCACCAGCCCAGTCAGCTAGGTTGCTGAGATGCCATTTTCCCCCCACCACAATGATAGCAACCCCCTGGCCCTCAGCCCAATGAACTGCCTGACCTCCAGACCAGTGTTTTTCAAAGGTGGGGGGTAACGACCCGCGGGTGAGTCGCAGGATGTTGAAAAATGAGTCGACAAAAATGATCCTAGAAATAGTAGATCCATTGGTGATCATTTTCCAAAATTCTTTGGACTCTCAGGTGGTTCCTACAGTTTGGAAATGTAAGCTCACTATTCAAAAAGGGAGGGAGAGAGAAAACAGGGAACTACAGCCCAGTGAGCCTAACGTCTGTACTGGGGAAGCTGCTAGAGTCTATTATCAGGGATGGACTGGACAGTTTGGGCTACACCCCAAGGTTCTAAAAGAGATAGCTGAGGAAATTGTGGAGGCATTGGTGGTGATCTTTCAGGAATCACTGGAGGCAGGGAGGGTCGCAGAGGACTGGAAAGTAGCTAATGTAACACCGCTGTTTAAGAAGGGAGGGAGGCAGCAGACGGGAAATTATAGGCCGGTTCGCCTGACTTCCGTCATTGGCAAGATTTTAGAGTCCATCATTAAAGGTGAGATCACGGGGTACTTGGAAGTGCATGATAAAATAGGACTGAGTCAGCACGGCTTCGTCAAGGGGAGGTCATGTCTGACAAATCTGTTAGAGTTCTTCGAGGAGGTAACAAGGAAGTTAGATAAAGGAGAACCAGTGGATGTGATTTATTTTGATTTCCAGAAGGCTTTTGACAAGGTGCCGCAGAGGAGACTGTTAAATAAGTTAAGTGCCCATGGTGTTAAAGTAAGATTCTGGCATGGATTGAGGATTGGTTGACTGGCAGAAGGCAGAGAGTGGGGATAAAGGGGTCTTTCTCAGGATGGCAGCCGGTGACTAGTGGTGTGCCTCAGGGGTCAGTGCTGGGACCACAACTTTTCACAATATACATTAACGATTTGGAGGAAGGAACTGAAGGCACTGTTGCTAAGTTTGCAGATGATACAAAGATATGTAGAGGGACAGGTAGTATTGAGGAAGCAGGGGGACTGCAGAAGGACTTGGACAGGTTAGGAGAGTGGGCAAAGAAGTGGCAGATGGAATACAATGTGGGAAAGTGTGAGGTTATACACTTTGGAAGGAGGAATGGAGGCATAGACTATTTTCTAAATGGGGAAATGCTTAGGAAATCAGAAACACAAAGGGACTTGGGAGTCATTGTTCAAGATTCTCTTAAGGTTAATGTGCAGATTCAGTCAGCAGTTAGGAAGGCAAATGCAATGTTAGCATTCATGTCGAGAAGGCTAGAATACAAGAGCAGGGATGTACTTCTGAGGCTGTATAAAGCTCTGGTCAGACCCCATTTGGAGTATTGTGAGCAGTTTTGGCCCCACATCTAAGGAAGGATGTGCTGGCCTTGGAAAGGGTCCAGAGGAGGTTCACAAGAATGATCCCTGGAATAAAGAGTTTGTCATATGAGGAACGGTTGAGGATTCTGGGTCTGTACTTGTTGCAGTTTAGAAGGATGAGAGAGGGATCTTATTGAAACTTACAGGATACTGTGAGGCCTGGACAGAGTGGATGTGGAGAGGATGTTTCCACGAGTTGGAAAAACTAGAACCAGAGGGCACAGCCTCAGGCTAAAGGGACGATCCCCTAAAACAGAGATGAGGAGGAATTTCTTCAGCCAGAGAGTGGTGAATCTGTGGAACTCTTTGCCGCAGAAGGCTGTGGAGGCCGGGTCATTGAGTGTCTTTAAGACAGAGATAGATAGGTTCTTGATTAATAAGGGGATCAGGGGTTATGGGGAAAAGGCAGGAGAATGGAAAATATCAGCCATGATTGAATGGCGGAGCAGACTCGATGGGCTGAGTGGCCTAATTCTGCTCCTATGTCTTATGATCTTATGGATTTCATAACTCAGCACTTGGAAGGCAGTGGTATAATCAGACAAAGTCAGCATGGATTTACAAAAGGGAAATCTTGCTTCATAAATCTACTGAGATTCTTTGAGGATGTAACTAGTAGAGTTGACCGAGGACAGTTGGTGGATGTGATTTATTTTATTTAGACTTTCAGAAAGATTTCGACAAAGTCTCATATAACAGATTACTATGTAAAGTTAAAGCACATGGGATTGCAGGTAATGTCTTGAGATGGATAGAAAGCTGGTGAGCAGATAGGAAGCAAAGAGTTGACATAAATGGGTCTTCTGATTGGCAGGCAGTGAGTAGTAAGATTCCGCAAGGACCTGTGCTAGGACTCGAACTATTCACATAATATATTAATGATTAGGAAGAGGGAACTGAGTGTATCATCTCCAAATTTGCAGATGATACAAAGTTGGGTGGGAGGGTGAGCTGTGAGGAGGATGCAGAGATGCTTCAGCGTGATTTGGACAGGCTGAGTGAGTGGGCATCTGCATGGCTGACGCAGTATAATGTGGATAAATGTGAGGTTATCCACTTTGGTAGCAATAATAGGAAGAACGATTATTATTGGAATGGGTGTAAATTGGGAGGGGTGGATACTCAACGAGACCGTGGAGTCCTCGTGCATCAGTTGCTGAAAGTAAGTGCGCAGGTACAGCAGGCAGTAAAGAAGGCAAATGGTATGTTGGCCTTCATAGCGAGAGGATTTGAGTATCGGGATAGAGATGTTTTGCTGCAATTGTACAGGGCATTAGTGGGGCCACACCTGGAGTATTGTGTGCAGTTTTGGTGTCCTTATCTGAGGAAGGATGTCCTTGTTATAGAGGGAGTGCAGTGAAGGTTTACCAGGCTGATTCCTGGGATGGCAGGTCTGTCATATGAGGCGAGATTAAGTCAATTAGGATTATATTCACTGGAGTTTAGAAGAGTGAGAGAGGATCTCATAGAAACTTTAATATTCTAACAGGGTTAGACAGGGTAGATTCAGAAAGAATGTTCCCGATGGTGGGGGAGTCCAGCACTAGGGGTCATAGTTTGAGGATAAGGGGTAAACCTTTTAGAACTGAGGGGAGGAGAAATTTCTTCACCCAGAGGGTGGTGAATGTGTGGAATTCACTCCCACAGAAAGTAGTTGAGGCCAAAATATTGTGTGATTTCAAGAAGAAATTAAATTCTTGGGGCTATAAGGATCGAGGGATAAGGGGGGAAGGGGGGATCAGGATATTGAATTCGATAATCAGCCATGATCAAAATGAATGGCGGAGCAGGCTCGAAGGGCCGAATGGCCTCCTCCTGCTTCTCGTTTCTATGGGAGTGATTCTCCCAAAAAGTGCTGAATTGGTGAGAAAACTGTTCTGGATCCCGACTGTTTTGTCAGTTCAGCTTCTCACCTGAATCTCCGCACTCTGTGCACTGCAGAGGTCCCAGTCGTGAATCTCATTAAAATGTCGGGGCCGGAGTTTGACAGTTCTGGAACTCTGCGCATGCGCAGTGGCTCCGATCTGTCAGTCCCCCCCGATCGCTGGCCAGCCCGGGACCCCCACAGTGCTGCCCCTCCAGCAACCCCCCATGGCCCAATCGGGGCCCCCATAGTAATTCATGGGCCAGCCCTGACCCCCTCTCCCCTGTCCTGGAGTGCCCTGATGGCAAGGCCCCACCCCCCAGCATTGGTGATACCCCCACCCCTGCTGCAGACCACCCCCCTCCCGCTGAACCCCTCCGGGATCAGACTCCCCGGAAGCAGGCCCCCCCCCGCCCCCCCAGCAGACCACCATCCCCCCGCAGAAGTGGCGATCCCCCATCCCCCCTCACCCTAACAGACCCCCCCCACCCCCTCTGACCACCCTCCCCCTGGGGTCAGACCCCCCGGAGGCAGGCCCCCCCCTCCCCCCCCAAGCAGACCACCCTCCCCAGCAGTGGCCATCCCCCATCCACCCTCAGCCTAGCAGACTCCCACCCTGCTGATCACCCCCCCTGGGGTCAGGCCCCCTGGAGGCAGGACCCCCCGCCACCCCTCCCCTCCGGCAGATCACTCCCCTGCCCAGCCTGCCCAGCCTGCCCCAATCGCTGCCCTCCCTCCAGCCCAGACTGATCCCAAAGCAGAGAGGCAGTGAGACCCCCATCCCCATCAATCACACCATGGCCCCGCCCACAGTAGAGCCCGCCCCCTTGGCACTGCCTGATGCCTGATGGGCAGTGCCAAGGTACCCGTGGGCATGGGCACTTTGCCCCTTGGGCACTACTGGGGGCACAGGCTGGCACTGCCAGGGTGTCCATGCCCAGGGGGCACCACCCCTCCCCCCCCATTGCCCATCCCACTGGGGAGCCCCAATTGCCCCATCCCCTTCATTCCGGCCGGCTCTCCCACTTGTTCCCCGAAGCTGGGGGGCTAGTCTGAACCCTGCCCGAGTGAAGTACTCCTGGCCGGTGGGAGATTAACAAATCTACATCTTTAAAATACATTTTAAAAAGATTTAAATGACTTACCTGCCTTCCTGTCGGTTTCCAGCGTGGCCTGACCAGCGACTCTGGGAGATGCGCATGCGTTTCCCATGCTTGCACAAATCCAAGTTCAAGGCGATAGACTCGCGTCTCGCACAGCGACTCGAAGGTTGCGGGTCACAGTGGGAGAATCATGGCCTCTAATTTCATTGAATTCACAGGAAACAAAATTGGGCAGAGTTTTACAACAATCCTCCCAGATTGTTACTTCACACAGCCCGGAAACAAATTACATCCTGTATTCCTGATGTGTTTTAAGAAAACACATTTGGGTAGCACAGTGGTCAGCACTGCTGCCTCACAGCGCCAGGGACCCGGGTTCAATTCCAGCCCCGGGTCACTGTCTGTGTGGAGTTTGCACGTTCTCCCCGTGTCTGCGTGGGTTTCCTCCGGGTGCTCTGGTTTCCTCCCACAGTCCAAAGATGTGCGGGTTAGGTGGATTGGCCATGGTAAATTGACCCTCGTGTCAGGGGGATTAGCAGAGTAAATACGTGGGGTTGCAGGAATAGGGCCTGAGTGGGATTGTGGTTGGGACAGGCTCGATGGACTGAATGGCCTCCTTCTGCTCTGGAGGATTCTATGATTCTATGAAAAGTTCAGGCAGTATCCTGAAATAGTTGTACAATTTTCTCTTTATCCAATGGGTGTACATATTCCCCATTTCCTCTTCCTCAGCTCAGCAACTGAAACCTGGCGTTTATCCTTATTTATAGAACTCAACCTTTTTCATCTTTTTGACGTTTTGCTGTTCTGCTGTATTAAATAAATACATGTTGGTTATTTAAAGTTCCCTGTGATAGTTTTGTCAGATGTTGTTTAAGGATTTAACAGATATTATTGCTGCCAATATCGCTTTGAAGTTGAGGAAGTGTCTTCATCCAGATTTGGATACATTTCCTCAAGCCATTTCAGGTCACAAGGAATCCTCTTCCAAAACCCAGGCTTTCCACTGGCTTCAAGCCAAAACATACATCTATCCAAGTCCCAGAATTGATTGCAAATAATTCACTGCATCTCGACAGACCAAAGTAAAGTCTGAAGCCAAAAGAAAGCAATGAGGAAATATTCACGGACAGTACAGTTTTATCAAGATAAAATAAGGAATAAAGGCAAAATGCTGCGGATGCTGAATCTGAAACAAAAACAGAAAATGCTGGAAAATCTCAGCAGGTCTGACAGCATCTGTGGGGAGAGGAGAGAGCCAACGTTTCGATCTGGATGACCCTTCGCCAGAGCGGACAAGGGAATAAGGAATGATTGGTATAGTCCGTGTAGATGTTCCTGAATTATTTGGTCTACAGTCCAGGCAAGCAAATCCAGGTGAAATAGTAAAGAAAAAGATGGCACCAGAGTGAGGCAACTTCTTGTGAGCTATTCCCAGCAAACCCTCCAATTCCATCCTCTACTCCCATCCTATGCTCTTAAAATTGAACTCCAACTTTTCTAAACTTTCTGATAATGCTCTTTTTCAGTCTCTTACAGATTTGTCACTATAATTGCTACACTACCTTCTGCACCCTCTCATTTCTTTCTCTATGAACGGTATGCTTTGTCTGTAATGCGCGCAAGAAACAATACTTTTCACTGTGTCCCAGTACATGTGACAATAATAAATCAAACTCAAATTAAATGGTGGCTGAAACATTGACTGAGGACAGTTGTACCTTTTAAAGTAAAAGTTTGAAGTTTATTTATTAGTTACAAGTAGCCTTACATTAACACTGCAATGAAGTTACTGTGAAAATCTCCAAGTCGTCACACTCCGGCACCTGTTCAGGTACACTGAGGGAGAATTTAGCATCTAACCAGCACATCCTTGTGGGAGGAAACTGGAGTACCCGGAGGAAACCCACGCAGACACGGGGAGAACGTGCAAACTCCACACAGACAGTGACCCAAGCCGGGAATCGAACCCCAGTCCCTGGCGCTGTGAGGCAGCAGTGCCACCGTGTCACCCATTTAATCATCTGCCTTTGTAGGTGTGTGCATATTTTGAAATCTCAGTGGAAAACATCGGCGAAAAGCCAGCCTGATGGAACCCTTTGGGTTTTATTTTGTGTTCTCGATTTTTAAGCTGTTGAGACATGTTAAGGTGAAAGAATTTAAGAGGAGGAAATGAATTTTCGACCTGTGTTTGGGTCTGTTTTCTGCAGCTGTGCAGGTGCTGATGATGACATACCCCCTCAGTCAGAGAGGTTGTCTAGACATGGTTAACACCAGCTCAACAAATTTCAACAGCAATCAGCCATTGTGGCTTCACAATAGATTTAATTTGCAGAAGTGTTGAATAAGAACACCTGCACACTTACAGAGGAGAATACAAATTCGGGTCACCCAGCAGCCACTTCCATTCTTCAGCCCGCTTGTTTAAGTATAGTAGGCGTGTACCACAAGACCATTTGCTTTCAACACAGATTTCTGTCAGTTGCTTTGAGTGGAAATGTGGAATTGTTCACTTTTGCCAGTTTATATGGAAAATAATTCTCAATCTTTTGGCTGAGAATCGAGAGCAAAGTTCCACTGAGGATGATTCATTGGAAAAATGCAACTGAGGTGAATGAATCCTTTCCCAGCAATGTTTTGAGAAGTTGGCATCACTTTCACTGCGGTCCACATCAAAGCAAATGTCAACTGCATTCAAAATATATTTGCATAGCAACAGGTGTAATTTTCAACTTAGCTTTGGTTTTAACCCTGATAACGGTGCCAAACGGGGCTCATCAGAATGGAGTGACAGGGACCATCCCGGTTGTGGGGGAGACTCAAAGCCCCTTCGCAATCTTTGGCCTCACATTCAAGTTAAAGATAAGGTCAGAAGACCTGGAACTTGAGCTCTGTTCAAGTCTCCACAGATGCTGCCAGATCTTCAGGACGACACAGTGGTTAGCACTGCTGCCTCACAGCGCCAGGCGCCCGGGTTCGATTCCCGGCTTGGGTCACTATCTGTGCAGAGTCTGCACGTTCTCCCCATGTCTGCGTGGGTTTCCTCCGGGTGCTCCGGTTTTCTCCCACACTCCAAAGATGTGCGGGTTAGGTGGATTGGCCATGCTACGTTACCCCTTAGTGTCAGGGGGACTAGCTAGCGTAAATGCATGGGGTTATGGGGATAGGGCCTGGGTGGGATTGTGGGTGGTGCAGACTCGATGGACCAAATGGCCTCATTCTGCACTGTAGGGATTCTATGATTCTATCGACTGGTGCATTTTCTGTTTTAAGTTGCCATTTAAGTTGCCTTTCTTCCGCTGGGTAAAATTCATTGTTCAGGTTTATTTGCGTACATCACTGTTGCTCTGGATGAATTAATACAGAGCCAACAAACCCAGCAGTTTACAGTGACGGGATGAAGGAGATACGGGAATATAATGCTCCATAAGATACAGAAATAGTAATGTCGCTTCCTTGATTGGTACCCGAGCTACCATCCAACTTCTCCATCACTGGGGCACTGTATTTTCGGTGTGTACCATCTACAAGATGATGGTTGGTACCTCACCACCGTTACTCTGACACCACCGTCCTCTTGTCCAAACTCTACCACCGAGAAAAACAAGAGCGGTTTTGTGGAAATGTCACCACCTTTGATCGTTAAATGCCTCCTGATAGTAGAACAGTAGAACAGTACAGCACAGAACAGGCCCTTCGGCCCACGATGTTGTGCCGAGCTTTATCTGAAACCAAGATCAAGCTATCCCACTCCCTATCATCCTGGTGTGCTCCATGTGCCTATCCAATAACCGCTTAAATGTTTCTAAAGTGTCTGACTCCACTATCACTGCAGGCAGTCCATTCCACACCCCAACCACTCTCTGCGTAAAGAACCTACCTCTGATATCCGTCCTGTATCTCCCACCACGAACCCTATAGTTATGCCCCCTTGTAATAGCTCCATCCACCCGAGGAAATAGTCTTTGAACGTTCACTCTATCTATCCCCTTCATCATTTTATACACCTCTATTAAGTCTCCCCTCAGCCTCCTCCGCTCCAGAGAGAACAGCCCTAGCTCCCTCAACCTTTCCTCATATGACCTACCCTCCAAACCAGGCAGCATCCTGGTAAATCTCCTCTGCACTCTTTCCAGCGCTTCCACATCCTTCTTATAGTGAGGTGACTAGAACTGCACACAATATTCCAAATGTGGTCTCACCAAGGTCCTGTACAGTTGCAGCATAACCCCACGGCTCTTAAACTCCAACTCCCTGTTAATAAAAGCTAACACACTATAGGCCTTCTTCACAGCTCTATCCACTTGAGTGGCAACCTTTAGAGATCTGTGGATATGGACCCCAAGATCTCTCTGTTCCTCCACAGTCTTCAGAACCCTACCTTTGACCCTGTAATCCACATTTAAATTTGTCCTACCAAAATGAATCACCTCACATTTATCAGGGTTAAACTCCATTTGCCATTTTTCAGCCCAGCTTTGCATCCTATCTATGTCTCTTTGCAGCCTACAACAGCCCTCCACCTCATCCACTACTCCACCAATCTTGGTGTCATCAGCAAATTTACTGATCCACCCTTCAGCCCCCTCCTCTAAGTCATTAATAAAAATCACAAAGAGCAGAGGACCAAGCACTGATCCCTGCGCCACACCGCTAGCAACCTGCCTCCAATCCGAAAATTTTCCATCGACCACCACCCTCTGTCTTCGGTCAGACAGCCAGTTACCTATCCAATCAGCCAACTTTCCCTCTATCCCACACCTCCTCACTTTCATCATAAGCCGACCATGGGGGACCTTATCAAACGCCTTACTAAAATCCATATATATGACATCAACTGCCCTACCTTCATCAACACACTTAGTTACCTCCTCAAAAAATTCTATCAAATTTGTGAGGCACGACTTGCCCTTCACGAATCCATGCTGACTATCTCGGATTAATCCGCATCTTTCTAAATGGTCGTAAATCCCATCCCTAAGGACCTTTTCCATCAATTTACCAACCACCGAAGTAAGACTAACCGGTCTATAATTACCAGGGTCATTTCTATTCCCTTTCTTAAACAGAGGAACAACATTCGCCATTCTCCAGTCCTCTGGCACCATCCCCGTGGACAGCGAGGACCCAAAGATCAACGCCAAAGGCTCTGCAATCTCATCCCTTGCCTCCCACAGAATCCTAGGATACATTTCATCAGGCCCAGGGGACTTATCGACCTTCAGTTTATTCAAAACTGCCAAGACATCCTCCCTCCGAACATCTATTTCCTCCAGCCTATTAGCCTGTAACACCTTCTCTTCCTCAAAAACATGGCCCCTCTCCTTGGTGAACACTGAAGAAAAGTATTCATTCATCACCTCGCCTATCTCTACTGACTCCATACACAAGTTCCCACTACTGTCCTTGACCGGCCCTAACCTCACCCTGGTCATTCTTTTATTCCTCACATAAGAGTAAAAAGCCTTGGGGTTTTCCTTGATCCGACCCGCCAAGGACTTCTCGTGTCCCCTCCTAGCTCTCCTAAGCCCCTTTTTCAGCTCATTCCTTGCTAACTTGTAACCCTCAATCGAGCCATCTGAACCTTGTTTCCTCATCCCTACATAAGCTTCCCTCTTCCTTTTCACAAGACATTCCACCTCTTTTGTGAACCATGGTTCCCTCACTCGGCCATTTCCTCCCTGCCTGACAGGAACATACCTATCAAGGACATCCAGTATTTGTTCCTTGAAAAAGTTCCACTTTTCATTAGTTCCTTTCTCTGACAGTTTCTGTTCCCAACTTATGCCCCCTAATTCTTGCCTAATCGCATCATAATTACCCCTCCCCCAATTGTAAACCTTGCCCTGCCGTACGGCCCTATCCCTCTCCATTGCAATAACAAAAGACACCGAATTGTGGTCACTATCTCCAAATTGCTCTCCCACAACCAAATCTAACACTTGGCCCGGTTCATTTCCCAGTACCAAATCCAATGTGGCCTCACCTCTAGTCGGCCCATCCACATATTGTGTCAGGAAACCCTCCCGCACACACTGCACAAAAACTGCCCCATCCAAACTATTTGACCTACAAAGGTTCCAATCAATATTTGGAAAGTTAAAGTCCCCCATGACAACTACCCTGTGACCCCCACACATATCCATAATCTGCTTAGCAATTTCTTCCTCCACATCTCTATTACTATTTGGGGGCCTATAGTAAACTCCTAGCAGCGTGACCGCTCCTTTCCTATTTCTAACTTCAGCCCATATTACCTCAGTGTGCAGATCCCCCACGAAGTGCCTTTCCGCAGCCGTTAAACTATCCTTGATTAACAATGCCACTCCTCCACCTCTTTTACCAGCTTCCCTACACTTAGTAAAACATCTATACCCCGGAACGTCCAACAACCATTCCTGTCCTTGTTCTACCCATGTCTCCGTAATGGCCACAACATCGTAGTCCCAAGTACCAATCCACGCCCCAAGTTCATCTACCTTGTTCCGGATGCTCCTTGCATTGAAGTAGACACACTTCAACCCACCTTCCTGTCTACCAGTACCCACCCTTGACCCTGATACCTTCCCCAATACCTCACCACCCTCACTGACTTCTGGACTACAACTCCCTTTCCCACTCCCCTGACAAATTAGTTTAAACCCCCCTGAAGAGCCGTAACAAATTTCCCTCCGAGGATATTGGTGCCCCTCTGGTTCAGGTGCACCCCGTCCTGTTTGTACAGGTCCCACCTTCCCCAGTACGTGTTCCAATTATCCACGTATCTGAAACCCTCCCTCCTACACCATCCCTGCAACCACATATTTAACTGCACTCTCTCCCTGTTCCTCAACTCGCTATCACGTGGTACCGGCAACGTACCAGAGATGACCACATGTTTCGTCTTGGCTCTCAGCTTCCAGCCCAGCTCCAGAAATTCCTGCTTTAAATCCCCGTCCCTTCTCTTACCTATGTCATTGGTACCAATGTGCACCACGACTTGTGACTGTTTCCCCTCCCCCTTCAGAATCTGGAAAACACGGTCTGAGACATCACGGACCTTGGCATCCGGTAGGCAACATACCATCCGTGAGTCTCTTTTGCTGCCACAGAACCTCCTATCTATCCCTCTAACTAACGAGTCCCCAATAACTATCGCCCTCCCGCTCTCCCCCTTTCCCTCCCGAGCCACAGAGACGGACACAGTGCTGGAGATCCTCTCACTGCGGCTCCCCACTGGTATGTCATCCCCCTCAACCGTATCCAAAGCGGAATACTTGTTGCTAAGGGGAACGACCACCGGGGATCCCTGCACGGACTGCTTCCTCCCAGCCCCTCTCACCGTCACCCATCTGTTTTCAATCCTCGGAGTAACTGTATTCCTAAAGCTTGTGTCTATGGCCATCTCTGCGTCCCTGATGATCCTAAGTTCATCCAACTCCAGCTCCAGTTCCCTAACACGGTTTTGGAGGAGCTGCAGATGGGTGCACTTCCCACAGGTGTAATCAGTAGGGACACTGTCGTCGTCCCTCACCTCAAACATAGTGCAAGAGGAACATTGCACTGCCTGCACACCCATCCCCTCGAGATACCTTGCCAGTACCAGGTAGAAAGTGCAAAAATGAATTCAACTCACCCCTGCTCGCCCTTTCAGCCTAAGCCCTGTGAGCCAAAGTCTTATAGCTCACACTCTGCTTCCCACACACTACACTGCCTGCTCCTGACGCTGCCCGCTGTATACTGCAGCCTACCTTTTATACTTCACGCGCTTAAAAAACCCTTCCCAGACTCCTTTGCTGCCCACTTCTAGTTTTCACTTTAAACTTGAAAAACTGCTGTTAAAGTAAAGGCCAAAAAAATACACACACTAGCTGACTAATTAAATAAATAAACAATTCAATTAATCTCTCACCAGCACTGCTGCCTTCAATCACCCCTCTCAGCTTGCTCCAGTGGATCAATGAGCTGCTCCAGTGGATCAATGATCTGGGTAAGTATCGCAGCTAATCCACCATCACATGGTTAATCTGCTGGAATCTTCTTCCATCATTGCTACATCATCGCTCTGCATCAAAAGGGATCGTGTGAAAATAGCGACATGTTTATTACCTTGTCATTAATATCTCTAATAATATTTACTGGGATTAGTCACAAAAACAAGGTTTCCCTTTGAGTGACAATACCACATGATGCAGTTACTAAAATGGTGAGCGGTAACTGTAAGTATGACTTGTCCCAGTGAAGACAGTTCAGTTAGTTCAAGTAGAGGCTGGGATTTTTCCAATCCTGTCGACAGCGGGATTCCTGACGAGTGGGAATGGAGAATCTGGCTGAAGGCAAAAAGTCGGAAACCCACCAGCGTGAGAACCAGTTGCAATGCCCCCAAATGGCAGGTTAATGGCAGGTCAGTTATGGTGCTGCCTCGTGGCATGGACGCCATTTACATTCATTTAAATCTCATGAATGTTCATTAAAAGTGCTGCTCGCTGGCTCCTCCCCCCGGCGTCCAATCTTGTGTCACACCAACGGGAATTACTCTGGCCTCAAACCCATTTGGAAAGGAGTGGCGTGCACAATGTGGACCTCAGTTGACTCGTGACTTTGAGGTGAGTAAAAAAGAAAGGGCGGCATGGACAAGTTGGGCTGAAGGGCCTGTTTCCATGCTGTAAATCTCTATGGCTCTATGAGTACAACACACCATAGTGCTGTGTCACCCTTGTAGAGGGAGTGCAGGGAAGATCTACTGGACTGAATCCGAGGATGACGGGACTAACATAAGAGGAGCGACAGAGTCGGTTAGGATTGTATTCGCTGGAGTTCAGAAGAATGAGGTGGGGTCTCATAGAAACCCATAAAATTCTAACAGGGTTAGACTGGGTAGATGTGGGAAGGATGTTCCCGATGGTGGGGGACTCCAGAACCACAGGTCACAGTCTGAGGTTTCGGGGTAGACTGTTTAGGATGGAAATGAGGAGAAATTTCTTCACCCAGAGGGTGGTGAATGTGTGGAATTCACTCCCACAGAAAGTAGTTGAAACCAAAACATTGAATGTTTTCAAGAAGAAATTAGATATAGCTCTTGGGGCTAAAGGGATCAAGGGACTATGGGGGGAAGGGGGGGATCAGGATATTGAATTTGATGATCAGCCATGATCAAAATGAATGGCGGAGCAGGCTCGAAGGGCCGAATGGCCTCCTCCAGCTTCTAGTTTCTATGTTTGCTGTGATGAACATCACACTGCTGTGGCTGGAGGGTTAGCCTGCTCCTGATATTTGCCAACATTGATTGCAAGGACACCACTCAGCTGTGGGAGTCACACAGGCCTCCATTTTCAGACACTGACCAGTACACAGCCCAGGGGTGAGGAATGCAGAGGTCATCTGCTCCGGGTGGTCGACACTGTTGTCCACAAGTACACCAGAATTGGACTCAAGCAGAACTCCACTTTCACACAGGAATATTTCAACTGGGGATGGGGTGTCAGGGGAAGGTGGGGATGATGAACACAAGGGAGACAGTGGGGGCGGAGTAGGGGAGCACGGTGGAAGGTAGCAAGGCCTGGGGCTGGAGGAGGATGGGGGACAATGGCAGGCAGAGGGGGAAGTATGTGCAGCGAGAAGCTGGAGCCCAGTAAGGGTACATGAAACACTGACAAGACAGGGAGGGTCAAAGGGGTGTCACATCTTTGACTAGAAGGGGATACACGTAGGTTCGGAATAGGAGGGCTGTGTGGCCAGGTACATTACGGATGGACACTAAGCACCTGGGAGTGGTAGTTTGGGAAGACTGTGGCCATTAGTCCTCGTGGCAATGGGGAACTCTGGGAAAGTTTAGGTCCTCGGTCCCTGAGGATTGCACAGCAAGGGCAGGTCAGAGGTGGGAATCCTGTGGCGAGTAACTCACCTCCTGACTCCCCAAAGCCTGTCCACCATCTACATGGCACAAGTCAGGAGTGTAATGGAATGCTTTCCACTTGCCTGGATGGGTGCAGCTCCTGTTGAAGTGGAAACTTTCCTGCTTCTTGGCTGTGATAGAAAGACTCAACAAAATTCATTCCGACAAAAGAACTAGGCTTTATTTACGAAAGACTGCATGCAGTTTTGGCTGAAAACTTGAGTTCAGAGAGCAGTTGGTACAACTTGCTAATTCCCCCTCAAGTCCACAATTACATAAAGAATCAGTTCAGTATTTATACATAATCATTATCAGTTTGCGTGACCAGAGCATATTCAGGAATTCGATTAGTAATAGAATCATAAGCAATGTCATTAATCATGACATAACTTGCTGACCTCCTAGAACTCTGTCTCATCATTCATACCCTTATCTTGTCCTTTGATGTAACAGAAGGTCGGTGACTCCGTCATCCCTGACCTTATCTTGTTTTCTTTACTCATACAGCCTTAAGTTATGCAGAGTCAGCCTTGCTTATATTGTACCAAATAGCTGACCAATTTTCCCATCATGCTGTTCCTTAGTTCGTACAACTTCACACTCCAACGACATTCAAGAAGCTTGACACCATCCAGGATAAAGCTGCCTCATTTGATGAGCATCCCTTCCACAAACATTCACTCCCTGCATCACCAACAGTGTACCATCTACAAGATGCACTGCAGCAACTCACCACGGCTCCTTAGGCAGCACCTTCCAAAGCTATGATTTCTGCCAAGAAGGCCAGAGCAGCAGATGCCTGGGAACCACCACCTGGAGGTTCCCCTCCAAGCCACTCACCATCCTGACTTGGAAATATATCAGCCATTCCCTCACTGTTGCTGGGTCAGAAACCTGGAATCCCCTCGCTAACAGCACTGTGGGTGTACTTACATCACATGGATTGCAGTGGTTTAATAAAGAACAAAGGACAAAGAACAAAGAAAATTACAGCATAGGAACAGGCCCTTCGGCCCTCCAGGCCTGCACCGACCACGCTGCCCGACTGAACTAAAACCCCCTATCCTTCCGGGTACCATATCCCTCTATTCCCATCCTATTCATGTATTGGTCCAGACGCCCCTTAAAACTCACTATCGTATCTGCTTCCACTACCTCCCCCAGCAGCGAGTTCCAGGCACAAAGAAAGCAGTTCACCAGCACATTTTCAGGGGATGGGCAACTGATTCTGGCCTCGCCAGCGACACCCACATCCCATGAATGAATGATTAACAATTTTTAAAATTGATGGGGACACATGTCAACACTCATTCTTTGATGGAGACTTTCACATCAGCACGATCTCATCCATTACATTGCTCACACTCCATCCACTGGGGCCTCTGGGGAGGGTTCATTGCTCACACTCCATCCACTGGGGCCTCTGGGGAGGGTTCATTGCTCACACTCCATCCACTGGGGCCTCTGGGGAGGGTTCATTGCTCACACTCCATCCACTGGGGCCTCTGGGGAGGGTTCATTGCTCACACTCCATCCACTGGGGCCTCTGGGGAGGGTTCATTGCTCACACTCCATCCACTGGGGCCTCTGGGGAGGGTTCATTGCTCACACTCCATCCACTGGGGCCTCTGGGGAGGGTTCATTGCTCACACTCCATCCACTGGGGCCTCTGGGGAGGGTTCATTGCTCACACTCCATCCACTGGGGCCTCTGGGGAGGGTTCATTGCGCACACATCCATTCACCCTCTTCTTGAACTGGATGCTGTTTTGGATGTGGTTTCCAGACACATTGAGCTGCTGTGTGGGAGCCACCCAGGCCACGGGTGTGAGGTTTGTGTGCTTCCTGGAGCCATGCCTGGGATACGGGGATGCCTGTGAACCCACACTCCTCTCATCAGGGTCTTGATGGCCTGTGGGGTGAATTGGGTGCAACCTTCTACTTGAAGCTCTTGGCTTTCCTCTTGTGGCTGGAAGACATATCTGCAAACACCCTGGAGACAGGCAGGCTGGAGAAGGAGAGATATGTGTTATAGAGTGACATCTAAATGTGGCATCCAGAGCTTTGTCTTCACCAGCTGACGGCGGAAGAGGAATCAGCTCCCGACCCACCCAATGATTCAGCCCGATAGAATCCCTACAGTGCAGAAGGAGGCCATTCAGCCCATCGAGTCTGCACAACTACAATCTCACTCAGGCCTATCCCCACAACCCCGCACATTTACCCTGCTAACCCCCCTGACACTAGGGTCAATTTATCATGGTCAATCAACCTAACCCGCACATCTTTGGAGTGTGGGGGGAAACCGGAGCACCTGGAGGAAACCCACGCAGACATGGGGAGAACGTGCAACCTCCGCAAAGGCAATGACCCAAGCCGGGAATTGAACCCGGGTCCTTAGCGCTGTGAGGCAGCAGTGCTAACCATTGTGTCACTGTGCTGTGGATATTCATCTGTGCAAAATTAATGAGATTCCAAGTGTGGAATTGGCCGTGAGTTCCTGATATTCCAGCCAGTGGGATGGACGCTGCCGGAACGATCGACCTCCATACTTACCTCGCTCAGAGTATTCCGCCCACTATCCCGGCGTTCCTAGATATATTAGGGATATTGGAATGTCGGGAAAGTTGTAGAAAATCCAGGTCTGGGTTTGGTTCTGTGTGGATCAGGCCCATGTGGAAATTGAAATGTGAGTATTGGTGTCGCTGGGTGGACGATGTTCAGTTTATATTTGTCCGCTTGGAAGGGGAGCTTTGTCAAAGTCGCTGAAGATAAAACATGGAGAGCAGGCGGAATGGCAAGGTCAGGATGCAAACTGAACCCCAGCAAACTGAACCCCAGCAAACTGAACCCCAACAAACTGAACCCCAACAAACTGAACCCCAGCAAACTGAACCCCAGCAAACTGAACCCCAACAAACTGAACCCCAGCAAACTGAACCCCAACAAACTGAACCCCAGCAAACTGAACCCCAACAAACTGAACCCCAACAAACTGAACCCCAACAAACTGAACCCCAGCAAACTGAACCCCAACAAACTGAACCCCAGCAAACTGAACCCCAACAAACTGAACCCCAACAAACTGAACCCCAACAAACTGAACCCTAACAAACTGAAATCCAACAAACTGAACCCCAGCAAACTGAACCCCAACAAACTGAACCCCAACAAACTGAACCCCAGCAAACTGAACCCCAACAAACTGAACCCCAACAAACTGAACCCCAGCAAACTGAACTCCAGCAAACTGAACCCCAGCAAACTGAACTCCAGCAAACTGAACCCCAACAAACTGAACCCCAGCAAACTGAACTCCAGCAAACTGAACCCCAACAAACTGAACTCCAGCAAACTGAAGTCCAGCAAACTGAACTCAGAACGCCATCCAAAGGGAAACAAGGAGAATTGTGCTTTTGTCAAACTCACTCAGAGACATTGTGCTTTTCACTGAGAAACTTCGATAACTTAATCAGCTGTTGTCCAGTTAATGTTGAAGGCAAAACACAAGACAGAACGTGTGTTACCACCTGGTCAGGGGGAAGGTGTTGATGAAAGAAGGGATGATTATTTCATGGCGCTTTTACAACTTCAGGAAGCCCGGAAGCTTCCAAACCCAGTGAAACACTTTAACTGAGATAAAAACCACCCCCCTACCCGCCTCCCATACACCCCACCCCTACACCCTCCCCCACACGTAAACCCCTCCCCTACCCCTGCTCCCCTACCCCCCTCCCCTACCACCCTTCCCTACCCCCGCTCCCCTACCCCACTCCCCTACCACCCTTCCCTGCCCCCCTCCCCTACCCCACTCCCCTACCCCCTCATCTTTCCCCTCCCCTACCGACCACCCCTAAACGCCTCCCCTAAACCACTCCCCTACGTCCCTCCCCTACATCCCTCCCCTACCTCCCTCCCCTACCCCCCTCCCCTACCCCACTCCCCTACCCCCCTCCTGTATCCCCCTCCCGTACCACCCTCCTCTACCCCCCTCCCCTACCCCCTCCCCTACCCCTCTCCCCTACATCCCTCCCCTACATCCCTCCCCTACCCCCTTCCCCTACCCCTCTCCCCTAACCCCTCCCCTAAACCCCTCCCCTACAACGCTCACCTACATCCCTCCCCTAAAACCTTCCCCTAAACCCCTCCCCTAAACCCTTCCCCTACACCCCTACCCTACACATCTACGTTAAACCACTCCCCTAAACCCCTCCCCTACATCCCTCCCCAACCCCCCTCCCCAACCCCCCTCCCCAACCCCCCTCCCCAACCCCCCTCCCCTACGTCCCTCCCCTACACCCCTGCCCTAAACCCATCCCTTAAACATCTCCCCTAAATCCCTCCCCGACACCCCTCCCATAAAGCCCTCCCCTACACCCCTCCCCTACACCCCTCCCATAAAGCCCTCCCCTACACCCCTCCTCTAGAACCCTCCCCTAAATACCTCCCCTATACCCCTCCCCTAAACCCCTCCCCTACACCCCCCCCATAAAGCCCTCCCCTACACCCCTCCCCTACACCATTCCCCTAAACCCCTCCCCTAAACCCCTCCTCTGCACCCTCCCCAACACCCCTCCCCAACACCCCTCCCCTACACCCCTCCTCTGCACCCTCCCCTACACCCCTCCCCGTCACCCCTCCGCGACACCCATCCCCAACGCCCATCCCCGACACCCCACCCCTACACCCCTCACCTACACCCCTCACCTACACCCCTCCTCCACAACCCTCCCCTAAACCGCTCCCCTACACCCCTCCCTAAACCCCTCCCCTAAACACCTCCCCTGCACTCCATCCCTAAACCCCTCCCCGAAACCACTCCCCTACACTCCACCCCAAACCACTCTCGTAAACCCCTCCCCTAATCCCCTCCCCTAAACCCCTCCCCTACACCCCTCCCCTAATCCCTCCCCCAACACCTCCCCTACACTCTTCCCCTAAACCCCTCCCACACATCCCTCCCCTCCACCCCTTCCCTGAACCCCTCCCCTAAAATCCTCCCCAACACCCTTCCCCTAAACCCGTCCCCTAAACCCCTCCCCTAAACCCCTCCACTACACCCTTTCCCTAAATCCCTCCCCTACACCCTTCCCATGCACCCTCCCCTACACTCCTATCTTAACCCCTCCCTTACACCCCCCAACACCCCTCCCTGCACCCCTCCCTGTGCCCTCTCCTGTGCTCTTCCCCTGCGTCCGTCCCCGACACCCCTACCCTACACCCCTCTCCAACACACCTCCCCTGCGCTCCTCCCCATGCCCCTCCTCTGCACCCCACCCCTGTGGACCTCCCCTGCACCCCACCCCTACCCCTCTTCCCTGTGCCCCTCGCCTGCACCCCACCATTGCGCCCCTCCCCTGTCCCCCTACCCTGTGCCCCTCCCCTAAACCCCTCCCCTACACTCCTCCCCTAAATCCCTCCCCTCTACCCCTTCCCTGCACCCCTCCCCTGCACCCCTCCCCTGCACCCCTCCCCTTCATCGCTCCCCTAACGCCCTCCCCTAAAGCCCTCCCCTAAACCCCTCTCCTAAAGCCCTCCCCTACACCCCTCCACCACACCCCTTCGCTGCGCTGCTCCCCTACACCCCTCTCCTACACCCTCCCCTACACCCCTCCCCTACACCCGTCCCCACCTCTGCTCCCCTCCCCTGCGACCCTCCCCTGTGACCCTCCCTGCACCCCTCTCCTGCACCTCTCCCCTGCGTCCCACACCTGCACCCCCTCCCCTGCACCCCTCCCCTGCACCACTCCCCTGCGCCCCTCCCCTGCACCCCTCCCCTTCATTGCTACCCTAAACCCCTCCCCTAAACCCCTGCCCTCCACTACACTGTTCCCCTAACCCCCTCCCTACACCTCTCCCCTAAACCCCTCCCCTAAACCCCTCCCCTAAATCCCTCTCCTAAAGCCCTCCCCTACACCCCTCCACTACACCCCTTCCCTGCGCTCCTCCCCTACACCCCTCCCCTACACCCTTCCCTGAAACCCCTCCCCTACACCCTTCCCCTATACCCCTCCCTTGCGCCCCTCCCCTGCGCCCCTCCCCAGCACCCCTTCCCTGCACCCCTCCCCTTCATCGCTCTCCTAAACCCCTCCCCTAAACCCATCCCCCAAACCTCTCCCCTAAACCCCTCCCCTAAACCCCTCTCCAAAAGTCCTCCCCGACACCCCTTCACTACACCCCTTCCCTGCGCTCCTCCCCTACACCCCTCCCCCTACAACCTTCCCCGCCCCAGCGCCTCACCCGTGCACCCCACCTCTGCGCCCCTCCCCTGCGACCCTCCCCTGCACCTTTCCCATGCGCCCCACCCCTGCACCCCTCCCCTGCTCCCCTCCCTGCGCCCCGCCCATGCACCCTCCCCTGCACCCCTCCCCTTCATCCCTCCCCTAAACCCCTCCCTAAAACCCTCTCCTAAAGTCCTCCCCTACACCCCTCCACTACACCCTTCCCCGAAACCCCTCCCCTGCGACCCTCCCCTGCACCCTACCCTGCACCTCTTCCATGCGCCCACCACCTGCACCCCTCCCCTGCACACCTCCCCTGCGCCCCTCCCCTGCGCCCCTTCCTTGCACACCTCCCCTTCATCGCTCCCCTAAACCCCTCCCCTAAACCCATCCCCTAAGCCCCTCCCCTACTGTTCCCCTAACCCCCTCCCCTACACCTCTCCCCTAACCCCCTCCCCTAAACCCCTCCCCTAAATCCCTCTCCTAAAGCCCTCCCCTACACCCCTCCACTACACCCCTTCCCTGCGCTCCTCCCCTTCATCGCTCCCCTCAACCCCTCCCCTCCACTATACTGTTCCCCTGTGCCCCCTCCCCTACACCTCCCCTCTAAACCCCTCCCCTAAATCCCTCCCCTACACCCCTCCCCTACACCCTTCCCCTAAACTCCTCCCCTAAACCCCTCCCCTAAACGCCTCCCCACACCCCTCCCCTACACCCCTTCCCGCGCTCCTCCCCTGTGCCCCTCCCCTGCACTTCTACCTGTGCCCCTCCCCTGTGCCCCTCCCCTGCCCCCCTCCCCTGCACCCCATCCCTGCACCCCTCCCCTGCACCTCACCCCTGCGCCCCTCCCCTTCACCCCTCCCCGCGCTCCTCCCCTGTGCCCTTCGCCCGCACCCCTCCATGTGCCCCTCCTCTGTACCCCTCCCCTGCACCCCATCGCTGCGCCCCTCCCCTGCACCTCACCCCTGTGCCCCTCCCCTACACCCCTCCCTGCGCTCCTCCCCTGTGCCCCTCGCCTGCACCCCTCCATGTGCCCCTCCTCTGTACCCCTCCCCTGTGTCCCGCCCCTACACCCATCTCCTACACCCCCCCCCGTGCTCCTTCCCTGCGCTACTCCCCACGCCCTCCCCTGCACCCCACCCCTGCCCCCCTTCCCTGTGCCCCTCCCCTGCACCCCACCATCGCGCCCCTCCCCTGTGCCCCAACCCTGTGCCCCTCCCCTGTGCCCCTCCTATGCCCCACCCCTGCACCTCTTCCCTACATCCGACCCCTGCGCCCCTCTCCTACACCCCACCCCTGCGCCCCTCCCCTAAACCCCTCCCCTGCGCTCCTCCCCAGCGACCCTCCCCTGCACCCCACCCCTGCACCTCTCCCCTGCACCCCTCCCCTGCACCCCTCCCCTGCACCCCACCCCTGCACCTCTCCCCTCCACCCCACCCTTGCGCCCCTCCCCGTGCCCCTCCCCTGTGCCCCTCCCCTGCGCCCCTCCTGCCTCTCCCTGTGTTATATTTTGGAGTTGGGAGTTTGCAGCTTCAGGTTGTAGTCACTGCAGAATGAGAATGGCAGAGAGCGGAGAGAGCACAGAGGGCACATTGATACAGACACATCTGCGGAGGATGTCCCCACCTCACTGCCAAGCTAACTGTGAGCTTTTCTTTTTTCAAGTGTCCTCAGTTGGTCAGGATGAATGAGTCATGGCTGGAAAATTCAGAGATATAACCATGAAGCAACTCCAGAAGCCAGACACCACCAGCACAGAACGGAACTGAGATCTTTCCTGTTGTAACGCGGGGGAAGCTAGATGTCTGGAGGTGAAGATGGGGCAATGCAAAGAGTACAAAATGTCACTCCATCCCAGCCAGGTGTTAGTGCGATTGTTGCTCAATCTCCACTCTGTCATTTAACCTTTAACAAGAAGAACCGGATAAACATCTGACTAGGAACATGTGATAGAGCATTATTGGAAGCATAAATTCACCACAAGCTTGTAAGGCTGGTGCAGCAAGGATTTGGGGGAAATGTCCTTCACGGAAAGGGCAGAATAAGATGAATTAAGATACTGGATTAAGATCAATGATAACTTTTGCAATGTAGAGATGTTGTTGGTGTCATTATAATTGAGCCATATGCAATTGGCATTGAGACAATTGTTGTAGTTAGGTATTTGCATCGACTGTTCCCCTTGGTTGAGGGGTCAATCACGAGGGGCAGAGTTTTAGGGTGAGGGGCAGAAGATTCAGAGCGGATTTGAAAAAAAACCCTTCACTCAGAGGGTGGTGGGAATCTGGAAAGCGCTGCCTGGGGAGATAGTGGAGACTGGAAACCTTACAATCTTTAAAAAGTATTTGGAGGAGCACTTGAAACATCAGAACATTCATGGATTTGGGACAAGTGCAGGAAAATGGGATTAGTGCAACTTTAGTGGTAGATATTGTCGGTGCAGAACTCGATGGGCCGAAGGGCCTTTCTTTACCCTATGATTCCAGGGGTGGGAAGTTCTGGCCGTGCTCGCCCCAAGAGTGGTAAATCCCACCTGAGGTCAATGGACCTTTGCACGGTCCACACCACCCCCACCCCCCACACCACCCCCCACACCACCCCCCCCACACCACCCCCACCCCCCACACCACCCCCACACCACCCCACCCCCACACCACCCCCCCCACACCACCCCCACCCCCCACACCACCCCACACCACCCCCACCCCCCACACCACCCCCCCCACACCACCCCCACCCCCCACACCACCCCCACACCACCCCCACCCCCCACACCACCCCCCACACCACCCCCACCCCCAAACACCACCCCCCACACCACCCCCACCCCCCACACCACCCCCACCCCCCACACCACCCCCACCCCCCACACCACCCCCACCCCCACACCACCCCCACCCCCCACACCACCCCCACCCCCCACACCAACCCCACCCCCCACACCACCCCCACCCCCCACACCACCCCCACCCCACACCACCCCCACCCCCCACACCACCCCCACCCCCCACACCACCCCCACCCCCCCACCAGCCCCCACACCACCCCCACCCCCCACACCACCCCCAACCCCCACAGCACCCCCACCCCACCCCCCACCCCCAGCCCCCACACCACTCCCACCCCCCACACCACCCCCACCCCACCCCCCACCCCCACCCCCCACACCACCCCCACCCCCCACACCACCCCCACCCCCCACACCACCCCCACCCCCCACACCGCCCCCACCCCCACCCCCCACACCACCCATCCACCACCCCCCACACCACCCCCACCCCCCGCACCACCCCCACCCCCCGCACCGCCCCCACACCCCACACCGCCCCCACCCCCCACACCACCCCCACCCCCCACACCACCCCCACCCCCCACACCACCCCCACCCCCTGCACCCACCCCCCACACCACCCCCACCCCCCACACCACCCCCACCCCCCACACCACCCCCACCCCCCACACCACCCCCCACACCACCCCTCCCCCACACTGCCCCCACCCCCACCCCCCACACCGCACCTCCCCCACCACCCACACCACCCCTCCCCCACACTGCCCCCACCCCCACCCCCCACACCGCACCTCCCCCACCCCCCACCCACCCCCCACACCACCCCCCACACCACCCCTCCCCCACACCACCCCCACCCCCCACCCCCACCCCCCACACCACCCCCACCCCCCACACCACCCCCACCCCCCCCACCCCCCACACCACCCCCACCCCCCGCACCACCCCCACCCCCCGCACCACCCCCACCCCCCACACCCCCCCTCCCCCACCCTCTACACTGCCCCTCCCCCACCCCCCACACCGCCCCTCCCCCACCCCCCCACCCCGCCCCTCCCCCACCCCCCACACCGATCCTCCCCCACCCCCCACACCACCCCTCCCCCACCCCCCACACCACCTCTCCCCCACCCCCCACACCACCTCTCCCCCAGCCCCCACACCACCCCTCCCCCACCCCCCACACCACCCCTCCCCCACCCCCCACACCACCCCCACCCCCCGCACCACCCCCACCCCCCGCACCACCCCCACCCCCCACACCACCCCCACCCCCTACACCACCCCTCCCCCACCCCCCACACCACCCCTCCCCCACCCCCCACACCCCCCCTCCCCCACCCTCTACACTGCCCCTCCCCCACCCCCCACACCGCCCCTCCCCCACCCCCCACCCCGCCCCTCCCCCACCCCCCACACCGCTCCTCCCCCACCCCCCACACCACCCCTCCCCCACCCCCCACACCACCTCTCCCCCACCCCCCACACCACCTCTCCCCCAGCCCCCACACCACCCCTCCCCCACCCCCCACACCACCCCTCCCCCACCCCCCACACCACCCCTCCCCCACCCCCCACACCACCCCTCCCCCACCCCCCACACCACCCCTCCCCCACCCTCCACCCACTACAATTCCTGTGGTGCGCTGGCGGGAAAATTCCACCCTCGGACTCTAAGACTGAAATAATTCATCTAGTTTTGGAATATTTAGAATATAGTGTTCAATTCTGGTCACCACACGGCCAGAAAGATGTGGAGGCTTTGGAGAGGGTACAGAAAAGATTTACCAGGATGTTGCCTGGTCTGGAGGGCATTAGCTATGAGGAGAGATTGGAGAAACTTGGTTTGTTCTCACTGGAACGACAGAGGTTGAGGGGCGACCTGATAGAAGTCTACAAGATTATGAGAGGCACGGACAGAGTGGATAGTCAGAAGCTTTTCCCCAGGGTGGAAGAGTCAAGTACGAAGGGATGTGGGGAAAAGTTTAGAGGAGATGTGGGAGGCAAGTTTTTTTACACAGAGGGGGGTGAATGTCTGGAACGCGCTGCCCGGGGGGGGGGTGGGGGCAGGTACGATAGTGACATTTAAGGGGCAACTAGACGGATACATGAGTAGGATGGGAATGGAAGGATACGGACTCTGTAAGTGCGTACGGTTTTAGTTTAGGCAGGCATCATGATCGGCGCAGGCTTGGAGGGCTGAAGGGCCTGTTCCTGTGCGGTATTGTTCTTTGTTCTTTATTTCAATACATGTTTTACCAATAACATTTGGCATTTTGAATAATACACACTCAGACCTCAATACTAACGCCCACATCCTGCTACGATGGGACAGAGAGAGTTAAGGAGAATTAAAGAAGAAGAAATCGGGGCCTTGTCTCCAGCCCGCTGTAAACTAACCTGCCGCCATTTCCATGGGGGTGGGTCTAATGTGGCTCTCCTTTGCAGGGGAGGCACTTCAGTGACAAATCTAAATCATACTCCCCACACTCGAAAATGGGATTTGAATTCAACATTTGCTGCACAGGGATCCAGGCCTCGGGAAACCTGGCAGGGCGAGGGAGGAGGGAGATGTCAGACCCGGGGGGTACAGGCCGTACTCAGCACTCCCCGTGGGTCAGGAGGAACAGAGGTTCCCCCCGCCGCCCTCCCTCCCCCCGCCGCCCCGAGACCCTTTCTGCCTCCCTCAATAATCAGATGGTTGCTAGCTGTGTCTGCCGCTCCGCCCAGAGGGTTAAACCCAGGGAGCTGCTCCATCGCCCAGATTCACAATATTCAACCCCGTGTGTCTGCCTGCGAACTCCACACCCCCCTCACCCCTCCAACCTCCCCCTCACACCCTCCCCCCTCCCCCTCCTGCTCCACCAATGAATGTGATCCCACCCTCTCCCCTGATCTCCATTTCTGATCTCCCCCCAGCCTTCCTCACATCCCTCTCTCCTCTCCCCTTCCCAGTGGTCTCTACCCCTCTTCTCCACGCCCTATCCCCCTCCTCCCTCCCCCTCATCTCCACTCCCTCCTCCTCCCTCCACTGACCCACCTTGAAGCTGCTGTGTGGAGGGGGATTGTGGAGGAACCCCCTGACTCTGTTCAATGTGGAAGCTGAGGAGGTTTCCGCTGCGCATGGAGTTCAGTTTCAGTGTCAGACCCGTCTGGCTGGAAGTTCATTAGATTTAAATTCTGTAACACTGGCGTCGCAGGATGACAAATTCTCCAAGCACATCGAGGATAATAGGACATTTTCAGTAACTACACATCAAGATTAAACACACCCCTTCCTGTCAGTGAATAAACTCAGCATTTCACAACATTGACTCAATTCCATTGTGGAAATGCATAAACATTATAATTGAGTTTACCCGTGGCTTAGGCTGCAATGTTAAAACAGGGGAGTATAAATTACACATTAACATGCTGTAAGATTTAAAACCTCGCAGTAATTACCGATCATTGGCTAAATTCTCCCTGGAGTTGTGTTGGATAGGGAAGGAAAACGTGGAACCATCGGGTGGTAGTGGGGCCGCACTCCCCATTCCCCGAGGATCTTATCCCCCACCCCCCCCCCCCACCCTTTGTTAACCAACAAAACCCCCCGGACCTCCCTGCGGGTGACTGACTGCACATCACTCTGAGTAGAGGCACAAATAGAAATCGGAGACTTCCTGGGGGAAAAAATAAATTTCACCCACAGACTTTTATTTTGCGTAAGATTGGAGACCACAGTAAAGTTTTAAAGTTTAATTATTAGTCACTAGTCGGCTTACATTAACACCGCAATGAAGTTACCGGGAAAATCCCCGAGTAAAGACAGTTAAAGGAATCAGGTTTTCTGCTAAAATGGTTGTTCTTTCATCTTGCCTCATTGACAATACGTAATTCAATATCGTCCCGAATGGGGTGGAGCCATGATCGAATGGCTGAGTAGACTCAATGGGCCGAATGGCCTAATTCTGCCCCTATATCTCATGATGCTATGAATCCGTACTCTGGCTGAAATCACCCGCCCTCGTTCCGGCTGGGATTTTCCAGTGCCGCTGCAAGTGCATGGAGTTTTGGCTGGAGTGCCACATTTTCCATTCTCGCTTGCCATGGACAAGACCGGAAATCCCACCCTCCATCTCAGACTTTGATTAAGGTTGGGTAAGATGTTTTTATTGAACCTTTCGGGCCCCCAGGAAAGTTCCAAAGCTCTTTCCAGCCAATGAAGTACTTTCCGACGTAGTGTATCACTGTTGTAACGGAGGAAATATGGCAGCCAATTTCCGCACAGCACGATTCCGTAAACAACAATGTGATAACGGCCAGATACTCTGTTTTTGTGATAATGTTTCTGGGATGAACATTGGCCAGGATACTAGGGAGAACTTTTAGAAATACTGCCATGGGATCTTTCCCATCCACCCAAGAGGGCCAACAGGCCCTCAGTTTAACATCTCCTCCGAGCGACAGCATTTCCACAGTCTGTTAATCTTGAACTTCAACCCACAACATTCACTCCCAGGGGTGAAAATGCTGAACCACACTTGACCCATCAGGAAGGGGCATTATGTCAGAAACATAGAAAATAGGAGTAGGAGGAGTCCATTCAACCCTTCGAGCCTGTTCCACCATTCATTATGATCATGGCTGATTGTCCAACTCAATATCCTGATCCCGCCTTTCCCCATATCTTTTGGTCCCCTTCGCTCCAAGAGCTATATTTGGGGCGGCACGGTGGCACAGTGTTTAGCACTGCTGCCTCCCAGCGCCAGGTTTGATCCCTGGCTTGGGTCACTGTCTGTGTGGAGTTTGCATGTTCTCCCCTTGTCTGTGTGGGTTTCCTCCAGGTGCTCTGGTTTCCTCCCACAGTCCGAAAGACGTGCTGGTTAGGTGCATTGGCCGTGCTAAATTCTCCCGAACAGGCGCCGGAGTGTGGCGACTAGGGGATTGTCACAGTAACTTCATTGCAATGTTAATGTAAGCCTGCTTGTGACACTAATAAATCAACTGAACTGCTTCTTGAATACATTCAACGTTTTGGCCTCAACTACTTCCTGTGGTAATGAATTCCACAGGCTCACCACTCTTTGGGTGAAGAAATGTCTCCTCACCTCCGTCCTAAATGGTCTACCCTGAATCCTCAGACTGTGACCCCTGGTTCTGAACTCCCCCACCATCGGGAACATCCTCCTTGCATCTACCCTGTCTCGTCCTAACTACCTATCCTGAAAAATGAACCAAGCTGTGCTATTGATTTCCAGAACCCTCAGTCGCCTTCTCCAGAGTTATCCAGTTCCCCACTAAAATAATTCGCACTTGCAGGAAGCTTGAGCTCTCTGCAGGTCCTGGGTTTTTAGTCTGGACCAATGTGAAGAATCTAACCAGTGAAACCTAACCTCAGTTACTGCAGGAAGAAGCAATTGTTATTATATTTGAAACTGACTTGTTCCATTCTCCACGCAAACCAAACATGTTTAAATCTACAAAACCACGGAAATATTGTCAGCTTGTATCATCAGGGTTGTGCCTTTATCTGAGACCGCACAATATCTCTTTCTTCCTGTCATAATACAACATCTTGCTTAGTCACTCTGGCATTTACCATCACACTCTTTTGCAATTCCACTTGTTTTGTCTGCTGATATAAATCATTTATTCTGAGTCATTCCCAAGCATTTGATCTTTCTGCAATATATCCTGTAGTTCTTTTACAAACAGCATGTGCCTCATTTTTAGTGAATGCACAGCCCCATCCTCTGTGTCTCGAGCAGATTGGGGAGGCAATGGCCTAGTCGGGGGGCACGGTGGCACAGTGGTTAGCACTGCTGCCTCACAGCGTGATCTGGGTTCAACTTCCAGCTTGGGTCACTGTCTGTGTGGAGTTTGTATGTTCTTCCCCGTGTCTGCGTGGGTTTCCTCCGGGTGCTCCGGTTTCCTCCCACAGTCCAAAGGTGTGCTGGTTAGGTGGATTGACCTGAACAGGTGACTGTGGCGACGAGGGGAATTTCACAGTAACTTCATTGGAGTGTGAATGTAAGCCTTGCTTGTGACTAATAAATAAACTTTGCTTTAGTGGTATTATCACTAGACTACTAATCTAGTGATTCTAGGGACCTAGGGGATTTTCACAATAATTTCATTGCAGTGTTAATGTAAGCCTACTTGTGACTAATAAATAAATGAACTTTCAAAGCTTTAATGAAATAAACTTTTAATCCAGAAACTCAGCTAATGTTCTGGGGACCTGGGTTCGAATCCCACCACGGTAGATGGTGGAATTTGAATTCAATAAAAAATATCTGGAATTAAAAGTCTAATGGTGTCCATGAAACCATTGTCGATTGTCGGAAAAACCCATCTGGTTCACTAATGTCTTTTGGGGAGGAAATCTGCCGTCCTTACCCGGTCTGGCCTACACGTGACTCCAGAGCCACAGCAATGTGGTTGACTCTCAACTGCCCTCCAAGGGCAACTAGGGATGGGCAACAAATGCTGGCCCAGCCAGCGACACCCATGTCCCACGAATGAATTTTTAAAAAAGCTCCCAGCGTGTCTGTTGGCACCTCAAGCGGGGTCAAGTGACGGGATTCTGGGGTCACAAGCTCCAAGCAGCAATGGTAGCCATGGGGCCCGGACTATGTTTTGTTAGCTGCAGGGCCCCATAGAAGTTTACTGTCCAGATATTCTGGTCTTCAAATGGACCTACCCCAGACCTATCCCAGACGATGCACTGGGGAGCCGGTGGGGGGGGGGGGGGACCCTCAGGACAGAATCAGCCACCTTGGTCACCCATTTCAAACCCCCAACCAAAATGGTGGAGACCGTTAGCCAGTGGAAAGGGACAGTAGATGTCGCACTATCGGAATCAATTCTTGGAATCAGTCCATCAGCAACTTTAAAACAATCCTTCTGTATTAAACTGGTAAAATACGGAGCTCAGTCCCTTCCCCTGAAGGGTCCATGTGACAATAATGTCTTCAAATTCCAATTCTCTCAGTCACCTTTTGTGTCTCTGGTCCAGACTAGTGTCAGTCACTAATTACCTTCTCTGAATAGTTTCCATGCTGCCTCTCACTGCTCAGACTCAGAAACACAAGCACTGTATATTACAGACTTTCATCAAACCCAGGGTTCATTGTCTCCATCTCCCTAATTGACATTAAAATCTGAATTCTTCACCTAGTGTCAATCATACCCAGGTTTCCACTTCTAACACCTGCTTGATTGGCACCACATTCACAAATATTCACTCCCTCCACCACCGACACTCAGTGGCAGCCGTGTGTACCATTTACAAGATGCACTGCAGCTACTCACCAAGGCAGCACCTTCCAAACCTGCCACCACTACCATTTAGAAGTGGACAGTAGGAAGTCTCACAACACCAGGTTAAAGTCCAACAGGCTTATTTGGAATCACGAGCTTTCGGAGCACCGCTCCTTTAGAAGGACAAGAACAGCAGATACCATAGAATCATAGAATTCATAGAAATCGTAGAAACCCTACAGTGCAGAAAGAGGCCATTCGGCCCATCGAGTCTGCACCGACCACAATCCCACCCAGGCCCTACCCCCATATCCCTCCATATTTACCCACTAATCCCTCTAGCCTATGCATCTCAGGACACTAAGGGGCAATTTTTAGTATGGCCAATCAACCTGACCCGCACATCTTTGGACTGTGGGAGGAAACCGGAGCACCCGGAGGAAACCCACACAGACACAAGGAGAATGTGCAAACTCCACACAGACAGTGACCCAAGCCGGGAATCGAACCCAGGTCCCTGGAGCTGTGAAGCAGCAGTGCTAACCACTGTGCTACCGTGCCGCCCATACCTGGGAACACCACCACCTGGACGTTCCCCTCCGAGTTACTCACCATCCTGACTTGGAAATATATCAGCTGTTCCTTCACTGTCACTGGGTCAAAATCCTGGAGCTCCCTCCCTAACAGCATTATGGATGTACCTACACCACATGGATTGCAGCGATTCAAGAAGGCAGCTCACCACCACCTTTTCAAGGGGCAGTTATGGATGGGTAATAAATGCTGGCCTAGCCAGCAGGGCCCACATCCTGTAAATGATTTTTTAAAAAATCCAGTTACCATAAAACTCTTTGAAACACATGAACTTCTTTCACAATGTGTGAGACAGACATGACAAGGTTCTGAATACACACCATGTTCCCACCAGTTAACACCTCTACTTTCGGGATTTTCCAGCTACGCTCACCCCAAAATGGGAAAATCCCAATCCCGTGGTGGGCGGGATGGGGAAATTCCCCCGGAGTATCAATGCTTGGGCTGGTTTGATCCATTAAATGATTGTGTCTATTTAATCAGTTTGTGGTGAATGGAAATGTTTTGCTGCTTTCAGACATACTCACCATGTGCTTTTAATCAAAAGCATTGTTTTGCTTCGCCTTGTGCAGAGCTAAATGCACGCTCCAAACCTCCCTGCAGCTTCGAGTTGTAGCTTTCTGCAAACACCCTGGTTTGATGCTGAAAAGTTCAAGTCAATGAGAGCTCTGAATCGAAGGACTCTATTATTGTCACAGTTAAATACTGAGGTGGATCATTGCAAACTGCGCTGAGCTGCCAGGGCTGAAGAAAGGCAACAAATCCCTGCCTCGACCGTATCACTTACCCTCCAGCTGTAGCAGGGCCAATGGTCAGAGTGAAAACTCCCCATGGATTCCTGCCAACCACCCCCACGCCCCCCATCGCTTAAACCCAGTGTCAGTAAACCCCCAAAACCCCTCCCGCCCTCTCCCCTGCCCACCACATCCCCAAACCCAGTGTCAGTAAACCCCCAAACCCCCTCCCCCTGCCCACCACATCCCCAAACCCCCTCCCCTCCCCCTGCCCACCACATCCCCAAACCCCCACTCCCTGCCCACCACATCCCCAAACCCCCTCCCCCTGCCCACCAAATCCCCAAACTCCCTCCCCCTGCCCACCACATCCCCAAACCCAGTGTCAGTAAACCCCAAACCCCCTCCCCCTGGTCACCACATCCCCAAACCCAGTGTCAGTAAACCCCCTCCCCCTACCCACCACATCCCCAAACCCCCTCCCCTCCCCCTGCCCACCACATCCCCAAACCCAGTGTCAGTAAACCCCAAACCCCCTCCCCCTGCCCACCACACCCCCAAAACCCCTCCCCTCCCCCTGCCCACCACATCCCCAAACCCCCTCCCCTCCCCCTGCCCATCACATCCCCAAACCCAGTATCAGTAAACCCCCAAACCCTCTGCCCCTGCCCACCACATCCCCAAACCCCCTCCCCCTACCCACCACATCCCCAAACCCCCTCCCCCTGCCCACCACATCCCCAAACCCCCTCCCCCTGCCCATCACATCCCCAAACCCAGTGTCAGTAAACCCCCAAGCCCCCTCCCCCCTCCTTCTGCCCCATCCACCAAGTCCCCAACAAATAGGCCAATAGAAGGGTTTCCATGGTTGTCGCCTCTTTGAATGACTCTCTGAATTGTGGGTTGGTTTCCACGCTGACTGAGATTCTGCCCAGGTGGCCAGAATAGAGTGATCGAGGTTTCCAGCATGGAAACAGGCCCTTCAGCCCAACTTGTCCATGCTGCCTTTTTTTTTAACCACTCGGCTTGTTCCAATTGCCCACATTTGGCCCAGATCCCTCTATTCCCATCTTACCTATGTCACTGTCTAAATGCTTCTTAAAAGACAAAATTGTATGTGCCTCTACTACTGCCTCTGGCAGCTTGTTCCAGACACTCACCACCCTCTGTGTGAAAAAATTGCCCCTTTGGACCCTTTTGTATCTTTCCACTCTCACCTTAAACCTATGCCCTCTAGTTTTAGACTCCCCTACCTTTGGGAAAAGATATTGACTATCCAGCTGATCTGTGCCCCTCATTATTTTATAGACCTCTATAAGATCACCCCTCAGCCTTCTACGCTCCAGAGAAAGAAGTCCCAGTCTATCCAGCCTCTCCTTATAACTCAAACCATCAAGTCCCAGTAGCATCCTAGTAAATATTTTCTACACTCTTTCCTGTTTAATAATATCCTTTCTATAATAGGGTGACCAGAAGTGGACACAATATTCCAAGTGTGGCCTTATCAATGTCTTGTACAACTTCAACAAAACATCCCAACTCCTGTATTCAATGTTCTGACCAATGAAACCAAGCATGCCAAATGCCTTCTTCACCACTCTGTCCACCTGTGACTCCACTTTCAAGGAGCTATGAACATGTACCCCTAGATCTCTTTGTTCTGTAACTCTCCCCAATGCCCTACCATTAACTGAGTAAGTCCTGCCCTGGTTCAGTCTACCAAAATGCATCACCTCGCATTTATCTAAATCCTTTACGGTTGGTGAGAATGACAATGGTTGAAAACCAATCAAATAAATGCCAACATTAATGTGAGTGATTCGCATCCAAATATGTGTGAAAAACACAGTTAGGTTTAAAATCTAAAGAAGCTAGTTGACCACTCTTTGGTTCCACTTGCTTGTAATAAATCAGTGAAGAGACTTTGGCTCCATGGGTTTGTGGGGTGTGGAAATTCAGTGAGAATGTATCCATCTTTTCACTCTGCAGCTCCAACTCCTTTCCAATATTTATCCCTTTTCAAGGATGGGTCCTTTTACAGGCTTACAACAATCAAACAATCCACAGTTTGTTTTCCCACTTCTATAAACAAAGGAAGTGCTTGTGTCGAATTATTTCCACTATTAATCTTACTTGACACGACAACATTCCTGTTCCTAATGTTTCGTTCGCTGCAGCTTCATTTGCAGCAAGGTCATGTTTGATCCACTGCTGCTCCTTCCTCCTCAGGCATTACTTTTCTTTCTCCATTAATTTGGGAATTTGGCTCCTCCCAGATTAATGGAGGGTTACTGTGTTCAATGGGAACGTTCGGCCTTTATTAATTTCCAGGGGGGATAATATGAGAATGTACTGACCTATCAGGAATTGATTCAATTTCAAAATTCGCAGATGTCACCAAATTGGGTAATTGTTAATACATGTCAGAGGCCTGGAACAAAACACAGGAACATGTTAATAAACTTACAAAGTATTTGTGTACATAGCAAATTAATTCCAATCCTAATAAGTATGAAGTAAAGGCATAAGTATGAATTGAAATATGTGAGGTTATGGGAAGGCGTGCAAAAGGTTGTGAATGTAGCCCAATCCATCACGCCTCCCATCCATTACTCTGTCTACACTTCCTGCTGCCTCGGGAAAGCAGCCAGCATAATTAAGGACCCCACGCACCCCGGATATTCTCTCTTCCACCTTCTTCCGTCGGGAAAAAGATACAAAAGTCTGAGGTCACGTACCAACTGACTCAAGAACAGCTTCTTCCCTTCTGTCATCAGACTTTTGAATGGAACTACCTCGCATTAAGTTGATCTTTCTCTACACCCTAGTTATGACTGTAACACTACATCCTGCACTCTCTCCTTTCCTTCTCTATGAACGGTATGCTTTGTCTGTATAACGCGCAAGAAACAATACTTTTCACTGTATGTTAATATATGTGACAATAATTAATCAAATCAAATCAAAGAAGTGGTGTATTTTGGTTGGAAGAACAATGACACTGTGCATTTCTTGAGAGATAGCTGTGTAATTGAGACAGGAGAGCGAAGGGATCAAAAGGGTATGTAAACACAATCACTAACAGCACTCACATGTTTTAAAGAGGTCTCATGCTTCAGTGGGTAGTGCCCCCTGTCTCTGGCCTGGTCATCCTGCATACACAACTCCCACTCCATGGTCTACACAGGCTGGAAGCAGGAACCTTAATGTGGTTCAAATGGGTTGCTAATCAGATTGCCAATCCTCCCAACACTTCCTCAATGGAGGAGAAAGTTTGTGTGAAGATATAAAACAAACAACTGACACATCTTTCCAGTAAGAAGTTTAACAACACCAGGTTAAAGTCCAACAGGTTTATTTGGTAGCAAAAGCCACACAAGCTTTCGAAGCTCTAAGCCCCTTCTTCAGGTGAGTGGGAATTCTGTTCACAAACAGAGCTTATAAAGACACAGACTCAATTTACATGAATAATGGTTGGAATGCGAATACTTACAACTAATCAAGTCTTTAAGAAACAAAACAATGGGAGTGGAGAGAGCATCAAGACAGGCTAAAAAGATGTGTATTGTCTCCAGACAAGACAGCCAGTGAAACTCTGCAGGTCCACGCAACTGTGGGAGTTACAAATAGTGTGACATGAACCCAATATCCCGGTTGAGGCCGTCCTCGTGTGTGCGGAACTTGGCTATCAGTTTCTGCTCAGCGGCTCTGCGCTGTCGTGTGTCGTGAAGGCCGCCTTGGAGAACGCTTACCCGAATATCAGAGGCCGAATGCCCGTGACCGCTGAAGTGCTCCCCAACAGGAAGAGAACAGTCTTGCCTGGTGATTGTCGAGCGGTGTTCATTCATCCGTTGTCGCAGCGTCTGCATAGTTTCCCCAATGTACCATGCCTCGGGACATCCTTTCTTGCAGCATATCAGGTAGACAACGTTGGCTGAGTTGCAAGAGTATGTACCGTGTACCTGGTGGATGGTGTTCTCACGTGGGATGATGGCATCTGTGTCGATGATCCGGCACGTCTTGCAGAGGTTGCTGTGGCAGGGTTGTGTGGTGTCTTGGTCACTGTTCTCCTGAAGGCTGGGTAGTTTGCTGCGGACAATGGTCTGTTTGAGGTTGTGCGGTTGTTTGAAGGCAAGAAGTGGGGGTGTGGGGATGGCCTTGGCGAGATGTTCGTCTTCATCAATGACATGTTGAAGGCTCCGGAGGAGATGCCGTAGCTTCTCCGCTCCGGGAAAGTACTGGACAACGAAGGGTACTCTGTCCACTGTGTCCCGTGTTTGTCTTCTGAGGAGGTCGGTGCGGTTTTTCGCTGTGGCGCGTTGGAACTGTTGATCAATGAGTCGAGCGCCATATCCTGTTCTTATGAGGGCATCTTTCAGCGTCTGGAGGTGTCTGTTGCGATCCTCCTCATCCGAGCAGATCCTGTGTATTCGGAGGGCTTGTCCGTAGGGGATGGCTTCTTTAACGTGTTTAGGGTGGAAGCTGGAGAAGTGGAGCATCGTGAGGTTATCCGTGGGCTTGCGATACAGTGAGGTGCTGAGGTGACCGTCCTTAATGGAGATGCGCGTGTCCAAGAATGCAACCGATTCCGGAGAGTAGTCTATGGTGAGCCTGATGGTGGGATGGAACTTGTTGATGTCATCATAGAGTTGTTTCAGTGATTGTTCACCATGAGTCCAAAGGAAGAAAATGTCATCGATGTATCTAGTGTATAGCATCGGTTGAAGGTCCCGTGCGGTGAAGAAGTCTTGTTCGAACCTGTGCATGAAGATGTTGGCATATTGAGGTGCAAATTTGGTCCCCATGGCTGTTCCGTGTGTCTGGATGAAGAACTGGTTGTTGAAGGTGAAGATATTGTGGTCCAGGATGAAGCGGATGAGATGTAAAATTGCATCTGGAAACTGGCAGTTGTTGGCGCTGAGCACTGAGGCCGTTGCAGCAATGCCATCGTCATGGGGGATGCTGGTGTAGAGTGCCGAGACATCCATTGTGACGAGGAGCGCTCCTGGTTCAACTGCTCCATGTGTGCCGAGTTTCTGTAGGAAGTCCGTCGCGACAAAAGCTGGGGGTTCTTTGTACAATGGGTTTCAGGATGCCCTCGACATAGCCGGAGAGGTTCTCGCACAGGGTCCCATTGCCCGATACGATGGGACGGCCGGGTGTGTTGGCCTTGTGTATCTTCGGGAGGCAGTAGAGATCTCCAACGCGGGGAGTACGTGGGATGAGAGCACGGAGGGTGTTCTGAAGGTCCGGATCAAAGGTCTTGATCAGAGTGTTGAGTTGACGGGTGTGTTCTTTGGTCGGATCTGCAGGTAACTGTCTGTAGTGTTCCTCGTTGTTGAGTTGTCGGTACACTTCTTTGCAGTAATCCGTTCTGTTCAGTATGACGATGGCCCCACTCATGGTGAACAATCACTGAAACAACTCTATGATGACATCAACAAGTTCCATCCCACCATCAGGCTCACCATAGACTACTCTCCGGAATCGGTTGCATTCTTGGACACGCGCATCTCCATTAAGGACGGTCACCTCAGCACCTCACTGTACCGCAAGCCCACGGATAACCTCACGATGCTCCACTTCTCCAGCTTCCACCCTAAACACGTTAAAGAAGCCATCCCCTACGGACAAGCCCTCCGAATACACAGGATCTGCTCGGATGAGGAGGATCGCAACAGACACCTCCAGACGCTGAAAGATGCCCTCATAAGAACAGGATATGGCGCTAGACTCATTGATCAACAGTTCCAACGCGCCACAGCGAAAAACCGCACCGACCTCCTCAGAAGACAAACACGGGACACGGTGGACAGAGTACCCTTCGTTGTCCAGTACTTCCCCGGAGCGGAGAAGCTACGGCATCTCCTCCGGAGCCTTCAACATGTCATTGATGAAGACGAACATCTCGCCAAGGCCATCCCCACACCCCCACTTCTTGCCTTCAAACAACCGCACAACCTCAAACAGACCATTGTCCGCAGCAAACTACCCAGCCTTCAGGAGAACAGTGACCAAGACACCACACAACCCTGCCACAGCAACCTCTGCAAGACGTGCCGGATCATCGACACAGATGCCATCATTTCACGTGAGAACACCATCCACCAGGTACACGGTACATACTCTTGCAACTCGGCCAACGTTGTCTACCTGATACGCTGCAAGAAAGGATGTCCCGAGGCATGGGACATTGGGGAAACTATGCAGACGCTGTGACAACGGATGAATGAACACCGCTCGACAATCACCAGGCAAGACTGTTCTCTTCCTGTTGGGGAGCACTTCAGCGGTCACGGGCATTCGGCCTCTGATATTCGGGTAAGCGTTCTCCAAGGCGGCCTTCACGACACACGACAGCGCAGAGCCGCTGAGCAGAAACTGATAGCCAAGTTCCGCACACACGAGGACGGCCTCAACCGGGATATTGGGTTCATGTCACACTATTTGTAACTCCCACAGTTGCGTGGACCTGCAGAGTTTCACTGGCTGTCTTGTCTGGAGACAATACACATCTTTTTAGCCTGTCTTGATGCTCTCTCCACTCCCATTGTTTTGTTTCTTAAAGACTTGATTAGTTGTAAGTATTCGCATTCCAACCATTATTCATGTAAATTGAGTCTGTGTCTTTATAAGCTCTGTTTGTGAACAGAATTCCCACTCACCTGAAGAAGGGGCTTAGAGCTTCGAAAGCTTGTGTGGCTTTTGCTACCAAATAAACCTGTTGGACTTTAACCTGGTGTTGTTAAACTTCTTACTGTGTTTACCCCAGTCCAACGCCGGCATCTCCACATCATGACATCTTTCCAGGCCATAGAGTGCCTGTGAAGCACTGGGAGTTTGGAATAGAATTGGAAAACAGGAAAGTCAACATGTATTGAACTTTGGTCGGGTCACATTTCATGAATTGTGAACATTGGGTTAAGTTGATTGGTCATGCTAAATTGCCCTTAGTGTCAGGGGGATTAGCAGGGTAAATACGTGGGGTTACAGGGATAGAGCCTGGGTGGGATTGTTGTCCATGTAGACTCGATGGGCTGAATGGCCTCCCTCTGCACTGTAGGGATTCTGTTATTCTGAGATTTCTGGATTCCATTCTATGGAAAGGGTACAGAATCACCAGACAAGGGCAACAACCATTTGCACGGATGATTCCAGAGTGGAGAGGTTAACTATCTGAATACAGTTTGCCTCAACTCAATTTTTGATCACTTTTGTTGCAACTTCCAAGGATTATGGGAAACTGTATAATAAAAAGGCCGATAATGAAAGATAATTCAAAAATAACGGCTGGATACTTTGATAGCAGCCATTAAATGAATCGAGGAGAAAATGGAGTCACTCTTTTTTTGGGTCAAGAGGATTGAGAGACAATATTATCTTCAAGGTAACAAGGTCACAAGCCAATGAAAGCAAACCCTCGGCCAGTTGAGTCAACAAGCCACAGCAGGATATAGAGCCACAGGAAAATCCATTACCTACTCACCACTAATGACGGTTGGTGATGTGGGAGTGGATAAACAAGGAGAGTGGGAGTAAACGAGGTTAGTGAAACATTAGAGCTCTTTATTATCTCTTTGCTGGATACAGTGAATGACACGAGGATCGAGGATCAGTGACCCAATTTATTCCTGATTTCCCATTCCTTTATGAGGCTTTTTGACATTCCGCATTTCTTCTTCTTCCCTTCATTCCTCCTTCCCCACAGCGAAGATTGGCAGTGGATAACTTCCAAATGGAACAAGCATGTCTTCCCACTGGGAAAGCTGAATTCCTCTTGTTTGCAATAGGCCTCGTTCAAATTCCTGCCGCACAGTTATAAAATACTGAATAGTGGAAACAGTGATAGAGATTATAGACCAATGGCATTGATGGCAGAGCGAAGGCAAGGTGTCACATCCAGGATTCCCCAGAAATGGACTCATTACAGTTCTGGCTGTCCAATCACAGGGCATCTCCCAGTCAACTCCCCAGGGGAAGGGAGGCAGAGGGAGCTGATTGGTCACTCTGACTTTTCTTCTTGCAATTATTTAATGCTTCATAAATGCGCTTTGGGATTGTGAACCATTCAAATCGAGAGGAATTCCCAGTTGGTAACTGTGCTTGTTACATATGGAGATTAATCCCCTATCTTTTCTTCACTGCCCTGGTGGAGAGGTTAGTCCATGAGCGACAGGAAAAGATTGAGCACAGATAGACTCAACATTACATTCTGTGGCCTCTCCTTTCCGTCTCCCCTATGTACTAGGGACTAGGCATAAAATGGTTCGGCACAGACAAGAAGGGCCAAAAGGCCTGTTTCTGAGCTGTAATTTTCTATGGTTCTATGGTTCTATGGTTCTACTCTATGAATACTATGAATGCAGGCGCGATGGGCCGAATGGCCTCCTTCTGCACTGCAGGGATTCTGTGATTCTGTGATTTCTGGACTCCATTCTACAGAAAGGATACAGAATCGCTGGACAAAAGCAGCAATCACCTGCTCTTGCGTGCTATACTTGTCTGTACAGCGCTCAAGAAACAATACTTTTCACTGTATCCCGATACATGTGACGATAATAAATCAAATCAAACTAAAAGTCACTCAACTGTATTTCACCACTAACTGTGATTAGCCCAACAAACCAGGGAAAAACACCAAGGGTGGGATTTTCCAGCCACGCTTGCCCCAAAACTGGAAAATCCTGCCTGAGGTCCGTGTCCCACTGCTACGATTCCGTGGCTGGCGGGATGGAAAATCCCGCCCCGAATGTTATTTTGGACCTATCTGGGCGCTTTGTGTTTTGTGTGCATTTTGCAAGGCGCAGATTAGAACCTGGGTGTTCTGATATTTCCAAAGCATGGATTTATCCCGTGGCGTTGTGAAGGAAGAATGAAATCCCAGTGTGTTTCCCTCTTGTTCATGATAGTGAGAGTCAGGGAGTGAGAGTAAAAACATTTTCCAGCAGCCACAGAGCTGACAGATGAGCTCAGTTGAGATGTTGGTGGGTTGGCACAGGATCAATTGGGAGACAGAATAAAAAGATAGCACTGGTAATTTGGAAATTGTTTTTCTCACTCCCAGAAGGTAAGATGTTGTAAATCAATCCATTGAGTGGTAAAAATGCGGAACTGACCTCAAGACATTCACAATTTAGATAATGAATTAACTGTGGATATTGATGAGATCAGGGCGGCACGATGGTTGGCACTGCTGCCTCACAGCGCCAGGGGCCCGGGTTCAATTCCTGGCTTGGGTCACTGTCTGTGTGGAGTCTGCACGTTCTCCCCGTGTCTGCATGGGTTTCCTCCGGGTGCTCCGGTTTCCTCCCACAGTCCAAAGATGTGTGGGTTAGGTTGATTGGCCATGATAAATTGACCCTAGTGTCAGGGGGACTAGCAGGGTAAATATGTGGGGTTACAGGGATAGGGCCTAGGTGGGATTGTGGTCGGTGCAGACTCGATGGGCCGAAAGGTCTCCTTCTCCACTGTAATTCTATGATCTATCTATGATCTATGATCTATTCTATTCCATAAACTCTAGCAAGCATGGCAAAGGCTCCAGCCGTAGAACTGTGAGCATTTTGAGTGGAAAAAATTCACCATGATATGTTTTACAATATCACCGTGTTAGCAGCATGTTTCTTGGATCAGCTGTGTGACATTACCAGTGGAGTGAGAAATAATGAGCCAAGTACAGACTTGATACCCACAGAACCAAGCTTATTGTTACTTGATAACTCACATCGGTGTAAATTGAGTAGCATGCTTCTGGAAGGTTGTAAATCTGTTTGTTTTTAAATTGTTTTAACAGAGCGTGTAATGATTCAGACCAATAAAGATCAGACAGATTGTGAGAGTTCTGAATGTTCTTACCTTCACAAAGGTCCCAAATGCAACCCTCCCTGAGACACTGAACAAGAAGAAATCACGGCACTTCATCTAATAATAACAACTACCTCCCTATCTCACACGCGAGGAAAATAATGCACAGCAGGACTCTGATTCCCACTCCACCATAGATTCCCATTCGTCCCCGAGCAGAGAGCCATCCCCAAGCAGTTTATAGGATGATTAACATCACAAAATAAGAAATAGGAGCAGCAACTCACATTGAACTGGGTCTGTCATTCACCCTGTCTTCACCCTGCCAGGCTCACTCAGCTCCTGACCTCACTACAGCCTTGGTTCTAACATGGACAAAAGAGCTGCATTCCAGAGGTGAGGTGAGAGTGACAGCCCTTGACATCAAGGCAGCATTCGACCGAGTGTGACATCAAGGAGCCCCAGCGAAACTGGAATGAATAGGAATTGGGGGAAAACTCTCCACTGGTTGGAGCTATAATTAACACAAAGGAAGATGGTTGTGGTGCCGGGAAGTCAATCATCTCAGCTCCAGGACATCACTGCAGGAGTTCCTCAGGGTTAGTGTCCGAAGCCCAAACATCTTCATCTGCTTCATCAATGACCTTCCCTCCAACATGTAGAAGTGGGGATGTTCACCGATGATTGCACAATGCTCAGCACCATTTGTGACTCCTCAGATACTGAAGCAGTCCATGTTCAAATGCAACAAGACCTGGACTATATCCGGGCTTGGGCAGAAAATCGCAAGTAACATTCGTGCCACACAAATGCCAGGCAATGACCATCTCCAACACAGGTGCAATGGTGGCACAGTGACTAGCACTGCTGCCTCGCAGCGCCAGGGACCCAGGTTCAATTCCAGGCTTGGGTCACTGTCTGGTGGCGTTAGCACATTCTCCCCGTGTCTGCGTGGGTTTCCTCCAGGTGCTCCGGTTTCCTCCCACAGTCCAAAGATGTGCAGGTTAGGCCAATTGGCCATGCTAAATGTGTGAGGTTATGGGAACAGGGCAGAGGGTAGGGCCTGGATGGGATGCTGTTTTGGAGAGTTGGTGCAGACTCGATGGGCCAGATGGCCTCTTTCTGCCCTGTACGGGTTCTATGATACTATGGATTGCACCTTCCAAACCCAAGCCCTCTACTTGGAAATATATCGCCGTTCCTTCACTGGGTCAAAATCCTGGAACTCCCTCCCTAACAGCACTGTGGGTGACTGTTCAAGATGGTGGTTCAATCATCACCATCTGCCTCTCAATGCCAGTGTGGGTTGAACATCAAATGCCGGCCATTCCAACAACATCCACCTCCCAGAAACTAATAAAAAAGTCACGTCACCACCACCTGCCACTATCCAATTCCCTTTTATCTAGCTAACTGTGGGCAGCTACAGGGAGATACCGAGCATGGTCATCCTCGGCAGTGAGGTACTTGTGTTCACAAACTCACTGGCTGAATGATAATGAGGCACTATGGGTCTATACACTCAGAGGCAGCTTCATTACCAATTCTGGTTTAATTTGATTTGATTTGATTTGGTTTATTATTGTCACATGTATTGGGATACAGTGAAAAGTATTGTTTCTTGCGCGCTATACAGATAAAACATACCATTCATAGAGAAGGAAAGGAGAGAGTGCAGAATATAGCATTAGAGTCATAGGTAGGATGTAGAGAAAGGTAGGTCCTGGCAGCTATTCGCAATATATATTATTGATTTGAATGAGGGAACAAAACAGAACATCTCAAATTTTGCCCACAAAGTTGGGTGGGAGGGTGAACTGTGACGAGGATGCAGAGATCCTTCAGAATGATCTGGACAGGTTGGGTGAGTGGGCAAATCAATGGCAGATGCAGTATAATTTGGATGAATGTGAGGTTATTCACTTTGGAAGCAAAAACAAGGCGGCAGATTACTACCTGAATGGCTGTAAATTGGGAGAGGGGAGTGTGCAGCGGGACCTGGGTGTCCTTGTGCACCAGTCACTGAAGGTAAGCATGCAGGTGCAGCAGGCGGTAAAGAAGGCAAATGGCATGTTGGCCTCCATTGCGAGAGGTTTCGGGTACAGGAGCAGGGATGTGTTGTTGCAACTATACAGGGCCTTGGTGAGGCCACAGCTAGAGTATTGTGTGCAGTTTTGGTCTCCTTTTCTGAGGAAGGATGTTCTTGCTCTCGAGGGAGTGCAGCGAAGGTTTCCCAGGCTGATTCCGGGGATGGCGGGACTGATGTATGAGGAGAGATTGACTAGGTTAGGATTGTTTTCACTGGAGTTCAGACGAATGAGGGAGGATCTCACAGACACTTATAAAATTCCAACAGGACTAGACAGGATAGATGCAGGGAGGATGTTCCCGATGGTGGGGGAGTCCAGAACTAGGAGTCACAGTCTGAGGATTCAGGGTAGACCATTTAGGACGGAGGTGAGGAGACATTTCTTCACCCAAAGAGTGGTGAGCCTGTGGAATTCATTACCACAGGAAGTAGTTGATGCCAAAACATTGAATGTATTCAAGAGGCGGCTGGATATAGCACTTGGGGCGAATGGGATCAAAGGTTATGGGGAGAAAGCAGGATTAGGCTATTGAGTTGGACGATCAGTCATGATTGTGATGAATGGCAGAGCAGGCTCGAAGGGCCGAATGGCCTCCTCCTGCTCCTATCTTCTATGTTTCTATTCAAAAGTCTGACAGCAGCAGGGAAGAAGCTGTTCTTGAGCCGGTTGGTGCGTGTTCTCCGACTTCTGTATCTTTTTCCCGACGGAAGAAGGTGGAAGAGAGAATGTGTGAGGGGTGTGTGGGGTCCTTAATTATTCTGGCTGCTTTTCCGAGGCAGCGGGAAGTGTAGACAGAGTCAATGGATGGGTGGCTGGTTTGCGTGATGGATTGGGCTACATTCACGAACTTTTGTAGTTCCTTGCGGTCTTGGGCAGAGCAGGAGCCATACCAAGCTGTGATACAACCAGAAAGAATGCTTTCTCTTTCCCATGTTCTTACATGTACCTCTCTGACTCTTAACGAGCTGTCAGTGAGAGATGGTGCCGATATAAATTGTAAAGCGGCTTGATTTCATAATAACAGGAAAATATGCGTGATAACAATCTAAACACACTCCACTTAATTAACTTAATCTCCTCTCCTCAAACTGTGGGGAAGCACACGCTCTGTCGCTCTCCCAAACTGATTCTATCTGGAAACGCCGCAACAGGAAAGGTTTCGCTCTGAGTCTGTGCTTCAGGTTTGTACCCAGCGCAGTTTCCCCCCTGCACCCGGAGGGAGGGAGGACGGATGGGGCCATAATCCTGATCTCTTCCCTGAACAGTCAATCATCAACAAACCCCTGGCCCTTCCACATGACCGAGAGGGAACAGGTTCTGCAATTCGCAACAACAACTGGCATTGATAAAGCGCCGTTAATGGAGTAAAATGTCCCAAGGCTCCCGTACATGGGTAATGACCTTTGACTCTGAGCTTCCTAAGCAAATGTTTGAGATATTCGTGCAGACAGTTTGGTCACTGAAGTAGGTTTAAGGTGCAGCTTAAAGAGGGAGAGTAAAACAGTGAGGTGGAGAAGTTTGAGGAAGTTTGAGGAGATTAGAGGAGGTTTGAGGAGGTTAGAGGAGGTTAGAGGAGGTTAGAGGAGGTTTGACGAGGTTAGAGGAGGTTTGAGGAGGTTAGAGGAGGTTTGAGGAGGTTTGAGGAGGTTAGAGGAGGTTTGAGGAGGTTAGAGGAGGTTTGAGGAGGTTAGAGGAGGTTAGAGGAGGTTTGAGGAGGTTTGAGGAGGTTAGAGGAGGTTTGAGGAGGTTAGAGGAGGTTAGAGGAGGTTAGAGGAGGTTTGAGGAGGTTAGAGGAGGTTAGAGGAGGTTAGAGGAGGTTTGAGGAGGTTAGAGGAGGTTTGAGGAGGTTAGAGGAGGTTAGAGGAGGTTTGAGGAGGTTAGAGGAGGTTTGAGGAGGTTAGAGGAGGTTTGAGGAGGTTAGAGGAGGTTTGAGGAGGTTAGAGGAGGTTAGAGGACGTTAGAGGAGGTTTGAGGAGGTTAGAGGAGGTTAGAGGAGGTTTGAGGAGGTTTGAGGAGGTTAGAGGAGGTTTGAGGAGGTTAGAGGAGGTTAGAGGAGGTTTGAGGAGGTTAGAGGAGGTTTGACGAGGTTAGAGGAGGTTTGAGGAGGTTAGAGGAGGTTTGAGGAGGTTTGAGGAGGTTAGAGGAGGTTTGAGGAGGTTAGAGGAGGTTAGAGGAGGTTTGAGGAGGTTAGAGGAGGTTAGAGGAGGTTAGAGGAGGTTTGAGGAGGTTAGAGGAGTTTTGAGGAGGTTAGAGGAGGTTTGAGGAGGTTAGAGGAGGTTAGAGGAGGTTAGAGGAGGTTTGAGGAGGTTAGAGGAGGTTAGAGGAGGTTAGAGGAGGTTAGAGGAGGTTAGAGGAGGTTTGAGGAGGTTAGAGGAGGTTTGAGGAGGTTAGAGGAGGTTTGAGGAGGTTAGAGGAGGTTAGAGGAGGTTAGAGGAGGTTAGAGGAGTCCGAAGCAGCTCAAGGCACGGCCACCAATGGTTGTCTCATTAAAGTTGGAGGGAGGGGAGGCAGAGTTAGAGGAGGGCAGAGTCTTAGAAGGTCTAGTTTAGTTTATTGAGCATCACAAGTAGGCTTACATTAACACTGCAATGAAGTTACTGTGAAAATCCCCTCGTCGCCACACTCCGGCGCCTGTTCAGGTACACTGAGTGAGAATTTAGCAAGGCTAATGCACCTAACCAACATATCTTTCAGACCGTAGGAGGAAACCGGAGCATCCAGAGGAAACCCACGCAGATACGTTTAAACTCCATACAGACAGTGACCCAAGCCGGGAATCAAACCCGGGTCCCTGGCATTGTGAGGCAGCAGTGCTAACCACTGTGCCACCATGCCACCCCCTGGGTTGTGGGGCTGAAGGAGATTCCTATAAGACCATAAGAACATAAGACCATAAGATATAGAAGCAGAATTAGGCCACTCGGCCCATCGAGTCTGCTCCCCCATTCAATCATGGCTGATATTTTTCTCATCCCCATTCTCCTGCCTTTTCCCCATAACCTATGATCCCCTTATTAATCAAGAACCTATCTATCTCTGTCTTAAAGACACTCAATGACCTGGCCTCCACAGCCTTCTGCGGCAAAGAGTTCCACAGATTCATCACTCTCTGGCTGAAGAAATTCCTCCTCATCTCTGTTTTAAAGGATCGTTCCTTTAGCCTGAGGTTGTGCCCTCTGGTTCTAGTTTGGGCTACTAGTGGAAACATCCTCTCCATATCCACTCTCTCCAGGCCTCGCAGTATCCTGTAAGTTTCAATAAGATCCCTCCTCATCCTTCTAAACTCCAATGAGTACAGACCCAGAGTCTTCAACCGTTCCTCATACGACAAGCTCTTCATTCCAGGGATCATTCTTATGAACCTCCTCTGGACCCTTTCCAAGGCCAGCACATCCTTCCTTAGATACGGAGCCCAAAACTGCTCAGAATACTCCAAATGTGGTCTGACCAGAGCCTTATACAGCCTCAGAAGTCCATCCCTGCTCTTGTATTCTAGCCCTCTCGATGTGAATGCTCACAATGCATTTGCCTCCCCAACTGCTGACTGAACCTGCACATTAACCTTGAGAGAATCTTGAACAATGACTCCCAAGTCCCTTTGTGTTTCTGATTTCCTAAGCATTTCCCCATTTAGGAAATAGTCTGTGCCTCCATTCCTCCTTCCAAAGTGCATAACCTCACACTTTTCCGCACTGTATTCCATCTACCACTTCTTTGCCCACTCTCCTAACCTGTCCAAGTCCTTCTGCAGCCCTCCTGCTTCCTCAATACTACCTGTCCCTCTACATATCTTTGTATCATCTGCAAACTTAGCAACAGTGCCTTCAGTTCCTTCCTCCAAATCGTTAATGTATATTGTGAAAAGTTGTGGTCCCAGCACCGACCCCTGAGGCACACCACTAGTCACCGGCTGCCATCCTGAGAAAGACCCCTTTATCCCCACTCTCTGCCTTCTGCCAGTCAGCCAATCCTCTATCTATGCCAGGATTTTACCCTTAATACCATGGGCTCTTAACTTATTCAACAGTCTCCTATGTGGCACCTTGTCAAAGGCCTTCTGGAAATCTAAATAAATCACATCCACTGGTTCTCCTTTATCTAACTTCCTTGTTACCTCCTCAAAGAACTCTAGCAGATTTGTCAGACATGACCTCCCCTTGACGAAGCCGTGCTGATTCAGTCCTATTTTATAATGCACTTCCAAGTACCCCGTGATCTCACCTTTAATAATGGACTCTAAAATCTTGCCAATGACTGAAGTCAGGCTAACCGGCCTATAATTTCCCGTCTGCTGCCTCCCTCCCTTCTTAAACAGCAGTGTTACATTAGCTACTTTCCAGTCCTCTGGTACCCTCCCTGACTTTAACCTGGTGTTGTTAAACTTCTTACTGTGTTTACCCCAGTCCAACGCCGGCATCTCCACATCACCCTCCCTGCCTCCAGTGATTGCTGAAAGATCACCACCAATGCCTCCACAATTTCCTCAGCTATCTCTTTTAGAACCCTGGGGTGTATCCATCTGGTCCAGGCGATTTATCCACCTTCGGACCTTTCAGTTTCCCCAGAACCTTCTCCTTAGTGATGGCCACTACACTCACCTCTGCCCTCTGATTCTCCTGGAGCTCTGACATCCCACTAGTGTCTTCCACCGTGAAGACTGATGCAAAGTAACTATTCAGTCCCTCTGCCATTGCTTTGTTTCATATTATTATAGAACATAGAACAGTACAGCACAGAACAGGCCCTTCGGCCCACGATGTTGTGCCGAGCTTTATCTGAAACCAAGATCAAGCTATCCCACTCCCTATCATCCTGGTGTGCTCCATGTGCCTATCCAATAACCGCTTAAATGTTCCTAAAGTGTCTGACTCCACTATCACTGCAGGCAGTCCATTCCACACCCCAACCACTCTCTGCGTAAAGAACCTACCTCTGATATCCTCCCTATATCTCCCACCATGAACCCTATAGTTATGCCCCCTTGTAATAGCACCCGAGAAAATAGTCTTTGAACGTTCACTCTATCTATCCCCTTCATCATTTTATAAACCTCTATTAAGTCTCCCCTCAGCCTCCTCCGCTCCAGAGAGAACAGCCCTAGCTCCCTCAACCTTTCCTCATATGACCTACCCTCCAAACCAGGCAGCATCCTGGTAAATCTCCTCTGCACTCTTTCCAACGCTTCCACATCCTTCTTATAGTGAGGTGACCAGAACTGCACACAATATTCCAAATGTGGTCTCACCAAGGTCCTGTACAGTTGCAGCATAACCCCACGGCTCTTAAACTCCAACCCCCTGTTAATAAAAGCTAACACACTATAGGCCTTCTTCACAGCTCTATCCACTTGAGTGGCAACCTTTAGAGATCTGTGGATATGGACCCCAAGATCTCTGTTCCTCCACAGTCTTCAGAACCCTACCTTTGACCCTGTAATTCACATTTAAATTAGTCCTACCAAAATGAATCACCTCACATTTATCAGGGTTAAACTCCATTTGCCATTATTACTTCTCCAGCCTCATTTTCCAGTGGTCCAATGTCTATTTTTGCCTCTCTCGTACCTTTGATATATTGAAAAAAACTCTTCCTATCTTCTTTTATATTACTAGCTAGCTTACACTCATATTTCATCTCCTCCCCCATTATTGCTTTTTTAGTTGTCCTCTGCTCGCTTTTAAAAGCTTCCCAATCCTCTGGCTTCCCACTCATCCTCGCCACTTTGTCTGCTTTTTCTTTTGCTTTTATGCTGTCCTTGATTTCCCTCGTCAGCCATGGATGCCTCGTCCTCCCCTTAGCATGTTTCCTCCTCCTTGGGATGAATTTCTGTTGTGCCTCTCAAATATCTCTCAAAAACTTCTGCCATTGCTGTTCCACTGTCTTCCCTGCTAGGCTCCCTTTCCAATCAACTCTGGCCAGCTCCTCCCTCATATCTTTGTAGTTACCTTTATTTAATTGTAATACCGTTACATCTGATTCCAGCTTCTCCCTCTCAAACTGCAGGGTAAATTCTATCATATTGTGCTCACTGCTCCCTAAGGTTTCCTTCACCTTAAGCTCCCTAATCAAGTCTGCCTCATCACACATCACCAAATCCAGAATTGCCTGTTCCCTAGTAGTCTCTGTCACAAGCTGTTCCAAAAAACCGTCTCTACGACATTCCTCAAATTCTTTCTCTTGGGATCCACCAGGCATCCATCTGATTTTCCCGGTCCACCTTCATGTTGAAGTCCCCCTTGATTATTGTAATATTGTCTTTTCTATCTCCTGATTTATTTTCTGCCCCACATCCTGACGACTGCTCGGGGGCCTGTACATAACTCCCATCAGGGTCTTTTTACTTTTGCGATTCCTCAACTCCACCCACAGAGATTCTGTGCCTTCTGATCCCATATCACTTCTTGCTATCGATTTAACTTCATTCCTTACTAACAAGGTGACCCCGCCCCCTTTGCCCATCTGCCTGTCCTTTTGATAGGACACATATCCTTGGATATTTAGATCCCAGCCCTGATCCCCTTACAGCCACGTCTCTGTGATACCCACATCGTACCGACTTGAGATAGGGAAGGGGACGGTTTGAAAATAAGGATGAGAATTTTAAAATTGAGGTCTCACTGGGAGCCAGTGTAGGTCAACAAGCAGGGAGGGAACAACTGAATTGGATTTGATAGGAGTCAGGCCACAAGCAGCAGGTTGGATGATTTGGGTTTAGTGGACAGAGTGTGAGAGAGCAGCCAGGAGTGTGTTGGAATAGTCGGGTCTCGCGGTAACAGAGGTGTGGATAAGAGTTTCAGCAGCAGTTAAACTGAGGCAGGAGCAGAGTCGGACACTGTTACCGTGGGGAAAAGGCAGTCTTAGTGATGATGAGCAACTAGGGTTGTTTTCTCTGGAGCGGTGGAGGCTGAGGGGAGACCTGATAGAAGTCTATAAAATTATGAGAGGCATAGATAGGGTTGACAGTCAGAATCTTTCTCCCAGAGTTAAAATGTCTAATACTAGGGGGCATGGGCTTAAGGTGAGAGGGGGGAAGTTCAAAGGAGATGTGAGGGGCAGATTTTTTTCCACAGAGAGTGGTGGGTGTCTGGGACGCGCTGCCAGGAGTGGTGGTGGAGGCAGATACGCTAGGGATGTTTAAGGGGCTTTTAGATAAACACATGAATATGCAAGGAATAGAGGGATATGGAATTAGGTTAATTATAGCACAATACCGTGGGCCAAAGGGCCTGTTCCTGTGCTGTACTGTCTGTGTTTTATGATGGCACCGATATGTAATCAGAATCCCACCTCAGTGTTACATTTGATATCAAGACCAGTGTGACTCAATGTCCGAGTATTGGCAGGGAGAGGGCTGGTGTCCGGGATGCAGTACAGACCAGAAACAATGGCTTCAGTCCTCCCAATATTTAATTGGAGGAAATGTCTGCTCATCCAGTCCAGGTGTCAGAGAAACAGTCCAATCATTCAGCAAGGATGCAGGAGTGGAGAGAGCTGGTGGTGAGGTTGCGCTGGGTGTTGTCAGTGTACACGCTAACACTCGGCCTTCAGCTGATGTTACTGAGGGCGGCAGCATGGATGAGAAATCAGAGAGGCTGAAGAATTGATCCTGGGGGGGTGGGGGGGGGGGGGGGGGGGGGGGTGGTGGGGGGGGGGGGGTGGGGGGTGGGGGGTGGAGGGGTGGTGGGGGTGGGGGAGGCAGAGTTAACGGTGCTGGGGGAGTGAGACAAACCATTGCAACAGATTCACTGGAAACAGAGAGAGAGCGAGAGTTAGAGAGAGATAGATGCTGGAAAAGCGAGAGAGATAGAGCAGGAAACTGCGGAGACACAGTGCAACTTCTGGGGTTTTGCCGAATCTTCAGCCCCTCCTGCCATTCCTGTGGATGGCAAGTGTGGGTTAAGGATCGCCCCCCCCCCCGGGACATTAGGACTGGCTCTGGAGGCGAGTGGGTGGCACCTTAACAGAGCCAGGACAGAGCTCCTTGTGCAGTGTCTTGCTAGTGTTGTTGGGAGGGCTTTAATGCTAACTTGGGAAAGGTGTGAGAACCAGGTAATAATATGAGAGAGAAATACCAGGATTCTGGGAGAAATAGCACAAGAATAGGGAACAGTAAATTAATCTGTGGTAAAGGGGAAAGTAATAGAGTTTAACTCAGAGTTACAGTGCGTGTATGGAAATGCCCAGAGTGTGGTAAACAAGGCACAGGTTGCCATCTGGATACTGTGGCTGTAACAGAGAATAAAGCGGAACGGGCTGCTAAATATTCCTGGATACAAGGAAAGAAGGAAAAGAAGGAAAAGAGGGAGGGGTGGCGGTATTGGTTAGGGAGAGCGCTGCAGTGCTGGAAAAAGAGGATAGGTGGAATTTTTCAGGCCCGCCCACGAGAGAGAGGGATGGGAAATCGTAGCGAGCGGGACGCGGTCCATTCAAGGGTCCGTTGACCTCGGACTGAATTTTCCGCTCTTGGGGTGAGTGCGGTCGGAAAATCATGCGTGATATCTCAGAGGGTCAAAGACAGAATCCACAAGGAATGGAAAAGGTGCAGTAACATCGCTGGGTGCAGTCCATAGACGAATTGTTAACAAGCTAGTTAACCCCCGATAGTCTGCTGCCCATGTCTTAATACAGCAGGCGTTGGGAAAAAGGGGGATCTTCGGGAGGGATGGGGGCAGTCCCCCAAAGATAGCACCCACATTTCATCCTACCAGCCAGCTCTGTACCCATCATACTCAGCCCCTCCTCCTGAAACTCCCCAATCCCTCCCCGCCCAATACTCGGCACTCACCTCACTCCAGGATCCTGTTGAGGATCATTGAGCCTGTTGGCAGTCCCGGCAGTGCCCACTAATGCCCACTTGATGCTGCCAGAATTGTGAGCAGGCCCAAGAGCAAGGCCCTGGAGTAAGGTAAGGTCTCCGCCCGCAGTGCAAGTGTGCTCCATGCTGACTTTACTTCCAGTGGGAGAGGGCCCCGCAACTCTCCCCCTACCCCACCCCACACCCCCTCCCCCACCCAACAACACCCCACCCACTTGGCGAAGAGAAGACTGAGAGGAAATAGAGGTGTTCAAAACCACAAAGTGCCTGGGCAGAGTCTCTAGGGAGAAATGGTTCCCATTGGCACAGTGGTAAGCACTGCTGCCTCACAGCGCCAGGGACACGGGTTCAATTGCAGCCTTGGCTGACTGTGCGGAGTTTGCACATTCTCCCCATGTCTGCATGGGTTTCCTCCGGGTGCTCCGGTTTCCTCCCACTGTCCAAAGATGTGCAGGTTAGGAGGATTGGCCATGCTAACTTACCCCTTAGTGTCCAAAGATGTGCAGGTTAGGAGGATTGGCCATGCTAATTTACCCCTTAGTGTCCAAAGATGTGCAGATTAGGTGGATTGGCCATGGTAAATTACCCCATAGTGTCCGAAGGTGTATGGGTCAGGAGGATTCGTCATGGTAAATATGTGGAGTTGGGTAAGACTCTCTGCCAGAGAGTCGGTACTGACTCGATGGGCCGAATGGCCTCCTCTGCACTTTAGGGATTCTATGATTTGGAGGACTGAGTAGCAGTGATCAGGGTGAGGCGGAGTGGGGGAAGGGTACATGGTGTACAGTGAGCGGGTGCATGATCTGGTTCTGTCAGACTCCCACTGTGGTTCGAAGCTCCCTCCTTCACTTCTTGATCTTCAGTGAAACTTGGTGAACCTGTGACATTCCCAATCTGTTACCCAGCCACCACCCCCCCCCCCCCCTCCCCTACCCCCCGGCCATATCATAGCTGGGTGCCAAATCCCCCACTTTTAAAGAGTTACCATCATCGTAGACAAAACAATAACTGACTGCAGCCATTCCCCACACACCCTGCAGTCAAAAAGCACAAGGCCCGTTGGAACTCTGCCCCTCTGCAAACCCTGTGAGTAACGGACGATGAAATAAATATTTGTCGCTGCTGGATTTTGCAATGACTTTCACTTTGGCCCTTTGACAGGGTTAAGCTACAAGGGAAACAATGCACTAGTGTTCGAATAAGATTTACCAAAATTAGAATGCAGCTCCTGATCCAATGATAACAACATCAGCTTCCCCATTTCCTCAATAATTTAACACCCACTGCATTTGGCAGCAGCGAATCACCCAGTTACAGTAAACGCCAAACGTTCAAAACACATTTCAAATGCGACTTCAACCAAAACCCCCATCAAAAGGGGAAGAAATGACCCCACCAGTCGCAAATTGTAAATATTTTCAGAGATTTTCAATCAGGATTAAACTGTTTGAGACAGCTGTACCAGTGTCCATTCATTTCCTATCCCATAATGCAACCAGCACAAATCATTTCAAACAATTAATCCTTTAGTTCAAAACTTTATTTTGTCAAAAAACATCCTCTGAAAGATCCGGATTTCAGCAGTGAGGGACCAACTCTTTCGCTTCAATAAAACTTCTTTATTCAAGTGACGCGGACAGCACTGATAGGGACAGGATTTATTATCTGATTGGCATTGAGAAGGTGGAAATCAGCTTCCTCTCTGAATAGAACTGAGTGTCGCACTCGGCTGCTCCAGGGCGCAATCAGTCTGGAGTCACATGTAGGCCAGACTGGGTAAGGATGGCAGATTTCCTTCCCTAAAGGACATTAGTGAACCTGATGGGTTTTTCCAACAATCCGATACTTTTGTTATCACCATTACTGAAAAAAACGTTTAATTCCAGATTTGATTTCATTCGTTGAATCTAAACTCCTCCAGGAGATATGGTTAAAGTAAAAGTTTATTTATTAGTGTGACAAGTCAGCTTACATTAACACTGCAATGAAGTTACTGTGAAAATCCCCTAGTTGCCACACTCCGGTACACTAAGGGGCAATTTAGCACGGCCGATGCACCCAACCAGAACATCTTTCGGATTGTGAGAGGAAACTGGAGCACTCGAAGGAAAACCCACGCAGACATGGGGAGAATCTACACAGACAGTGACCCAAGGCCGGAATTGAACCTGGGTCCCTGGTGCTGTGAAGCAGCAGCGCTAACCACTGTGCATAGAACTTGAACAGGTTTCTGAATTTTTAACTACCAGTTACTCGCCCAGAAACATATCCACATTGCCACGGGAACCATGGCCTTCAACTTTGACCCCAACTTGTGTGTGAACCTGTATCTTTTTAGATAGTTTGGGTCAGCATTGATAAGTGTGGGATGGTGCATTTTGATTGGAGGAGTGAAGAGTTTGCATCCTGCTTGTAAAATGAGAACAGAAGGAGAAGCGGAGGTTCGGCAGAATCTCAGAGTGGAGAACAAACTAAGCAGGAGAAGCAGCAACACAGGGGAACATAAAATAGCAAATAAAGTCCTGGGGCAGGATTTTGTGGCCTCGTTCATTCTGAAACCATAAAATCCTGCCTGAGGTCACCGGACCTTTCCATGGCCCTCGCCCGCTCCGATTGCCGTGGCAGGCGGGACGGTAAAGTTCCAGCTCACGGTGGCACAGTGGTTAGCACTGCTGCCTCACAGCGCCAGGGACCCGGGTTCAATTCCTGGCTTGGGTCACTGTCTGTGTGGAGTTTGCTCGTTCTCCCCGTGTCTGCGTGCGTTTCCTCCGGGTGCTCCGGTTTCCTCCCACACTCCAAAGATGTGCGGGTTAGGTGCATTGTGTGGTAATATAAACAGGACCTAGTTTTAAGGCTGATAAAATTGGATATCCTAAATTAAAGAATTGAGCATATTAAAATCAAACACAGTCAAACCTCGGGCAGGCCAATTGTACAAATACACAAACATGTCTGTGCCTGACCCATCAACCACCCATCAAAGGTCATTGCACTCTACTGATACTAAGCAGGAGATCATTGCACCCCATTGAAATGCACCGGCCTATTGTTAGAAGCCCAGATCGGGCCAGACTTTCTGTCACCGAGAGTTCCTGCAGTTACCTTATCTGATAACAGGTTACATGTAAGCAACAGCATGGAGATGGACACCTGGGGGCGGACCCTGGTGTCCTGTCAGGCAGACATCAAGAAACCCACTGGGTATTGGAACCCCCTCCTGGGACCTCATTGGCCGGAAGCCAGAGAAGTTTCTGGAAAAGCAAGCAGGCAGGGGGATAAAGGGACACATTTCAGACACACCAGCAGTGAAGTTCCGATGAGACAGGGAGGTGTTTGTCGGTTACGGGAACCGTGATGCACGAAAGCTGCGCTGAACCTAGTCAAAAAGAAAAGGAAAGCGTACAAAAGCTTCAGAGAGCTAGGCGATGATAGGGATCGAGATGAGTATACGGCTTGTAGGAAGGGACTTAAGAAAGAAATTAGGAGAGCCAGAAGGGGTCACGAGAAGGCCTTGGCAGGTAGGATTAAGGAGAACCCTAAGGCGTTCTATAAATATGTGAAGAGTAAAAGGATGAGATGTGAAGGAATAGGACCTATAAAATGTGAAGGTGAGAAAGTCTGTACAGAACCGGAAGAAATAGCAGAGGTGCTTAATGAATATTTTACCTCGGTATTCATGATGGAAAAAGACCTGGGTGGTTGTACTACAGGATTGAGGCGGACTGAAAAGATTGAGTATGTGGACATTAAGAAAGAGGATGTGTTGGAAATTTTGAATAGCATCAAGATAGATAAGTCACCGGGACCGGATGGGATGTACCCCAGGTTACTGTGGGAGGCGAGGGAAGAGATTGCAGAGCCTCTGGCGATGATCCTTGCGTCGTCGATGGAGACGGGAGAGGTTCCGGAGGATTGGAGGATTTCGGATGTGGTTCCTATATTCAAGAAAGGAAATAGGGATAGCCCAGGAAATTACCGACCGGTGAGTCTAACCTCAGTGGTTTGTAAGTTGATGGAGAAGATCCTGAGGGACAGGATTTATGAGCATTTAGAGAAGTTTAGTATGCTCAAAAGTAGTCAGCATGGCTTTGTCAAAGGCAAATCGTGCCTTACGAGCCTGGTGGAGTTCTTTGAAAATGTGACTAAACACATTGACGAAGGAAAAGCGGTAGATGTGGTTTACATGGACTTCAGCAAGGCGTTCGATAAGGTCCCCCATGCAAGACTTCTCGAGAAAGTGAGAGGGCATGGGATCCAAGGGGCTGCTGCCTTGTGGATCCAGAACTGGCTTGCCTGCAGAAGGCAGAGAGTGGTTGTAGATGGGTCTTTTTCTGAATGGAGGTCGGTCACCAGTGGAGTGCCCCAGGGATCTGTTCTGGGACCCTTGCTGTTTGTCATTTTCATAAATGACCTGGATGAGGAAGTGGAGGGATGGGTTGGTAAGTTTGCCGACGACACGAAGGTTGATGGTGTTGTGGATAGTTTGGAGGAATGTCAGAAGCTGCAGCGTGACATAGATAGGATGCAAGACTGGGCGGAGAAGTGGCAGATGGACCTCAACCCAGATAAATGTGTAGTGGTCCATTTTGGCAGGTCAAATGGGATGAAGGAGTATAATATCAAGGGTAAGACTCTTAGCAGTGTAGAGGATCAGAAAGACCTTGGGGTCCTGGTCCATAGGACTCTTAAATTGGCCTCACAGGTAGAGGAGGTGGTTAAGAAGGCATATGGTGTGCTGGCCTTTATCAATCGAGGGATTGAGTTTAGGAGTCGGGAGATAATGATGCAGCTTTATAAGACCCTTGTCAGACCCCACTTGGAGTACTGTGCTCAGTTCTGGTCGCCTCATTACAGGAGGGATGTGGAAATGATTGAAAGGGTGCAGAGAATGTTTACAAGGATGTTGCCTGGATTGGTTGGCATGCCTTATGAGGATAGGTTGAGGGAGCTCGGTCTTTTCTCCTTGGAGAGACGAAGGATGAGAGGTGACCTGATAGAGGTGTACAAGATGTTGAGAGGTATAGATCGGGTGGATTCTCGGAGGCTTTTTCCCAGGGCTGAACTGAGAGGACACAGGTTTAAGGTGCTGGGGAGTAGGTACAGAGGAGATGTCAGGGGTAAGTTTTTCACTCAGAGGGTGGTGGGCGAGTGGAATCGGCTGCCGTCAGTGGTGGTGGAGGCAAACTCGATAGGGTCTTTTAAGAGACTTGCGGATGAGTACATGGGACTTAATAGGATTGAGGGTTATAGGTAAGCCTATATATAGGCCTAGGTAGGTAGGGACATGACCGGCGCAACTTGTGGGCCGAAGGGCCTGTTTGTGCTGTATTTTTTCTATGTTCTATGTTCTAAGACTCGACGAAGGAGGCGACCTTGACCATCCGGAAGACTGACCAGAGAAGGAAGGAAGGAAGAAGCTGCCATCGAGACTCACCTTCGTGACGACGGACCCGAGGGACTCAGAGAATTGAGCCTGCAGTTTAACCAAACCATCTTTGCGGGTGGTATACTTGAATCTGGGGTATCCTCTTGTTTTATGTGGGTAATTTAAGGGTTAATAGTGTTATTATTAATAAACTTGTTGAACCTTTACTTGTGTTTGTCCTTTGTCCATCTTGCAAATAAGGACACCGGGGTAAAACCTTAGAGTAAGCAAACCGGTCGAAAGTATCTGAGAATTAACAGGTACAACAATTGGCCATGCTAAATTGCCCCTTAGTGTCCAAAGATGTGCAGGCTCGGGGGATTTGGTTTAGGTGTGTGCGATTATGGGGATAGGATTGGAGGGCCCAGGGGGGATGCTCTTTTGGAGAGTTGATGCAGACTTGATGGGCTGAATGGCCCCCTTCTGCACTGTGGGATTCTACGGTTAAGGGATTATGTAGTAATAGCATTTAAAAGCTTAAGCATGTATTGAAACTTAGGGTTAGGTCACAAACGGGGCACTCTGTACATTTCTGGTCTCCAGCTGCGAGAAAAGATATTGAAACGCTGGGGAAAGTTCAAAGGAGATTTGTAGGAAAGAAACCAGAAGTGGGAGGGGTTCCTGTGGAACAGGACGACTGGAATGTGGGACTGATGGCCTTGTCAGTGCCGTGCATACTTCTGCTCCGTATAGATTCTATCGAGGATATTTTAATCCAGCCCTGTGTCAGGGGTTTGAAGCTAAAATGGGATGTGTCCATTTCGCACTTTCCTCAGAGCTGGTTAAGATGGTGGTTGATGCCAGCGTGCTCTCCGGAGGAGTCTCATTACGAAGCAGATCGGGCTTCCCATGCTCCAGGCGTATATTAAACCGGGCGGGGAGGTAACTGGGACCAGCCCGCTCCAGTTGGTGAAGCTATCAGAAATCAGTGAGATCCTTCAGGTGGGTTTAGAGGTGTTGGGGGAGGGGCAAGGAGAAAGGTTGGAGGTGGTGGGGGGGAGTAGGATCTGCTCCTTTAAGTTCCACAAGAAACCTTCAGGCCTCTGCCCTTGCAAACTACCCCACCCCCCCCACTCACCTCCCACCCCCCCCAACCCCCCACCCACCCCCCACCATCTCTATATTCTCTCCCTGTCCCTTTAAGCTTCATTTTCATATGAAGCAATTTTTAAAAGCGGCATCTCGGACTTTTGGCTAAGATGCAAATGAGATCAAGCCTTGGAGGAGGAAACCTCTGCCTACTCCAATCAGCTTGGCTCATGTTGATCAGGCCCAAGACAGGGTAAAGGGTTGCAGACCCTGTCTTGTCAGCTTGGATCGGAAATGTCTCAACTTGTTGAGACTCTGAATTGGACTTGATTTGATTGAATTGGAAAAGTATTGAAAAAAAATCCTTCCAAATCTTTCCTTGAACTCCCAGTGCCAGTCTGTCCCTGTAAGCTTCACTCCCTTTAATTTAATAACCCTGACAGCCCGAACCAAGTTCACATTCTCTCCGGGTGAAAACATGGTGCAGAGTTTCTCCTTAATCTCCTTGTCCTCTCTGCAACTTTTGAACGCACTGTCCTTTCCCCTTTCCTTCACGTTTCCTGTTTCCAGTTCGGTGAGAATGTCCTAATTTGGTTTCACTTCTAACCAGAATATCTCTGGCAAAGGTTTCTCACAGTAAGAAGTCTCACAACACCAGGTTAAAGTCCAACAGGTTTATTTGGTAGCAAATACCATAAGCTTTTGGAGCACAGCTCCTTCGTCAGATGGAGTGGATACAGATATCCACTCCATCTGACGAAGGAGCAGCGCTTTGAAAGCTTATGGTATTTGCTACCAAATAATCCTGTTGGACTTTAACCTGGTGTTGTGAGACTTCTTACTGTGCTTACCCCAGTCCAACGCCGGCATCTCCACATCAAGGTTTCTCACACCAGACTACCCCCACCCATCATTAGCTCTGGCTCTCCTGAACCCCTCCCCCACATTCTGTCTCAGGAAAGAGAATGTGTTTTAAGTAATTTATATTTTTAAGTTTATTTATGAGTGTCACAAGTAGGCTTACATTAACACTGCAATAAAGTTACTGTGGAAATCCTCTGGTCGCCACACTCCTGTTCGGGTACACTGAGGGAGAATTTAGCATGGCCAATCCACCTAACCGGCATGTCTTTCAGACTGTGGGAGGAAATCGGAGCACCCGGAGGAAACCCACTCAGACATGGGGAGGACGTGCAAACTCCACACAGACAGTGACCCAAGCTGGGAATCGAACCCAGGTCCCTGGCACTGTGAGGCAGTCAATATTTGTAATTATGATTGTTCAAAATAGGGTATAGCCTAAAGGAAGTTTAGTTTTGTGTTTCTGAATTTGTAAGTGTTAAAAAATTCAGTTGGGTTTAAATGCCGGTGTGGTAATGAGGGTTTATGATGTGAAAGCAGGCAGGGCTGAAAGGAAAACAAGGATGTTGGAGCCACCCTAGGATGGGAAGAAGTTTAGAGTTAGTTTTTAAGCTGGACCCAGGAGAAGCTAGACAGGACAAGGGAATCGCAGGGAGTAAAATTCCCAAAACAACAAAAAAAAGTGCAAAACAAACCAGGGATTGGGGGATAAAAGAATGTGTCAGGAAGACAGTTAAATTAAAGTCACAAAGGACAGGAAGCTGAACACATTCCTGTCCAGTGAGGTTAAAATAAAAGCAGAGGAAGGGTTCTGAGTTAAAGAGACATCGGCAAGAACCAATTTAAAGTCGGCTAGGTGAGAAGCCAGATATCTGAGGTACATCAAAATCTGGTGACACTTCAGTACAATCAAGAAGCAGTTTGCATTCTGTTGGCATGGCTGGGTACCTGAGAGATTGTGTGGAAGCTTTGATGCAGGTGGAGATGCAAGGCAGAAGAATACTGAAAGGAGAGGTTGAAATCCTGGAATTGGATCCTTGGTGAAAGCAAGAGAATGCATTGCTTGGGGGAAGATTCTTCAAGAGTGGAGTTTGGAAACCCTCGTGTGAAAGCCAGAGTTCTAGTGAGACCAGTTAGCTCACAGTGTGACAAATATCTGGGGGAGACATCTATCACTTGCTTTCAGAGTTTTTAAAAGTTTATTTATCAGTGTCACAAGTAGGCTTAACATTAACATTGCAATGAAGTTACTGTGAAAATCCCCTCGTTGCCACACTCTGGCACCTGTTCGGGTACACTGAGGGAGAATTTAGCACGGCCAATCCATCTAACCAGCGCATCTTTTGGACTGTGGGAAGAAACTGGAGCACCCGGAGGAAACCCACACAGACACGGGGAGAATGTGCAAACTCCACACAGACAGTGACCCAAGCTGGGAATCGAACCAGGGTCCCTGCACTAAGAGGCCGTAGTGCTAACCACTGTGCCATCGCGCGTGCCGCCCATTTCACCTATTGGATTATATGGACTGTATATCTACTGAGATATATTATAACTCGTGTTATCCTTACAGATCTGAGTGTATCTGTGAAGGTGGAGCTGGAGTGAAGGGGTATTGTATTATAGTTAAGCTTTTCTTCTTTAATAAATATTATATTTTTGTGTTAAATGTAAAACGACAATCCTGTGACTCTGTATACCCACATCTCTAAATTAAAAATAAAAGTTGCGATCTTTCGAGCCAGGATTCCACTCTGGAGTGACTGCACAGTAGCGGCATCAGCCAGGGTCATAACACTAACCTTCATGCTGCCCCTCAGGTGGTGTCAGTGGCCAATGTGGGGCCATTTCCACCGTTTGCTGATGTTTTTAACTTCTGCTTCATGGCTCTCTGCCCTTGCGCTGTTGCTGTCTTGTTAGATTGTTTATCCAACATCCAGACTGGGTTGGGTCGGAATTTTCTCCAGCTGGTCTCTGCACAATCGCCAGAAATTCCACCCTCCTCCTTGGCCGTTTCTCAAGACTGAACCAGACAGTTTACAACTTCCCGTTTGACTCTGTGTTGATCTGCTGACACCACACACTCCCTGATGTGAAGAATAACTTCTCTCACCTCCTTAACATTGCCTTCCTGGGCACCCATCACAGCCCACTTAGTCCTGAAACCCTCAGCCCTGTCACCTCCTGCTTTGACTGTGTGAGTGCTCTCCTGTATCTTCCAGTCCTCCAGCCATCAAAGCCCAACTCCTCCAAACTCTAGCGAGGTAAATGCACGCGGTTACAGGGATAGCCATTGGTAGGGTGCTCTTTAGGAGGATCGGTGCAGACTGGATGGGCCAAATGGCCTCTTCTGCACTGTAGGGATTCTATGATTCTGCCACCTACCCCACACCAGGTCCCAATCACTCCTTGCTGACAGAAATTGAATTTCAGCCTCAAGGCCTCAAATTTAAGAAATTAACCATAACATTTAAATTTATAAGTTCATAAGATACAGGAGCAGAATGAGGCCATGAGGCCCATTGAGTCTGCTCCACCATTCGATCATGGCTGATATGCTTCTCATCCCCATTTTCCTGCCTTCTCCCCATAACCCTTCAACCCATTACCAATTAAAAATCTGTCTAATTCCTCCTTAAATTTACTCACTGTCCCAGCATCCCCCACACTTTGGGCAGCGAATTCCACAGATTCACAACCCTTTGGGAGAAGTAGTCTCTCCTCAACTCTGTTTTAAATTTGCTGCCCCTTATCCTAAGACTGTGACCTCTCATCCTAGAATGCCCCACAAGAGGAAGCATCTGCTCCACGTCTACTTTATCCATACCTTTTATCATCTTGTATACCTCAATTTGATCTCCCCTCATTCTTCTAAATTCCAGAGAGTATCGGCCTAAACTGTTCAATCTCTCTTCATACGACAAACCCCTCATCTCTGGAATCAATCTAGTGAACCTCCTCTGAACTGCCTCCAATGCCACTACATCTTTCCTCAAATACGGGGACCAAAACTGTGCACAATACTCCAGGTGCGGCCTCACCAATGCCTTGTATAGTTGCAACAATACTTCCTCACCTTTATATTCTATTCCTTTAGCTATAAATGCCAACACTCCATTCACTTTCTATCCTTAGCCCTACCTTTATCTCAGTAATCTCTTAAAACTCTACAACCATCCCCAGAACTCCCTCAACCTCTGACTTCGTCTCCTCCTCTCTTTCCCCAACATTTGGAGTCTTCACTCTGGGATTCTCTGGAAATCTCTTCACCTTTCACCTGACTTTACAAAACCTCCTTAAAAAATAATTTCTTTGGCCAAGTTTTGGATCACCTCCCATCGCTCCAGGTATGTTTCTGATTAACCTTTTGCCAGCAATGTGGGATGTTGACTCACATTGGAGGGCATTATGTCAATACAATAATAGTCATGGGCTACCCATTGTTACACCCAGCCTCAATCATTTAATAGGTCAGCCAGATGTGTCATCAAGATAAATAGTTTCTTGTCATCACCGCTAAGGTATTGGGAGATTGGAAGAGTTTTTTTGTGACAGATTTGCAGATTAGAATTCTTCACTTCCTGAGCAGTTGTGATTCAGGGAATTGCAACATTAATTAATACTGCAATTATCCACAACTCCATTGGAATTAGAAAACAAGTTATAACAGCAGCAAGTTATCTGTAAGCTGCTCTGTAATCAGACTTTCTCTTATTGACATCAATTCTTCCAGGAACCTTTCTCAGAGAATCTGAGATTTCCATCTTCTTCAAGGTTTTCCGGTTCACTGTTAGAAAAGTTTCGTCTCTATATGAGAGGAACACAAGTTTCAAGACATGTCTTTATTATGACTACAGATCCACACAAGGAGATGACACAAACTGAGTGAAAGTTCCTTTTTGCAGAGGTTTTGTCAATGATCCCATTCTGTTTCATCGGTAGTTCAGGCTTTGTACCCACACTGGTGTAAAAGGATTGTTTTTTTTATTCATGCTTGGGATGTGGGTGTCTCTGGCTAGGCCAACATTTGTTGTCCATCCCTAATGTCCCCTTGAGGAGGTGGTGGTGCGCAGACTTCTTGAACCATGGCAGTCTGTGTGATGTAGTGCACCCACAGTGCTGTGACAGAGGGAGTTCCAGGATTTTGACCCAGTGACAGTGAAGGAACGGCTGATATATTTCCAGATTCGAATATTGAGTGACTTGAAGGTGGTGAGGTTGAGCTTCTTGAGTGTTGTTGGAGCTGCACCCATCCAGGCAAGTGGGGAGTATTCCATCACTCTGGACCCATTCAAATGAATGGCTGAGGCATTGAAAATGTTACTTACCTTGGCTAAAAGACAATGGATGGGGTTACACCCCGAGATCTGGATTAAACCAACACCTGATATGGCAACGGGATCCAAGAGTTTGGGATGGCAGCCATTCTGCATAAAGTCTCACTGTGCCTGGGCATTTTATGCAGAGGTTTCAGACAAACCTGACTTGTGCCTTGTAAATGGTGAACAAGCTTTGGGGAGTCAGGAGGTGAGTTACTCACCACAGGATTCCCAGCCTCTGACCCATTCTTATAGCTTCAGTGTTTGTATGGCTAGTCCAGTCCAGTTTCTGGTCATGGTAGCTCTCAGAATGTTGATAGTGGAGGATACAGTGATGGTAATGCCATTGAAGGTCAAGGGGAGATAGTTATTGGTGCAGGTTTGTAGCTTGCAGTTGAAATGTTTGTTGCCGTAAGTCAAAGTTTGAAGTTGAAGTGGTTCTGAAGCTTTGATGGCTTCCACAGTCAAATAGAAGGTGTTTGCCTGTTCAGGCATGATGTCTGAAAATTTCCTGAGCTCCTTTTTCAGCCGGAGAATGATGAGTTCTGAACAACATTCTCTCTGTCTCCCGGTGACAGAGAGACACCCAGCTCTCACACACTGTTCACACACTTTCTTCAACTGAGGACTGTGGTCGGGAACTGTCTTCCAGAGTTTGTCTGAAACCTCTGCATAAAATGCCCAGGCACAGTGAGACTTTATGCAGAATGGCTGCCATCCCAAACTCTTGGATCCCGTTGCCATATCAGGTGTTGGTTTAATCCAGATCTCGGGGTGTAACCCCATCCATTGTCTTTTAGCCAAGGTAAGTAACATTTTCAATGCCTCAGCCATTCATTTGAATGGGTCCAGAGTGTGGTGAGACCGGAAAGGGTAATTCACATCTCCAGGGAAGATATTGTCAATGGGTTTCTGTTTCCCCTTCTGGAAAGACACACTGAACTTTAAACATCTTCACAAGCCTGGCTATGGCCACTTGGAACTTTCTAGAAGCTTGGCAAACATTGCGGTGGTAAAAAGTCAGGTGACACATGGCAGCCATTCTTTAGTCTCCACTGTGTCCATGTAAAAAAATTCAGCTTTTTTACGAAATCTGTAATATCACACCCACACCTTTGTGACACACGGGTTCAGGGAGAAATACTTCCTCAAGTTGCATGTGAAAGAAAATGTTGGGGTAACATTGAGGTGAAATCTTCATAAACAGCACCAGGGGAGAAACATTCACAGGAAATTTCCTGTCCTTGGAATCTCAGTTCTTTGTACAGAAAGGCTCCTGTTTATTGTGGACCTCTTCGCTCTCTGGGATTTTTGCATATTTTGAACTACATCGACTATGGAGACAAATCACCAAAAAGCCACAGATTACATGAGGCTGATCCATGAGGAATGATCTGGCCCCTCGTGGTGTGTCTCCCAATGGCAGCCATAGCGAACCATTGGCTACCGGCGGGATCTTCTGGTCTCACCAAAGTCTACGGTGATTTTCATAGCTCGCCCACCCCACACGCTGGGGAATCCACCACGGGGGGTTGATTTCAGTGGAACTGAAAGATCCCAGTGGTGGGAAGGGCTGGAAAATCAATCCTGTGTTCTTGTTTATTGACTGGAATTAATCCTGTTCCACTACCATGGAAGGGTGTTCACAGTAAAGAGCCTCCACACTCAATGAGCACCATCCTCATGACAAACCTTTTGTAAAGTCTCCATTTATAGAAAACGCACTTTGACATAACTCATGTCAACATATTTGTTTCGTGTGTTTACTTCCTCACTCTGTCCAGAGGAAATTATAAACTTGTCAAGCAGTTTCTCCTGTGGAGATACTTGGCAGCCAATGTGTTCAAAGTCCAACCCCACAAACAGCTTTGGGAAAGACCAGAATGTTAATCTGAGGGATACTGGCTGGAAAAGTTCATCAGTCCTTCAATCCTCATCAAAGCTGGCGTCCAATCCTCTGGCCATTCAGTGCTACACCGTGCCAGCCCAGGTTATGTGTTCAAATCATGGAAAGCTGGCCTAAGTCTACGATCTTTGATTTTGGAGCAAGGCTACATCCAACTGACTCATTCTCAGGCCCCGAGTTACTTAAGACATCCTGAACATTTAATTTATCCATGTGTTTTCTTTTAAAAAAGGGACATGCAATCAAAAACTGGCCAAGACTAAAGTAACCACTTGCCGGATTTCCTTAAGGATTACACTTGACCGATTTGTCTGTCAGGTAGAGACATTTCAAAGGATGAGATATGATGCAAAAACTGAACTTTAATCTCCTCGGAGATAACAAAGGCTGATCACCATCTTGACAGAAACCATCTCCTGTGAGTTATATCCCAGACTGTGGACATGGTGTGAGTTGAAAGAAAGCAGGTTAATAAAAGGGGTTCAAAGCCAGTTGTAACCCAGGTGTCTCTGCACTGGTCTAGTGTTGTAGTTCCACTCTGTTACTGTGTGCTGTGAAGGTCACAGTGGGAGAATATCCATGAGGCATCTTTGCTGTATACGGATAAAAAGTCTCCCTCTCTCACTTTTGATTGCTGGAAGCAACTCACAGGTCAGCAAAGCCACAGTCGAAAAGGAGATAGGACAATTCAGCTAACCTACAGAACCAAAAATCTCCAAACCAACTACTCAACTGCCGCAACGTTTCGCCATCTATGCCTCACGGATAAGCCAAAAACTGATTTGTATATCTTTTCTAACTTTTTATTTTTAGATTCACTTCTCATTTTTAATCTGTGCATTTTCGTATTTTTTCCCGCACATTTCAGTAGATAATAAGCTCACCCTTTAACTCATGCAAGTCTGGTTAACTTGATTCCTTTTCAAACATTAATGCATTTGGACTGGGAAAAACATATCTGGAAGGAAAGGGACCCTTTCTAAATTAACTTTGCTGCGACCACCTGAGGGGGATTGAATAAAGAAAGGGAGATGGTCCATCTCTCCTCACTCAGGACACAACAAATCGAGGCATTTCACCCATGGATCCGTCATGGCATCATAGTACCCGCATGGTATGGTGCACAGAATCACATGGTAGGACGCTCTGATAAAACAGTCTGGAAACTGAACTCTGCACCTATCTGTATAGAAAAGCTCCGTGCATGGCCATACCTTGGAATAGGTCTATTGGACTATTAACAATAATAGTCCATGTTTCAACATTGAAGTCTCAAGACTCCCTCCACAGCAATGAGCTTACAACAGGCAAATTCTAAAATCTTCCTTCACGTCCTTGGGGAAGCTGCCCTTGCACATACAGACCCACAGTGAGCGCTGTAAAAGGTATTTACCCCATGGAGTTAACAGTTCCTGTGTGTGAGTGTGTGAGTGAGAGTGTGTGTGAGAGAGTGTGTGTGAGAATGTGTGTGAGTGTGAGTGTGTGTGTGAATGTGTGTCTGTGTGAGTGTGTGAGTGAGTGTGTGTCTGTGTGAGTGTGTGAGTGAGTGTGTGTGTGTGTGTGTGAGTGTGTGTCTGTGTGAGTGTGTGAGTGAGTGTGTGTGTGTGTGAGTGTGTGTGTGTGTGAGTGTGTGTCTGTGTGAGTGTGTGAGTGAGTGTGTGTGTGTGTGTGAGTGTGTGTCTGTGTGAGTGTGTGTGAGTGTGTGTGTGAGTGAGTGTATGTCTGTGTGAGTGTGTGTGTGTGTGAGTGTGTGTCTGTGTGAGTGTGTGAGTGAGTGTGTGTGTGTGTGAGTGTGTGTGTGTGTGAGTGTGTGTCTGTGTGAGTGTGTGAGTGAGTGTGTGTGTGTGTGTGAGTGTGTGTCTGTGTGAGTGTGTGTGAGTGTGTGTGTGAGTGTGTGTCTGTGTGAGTGTGTGAGTGAGTGTGTGTGTGTGAGTGTGTGTCTGTGTGAGTGTGTGTGAGTGTGAGTGTGTGTGTGAGTGTGTGTCTGTGTGAGTGTGTGAGTGAGTGTGTCTGTGTGTGTGTGTGTGTGTGTGTGTGAGTGTGTGTCTGTGTGAGTGTGTGTCTGTGTGAGTGTGTGAGTGAGTGTGTGTGTGTGAGTGTGTGTCTGTGTGAGTGTGTGTGAGTGTGTGTGAGTGAGTGTGTGTCTGTGTGTCTGTGTGAGTGTGTGTCTGTGTGAGTGTGTGAGTGAGTGTGTGTCTGTGTGAGTGTGTGTCTGTGTGAGTGTGTGTGTGTGTGTGTGTGTGAGTGTGTGTCTGTGTGAGTGTGTGAGTGAGTGTGTGTGTGTGAGTGTGTGTCTGTGTGAGTGTGTGTGAGTGTGTGTGTGAGTGTGTGTCTGTGTGAGTGTGTGAGTGAGTGTGTGTGTGTGTGTGAGTGTGTGTCTGTGTGAGTGTGTGTGAGTATGTGGGTGAGTGTGTGTCTGTGTGAGTGTGTGAGTGAGTGTGTGTGTGTGAGTGTGTGTCTGTGTGAGTGTGTGTGAGTGTGAGTGTGTGTGTGAGTGTGTGTCTGTGTGAGTGTGTGAGTGAGTGTGTGTCTGTGTGTGTGTGTGTGAGTGTGTGTCTGTGTGAGTGTGTGTGAGTGTGTGTGTGAGTGTGTGTCTGTGTGAGTGTGTGAGTGAGTGTGTGTGTGTGTGTGAGTGTGTGTCTGTGTGAGTGTGTGAGTGAGTGTGTGTGTGTGTGAGTGTGTGTCTGTGTGAGTGTGTGTGAGTGTGAGTGTGTGTGTGAGTGTGTGTCTGTGTGAGTGTGTGTGTGTGTGTGTGTGTGTGTGTGTGTGTGTGAGTGTGTGTCTGTGTGAGTGTGTGTGAGTATGTGGGTTGGTGTAAAGGGTTATCAGTGCGAATTGGAGTTTATACTAAACTCATTGCAACAGCGAGTGAAGCAGGCGGAAGGAAAGTGTTTCATGCATAAACAAGGTGATGTTGACAAGAATGATCTCTACTTGGAGTCACTCCAGACTGGATTTGATTTATTCCCATTTGGCAGCCCAATAACTCAAAAATATCATCTTCCTTCCTTTCTGACTGTGGAAATAAACCCTGCCTGTCTGTTCCTCTGGCAAAGACAATCATTTTCCATCCGCCTCCTCACCTCAGCTTTTACTCACTGGCTTTGTGGCTAGTTTTATTTCAGGAATATTTCCATTTCGAAAATAATTTCATCCGCTCCCAGTTAGCCAAGATCCATCTTTTGTTATCCTTCCTCCTGATGTACATTCTTATCCGAGCCAACATCCATAGCCCAGTCACAGTCTCAGCCCAGTGACAGCCTCAGCCTGTCATGGACACACGCATCTCCATCAAGGATGGTCACCTCAGCACCTCACTGTACCGCAAGCCCACGGATAACCTCACGATGCTCCACTTCTCCAGCTTCCACCCTAAACACGTTAAAGAAGCCATCCCCTACGGACAAGCCCTCCGTATACACAGGATCTGCTCGGATGAGGAGGATCGCAACAGACACCTCCAGACGCTGAAAGACGCCCTCATAAGAACAGGATATGGCGCTCGACTCATCGATCGACAGTTCCAACGCGCCACAGCGAAAAACCGCACCGATCTCCTCAGAAGACAAACACGGGACACAGTGGACAGAGTATCCTTCGTCATCCAGTACTTCCCCGGAGCGGAGAAGCTACGGCATCTCCTCCGGAGCCTTCAACAAGTCATCGATGAAGAGGAACATCTCGGCAAGGCCATCCCCACACCCCCACTTCTTGCCTTCAAACAACCGCACAACCTCAAACAGACCATTGTCCGCAGCAAACTACCCAGCCTTCAGGAGAACAGTGACCATGACACCACACAACCCTGCCACAGCAACCTCTGCAAGACATGCCGGATCATCGACACGGATGCCATCATCTCACGTGGGAACACCATCTACCAGGTACACGGTACCTACTCTTGCAACTCGGCCAACGTTGTCTACCTGATACGCTGCAGGAAAGGATGTCCCGAGGCATGGTACATTGGGGAAACCAGGCAGACGCTACGACAACGGGTGAATGAACACCACTCGACAATCACCAGGCAAGACTGTTCTCTTCCTTTTGGGGAACACTTCAGCAGTCACGGTCATTCAGCCTCTGATCTTCGGGTAAGCGTTCTCCAAGGCGGCCTTCACGACACACGACAACGCAGAATTGCCGAGCAGGACCTGGTAACCAAGTTCCGCACACATGAGGACGGCCTAAACGTGATCTTGGGTTCATGCCACACTATCTGTAACCCCCACGACTTGCCTGGGCTTGCAAAATCTCACTAACTGTCCTGGCTGGAGACAATACACATCTCTTTAACCTGTGCTTAACCCTCTCTCCACTCGCATTGTCTGTACCTTTAAGAATTGGTTACTGTAAAGACTCGCATTCCAACCATTATCTTGTAATTGAGTCTGTGAAACAAACCCGACACTCACCTGATGAAGGAGCGGCGCTCTGAAAGCTCGTGCTACCAAATAAACCTGTTGAACTTTAACCTGGTGTTGTGAGCCTCAGCCCCGTGACACCCACAGCCCAGTGACACCCACAGCCCAGTGACAGTCTCAGCCCAGTGACACCCACAGCCCAGTGACAGAATCAGCCCAGTGACACCCACAGCCCAGTGACACCCACAGCCCAGTGACAGTCTCAGCCCAGTGACACCCACAGCCCAGTGACACCCACAGCCCAGTGACACCCACAGCCCAGTGACACCCACAGCCCAGTGACAGTCTCAGCCCAGTGACAGTCTGAGCCCAGTGACAGCCACAGCCCAGTGACAGTCTCAGCCCAGTGACACCCACAGCCCAGTGACACCCACAGCCCAGTGACACCCACAGCCCAGTAACACCCACAGCCCAGTGACAGTCTCAGCCCAGTGACAGCCACAGCCCAGTGACAGTCTCAGCCCAGTGACAGTCTGAGCCCAGTGACAGTCTCAGCCCAGTGACAGTCTCAGCCCAGTGACAGTCTCAGCCCAGTGACAGTCTGAGCCCAGTGACAGTCTCAGCCCAGTGACAGTCTGAGCCCAGTGACAGTCTCAGCCCAGTGACAGTCTCAGCCCAGTGACAGTCTGAGCCCAGTGACAGCCACAGCCCAGTGACAGTCTGAGCCCAGTGACAGTCTGAGCCCAGTGACAGTCTCAGCCCAGTGACAGTCTCAGCCCAGTGACAGTCTCAGCCCAGTGACAGTCTGAGCCCAGTGACAGTCTCAGCCCAGTGACAGTCTCAGCCCAGTGACAGTCTCAGCCCAGTGACAGTCTCAGCCCAGTGACAGTCTGAGCCCAGTGACAGTCTCAGCCCAGTGACAGCCACAGCCCAGTGACAGTCTCAGCCCAGTGACAGTCTCAGCCCAGTGACAGTCTCAGCCCAGTGACAGTCTCAGCCCAGTGACAGTCTCAGCCCAGTGACAGTCTGAGCCCAGTGACAGTCTCAGCCCAGTGACAGTCTGAGCCCAGTGACAGCCACAGCCCAGTGACAGTCTGAGCCCAGTGACAGTCTCAGCCCAGTGACAGTCTCAGCCCAGTGACAGTCTCAGCCCAGTGACAGTCTCAGCCCAGTGACAGTCTCAGCCCAGTGACAGTCTCAGCCCAGTGACAGTCTCAGCCCAGTGACAGTCTCAGCCCAGTGACAGTCTCAGCCCAGTGACAGTCTGAGCCCAGTGACAGTCTGAGCCCAGTGACAGTCTGAGCCCAGTGACAGTCTCAGCCCAGTGACAGTCAGAGCCCAGTGACAGTCTCAGCCCAGTGACAGTCTCAGCCCAGTGACAGTCTGAGCCCAGTGACAGTCTCAGCCCAGTGACAGCCACAGCCCAGTGACAGTCTGAGCCCAGTGACAGTCTCAGCCCAGTGACAGTCTCAGCCCAGTGACAGTCTGAGCCCAGTGACAGTCTCAGCCCAGTGACAGTCTGAGCCCAGTGACAGTCTCAGCCCAGTGACAGTCTCAGCCCAGTGACAGTCTCAGCCCAGTGACAGTCTGAGTCCAGTGACAGTCTCAGCCCAGTGACAGTCTGAGCCCAGTGACAGTCTGCGCCCAGTGACAGTCTGAGCCCAGTGACAGTCTCAGCCCAGTGACAGTCTGAGCCCAGTGACAGTCTGAGCCCAGTGACAGTCTCAGCCCAGTGACAGTCTCAGCCCAGTGACAGTCTCAGCCCAGTGACAGTCTGAGCCCAGTGACAGTCTCAGCCCAGTGACAGTCTGAGCCCAGTGACAGTCTGAGCCCAGTGACAGTCTCAGCCCAGTGACAGCCACAGCCCAGTGACAGTCTGAGCCCAGTGACAGTCTCAGCCCAGTGACAGTCTCAGCCCAGTGACAGTCTCAGCCCAGTGACAGTCTGAGCCCAGTGACAGTCTGAGCCCAGTGACAGTCTCAGCCCAGTGACAGTCTCAGCCCAGTGACAGTCTGAGCCCAGTGACAGTCTCAGCCCAGTGACAGTCTCAGCCCAGTGACAGCCACAGCCCAGTGACAGTCTGAGCCCAGTGACAGTCTGAGCCCAGTGACAGCCACAGCCCAGTGACAGTCTCAGCCCAGTGACAGTCTCAGCCCAGTGACAGCCACAGCCCAGTGACAGTCTGAGCCCAGTGACAGTCTGAGCCCAGTGACAGTCTGAGCCCAGTGACAGTCTCAGCCCAGTGACAGTCTCAGCCCAGTGACAGCCACAGCCCAGTGACAGTCTGAGCCCAGTGACAGTCTGAGCCCAGTGACAGCCACAGCCCAGTGACAGTCTCAGCCCAGTGACAGTCTCAGCCCAGTGACAGCCACAGCCCAGTGACAGTCTGAGCCCAGTGACAGTCTGAGCCCAGTGACAGTCTCAGCCCAGTGACAGTCTCAGCCCAGTGACAGTCTCAGCCCAGTGACAGTCTGAGCCCAGTGACAGTCTCAGCCCAGTGACAGTCTCAGCCCTGCCTGTGGGTGAGTGAGACCAGCCACCCACTGCCACTTTGCTTTTCCAGCTCCAAGCAATGGTTTGCAATTAAACTGCTCACTCCCATTGCATTGGGCACCAATCAGATGATCAGAGTAAGCTGCCCACACCGGAATCGTGGTCTCGATATTAAAGACCCCCGAGAGGGGCAGAGGGACGGGTCAGTTAAATACAGAGAACCTGCCCCAAACATACTGTGTGAGAACCCTGCCCTGGAAATGATGCTGGATATTGGGATCCTCACCATCGAGGATTCTTCACCAACAGGTTTACATCCGGCTCCCGCGCTGAGGCTGCATGTTTTCACACTGGATTGTCTGCCTCAGGAAGATTGTCAGTGTGAGGGAGGTGGGAGCTGTTAGATCCACAGGGTTACATCTTCCTCTGGGCTCAGGGGGACAAGAAGTTCCTCCCCTTCCTCAAGGAAGCTATCCACCTCACCTCCTCCAAGCTCTCTCCCTCCAGGCCTATCTGAGGACCCCCAACTGCCCCCCCCGCCTCCCACTTCCCAGATTGCGTTTTCCATCCCCAAGGGAGCCTGTCCCTGTCCACCTGCCACCGACTCCCCCCCACCCCCTTCCTCCCTCCCCCCACCCCAGGCTGTCCATTCGTCCCGCTGTCCGATAGGAATCCCAGAATATGATCACCCAATCCTGCCGTTCATCTTCAATGTTGCTGTCGACTCACTCCTCCCCCTCCCCCTCCCCCTCCTTCCTCTCCCCTTCCTCCCCTCTCCCCTCCCCCACTCTCACCCCTCTCCCCTCCCCCACACTCCCCCCTCTCCCCTCCCCCACACTCACCCCTCTCCCCTTCCCCACACTCTCCCCTCTCCCCTCCCCCACACTCACCCCTCTCCCCTCCCCCACACTCACCCCCTCCCCTCCCCCACACTCACCCCTCTCCGTTCCCCCACACTCACCCCTCTCCCCTCCCCGACACTCACCCCTCTCTGTTCCCCCACACTCACCCCTCTCCCCTCCCCGACACTCACCCCTCTCCCCCCCCCACACTCACCCCTCTCTGTTCCCCCACACTCACCCCTCTCCCCTCCCCCACACTCACCCCTCTCCGTTCCCCCACACTCACCCCTCTCTGTTCCCCCACACTCACCCCCTCCCCTCCCCCACACTCACTCCTCTCCCCTCCCCCACACTCACCCCTCTCCCCTCCCCCACACTCACCCCTCTCCCCTCCCCCACACTCACCCCTCTCTGTTCCCCCACACTCACCCCTCTCCCCTCCCCCACACTCACTCCTCTCCCCTCCCCCACACTCACCCCTCTCCCCTCCCCCACACTCACCCCTCTCCCCTCCCCCACACTCACCCCTCTCCGTTCCCCCACACTCACCCCTCTCCACACTCTCCGCTCCCCCCATTTACCCTTGGACTGTCTCCCCTCCCCCACTCTCTCCCCACCCTGCATCCTCCAATCGCAGTGCGGAGAGTAGATTAAAATTGCAAAGAGACTCGGATCAATGGGGTGAATTTGCCAATCGGACAAATGGATTTCAATTTTGAGGCTTTGGAACTGGACAGGATAAAACAGGGGTCTTTCCAAATGGTGAAAAACCACAAACAGTAAAGGTCCAAAGGGACTTTAGGGGCAGAATTTCCCCATCCCCCCGGCCACAGGAATCGGAGCAGGGGGGAGGGCGGGGGGGGGGGAGGGGGAGGTGAGGTGTGGGGGGGGAGTGTGGGGGGAGGGGGAGGGGGTGGGGGGAGGGGGAGGTGAGGTGTGGGGGGGGAGTGTGGGGGGATGGGGAGGGGGGTGGGGGGAGGGGGTGGGAGGGTGGGGGAAGGGGGAGGTGGGGTGTCGGGGGTGGGGAGTGTGGGGGGGGAGTGTGGGGGGAGGGGGGGTGGGGGGAGGGGGAGGGAGAGGTGAGGTGTGGGGGGGGAGTGTGGGGGGAGGGGGAGGGGGGTGGGGGAGGGGGAGGGGGAGGTGAGGTGTGGGGGGGGAGTGTGGGGGGAGGGAGAGGGGGGAGGTGGGGTGTCGGGGGAGGGGGAGTGTGGGGGGGACCATGCAAAGGTCCATTGACCGGGCGGAATTTTCCGATCTTGGGGAAAGGACGGCCGGAAAATCCCACCCTGGGGGCCCAGGTACACAGATCATTGAAACATCGTCAACAGTTAATAATCAGAATAGCTACTGGAATGCTGACCTTTACATCGAGAACACTGGAATACCAGGATGTTTAGGTTATTCTGTGGCTGCACTGGTCGGACCACACTGGAGGATTGAGAGTGTTTCTGGGTCCCACACCTCAGGAAGGATGCATTAGCTTTACAGAGAGTGCAACATAGAATTACTGGAGATTTGGGCTGGTCGTGTCTATCCTGAACGGGATGGGAACGGAGGCGGGGCATCAGAAAAGATGGCCACTGAATGACATAGGCATAAATTCCCGCCGTTCCAGCTTTCCACCATCTTCCTCAGGGCCAGAGAGGGAGCAATGGATCGGATCAGTCCTACTCCTCTTAAGAAGCTGATTTACATAATTCATTAAGAACCCATCTTGGGGAAGGTTTCAGATTGTGTGGGAGGGGTTTGGGGTTCGGTGGCCGTCGGGGTTTACACCAGCAGTACGAAGGTGGGAAAAGTTTTCAAATGTAAATAATTTTCAGGTACTTTCGATTGCCTTGATGCTTTCAGTTTAGCACATCTGCTGAGATTAGCAGTTCTCAAGTCAAATTGTTTATTTGGGGGATTTATGGGTTCCTCGAAGCAATCCAGCTTTTATAGCAGTGCATTTGATTAAATATGTGTATAAAGTGGATAAGGGATGAGGATGGGTAGGGGTTGAGAGGGATGCGGTGAGGCAAATGGGGTGAGAGGAATTGGAGGGTGCAGGGATGAGTGGGATGGTGTTGAGTGGTGTTGGTGGGGGAATGGGTGGGGAATTTGGGGGAAAACACATTTAATTTTAACGGATTTTTGAGGTACCTTTGAACTATTTTAGGATGTATTTGTGAGTGAACATATGAGGCAGTGGGTCTTTAACTTGGTTCTCCAATCAGCCCCCCACCACTCCCACTTTGGGTCTGGTGACGTGGTTGTCCAATCAAAACCTTGGGGACTGAAAAAGTCACGTCCTTGTCCATCTGGAGGTGGGAATGTGATGCAGATTCAGCCCCAACTCCCCAATCCCACCTCGCACAGGAAAACCAGCCCTCGGGCCCCCAACGGTTAAATTATGAGGGGGAATTACACAAACTTGGCTCCAGGTTTAGATGTTGTTGAAATTGTTAAGTATTTACCACAATTCTGAAAGCTTATCGCTATCATTGTGAGAAATACCTGCCTGTTCTGACCTGAGATGTACTCGGAGGACATTCCATTTTGTGGATAATTGGAATCCAAACATGTCTGGACTGTCACAAGCCTGAACCAGACATCTCAACCACATCTTACAACATGTATTCAGCTGGTTACATGCCTGAAAAACATCCTTTGATCATGATAAGGACACATTTCCCATTGCAAGGCATTGAAATAAGCTCCACCTCTTTGTGGGATTGACTTTTGCATCGAATCTTTGCTTTTATCATTTTCTTGGAGAAACACGCAACTTGGAGTGAACTTTTGACTCCTTGATCTCAATGGCAAGGACACAACAACAACTAAAAATGGTCTTTTCAGTGAATTCTTTATCGAGGCGGTGATATGCTTTATTGAATTTCATGCTCAGCAAATTGACACTAAAGATTTTGGCATGTCAATGGTTCTTTATGTTAATTTTGTTCTCATTAAGGGTAAGCGGTGTTGACACTAGGAATTGGCTATTCTCCATTCATTATCACTCAGTCACCTATCAGTCTGGGACTTGCTTGTATTCTCGGCAGGATGGGTGGAATGAGATTTTCTTGCGTGATTTCTCATGTTCCAGCTGCTCCCTAGACAACAACAGCAGCTGTATTTCTATACGAGCAAACAAATCAGAGCCGGATTAGGCACTCAGTCCCTCATGCCCTCCTCTCCAGTTCATTATGATCATGGCTGATCTGATTGTGGTCTCAATTTCATGATAACCTTTGACTCCCTTGTTACTCACGGATCGACCTACCTCCATCTTCAAACTATTTCACTGACCCTGTCTCCACCACTCCCTGGGGAAGAGAGTTCCAAAGATTTGCAACTCTCTGAGAGAAAATAATTAATCTCATCTCCGTCTTAAATGAGAGACCCCTTATTTTTAAAACATTCTCCTCATTGGGCGGCACGGTGGCACAGTGGTTAGCACTGCTGCCTCACAGCGCCAGGGACCCGGGTTCAATTCCCAGCTTGGGTGACTGTCTGTGTGGAGTTTGCGCGTTCTCCCCGTGTCTGTGTGGGTTTCCTCCGGGTGCTCCGGTTTCCTCCCAAACTCCAAAGATGTGCAGTTTAGGTGGATTGGCCATGCTAAATTGCTCCTTCGTGTCAGGAGATTAGTGGGGTAAATACTCCTGGTTGCGGGGATAGGGCCTGGGTGGGATTGTTGTTGGCGCAGGCTTGATGGGCCAAATGGCCTCCTTCTACACTGTAGGGATTCTATCTCTGTCTTAAAAGAGAGACCTCTTATTTTTAAACTATGACCCCGAGTTCTAATTTCCCCCACGAGAAGAAGTATCCTCCAAACAGCCACCCTGTCGAGTGCCCTGAAGATCTTGCTGGAAGACATGAGTCAATTTTCCCAAGCTGACATACTTCATGTATGAGCCTCAACCTTGAGTATCATTGAGCCATTTGTCCATGTTAACGCCCCCTTGTGTTGGTGTTGATGTTCAAACATCATCAGCATAATGAACTTCCCACTGAGAATCTTGCTGGATCGGAACCCTCGTTAGTTTTTTTCATGTCCACCTTCCTGGGGCATGAGTCCCATTCTAATACCTCCCAGTGACAACCAAGTCAAGATAGCCTCAATATGGACATTTGGATTCTCAGAGATTCAACAGCACCTTAATCCATTGAAGGATCTCTGCTGAGAATGAGCTTTCAACACACAGTGCACGCACAGATCCAGAAAATTTTACAGCTCTCTGGAAAGGCATGCGAAGAGTAGTTTGATGATTCCTCTGCATTGTTGGGTCTGTCTGTGCAACTGAAAAGTTAAAGTAAAAGTTCATTCCTTAGTCACAAGTAGGCTTACATTAACACTGCAATGAAGTTACTGTGAAAATCCCCTAGTTGCCACACTCTGACGCCTGTTCGGGTTACACTGAGGGACAATTTAGCACGGCCAATGCACCCTAACCAGCACGTCTTTCGGACTGTGGGAGGAAACCGGAGCACCCGGAGGAAACCCACGCAGACACACGGAGAACATGTAGACTCCGCACAGACAATGACCCGAGCCGGGAATTGAACCCGGGTCCCTGGCGCTGTGAGACAGCTGTGCTAACCACTGTGCCACTGTGCCACCCTATCAGTGAACCAATATCAATGGCCAGTCATTTTGTTTCTGAAAAAGCCAATCTTGTCAGCCAAATAATAATGAAATTGCTGTCATAGCGCGGGATCCAGGAGCAGAGCTCATTCAGAATGATAGAGACCAGTATTAAAGAGAATGGGAAAAGAAACACGGGTTAAAAAGTTCTGGCGGAGGAACACAGGAAGAAGAAAACAACCCCCGTGTGGGTGAACATTACAGAGAGGGACAGAGCCACAGTGATGTGGAAAGGTCATTATGTGCCTGTGACATTTCACAAGATTAAACTTCTTATTCCAGCCACATTGTTGGAGATAGGCTGGGAAGGAAAGAGACAGAATCACCCTCAGTACTTCATCAGAGTGCAGCAGGTAAGCTGCCTTTAACAAGGTACCTCACAGTAGACTGGTACAAAAGGTGGAGTCACACGGGATCAGAGGAGAGCTGGCAAGATGGACACAGAACTGGCTTGGCCACAGACAGAGGGTAGCAGGAGAGGGGTGCTTTTCTGAATGGAAGACTGTGACTAGTGGTCACAGCCTTGCATTGTTTGTTCTTTGTTCTAATGTCCCAGTGAGATGTGTGCACAATCAGGAAAACTAGGGACAGTTAACAACAACACAAAGGAACAGCCCAGATCATAGAACATAGAACATAGAACATAGAATATAGAACATAGATCATAGAACATAGAACATAGATCATAGAATATAGAACATAGAACATAGAACAGTGCAGCACAGAACAGGCCCTTCGGCCCACGATGTTGTGCCGAGCTTTATCTGAAACCAAGATCAAGCTATCCCACTCCCTATCATCCTGGTGTGCTCCATGTGCCTATCCAATAACCGCTTAAATGTTCCTAAAGTTTCTGACTCCACTATCACTGCAGGCAGTCCATTCCACACCCCAACCACTCTCTGAGTAAAGAACCTACCTCGGACATCCTTCCTATGTCTCCCACCATGAACCCTATAGTTATGGCCCCTTGTAATAGCTCCATCCACTTATCTATCCCACTTAACTCATTGGAATCTAATGGTTAGACTAGGCACTCAGCACCGAGAGAGAGAGATAGCTTTCGGATCCCCAGTTTGTCCCAGATCAAACAAACTCTTACAGAAAAAATAATTCCGTGAAATATTAAAACCTTGGGGCGCAGGTTCTGATCTGGGACAAACTGGGGATCCGAAAGCTATCTCTCTCTCTCTCGGTGTTGAGTGTCTAGTCTAACCATTAGATTCCACTGAGTTAAGTGGGACAGTCTCGTGGTGTAGGCCACAGATCTGGTAACCCACAAACCGAGAGCAATGCTCTGGGGCCCTTGGCTTGTCCCACAATGAGAGACAGTAAAATTGTCCCGTGGCAAACACGGCTGAGCTTAAACACCTGCTCCACACCAGTCAGCTGCTCAGAAGTAACTTTAGGATGTCCTCTCCAAGAAGCCATCCCAGAAGGAAATACGAAAAGAACTTGGAAAATGACTGGTGCCGACCTGACGTGGTCCAGTATTCCTGGAAATGGAAGTCCAGTTCAGTTCGGAGCCGACTGTTCTCAGCTTCACTGCTTTTTCTGTTTGGTCGATGGTGTTTGGACCAACAACTCTTTAAATCAATTTCAGAAAATGTTCATTTCCTTCAACTTTTCATGACCACCAGATGTTTTGCACACAGCCCCTTAGAGCCACATGAAGTGTAGTTCCTGACTAGCACAGTGGCACAGTGGTTAGCACTGCTGCTTCATAGTACCAGGGAGCGGGGTTCGATTCCCAGCTTGGATCACTGTCTGTGTGGAGTTTGCACGTTCTCCCCGTGTCTGCGTGGGTTTCCTCCCACAATCCAAAGATGTGCAGGCTAGGTTGATTGGCCATGATAAATTGCCCCCCTTAGTGTCAGGGGGATTAGCAGGGTAAAAATGTAGGATTACGGAGATAGGACCTGGATGGGATTGTTGTCAGTGCAGGCCTGATGGGCCAAATGGCCTCCTCCTGCACTGCAGGATTCTATGTTGTAGGGATCATAAGACCATAAGACATAGGAGCAGAATTAGGCCACTCGGCCCATCGAGTCTTCTCTGCCATTCTATCATGGCTGATACTTTTCTCATCCCCATTCTCCTGCCTTTTCCCCATAACCCCAGATCCCCTTATTAATCAAGAACCTGTCTATCTCTGTCTTAAAGACACTCAATGACCTGGCCTCCACAGCCTTCTGCGACAAAGAGTTCCACAGATTCATCACTTTCTGGCTGAAGAAATTCCTCCTCATCTCTGTTTTAAAGGATCGTCCCTTTAGCCTGAGTCTGTGCCCTCCGGTTCTCGTAAGGTTCTAGTATCATGACAGCTAATCTGTGCTCAGCAAGATCCCACAAATAGTGACGTGGTAATGATCAGAGCATTTATTTTCATGAGTTGTTTGTGGGATAAATATTGGTCAGAATAATAAGGAATACTCCCCTGCTCTTCAAACTAATGCCGTGGGATCTTTTACATACACCCATCTCTCCGTGTCTGTGTGGGTTTCCTCCGGGTGCTCCGGTTTCCTCCCACAGTCTGAAAGACGTGCTGGTTAGGTGCATTGGCCATGCTACATTCTCCCTTAGTGTACCCGAACAGGCGCTGGAGTGTGGCAATTATGGGATTTTTACAGTAACTTCAGTGCAGTGTTAATGTAAGCCTACTTGTGACTAATAAATAAACTTTAAACACTTCCCTTTCACAAAATAAAGGTTCAGAAACAGCTGATAATCAACTGGAAAAAGATTCCATGCAATACAAAGAAAATAAGTCAGTAATATCTTTGTGCCTGTCCATTAACCGCGGGGTGACCATCTCCCTGTTATCATTTCCAATAAACAAATGCATTCAAACTCCACATTCTTTCCAAAAGTATTGAGTTGTTGAGATCATCAATTATCAGGCAGACAGAAAAATGATTTCACTCATTTAAATGTTGTGGTTTCAAAGTCTTTGAAACATTGGTTGTGAACACTGTGAGTCATTACTTGAAGGCATCGAAACGTATAAAAAGCAATCAAAGTATGAGGACCTCAGTGAGAGAGGGAGATAGAGTTATCATCCACAAGTGATTACAATCAAACCTCCTCACTCAAACAAGATGTGTTCTTTTTTGCTGATTCTTGCTGCATTGCAGACTCTTCGATTCTCGACTGGTATGTACTGAAATCATTCTCAAACTTTCAACTTTAGTTTTTAATTCAGATGGATCCTTTTTGCAAATATGGATGATATTTTTCAGGGAAAATGCAGGCTCTTTTTAATAAGGAAACACACAGTATTGGTGTCACCGTAACATTCTCCTGTTATTTTCCAGGGATCCCAGTGACTGATTTCACACCAATTGTGAATGATGCACTGAGGGAATCCATCCAGCAGCTGAACAGAAACACAGTCAGTGATTACCTGCTTGGGGCGACGAGTAGTGAGCTCCTATACGTAAGTATTATTTAATCTTAACGATCTCATTTACTCCACGTATCTCTCATTTTTTTATGTTGTTTAGTCAGCTCATGCATGCTCTAATTCTATCATTCATCCTGTTTCTGTCTCTGTCTCTCACTCGATTTCTGCCTCAAACACTTTCTTTCCCATCATGTCCTATTACCTCTCTCTCTCTCCTTCTGTCTTTTCCTTTTCAATTATCTCTTTACTATTTGTCCATCTTTTATCCCTCCTGTTGGAATAAATGTAATTTCTTTCCTCCCCTCTGACTCTCCCCGGACATTTCACTCTCTGTCTATCTTCCTGTTTCCCTTGTCTTTGGCTTTTGTCCGGACTGCTGGTTTTTTTTGTTCTATGGGATGCCTTGCTGAGGTAAGTGGATTGTCAGTGATCACGCGAATGGCACTGGGTTGGCCATGTCACTGCCCGGAACACTCTTGTGTCCAACGCGGACAATTGTAGGTTCAAATCCCACTCCAGAGATTCCAGCACAAGAATGTCAGCTGGTTGCTCCAATGCAGTGCTGAGGGAGGGCTGCACTGTTGGAGCTGCTTTCTTTCAGCTGCAACTCGATTCCCCCTCTCAGGGGATATTAAAGAGCCAATTGACTCGACTTTGGAGAAGACCAGGAAAGTTCTACTCACCAGCTTCAGATGAAAAGATCTCAGGCCTCCCGTGTCAGCGGGGACTGTCAGACCGGCACCTTCCCATCAACATTTGTGTGAGGCTTTGGTGCTGGTCAAAGAGGGCAGCAAGTGTTAAACATCCACCCATGTTCACCTCTCATCCATGTCCCACTGACCTGCCCTCACTCCCAGTTAAACAACACACTCGTGTCCTCGTTTGCAAACCCTTCCAACTGGCTCTCACACCTCACCCCACTCTATCTCTGTCATCTCCTCCAAACTCTCAACTCACCCCTCCCTATCTCTGTAATCTCCTCCAACCCCACACCTCACCCCTCCCTATCTCTGTAACCTCCTCCAACCCCACACCCCACCCCTCCCTATCTCTGTAACCTCCTCCAACCCCACACCTCACCCCTCCCTATCTCTGTAACCTCCTCCAACCCCACACCTCGCCCCTCCCTATCTCTGTAACCTCCTCCAACTCCTCACCCCTCACTATCTCTATAATCTCCTCCAAACTCACACCTCACCCCTCCCTATCTCTGTAACCTCCTCCAACCCCACACCTCACCCCTCCCTATCTCTGTAACCTCCTCCAACCCCACACCTCACACCTCCCTATCTCTGTAATCTCCTCCAACCCCTCACCCCTCACTATCTCTATAATCTCCTCCAAACTCACACCTCACCCTTCCCTATCTCTGTAACCTCCTCCAACCCCACACCTCACCCCCCCTATCTCTGTAACCTCCTCCAACCCCACACCTCACCCCTCCCTATCTCTGTAACCTCCTCCAACCCCACACCTCGCCCCCCCATCTCTGTAACCTCCTCCAACCCCACACCTCGCCCCACCCTATCTCTGTAATCTCCTCCAACCCCTCACCCCTCACTATCTCTATAATCTCCTCCAAACTCACACCTCATCCCTCCCCATCTCTGTAACCTTCTCCAACCCCACACCTCACCCCTCCCTATCTCTGTAACCTCCTCCAACCCCACACCTCACCCCTCCCTATCTCTGTAATCTCCTCCAACCCCACAGCTCACCCCTCCCTATCTCTGTAACCTCCTCCAACCCCACACCTCGCCCCCCCTATCTCTGTAACCTCCTCCAACCCCACACCTCGCCCCACCCTATCTCTGTAATATCCTCCAACCCCTCACCCCTCACTATCTCTATAATCTCCTCCAAACTCACACCTCACCCCTCCCTATCTCTGTAACCTACTCCAACCCCACACCTCACCCCTCCCTATCTCTGTAACCTCCTCCAACCCCACACCTCACCCCTCCCTATCTCTGTAATCTCCTCCAACCCCACACCTCACCCCTCCCTATCTCTGTAATCTCCTCCAACACAGTAAGAAGCCTCACAACTCCAGGTTAAAGTCCAACAGGTTTATTTGGCAGCAAAAGCCACTAGCTTTCGGAGCGCTACTCCTTCATCAGGTAAGTGGGAGTTCTGTTCACAAACAGGGCATATGAAGACACAAACTCAATTTACAAAATAATCGTTGGAATGCGAGTCTTTACAGGTAATCAAGTCTTAAAGGTACAGACAATGTGAGTGGAGAGAGCGTTAAGCACAGGTTAAAGAGATGTGTATTGTCTCCAGACAGGACAGTTAGTGAGATTTTGCAAGCCCAGGCAAGTCGTGGGGGTTACAGATAGCGTGACATGAATCCAAGATCCTGGTTGAGGCCGTCCTCATGTGTGCGGAACTTGGCTATCATTCTCTGCTCAGCGACTCTGCGTTGTCGTGTGTCATGAAGGCCGCCTTGGAGAACGCTTACCCGAAGATCAGACGCTGAATGCCCGTGACTGCTGAAGTGCTCCCCAACAGGAAAAGAACACTCTTGCCTGGTCATTGTCGAGTGGTGTTCATTCATCCATTGTCATAGCATCTGCATGGTCTCCCCATGCCTCGGGACATCCTTTCCTGTAGCATATCAGGTAGACAACGTTGGTCAAGTTGCAAGAGTATGTACCGTGTACCTGGTGGATGGTGTTCTCACTTGAGATGATGGCATCCGTGTCGATGATCCGGCACGTCTTGCAGAGGTTGCTGTGGCAGGGTTGTGTGGTGTCGTGGTCACTGTTCTCCTGAAGACTGGGTAGTTTGCTGCGGACAATGGTCTGTTTGAGGTTGTGTGGTTGACAACGCAGAGTCGCTGAGCAGAAACTGATAGCCAAGTTCCGCACACATGAGGACGGCCTAAACCGGGATCTTGGGTTCATGTCACACTATCTGTAACCCCCACAACTTGCCTGGGCTTGCAAAATCTCAGTAACTGTCCTGTCTGAAGACAATATACATCTCTTTAAACTGCGCTTAACCCTCTCTCCATTCACATTGTCTGTACCTTTAAGAATTGATTACCTGTAAAGACTCGCATTCCAACCAAAATTTTGTAAATTGAGTTTGTGTCTTTATATGCCCTGTTTGTGAACAGAACTCCCACTTACCTGACGAAGGAGCAGCGCTCCAAAAGCTAGTGGCTTTTGCTACCAAATAAACCTGTTGGACTTTAACCTGGTGTTGTGAGACTTGTTACTGTGTTTACCTCTGTTAACTTTAGGATAGTAATGGACAAGGATGAGTGCTGTCCTACGGGCAGGGTGCTAAATTGGGGGAAGGCTGACTACAGCCGGATTAGGTAGGAATTGGTGGATGTTGATTGGGAGAGGATGTTCGAGGGTAAGTCCGCGTCTGGCATGTGGGAGTCTTTTAAGGAACTATTGATAAGGCTGCAGGATAGGCATGTGCCTGTAAAAAGGAAAGATAGGAAAGGTAGGATTCGAGAGCATGGATAACCAGGGAAATTGAGGATCTGATTAAAATGAAAAGGGAGGTGTACGTTAAGTCCAGGCAACTGAAAACAGATGGAGCTCTGGAGGAATACAGAGAGAGTAGGAAAGATCTCAAACGGGGAGTTAGAAGGGCAAAAAGAGGTCACGAGATGTTCTTGGCAGGCAGGATTAAGGAGAATCCTAAGGCATTCTATTCATACGTTAGGAACAAAAGAGTTGTCAGGGAGAAAATCGGACCTCTCAGGGACAAAGGAGGGGAATTATGCTGAGAACCCAAGGGAATAGGGGAGATCCTAAATGAATACTTTGCATCGGTATTCACGAAGGAGAGGGGCGTGTTAACCGGGAGTGTCTCGGAGGGAGGTGTTGACCCGTTAGAGAAAATCTCCATTACAAGAGAGGAAGTGTTAGGTTTTTTAGGGAACATTAAAACTGACAAAGCCCCAGGGCCTGATGGCATCTATCCTCGACTGCTCAGGGAGACGAGAGGTGAAATTGCTGAGCCTCTGATGGAAATCTTTGTCGCTTCTTTGGACACGGGTGAGGTCCCTGAGGATTGGAGGATAGCGAATGTGGTCCCGTTGTTTAAGAAGGGTAGCAGGGATAACCCAGGAAATTATAGGCTGGTGAGCTTGACGTCCGTGGTAGGGAAGTTGTTGGAGAGGATTCTTAGAGACAGGATGTATGCGCATTTAGAACGGAACAATCTCATTAGTGACAGACAGCATGGTTTTGTAAGAGGGAGGTCGTGCCTTACAAATTTGGTGGAGTTTTTTGAGGAAGTGACAAAAACGGTTGAAGAAGGAAGGGCCGTGGATGTCGTCTATATGGATTTCAGTAAGGCATTTGACAAAGTCCCACATGGCAGGTTGGTTAAGAAGGTTAAGGCTCATGGGATACAAGGAGAAGTGGCTAGATGGGTGGAGAACTGGCTTGGCCATAGGAGACAGAGGGTAGTGGTCGAAGGGTCTTTTTCCGGCTGGAGGTCTGTGACCAGTGGTGTTCCGCAGGGCTCTGTACTGGGACCTCTGCTATTTGTGATATATATAAATGATTTGGAAGAAGGTGTAACTGGTGTAATCAGCAAGTTTGCGGATGACATGAAGATGGCTGGAATTGCGGATAGCGAAGAGCATTGTCGGGCAATACAGCAGGATATAGATAGGCTGGAAAATTGGGCGGAGAGGTGGCAGATGGAGTTTAATTCAGATAAATGCGAAGTGATGCATTTTGGAAGAAATAATGTAGGGAGGAGTTATACAATAAATGGCAGAGTCATCAGGAGTATAGAAACACAGAGGGACCTGGGTGTGCAAGTCCACAAATCCTTGAAGGTGGCAACGCAGGTGGAGAAGGTGGTGAAGAAGGCATATGGTATGCTTGCCTTTATAGGACGGGGTATAGAGTATAAAAGCTGGAGTCTGAAGATGCAGCTGCATAGAACGCTGGTCAGGCCACATTTGGAGTACTGCGTCCAGTTCTGGTCGCCGCACTACCAGAAGGACGTGGAGGCATTGGAGAGAGTGCAGAGAAGGTTTACCAGGATGTTGCCTGGTATGGAGGGTCTTAGCTATGAGGAGAGATTGGGTAGACTGGGGTTGTTCTCCTTGGAAAGACGGAGAATGAGGGGAGATCTAATAGAGGTATACAAGATTATGAAGGGTATAGATAGGGTGAACAGTGGGAAGCTTTTTCCCAGGTCGGAGGTGACGATCACGAGGGGTCACGGGCTCAAGCTGAGAGGGGCGAAGTATAACTCAGACATCAGAGGGACGTTTTTTACACAGAGGGTGGTGGGGGCCTGGAATGCGCTGCCAAGTAGGGTGGTGGAGGCAGGCACGCTGACATCGTTTAAGACTTACCTGGATAGTCACATGAGCAGCCTGGGAATGGAGGGATACAAACGATTGGTCTAGTTGGACCAAGGAGCGGCACAGGCTTGGAGGGCCGAAGGGCCTGTTTCCTGTGCTGTACTGTTCTTTGTTCTTTGTTCTTTGTACCCCAGTCCAAAGCCGGCATTTCCACATCATCTCCTCCAACCTCTCAACTCACCCCTCCCTATCTCTGTAATCTCCTCCAACCCCACACCTCACCCCTCCCTATCTCTGTAATCTCCTCCAACCCCACACCTCACCCCTCCCTATCTCTGTAATCTCCTCCAACCCCACACCTCACCCCTCCCTATCTCTGTAATCTCCTCCAACCCCACACCTCACCCCTCCCTATCTCTGTAATCTCCTCCAACCCCACACCTCACCCCTCCCTATCTCTGTAATCTCCTCCAACCCCACACCTCACCCCTCCCTATCTCTGTAATCTCCTCCAACCCCACACCTCACCCCTCCCTATCTCTGTAATCTCCTCCAACCCCACACCTCACCCCTCCCTATCTCTGTAATCTCCTCCAACCCCACACCTCACCCCTCCCTATCTCTGTAATCTCCTCCAACCCCACACCTCACCCCTCCCTATCTCTATAATCTCCTCCAACCCCTCACATTCCTGTGGCAGACGGACAGGAAAATTTCACCCCCTGTCTCAAATTCTGTTTGCGAATTATTCCCATGGAGCACCTATAACTGCGATAGAGGTGCTAGATAAATGCAAGTTGTTGTTATAAACTGATCGTTCTGATTCCTGCAGCTCAGACTCATCAACAAGTCAAACAAATGGCATCAACTTTGCAGCCTCACAAAACTAACCCTTCATTTAATTTGATTTGATTTAATTTGATTTGATTTGATTTGATTTATTATTGTTACATGTATTGGGATACAGTGAAAAGTATTGTTTCTTGCGCGCTAAACAGACAAAGCATATCGTTCATAGAGAAGGAAAGGAGAGAGTGCAGAATGTAGTGTTACTGTCATAGCTAGGGTGTAGAGAAAGATCAACTTAATGCGAGGTAGGTCCATTCAAAAGTCTGACAGCAGCAGGGAAGAAGCTGTTCTTGAGTCGGTTGGTACGTGACCTCAAACTTTTGATCTTTTTTCCAACGGAAGAAGGTGGAAGAGAGAATGTCCGGGGTGTGTGGAGTCCTTAATTATACTGGCTGCTTTGCTGAGGCAGCGGGAAGTGTAGACGGAGTCAATGGATGGGAGGCTGGTTTGAGTGATGGATTGGGCTACATTCACAACCTTTTGTAGTTTCTTGAGGTCTGGGGCAAAGCAGGAGCCAGACCAAGCTGTGATAGAACCAGAAAGAATGCTTTCTATGGTGCATCTGTAAAAGTTGGGGAGAGTTGTAGCTGACATGCCAAATTTCCTTAGTCTCCTGAGAAAGTAGAGGCATTGGTGGGCTTTCATAACTATAGTGTCGGTGTGGGAGGACCAGGACAGTGCTGTGTGAAGTTGAAGTGCTGTTTAGCTTGCAGAATAAATGATGCTGGATTGACAGAGTTTGTGGTCTGTGATTGTCTGGGTTCCTTTGATATTGTAATTAATCTGATTTATTCTTGAAGAACTCTGTTGATGAACTGCACATTTTATTTCCCAGGTTACTCCGACGGGGCCAAACGAGATGGAGGTGGATCTAAGATTTACTGCAAGGGAAACCCTGTGCCCCAAAACCGGTGGATTTGATTCTGAAAACTGCCAGCTGAACACTGACCCCTTAGCCGTGAGTACGGATAGTGCTGAGATAATCACCAGAAATAATGTGATGAAAGATAATGATATGTGATTTCAGTGGGAAGTGAAAGTGAGGGGAGTCTTGTACTCAGACAGGACACCCAGAATGGGGTTCAATCTCTCCCGTCTCATGACTTGGGCGAATGGTGCTTAGCACTGCTGCCTCACAGCACCAGGGACCCGGGCTTGGGTCACTGCCTGTGTGGAATTTGCACGTTCTCCCTGTGTCTGCGTGGGTTTCCTCCGGGTGCTCCGGATTCCTTCCATAGTCTGAAAAACGTGCTGGTTAGGTGCATTGGCCATGCTAAATTCTCCCTCAGTGTACCCGAACAGGCGCCAGAGTGCGGCGACTAGGGGATTTTCACAGTCACTTCATTGCTGTGTTAATGTAAGCCTACTTGTGACACTAATAAATAAACTTTAAACTTAAAACTTAAAATTTGCTGATTGCAGCCAGGAAACCAGTGATAAGACCACAGCTGGCTGCAGCTGGCCATGGTGTCCACAGCTGGCCATGGTGTCCACAGCTGGCCATGGTGTCCACAGCTGGCCATGATTTCCACAGTGTCCACAGCTGGCCATGGTGTCCACAGCTGGCCACTCCTGGTCATTCTCCTGGATGGGTCTGTATCCCACGTGTTGGAGACCAGGGTTACTCTCGTACCCAGCCCTGTTCATTTCTACCGCTAATTCTATCCACAGCTTCTGCCTGTTTTCCTCTCCTTGGCTCTTTTCCACCTTTAACTCTGCTTTTAGCTCACAATTTGCTTTTGTTTTCCTGTTTTAACTGGGTGGGGATGGCTAGTCGGAGACACGAGTCGCTGTAGACTGCCCTTTGGGCCAGCTGTGTAAATCCAGCTTCCAATCCTCTTACCCAATCACTCACCCCTACATCCCATCAAACCATCTCACCTCGCACCTTGTCACAATCCTGGACCGTCCTGTCACCTCCTTGTCCCTATCACATTCCTTCACACTTCACACTCAGTGATCCAGCCGAGAAAATTCCCCTCCTCCACTCCACTCTGCACTCCCCCTCACTCCTCACAGAGTGGGTGTCATGAGGTCAGAGGCCTCACCCTCAACTCCCTTCACTCATCCCTCCACACTCTCATCCTCCTCCCCCTCCTCTTCTCTTTCCCTCAAAGATGTTTTTTGATCTGCTTTGAAAAGTCAACAATTCTGTTACAAATTATTCTATAAAATAATTTCGCTTTTACCACCTCTGAAATGGGGGCGGGTTCGTGGAGGAGAGTCAGAGAGACAGAGAGAAGCAGAGACGGTGGTTTTACCGACAAACTGAGGGATGAAGAAAAGACCGAGGGAGGAACATTCAACAAGATCACCGTTCATCAGAATCTGACTCTGAGGGGAATGGACGGATATGGGGAGAGACTGGGGAATAGAGGGATATCGGGAGCGGGGGAGAGACTGGGGAATAGAGGGATATGGGGAGAGACTGGGGAATAGAGGGATATGGGGAGAGACTGGGGAATAGAGGGATATGGGGAGAGACTGGGGAATAGAGGGATATGGGGAGAGACTGGGGAATAGAGGGATATGGGGAGTGGGGAATAGAGGAATATGGGGAGCGGGGAGAGACTGTGGAATAGAGGGATATGGGGAGTGGGGAGAGACTGTGGAATAGAGGGATATGGAGAGCGGGGGAGAGACTGGGGAATAGAGGGATTTGGGGAGCGGGGGGGAGACTGGGGAATAGAGGGATATGGGGAGCGGGGGAGAGACTGGGGAATAGAGGGATATGGGGAGTGGGGAGAGACTGTGGAATAGAGGGATATGGAGAGCGGGGGAGAGACTGGGGAATAGAGGGATATGGGGAGTGGGGAGAGACTGTGGAATAGAGGGATATGGAGAGCGGGGGAGAGACTGGGGAATAGAGGGATTTGGGGAGCGGGGGGGAAACTGGGGAATAGAGGGATATGGAGAGCGGGGGAGAGACTGGGGAATAGAGGGATATGGGGAGCGGGGAGAGACTGGGGAATAGAGGGATATGGGGAGCGGGGGGGAGACTGGGGAATAGAGGGATATGGGGAGTGGGGAGAGACTGGGGAATCGAGGGATATGGGGAGTGGGTTGGGAATGGGGAATAGAGGGATATGGAGAGCGGGTTGGGAATGGGGAATCGAGGGATATGGGGAGCGGGTTGGGAATTGGGAATGGAGGGATATGGGGAGCGGGTTGGGAATTGGAAATAGAGGGATATGGGGAGCGGGTTGGGAATGGGGAATAGAGGGATATGGGGAGTGGGTTGGGAATTGGGAATAGAGGGATATGGGGAGCGGGTTGGGAATTGGGAATAGAGGGATATGGGGAGTGGGGGTGACTGGTGTTGAAGTGGAAGGTTAGCCCTGATCATACTGAATAACCAAGCAGTCTCGAGGGCCTGTGGTCGCCTCCCATCTCTCATTCTCAGCCTGGTAAACTCCAATTGCTTCAAGTGAACTGGACCTTATTTTGTTCCTGCAGAAAATGGCCACGTGTCGCAGCAGTGTCAGCTACTCCTTTGGTGCGGTTGTCGATATTTATCTCCAGTGTATGGACAGCAGAGACAGAATTCTGGGTAGCAGCAGCAGCGAGTCTGCATCCTTCGAAAGCAGTGAAGAGGTAATCTTTCACTTTCAGCTGCTGGTTTATTGGGAATCCCACTCGCTGGGATTTCTGACGGACGGAAGAAAGTTTGCAATTGATTGGGTCCAGAACAGCTGCTTCTTCTGATTGGCCTTTCCTTAATCATTGGAACCCAGACTTGTCCAATTGGCCAAGGTTTGAGTCAGGTCCCGGGGTTCAACTCGATTTCAGGCAAACCTTAAATTCAAAGTCTTTACAATTATTCCAAGTTAATTATTTAAATATTCATTTAGAAATTTTAAATGTGTAAGAGACACTGCTGTCAAAGCTTTTCACCTTGCATTCAACAGGACAGATGCAAGAATGCCAAATTTCCAAGGGAGCAACAATTTACACTGCATGAGGAAAGGGCACTGATTGTTTGGCAAGTTGGCTTTGATTGGTTGAGGCCTTGCCATGGAGAATGCACCAGGGAACCATTGAATCGCGCACACTTTTGTTTAATTAAAAAAATATGACGCAAAGCCTGGATGTGTTCCTTTTGCCTGTCGAGGACAGGTCCCTATGCATGAATATATGGTTAGCACTGTTGCCTCACAGCACCAGATACCAGGGTTCAGTTCCGGCCTCGGGTCACTGTCTGTGTGGAGTTTGCACATTCTCCCCATGTCTGCGTGGGTTTCCTCCAGGTGCTCCAGTTTCTTCCCACAGTCCACAGATGTACAGGTTAGGTGGGTTGGCCATGCTAAATTGCTCCTTAGTGTCCCAAGATATGTAAATTAGGGGGATTAGCAGAGTAAATACTTGGGGATTCGGGGATGGGGCCTGGGTAAAATGCTCTGTCAGAGTTGTTCTAGACTCAATGGGCTGAATGGCCTCCTTCTGCACTGTAGGGATTCTATGATTTCTATGAAAACAGGCTAAGACTGGCAATCTCATTATAATATTTAAATTGCCAGTGCACCTCGTGTGAATTGGCTGCTTACCTGCCCCCATACCCCACCTCACTGGGCAGGTTGCAGTGGGTCGGGTACGTGTTTGAGGTTTTACCTCACCAGAACTCAGTGTTTGTGGGGGTTCAGAGGCCCCCCATCATTAGAGCCAGCAATGGATACAGTGCATGGGTCGGGGAAAGGAGGGGAACCAATCATTTATCTAAACAAACCCCATGTGTCTTATGAGAGGAATATTTTCATGTTGCCATCCAAGGATTCTCAAGTCAAGTATGGGCCAAGTGCTGGTAAATGGTGTTAGGTGGGGGGTCAGGTATTTCCCACGTGTCGGTGCAGGCTCGATGGGCCCAAGGGCCTCCTCTGCACTGTATGATTGCCTGATTCTAAGTATACCCCAGGCTTGAGATAGAGCAAAGCTGCTTCTTGTTTTGCCTCCACTCCAGCCTTGGGGAATAGACTTCTTCTCTCAATGTCACACTGCCATTTCTCACAATTGTTGTGGGATCTTACTGTGCAGTGTTACAGCTTCTGGCTGATTTATATTGAAGTTTTCCGCTGCATTGTCAATTGTTGATCACTTTAAGAAGTACAGGAGGGGGTTCTCAAACCCAGCAACCTCGAGACTGAGTCTGTGCCAGAATCTTGCTGCTAATCAGAATCTCAGTTCAATGACTAGAGGGTAAGTGGGATTATGAGAATCATTTCCTTTAGGCGGATGAATTTACACGGTCTGGAAGCTTCCGGATCTGTGATTCTCCTGTACATGAATCTTTGTGCAGCATCACAAGCACTGCCTCCATTACAGAAACACTGAGTTTACACTTGGACTCGATTCCCGGGTCTTATTTATTTATCACCCAAAAATATCCAATCTGATCCGGAGTCAATACATCGACAACAGCACCTCCATCACCAGGTGTGGGGTCCTGGCCAGAATTCCCCGGCCGTTCACACCCCACCAGCGCTGCCAATGAGGAAGAAATCCCAGAGAATCCCACCAGTGTGAATGGCCAGAGAATCCCAGCCCTGATCCCAAAGGAGCTGCTGGATTATCTTGGGATTCTGGTGAGTCAGATTGATGTGCATGATGGTTAAAATGGTCCTGCTTTCAGAGAGCGGGATGTGAAGAAACTTAACCTGTACCACAGCAAGAATATGGCCAGAATTCTCCAGCCATTGGCGCCGGCAGGATTCTCTGGTCCCGCCGACAGTGCATTCCTGCCCGTGGGTTACCCAGAGATATGGGGTGATATCTCTGGGAAATTGGTGGTTACCACTGCAGCCTCACAGCACCAGGGACCTGGGTTCGATTCCTGGCTTGGGTCACTGTCTGTGCGGACTCTGCATGTTCTCCCCGTGTCTGCATGGGTTTCCTCCGGGTGCTCGGGTTTCCTCTCACGGTCTGAAAGACGTGCTGGTTAGGGTGCATTGGCCGTGCTAAATTCCCCCTCAGTGTATCCAAACAGGTGCCGGAGTGTGGCAACTCGGGGATTTTCACAGTGACTACATTGCAGGGTTAATGTAAGCCTACTTGTGACACTAATAAATAAACTTTAAAACTTTCCCTTCGGGTGCTCCAGTTTCCTCCCACACTCCGAAGATGTGCGAGTTATTTGATTTGATTTGATTTATTATTGTCACATGTATTAACATACAGTGAAAAGTATTGTTTCTTGCGCGCTATACAGACAAAGCATACCGTTCATAGAGAAGGAAATGAGAGTGCACAATGTAGTGATACAGTCATAGCTAGGGTGTAGAGAAAGATCAACTTAATATGAAATATGTCCATTCAAAAGTCTGACAGCAGCAGGGAAGAAGCTGTTCTTGAGTCGGTTGATGCGTGACCTCAAAGTTTTGTATCTTTTTCCTGAAGGAAGAAGGTGGAAGAGAGAATGTTCCGGGGTGTGTGGGGTCCTTAATTATGTTGGCCGCTTTGCCGAGGCAGCGGGAAGTGTAGACAGAGTCAATGGATGGGAGGCTGGTTTGTGTGATGGATTGGGCTACATTCTCGACCTTTTGTAGTTCCTTGCCGTCTTGGGAAGAGCAGGAGCCATACCAAGCTGTGATACAACCAGAAAGAATGCTTTCTGTAGTACATCTGTAAAAGTTGGTGAGTGTTGTAGCTGACATGCCAAATTCTCTTAGTCTTCTGAGAAAGTAGAGGCGTTGGAGAGCTTTCTTAATTTTCGTGTCGGCATGGGGGGGACCAGGACAGGTTGTTGGTGATCTGGATACCTAAAAACTTGAAGCTCTCGACCCTTTCTACTTCGTCCCCATGGGTCTAGATAGGGGTTAATCAGTCAGGTTGATTGGCCATGCTAAAATTGCCCCTTAGTGTCAGGGGGACGAGCTAGGGTGAATGCATGGGGTTATGGGGATAGGGCCTGGGTGGGATTGTGGTTGGTACAGACTCTATGGGCTGAATGGCCTCCTTCTGCACTGTAGGATTCTATGATTCTATGATCCCATTGACAGCAGCGGGATTGGGCAATCCCACTGCCAGCGAACAGCACGCTGCCTTCCACCGGCGGGAAACACACGGTCGGGAGGCCAGAGAATCTTACCCAATAAGACCATAAGATGTGGGAGCAGAAGTAGGCCATTCAGCCCATCGAGTCTGCTCAGCCATTCAATGGGATCATGACTGATCTGATGTGATAATCCCCCAACTCCACCTTCCCGCCTTATCCCCATGGCCCTGGATTCTCCCTGACTGATTAAAGAGGCTCAGGTGCAGGAATAGAATGATGCGGAGCTGACAAGACTCCACTTGACCCATCCCAATGTTTTCTCAATACTCTCAGTCACAATTATGGAGGAAAGCTCCCACTGGGTTTGAGGGGTCAGTGGGGAACAGCTTTGCTGAAATTCGTTTGAAGGCACCTTTTGAATGGACCTTTGAAAAGTGGGGGGAATATTTGCATTTTCCCTGGGGGAGAATTCACAAATTACCTCTGGGACCAGGTCAACAAAATTAGCAATAACAGCAATCTGTTTGTTTGGTACCATTAGTGTCATAAAATGCCCCAATAAGGCACGTCACAGGGGCATTACAAAACAAAGTCTGATAGCGCACCAAGCAAGAAGATAGTGGGACAAGTAGGTTTGACAGGGTGTCTGAAAGGAGAAGAGAGAGGTAGAGAGGTTTGAGGACGGAATTCCAGAGGTTGGAGCCGAAGGCAGCCGGCCACGGAATCAGAGCGGGCGAGGGGCGAACAACGGGAATGTCCACTGACCTCGGGTGGGAATTTCTGGTCTCGCTCGAGCCAGGCCGTTAAAATCCCATCCAGGAACTCCAATGGAAGAGTGGTTACAATCGGGAGTGTTCAAGAGGCCAGCATGAATAAGATGCCTTGTGTCAGTAATTCAGGAATAGTTACTCAGGAGGGTGTAAGGCTGTGATGCGCACAGAACTCACAACCAGCTTCATTCCCCAGGTTCAAAACCTGTTGTTGTTTATTTATTAGTGTCACAAGTAGGCTGACATTAACACTGCAATGAAGTTACTGTGAAAACCGGCTGATTAATTTATATTTAAATTTCCTCTCGTTCAATCCTGCACTGAAGAGTTTCCCTTCGCAGCAGGGTTTGTGCAGCTTTGAATGGGACGACTTACATTCACACTCATGATTGTTTTATTCCAGATACGATACCAAATGCGGCGCCCAAGGTTCCAGGATGAACGTTATTCATCAGTAAGTCTTGAAGACTGTTCAAAATAATACATGCAGCACATTTTGTTATTCATTGCTAGGATGTGGGTGTCGCTGGCTGGGCCAGCACTTATTGCCCATCCCTAGTTGCCCCTTGAACTGAGTGTCTCACTCAGCCATTTCAGAGGGCAGTTGAGAGTCAACCACATTGCTGTGGCTCTGGAGTCACATGTAGGCCAGACCGGGTAAGGACGGCAGATTTCCTTCCCTGAAGGACATTAGTGAACCAGCTGGGTTTTTCCGACAATCGACAATGGTTTCATGGTCATCAGTAGATTCTTAATTCCAGATTTTTTTTTAATGCCGTGGTGGGATTCGAACCCGAGTCCCCAGAACATTAGCTGAGCTTCTGGGTTAATAGTCGACGAGGCCATCATCACCTCCCCTTAAGATGGGGATTGAGTAATGGTGACAGTTCCTGTCTAAAGTTGATTTTTTTCCCTGCTGGGATGTCCAAGGGTTGAGGAACAGAGTATCTGCCCTCCCTAAGGCGAGTGGGGGAACGGGGAACAGGGTGGAAAGGTGCTTGGTGGGACCCAATGTAAGATGAGTGGGGAACAGCTGGGAGTACCACGCAGTTTGACACAGGAAAGCCCCTGGGCCGCTAGGATTGAATAGGTGCTTTCACATTGATCTGCTGTGCTGTTATCCCGAATCTGCAGCTCCGTTGATGATAATAGACAGGAATACTGGGAGGGGAGTTTAACAGGAGCCGACACAATGCTTGCTAATGAGGAAGGTGAATTTCTACCCACCGTGCTGCCACGGCGTGAGTTCCATTCACCTGGAAATCTGGGACAGGTGACGGCCGAGACCCCTTCCAGAGAAAATATCAGTGATGCCCACATCCCATGAGAGAAGGAAAAGAAAAGAGAAGTTTTCTAGCCACTTTGTTCTCTCTTGAGTTCGTGGTGGGACCCCACCCCAACACCCCCCCCAACCTGTGGCCTCTCGCTAGAACAGCAACCCCCAATAAACCCCAAATGACCTGGATTCAGTTTGTTCAATATGAAGGAGCCATCCCACAAATGATTATAGATCGTGTCAGATGTCACTCTCTCACCTGTCATCCCCCTATCTGTTGGCTTGCCAGTCCTTAGGGGGCACGCACTGAAGGTGAGAGGGGGAAAGTACAAAGGAGATGCGAGGGGCAGGTTTTTTTACACAGAGTGGTGGGTGTCTGGAACGCGCTGCCAGGGGTGGTGGTGGAGGCAGATACGATAGGGGTGTTTAAGGGGTTTTTAGATAAGCTCATGAATATGCAAAGACTCGAGGGACACGGAGCAAGGGCAGGCAGAAGGGATTAGCTTAATTTGGCGTCATGTTCGGCACAACATGCAGGGCCTGTCCCTGTGCTGTACTGTTCTCTGTTCTTAAAATGACACAGTTAGTAAACTGCAAGAGTTTGGAAGTTAAATTCTCTTTGTTCTCCGCTAGGTTAACTGGGATTCCCAGAACGAACAGCAATTTCCTCAGAACCAGGTGAATGATTTTGTTTCGAGGAAGCCTGCCGCCCAGCGTAGAAACCCAAGCCGACGATTAACCTCCAGGAACAAGCCTCATCGTAAACAGGATGCGAATTCTGTGGCAGAGTAAAGCGTGATCAGAGGTGGCAGAGTACAAACCCTGATCATTGCGTTGCTTTAAAATAGAAGCTTTGCAATCTAGAATGTTCTTTCCTGTGTCTTTAATTCTGCGATTTGTAACCACGGCCTCTTTCTAGCTGTACAAGAAGTTGAAATCATAGCAATAAAGCAAGCTGATTGGTGTGTGGGTTGTCCAGCCTTGGATCTGTGGTATCTCAGCAACCTGCCATTGCTCGAAAAAAACGATCCCATCCTTTTCCAAAGAATGCTTGCAAGAGAACCAGTTCCGGTGTTTAAATTTCTGAAAGATTCCTCACAGAATGTAGTCACATGGAGAGAGTTTTGCCAGATTGTGTTTAGGGTTTGTGGTCTGTTGTACAGTGAGTCCGTGCAAGCTTTTGGACTGGTTCTTGTCAGTTGAGAGGCTCAGAGGAGAATGTTCCAGATAATTTCCATTTTTAACAATTCTTATCCTTATTTTCAAATCCCTCCATGTCCTCACCACCCTCCCTAGCATTGGCCCATCGAACACCCGCCATCTCTGTCATCTCCTCCAGCCAGGTCACAGTAACTTCATTGCTGTGTTAATGTAGGCCTACTTGTGACACTCATAAATAAACTTTCAATGAGTTCCCTCTCTGAGATCTCTGCATTTATCAGATCCTGGTTCGGATTTTGCCATCGATGGCCGTGCCTTCAGCTCCATGTGGGCCTGAAGCTCTGGAATTTCCTCCCTGACCCCTTCGCCTCTCTCTCACTCCTTTAAACCCTGGGCAAGAATTTGATCACCAGGCTGATTATTCCCTTCAGTGAATCCGTGTCAAATTGTGTTTTATAATTCCTCAGTGAAACCTGTGAAATGCTTTGTGTTAAAGATGCTCTGCAGAGTCACAGAATTACAAAACAGTTGGGGTGCAGGAGGAGGCCATTTGGCCCAAAGTGCCTGTACCTGTTCTCCAAATGAACACGATGACTTAGTTCCATTCCCCTGCCTTTACCCTGTTAACTCTGCACATTTCATTCAAATAATCACCTAACGCACTCTTCAATGCCTCAGTTGAACCTGCCTCCACCACAGGAGAAGTTTCCTCTCACATTTGTTTCTTTCGCAAATCATCTAAAATCTGTGTCCCTCTCATTCTCGATCCTTTTGCGAGCGGGAACAGTTTCTCCCTCTCTACTCTGTCCAGCCCCCTCATGGTTCTGAACTTCTTCATCAATTGTGGTTCTGGTTGTTGTTCGGGCCGAGGTTTTTCTGTATTTTTTGCCCCTCTCAGGAGATGACGTAGTTGTGTGTGTGGGAAGAGGAAGTGTGTAAAGTTTAAAGTTTATTTATTAGTGTCACAAGTAGGCTTACATTCACACCACAATGAAGTTACTGTGAAAATGCCCAGTCACCACACTCTGGCGCCTGTTCGGGTACACTGAGGGAGAATTTAGCACGGCCAGTGCACCTAACCAGCACGTCTTTTGGACTGTGGGAGGAAATCGGAGCACCCGGAGGAAACCCACGCAGAAACAGGGAGAATGTGCAGACTCCACACAGACAGTGACCCAAGCCGGGAATTGAACCCGGGTCCCTGGCGCTGTGAGGCAGTAGTGCTAACCACTGTGCTACCCACAGTGGAATGGAAGTCACTGCGGGCAAAATTTTACAGGCACCCTTTACAGGTGGGCTTGTGGGTGGGCTTGTGGGTGGGGAGTGGTGGGAGCCCAGAATATCCCTCCAGGTGGCCTACCCTTGGCCTATTGACCCTGTGCTTGAGGTGTCAGGAATTATATGGAGGCGGGGGGTTGAGGCCCACCCACCCTCAGCCCAAGTGAGGTCTGAATTACGTGAGGGCCAACTCATACCTGTCTGTAATTTGGAGGCTGGTGGAAGGAGGTCAGGGACAGGGATGATGCTGGCAGGTCAGCCTGTTCAGGCCTCAACTGGGAAGGGGAAGGGGGGAGGAGTTGTTTCCATCTCTGCCCCTTTCCCAATCCTGCATGCACCCCCCACCCCCACACTCAAAAGCTGGCCCCCTGGGTGTCCCGTCCCCCCTGGGGAGCTTTTTCCAATTCTAGCCTCCCTGCTCCTGCCCTCGCCTGGGGCCTCCCACCCTGTCTCTGTGACATGACCCCAGAGCTATCTTTGCCCTGGAACTCCCAGCAGTTAGAATCTGGGGACTGTGTGTTGTCCAAGCATTGGCCACAATTCCCAGTGGCTCTGGCAATCAGATTCCACAAGCTGCACTGCAGCAACTCATCAAGCTGCCTTCAACGACACCTTCCAAACCCCCAACCTCTACCGTCTGGAAGGACAAGAGCAGCAGATACCTGTGAACACCACCACTTGGAAGTTCCCCTCCAAGTCACTCACCATCCTGACTCGGAAATATATCGGCCGTTCCCTCACTGGGTCAAAATCCTGGAACTCCCTCCCTAGCAGCACTGTGGGTGTACCTACACCACATTGACTGCAACGGTTCACGAAGACAACTCACCACCACCTTCCCAAGCCAATTAGAGATGGGCACCCAAATGTTGGACCCAGCCAGCGACACCCACATCCTGTAAAAAGAAGATATGACAAAACCCTTTTCTCTGATTAAATTAAAATTAAAACATCCCAAGAATTTCCATGAAACTAGAAGGCTATCCCCTTTTCTAACGGACACAGTGATATTCCCCACAGAACCAGCCAGCTGGGTGCTGGATGTGTTTAAATGTTGAAGGGTAGTTGGTGAATTTTGATGCTGTTGGAGGGTGAATATTAAAACTCCCAAAACTCTCACCCTCTGCTCTGCCTGTAGCTCCTTCTCCAATAATTAAATTCATTTACAATCAGCAGTGATGGTTTCCTCTGGAACGCGGCCATTAGCTCCCACTGACAGCAGAATCTTAGCCAATGTCAATATTCGTCACCGAGGGTTCGGTTGTTGACACAAAATCTCATGAATGGTCCCACAAACCCGTGGGTTTTTTTCGCGTCAGGCTCTGAGTCCCGGGGAGGGGGAGGCGGGGGGTGGGGGGGGGGGGGGGTGCGGTTTCGGAGTTTGCCCACTTCACCTCAGTGACCATTTGATGCTCCCCATCTCAGTGCTGACTGGAACAACAAGGTTCACTGTCCTTGGAAAACGATTCATTTCGTCTTGGAGATGTTTTCGTGTTGAGAAGCTGAAGACATGTTTATTTTTATTACTTCACTTTGTGGCAACTTTGCAGCAGTGGAAATAATGCCCCAGGAATGAATAAAATAAATGAGCTCTGAGGATGGGCCTCCAAGGGTAACTAGGGATGGGCAATAATTGCTGGCCAGCATTTAGTTATCCTTGGAGGCCAGTTGAGAGTCAACCACATTACTGTGGCTCTGGAGTCACATGTAGGCCAGACCAGGTAAGGACGGCAGATTTCCTTCCCTAAAGGACATTAGTGACCCAGATGGGTTTTTCCGACAATCGACAATGGTTTCACAATCATCAGTAAGTTCTTAATTCCAGGTATTTTTTATTGAATTCAAATTCCACCATCTGCTTTGGTGGGATTTGAACCCGGGTCCCCAGAACATTAGCTGAGTTTCTGGATAAATATTCTAACAATAATACCATTAGATTGTCACCTCCCTGGTGACATTTTCCATCCTTTTCCCAAAACCCTGAAATCTTGTCAGCACTGTTGCTCCCGAACATCGCTCTCCCGGATACACATGGAATAGAAAAGGTGGCAAAATCCAGCACAAGGTTTTTACAATCCCAATCGATTAAAGAGACAACTCACAATGGCCCTCAAGTGGCCAAGCAAGGAACAACATAACCCCCATCATATACCAATGAGAGAGAGAGAGATGGCGGGGGGAATGGTGCTGTCCTGGCTAACACTTGATGACACCATTAAAAGTTGCTCAGTTTGACAGCTCTGCAGTTTTTAAATCCCAATTCGCCATTCAGATGGATCCACCTGGTTTTGTTTCTAAGTGTTCTGGCCCAATCAGGCTGCAGCTAATTCATGCAGCTCTGAACTGGAGAACAGCTCAACGCGCCTTTGGGCTAAACATTGACCCAAGCTGGATTCCCGTTCTGCCCCCTGAGAAATTTCATGGGGGCCTAAAACTTGAGCAGGCAGATAGGGCCTCGGGTTCAGCTTCTCATGGTCCCACAGACAAGGTAGCACTCCCTCGGTGCTACCCTAGTGTGGCCTACCCAGGCTATTTGCTGAGGCCGTTGTAGAATTTGAACTCCCCACTTTATAACTGAGAGCTGACAGTCTCTGGGACAGGGCAAGCGAACATTGCATCATACAGATTGTACCATAGAAAGCATTCTTTCTGGTTGTATCACAGCTTGGTATGGGGCTCCTGCTCTGCCCAAGACCACAAGAAACTACAAAGGATCATGAATGCAGCCCAATCCATCACGCAAACCAGCCTCCCATCCATTGACTCTGTCTACACTTCCCGCTGCCTTGGCAAAGCAGCCAGCATAATTAAGGACCCCACGCACCCCGGACATTCTCTCTTCCACCTTCTTCCGGGAAAAGGATACAGAAGTCTGAGGTCACAGACCAATCGACTCAAGAATAGCTTCTTCTTCCCTGCTGCTGTCAGACTTTTGAATAGACCGACCTTGCATTAAGTTGATCTTTCTCTACACCCTAGCTATGACTGTAACACTACATTCTGCACTCTCTCCTTTCCTTCTCTATGAATGGTATGCTTTGTCTGTATAGCGCACAAGAAACAACACTTTTCACTGTATACTAATACATGTGACAATAATAAATCAAATCAAATTAAATCAAATCACTGCAGCTTTAAGGTTATCTTTACTTTTGGATTTTTGCCATTTAGAAGGAAAGTTGGGATGATAAACATAATCTAAGCACCCCTCAAGGACCAGAGGAAACATTTCATCAATCCCGCCTCAACTTTCCATATTGATAAAAAGTCTCGTGCAGATAAGGAAAGCAGTTAAACATTGATAAGAATAAAACCAGAACATCTCCAGCCCGGATGGTCCACATCCCAGAATATTAAAGGAGGAAGTGACAGATGGGCTGATTAGAATTTGCAAGAACCTTTGGAAATTACAATTCCTCCAAATGATGAGAGAATAATGAATGAATGAGGCTGGTAACCTGGTTCCAGGCAGCCTCAGATATGAACTGACATTTGTGATCACTGTGTGTGACAATTGTTGTGCCCAGTAAAAGGCACGGCCTATCCATAACTTTTTAAAACACAAACTGTGCACAGTGTGGAAGCTTCTGGAAGTGGCTTTTTAAAATGAACGGTGACAGGCCGCAAAAGATGGCCGCTGAGGGTCACCTGACTCTCGGTCTGTGGATTTAAAATGGATGCACTGCCTGAAAAGGACAGATGAACACATTCCAGACCAGAGGTGTCACTACGCATCTCCCGAAACCATCCAGAAAGATATTTCCTGATTCGAATGGGTGATTTGGAAACTAAAGCAGTGATAGGGAAGGGTTATTGAGTTCTTTGAGAAGGTGACCAAAGAGGTGGATGAGGGTAAAGCAGTTGATGTGGTGTATATGGATTTCAGTCAAGCGTTTGATAAGGTTCCCCACGGTAAGCTATTGCAGAAAATACAGACGCGTGGGATTGAGGGTGATTTAGCGGTTTGGATCAGAAATTGGCTAGCTGTAAGAAGACAGAGGGTGGTGGTTGATGGGAAATGTTCATCCTGGAATTCAGTTACAAGTGGTGTACCGCAAGGATCTGTTTTGGGGCCACTGCTGTTTGTCATTTTTATAAGTGACCTGGATGAGGGCGTAAAAGGATGGGTTAGTAAATTTGCGGATGACACTAAAGTCGGTGGAGTGGTGGATAGTGCGGAAGGATGTTGCAGGTTACAGAGGGACATAGATAAGCTGCAGAGCTGGGCTGAGAGGTGGCAAATGGAGTTTAATGCAGAAAAGTGTGAGGTGATTCACTTTGGAAGGAGTGACAGTAATACAGAGTACTGGGCTAATGGTAAGATACTTGGTAGTGTGGATGAACAGAGGGATCTGGGTGTCCATGTGCATAGATCCCGGAAAGTTGGCACCCAGGTTGATAGGGTTGTTAAGAAGGCGTACAGTGTGTTAGCTTTTAGAGGGATTGAGTTTTGGAGCCATGAGGTCATGTTGCAGCTGTACAAAACTCTGGTGCGGCTGCACTTGGAGTATTGTGTACAGTTCTGGTCGCCGCATTATAGGAAGGATGTGGAAGCATTGGAAAGGGTGCAGAGGAGATTTACCAGGATGTTGCCTGGTATGGTGGGAAGGTCTTATGAGGAAAGGCTGAGGGACTTGAGGCTGTTTTCGTTAGAGAGAAGAAGGTTAAGAGGTGACTTAATAGAGGCAGACAAGATGATCAGAGGATTAGATAGGGTGGATAGTGAGAGCCTTTTTCCTCGGATGGTGATGGCTAGCACGAGGGGACATAGCTTTAAATTGAGGGGTGATAGATATAGGACAGACAGATGTCAGAGGTAGGGGTTCTTTACTCAGAGAGTAGTAAGGGCGTGGAATGCCCTGCCTGCAACAGTGGTGGACTCGCCAACATTAAGGGCATTTAAATGGTCATTGGATAAACATATGGATGATATTGGAATAGTGTAGGTTAGATGGGTTTTAGATTGGTTTCACTGGTCGGCGCAACATCGAGGGCCGAAGGGCCTGTACTGCGCTGTAATGTTCTATGTCCAATAGTCTCAGAACCCAGCCCCCAGGGTCAATGTTTGCAAACAATAGCCCAGGTTTGAGTTGATTTGATTTGATTTATTATCGTCACATGTGTTAGCATACAGTGAAAAGTGTTGTTTCTTGCGCACAACACACTGCTCTGCACAAGACTACAAGAAACTACAAAGGGTCGTGAATGTAGCCCAATCCATCACGCAAACCAGCCTCCCATCCATTGACTCTGTCTACACTTCCCGCGGCCTCGGCAAAGCAGCCGGCATAATTAAGGATCCCACGCACCCGGGACATTCTCTCTCCCACCTTCTTCCGTCAGGAAAAAGATACAAAAGTCTGAGGTCAAGTACCAACCGACTCAAGAACAGCTCCTTCCCTGCTGCTGTCAAATTTTTGAATGGACTTACCTTGCATTAAGTTGATCTTTCTCTACACCCTAACTATGACTGTAACACTACATTCTGCACTGTCTCCTTTCCTTCTCTACGAACGGTATGCTTTGTCTGTTGTGGCTAAGTAGCTTAAGCCTGATGCAATATTTGGATGGGAGCTGTGAGAAATTACACAGTAAAGCAACCAATACCTTTTAATTCTGTCGCAAAGTAACACAATAGCAACGGATGCAGCAGAAAGGACAATGATACCTTTACCTCAAGAATTGGAGACTGTAATATCAGCAGATCTCCACGCCAGAACCTTTTCAAGTTCATCACAGAAATCATAGAAATCATAGAAACCCTACAGTGCAGAAAGAGGCCACTGGGCCCATCGAGTCTGCACCGACCACAATCCCACCCAGGTCCTACCCCCATATCCCTACATATTTACCCACTGATCCCTCTAACCTACGCATCTCAGGACACTAATGGGCAATTTTAGCATGGCCAATCAACCTAACCCACACATCTTTGGACTGTGGGAGGAAACCGGAGCACCCGGAGAAAACCCACACAGACATGGGGAGAATGTGCAAACATTAATCAGTATAGTAACCTGACCTCCTGGTAACAAGGCTACAATTAATTCATTCTGTGACCGGCAGAAACTCTACCTCTTTCAGGGACCCTTCCAATGCCTCCAGTATTCCACTTCAGCGATTGAATTCACTCAACTGAGCTTCAAGAGGTCAAAACATCTTATTCATCAGACCTGCACCATGTGTTTTCCAAGATGAGCCAATCATGTGAATTGAAAACTATTCTTTCGTTATAACGTGTCCAAGCGCACTATTCTCCGGAACTGAATTTTCAGCAGGTGTTGTTTTTACTCTTTCAAGGGGTGTGAGCCTGATTGGCAAAGGCAACATTTATTCCCCATCCCGAATTGTCCTCCAGAAGGTGCTTTCCCTCTCACCTCACCCTCACTGACTGGCAACCCTCCCAGTTAAAGGTTGGGTCAATGTTTCAGCCAATATAAAGAGTGAAGGATTCTGATGACAAGAAGGTCTTCAGGAGAAACATTTCGGCCGTGGCATCATCGAGAAGGTCAATACATGAGGGTCGGGTGTAATGCGAGCCACACCATTACTGGACGGAATGGGTTCTGTTCTCTGCCTTGAGGGAATTATATTTAAATTGCACATCTGTGTTGAATATGAATAAAATATATAGAACACTATCCTCTGAAAATACGGATTGTAAAACAAAATTGTCATTATTAAATTAATTATTGATAAACCAGCCTCACATCCATTGACTCCGTCTAAACCCCACTGCCTCGGCAAAGCAGCCAGCATAATTGAGGACCCTACTCACCCGGACATTCTCTCTTCCACTTTCTTCCATTGGGAAAAAGATGCAAAAGTCTGAGGTCACGTACCAACCAACTCAAGAACAGCTTCTTCCCTGCTGCCATCGGACTTTTGAATGGACCTACCTCACACTAAGTTGATCTTTCTCTACACCCTAGCTATGACTGTAACACTACATTCTGCACCCTCTCCTTTCCTTCTCCCCTATGTGCTCTATGAATGGTATGTTTTGTCTGTATATTGCGCAAGAAACAATACTTTCCACTGGATAACAATACATGTGGACAGCAAGGTGGCACAGTGGTTAGCAATGCTGCCTCACAGCGCCAGGTTCCCGGGTTCGATTCCCGGCTTGAGTCTGTGTGGAGTTTGTACATTCCGGCTGTGCCTGCGTGGATTTCCTCCGGGTGCTCCGGTTTCCTCTCATGCTCCAAAAGCATGTGTGGGTTAGGTGCATTGGCCATGCTAAATTGACTCTTAGTGTCCCGGGATGTGTGGGTTAGGGGGATTAGCGGGGTAAATATGTGGGGTTATGGGTGGGATTGTGGTCGGTGCAGACTCGATGGGCCGAATGGTCTCCTTCTGCACTGTAGGGTTTCTATGATTCTATGTGACAATAATAAATCAAATCAAATCAAAACCAAGATAGTTATACAAAGTGTAGGATTGTGTCAGGGTACGTGTCTCTCCATCTGTCACTGGACTTAGCTCGAGATAGGTAAACACAGACAGAAATTCCAACCTTTACCCTGAAGCAATAAGTGGATTTTTATTTATGCAATTTTATTTTTTTTCTTCATATCCCTAAACGTACATTCCCAGAATCATTCCGGAAAACATCCATCCTACATCTCTGCCTTCCTGGAGATGTGCAGAACTGTGTACAATCCTCCCGCTGTGGCCCTAATGTCTCCCCCCACATCCCCGCACCTCTTCACCACTCACTCCCCGCTCCCCGCCACTTACAGCAAACCTGATCCAAGACCTTTGTTCAGGATTTAACATCTGTTTCCCTCTGGAATTTTTATCCTTTCCTTAAAATAATGTTGATTTTCTCCCAACACTCCTCCATTTCTCACCTTCTCTCCCTCCCCCCTCCCCCGTCCCACACAAACCCTGAGGCCTACACGCAGCCCGGGAGGCAGGAAGCCTGACCACAGCTTTCTGCACCACTGTCAATAATCCCCCGTCCAAAGCAAACCCCTGCGTGCTGCTCCTACGCCTGTGGAGCTGAATGGCCTCTGTTGTCAGGGATACATTGCAGAGGAAAGCTGGTTAACTCCTGTGATTTTTTTATTATTTTAAGAGTGTAGTTTCAGTCAATGTTGAGGATTTGGACATTGCTGTCATTCCCCTCTCTCTCCCATTCCTCTCTCTCTCCCATTCACCTCTCTCCCATTCCTCTCTCTCTCTCCCATTCCTCTCTCTCTCCCATTCCTCTCTCTCCCATTCCCCTCTCTCTCCCATTCACTTCTCTCCCATTCCTCTCTCTCCCATTCCGCTCTCTCCCATTCCTCTCTCTCTCCCATCCCTCTCTCTCTCCCATCCCTCTCTCTCACCCATTCCTCTCTCTCTCCCATTCCTCTCTCTCTCTCCCATCCCTCTCTCTCTCCCATCCCTCTCTCTCTCCCATTCCTCTCTCTCTCCCATCCCCCTCTCTCTCTCCCATCCCTCTCTCTCTCCAATTCCTCTCTCTGTTGAATAGTGAGATGAGGAGAAATTTCCTCACTCAGATTGTGGTGAATGTTCGGATTTCTCTTCCCCATGGGGTTGTGGATGCTTCATTGGTGAATAAATTTAAGACATACGCAAATTGATTTTTGGACTCTAAGGGAATGGGGATAGTGCGGGAAGGTGGCATTGAGGTAAATGATCAGCCATGAGTTGACTGGACGGTGGAGCAGGCTCGATGGGCTGAATGGCCTACTCCTGTTCTCATATTCCTATCTTTGACTAGTTGGGCTATAGGAACAGATCAGATGCTCGAGTTGTATAAAAAGTGCAAGAAGCTACTTAAGAGGGAAATCAGGAGGGCTAAAAGAAGACATGAGGTTGCTTTGGCAGACAGAGTGAAGGAAAAGAGCTTCTATAGGTATGTTAGGAGCAAAAGGATAGTGAGGGATAAAATTGGTCCTCTTGAAGACCAGAGTGGTAGACTGTGTATGGAACCAAAAGAGATGGGGGAGATACTAAATGTTTTTTTTGCATCCGTATTTACTGAGGAAACGGGCATGGAGTCTACGGAAATAGGGCAAACAGGTAGGGAGGTCATGGAACCTTTACAGATTAAAGGGGAGGAGGTGCTTGGTGTCTTGAGGCAAGTCAGAGTGGATAAATCCCCAGAACCGGACAGGGTATTCCCACAGACCTTGAGGGAAGCTAGTGTCGAACGTGCAGGGGCCCTGGCAGACATATTTAAAATGTCAGTATTCACGGGGGAGGTGCCGGATGATTGGAGGGTGGCTCATGTTGTTCCGTTGTTTAAAAAAGGTTCCAAAAGAAATCCGGGAAATTATAGGCCAGTACGTTTGATGTAGGTGGTGGGCAAGTCATTGGAAGGTGTGATAAGGGATAGGATCTACAAATATTTGGATAGACAGGGACTTATTAGGGAGAGTCAACATGGCTTTGTGCGTGGTAGGTCATGTTTGACCAATCTATTAGAGTTTTTCGAGGAGGTTACCAGGAAGGTGGATGAAGGGAAGGTGGTGGATGTTGTCTACCTGGATTTCAGCAAGGCCTTTGACAAGGTCCCTCATGGGAGGTTAGTTAGGAAGGTTCAGTCGCTAGGTATACATGGGGAGGTAGTAAATTGGATTAGACACTGGCTCAATGGAAGAAGCCAGAGAGTGGTTGTGGAGGATTGCTTCTCTGAGTGGAGGCCTGTGACTAGTGGTGTGCCGCAGGGATCGGTGTTGGGTCCATTGTTGTTTGTCATCTATATCAATGATCTGGATGATAATGTGGTAAATTGGATCAGCAAGTTTGCTGATGATACAAAGATTGGAGGTGTAGTGGACAGTGAGGAAGGTTTTCAAAGCATGCAGAGGGATTTGGACCAACTAGAAAAATGGGCTGAAAAATGGCAAATGGAATTTAACGCAGACAAGTGTGAGATATTGCACTTTGGAAGGACAAACCAAAGTAGAACATATAGGGTAAATGGTAGGACTCTGAAGAGTGCAGTTGAACAGAGGGATCTGGGAATACAGGCGCAGAATTCCCAAAAAGTGATGTCACAGGTGGATAGGGTCGTAAAGAGTGCCTTTGGTACATTGGCCTTTATAAATTGGAGTATCGAGTATAAAAGATGGAGTGTTATGGTAAGGTTATATAAGGCCTTGGTGAGGCCGAATTTAGAGTATTCATAGAAATCATAGAAACCCTACAATGCAGAAACAGGCCATTCGGCCCATCAAGTCTGCACCGACCACAATCACACCCAGACCCTACTCCTATATCCCTACACGTTTACCCGCTAATCCCTCTAACCTACGCACCTCAGGACAGTAAGGGGCAATTTTAGCATGGACAATCAACCTTACCCGCACATCTTTGGACTGTGGGAGGAAACCGGAGCACCCAGAGGAAACTCACGCAGATACGATTGTGTATAGTTGTGGTCATCTAGTTACAGGAAGGATGTAAATAAGGTTGAAAGAGTGCAGAGAAGGTTCACAAGGATGTTGCCGGGACTTGAGAAGCTGAGTTACAGAGAGAGATTGAATAGGTTGGGACTTTATTCCCTGGAGCGTAGAAGAATGAGGGGAGATTTGATAGAGGTGTATAAGATTTTGATGGGCATAGATGGAGTGAATGCAACCAGGCTTTTTCCGCTAAGGCTAGGGGAGAAAAAAACCAGAGGGCATGGGTTAAGGGTGAAAGGAGAAAAGTTTAAAGGGAATATTAGGGGGGGTTTCTTTACGCAGAGAGTGGTGGGAGTGTGGAATGAGCTGCCGGATAAAGTGGTAACATTTAACATTTAAGAAAAACTTGGACGGGTTCATGGATGAGAGGGGTGTGGAGGGATATGGTCCATGATTTCACTCCACGAGCTGCCTCACCTTGTCAAAGAACCACTTTCCTCCATCACCAATATTGTTATAACTGCAGCGTTTCAATGCACAGTTTGTGTCAATGCCCCAAGGAAATTTCTCCCTGGTTTCCAGCACAGGGATCCAAGGGATTAAAAAGGAGGCTCCAGGATCATTTTGGAGAGTTGGCAACTTAACAGTAACAGGATCATTCTGGAGTTATTCCCAATGGACTGAGAGAGACTTTGTACAAATCACAGATGGTCATTTCCTCTCCTCTCTCAGTTCATTATTTCATATTCTGAGGAAGAATCTCTGATCTCACCAAATCTAAACAGGGTGATGATATTGGGAGGAAGTTGTGCCCATTTTGCAGCCACTTGGCAGCAGCTGCCCCTGCCCAGGATCAGCGCACTGAGTCAATACGAGTCAGTGTTTGAATGTGGTGGAGGTGAGGATATAAAGACTGAACGCTGTAAGGAAAAGGCAGAGCGAGAGAGAGAAGCAGCTCCTTTACTCTTCGTAAGCAGCCAGCTGATCAGACAAGACACAGAATGAAATCCTTACTCCTCACCATTGCCGCAGTGCAGATCCTCCAGTGCTCAGGTAGGTACTGGAGAGAGAGAGACAGGCACCTCATAAAGCAACACCTTCTTCCCAGTGAGACTCACTGACTGAGATGTCACCAATGTGTTAGAAAGAATTGACTGGAGAATGCTGGAGTGTTTGGTACAACTTTCCTTTTCTCTCTCTACAGGAATCCCCAGCCCTAAGGCTGCTCTGAGAGTGTCAGTTGGAAAGCTGAATGAAATCACCGCCATCACCAATCTGTGTGGGATAACCCGGAGAAGAGTGAAGGATGTAAGTGTGTCCAGCTCTCAGTGCGTTTCACTGTCTAAAGTCGACAAGAAGATTGCTGCGCATTTTGTTCCTCTCTTCGTTAATTTAATCTCTCTTTATCGCCCCCCCCCCCTCCCCAGTCCCCTTGCTCCAGTTATACATCCCATAGTCTCTCCCCTCTCAGATACGCTGGCCTCTCACTTCCCCAGTCAAACCTTTCAGAATTCCTCACTCACTCTCCCTGCCTTGTTGCAGCCGTGCCAGGCTTGTGCTTCTGTTTTTAACTCTCCCACTTCCCTCCGCGCCTCTCCTGAAATCCTCCAGAGTTCTCATTCAGGCAGCTAACACTGACTAATTGTGAGCAGCAACTCCAGTTGCCTCTTCCCCTCTCTCACCACGAGCAGCTGCCACTGAACCCAACTTCCTGCAACTCTCCTGACATTTCCGACCATGGGATGAGCTTCTGAACAAACAGTGTGAGGCAGTGATTTGATTTGATTTGATTTATTATTGTCACATGTATTAGTATACAGTGAAAAGTATTGTTTCTTGCACGCTATACAGACAAAGTATACCATTCATAGAGAAGGAAAGGAGAGAGTGCAGAATGTAGTGTTACAGTCATAGCTAGGGTGTAGAGAACGATCAACTTAATGCACGGAAAGTCCATTCAAAAGTCTGACAGCAGCAGGGAAGAAGCTGTTCTTGAGTCGGTTGGTACGTGACCTCAAATTTTGTATCTTATTCCCGAAGAAAGAAGGTGGAAGAGAGAATGTCCAGGGTGCGTGGGGTCCTTAATTATTCTGGCTGCTTTGTCGAGGCAGCGGGAAGTGTAGACAGAGTCAATGGATGGGAGGCTGGTTTGCGTGATGGATTGGGCTACATTCATGACCTTTTGCAGTTCCTTGCGGTCTTGGGTAGAGAAGGAGCCAGATTAAGCTGTGATACAACCAGAAAGAATGCTTTCCATGGTGCATCTGTAAAAGTTGGTGAGAGTCGTAGCTAATATGCCAAATTTCCTTAGTCTTCTGAGTAAGTAGAGGCGTTGGTGGGCTTTCTTAAGTATAGTGTCGGCATGGAGGGACCAGGACAGGTTGTTGGTGATCTGGACACCTCAACACTTGAAGCTCTCGACCCTTTCTACTTCGTCCCCATTGATGTAGACAGGGGCATGTTCTCCTTTACGCTTCCAGAAGTTGATGACAATCTCCTTTGTTTTGTTGACATTGAGGGAGAGGTCATGCCCTCTTGACCAAGCTTCTAGCCATTGCGCCAATATCATCTTACACGCTTTGGTGTCAATTTTGGCTTTAGAACAATGCTGTGAAGTTCATCGGGATGTTTTATTACATTAAGGGTTTTATATCAGTTTAAATTGCAGTTATTAAACACAATATTCTATTGCTCTCACGCTGATGGGTGAACCAGTCCAGGGTAGGAACACGAGATACACTCAGACACTAATGACCTGTTTTCCACTCATTAGGTTTATCGCACAGGAAAATTGTCGTACAATGTGGATTTAACATTCTCTGTGAAAGAAACCGTCTGCTCCAAGAATTCCGGACTGGAATTTGATGATCCCAGCTGTCGATTCCGTTCCAAAAAGTCCGCAGTAAGTCCAGAGTTAGATTGTCACATCGATTACCTTGTGCGTATGGAGTTATAGCAGAGAAACTCAGTGCTGAGCTTGTAGTTATCAATAACTTTAATCATTTCCCTTCTGTTTTTACAGAGGAAAGGTTGGTGTAAAAGCCGTGTGGAATATTTTGCTGATGAGGTGCTGGATGTTGATGTGGAGTGCCGAGGTTTGAAGACATTTGACAGCAAAAGTGGATCATTCGAGTCGAGTGAAAACAGCATTGAGGTAATGTCACCATTCTACACATTAGGACAATGGCATTGCGACACTTTGTGTTCGGATTTCTCCAGCTGTCAGACTTTCAAACGCTTCCCTTCGAGAAGCCCTGCTGTCAGGGATGAACTATCTGAGCTGTTCTTGGTGCTTTCACAGGCAGTGAATCAGGACAGAGATTTGATCTCTTCTTCCTGTTACCAAGGAAAATAATTGCTCCTTACTGTCAGGGAGTTCACACAACCGAGTCCATGTCATCACTTTAACACTGTAAGCATCGTTCCCACTCTATCAGGGCTGAACTCTTCACTGTTCCATCAGAAACTGTCCAGATGTTTGATGACATCTTCACCAATCAACATTGAGCCCCAAAATAAAGGCAGACTACTGCGGATACTGGAACCTGAAACCAAAACAGAAAGTGCTGGAAAATCTCAGCAGGTCTGACAGCCTCTGTGGAGAGAGAATAGAGCCAACGTTTCGAGTCTGGATGACCCTTCGAAACATTGGCTCTATTCTCTCTCTAACATTGATCCCCCACTGCAACCTATCAGAAATTTAATGAGTTAATTGCCGGAATTCTACCGGCCCACATGCCACAGGAATGTGAGCGGGCCAGGGGCGGACAGTGGGAAGGTCCGTTAACCTGGGGCGGGATTTTCCAGTCTCGGATCGAGCAAGGCTGTAAAATCTCACCCAACATATCTCATTCTTCATTGAATCTCAGTTCGATCATTGATTTAAGGATGATGCTGAAACTAATGCTTTGTAAAAATCAAATCTCCACCCAGCATAAAAATATTAATCTTTTAATACAGGTGATAAACAAGCGGACCTCACGGCCAGCAGTCTATAAACGTAAGTATAAAACAGGATTTTCACCAGAGATTATTGGCACAAATTTGTTAATATCTGGATTTCTTTTGTTGCAGTGTAATACATAGAAATATAGAAACCTAGAAACCCGACAGTGCAGAAAGAGGCCATTTGGCCCATCGAGTCTGCACCAACCACAATCCCACCCAGGCCCTACCCCCATATCCCTCTAACCTACACATCTCAGGACACTAAGGGGCAATTTTAGCATGGCCAATCAACCTAACCCACACGTCTTTGGACAGTGGGAGGAAACCGGAGCACCCGGAGGAAACCCACGCAGACACGAAGAGAATGTGTAAACTCCACACAGACAGTGACCCAAGCCAGGAATCGAACCCAGGTCCCTGGAGCTGTGAAGCAGCAGTGCTAACCACTGTGCTACCGTGCCACCCTGCGAGAGTAATGAGCTTTTATTTAACTCAGTATCGTTCCAGTGTCGGGGGAGGGGGGGAATACTGAAATATTGTTGAGTCTTTTCCAGCCCCAGTTAAAGTATTCTGGGATGAGCTTCAGTCGAGGTGATTATATTTTCCGGTGAAGGTTCCTCACTGTCGAGCAATGTGAAGGCATCAGAGTCAACATTCTGAATATTTACCAGATAATAATTCCTGTGTTCCAGGAGAACACAACAGGGACACACTGATTAATAATCTCAGTCTCTGTTAGTTTATCCATCGAGCCACAACCCCACTGTCCCAGAGCTGGAATGATTATAGCTGTGGTGGGGAACAGGAGATGTTTGCTGAGGGATTCTCCATCACTCACTCACTCCATCCCAACTCGGGAATTGAAGGGGTTAACATTTTGAAAATCGAATTTCACTGGAATCTGTTATTTACGGATGAATCTAAAAGTTTATAAAAATTCAGAATGTCTCACTAACCCCCAATTCGAACCGGATAAATGTGAATATTTTTATCCAGGTGTCAAACAAATCAAAAGACTGGTCACAGCGAGGGATTTCAAACGTAAGTAGAAACGGGGATTTGTGTGGGAGAATTGTCTCTGGATCAGCAATAATAAAACATTGAGTTCAGATTGAAGTCAGCCCATCTGAAAATGACCATTCTGCTGATTGTGTTGATTGCAGGAACACAGTGATGATTCAAGAGTCCCACACTGACCCTGAATGAAACGTCTGAAAGAGCCAGCTTGGTGTCAACACAAGACCTCATTCCCATTGAAGAAGATGTTCTCAATTGTCCTTTACTCCTTCATGTATAAGGGCAGCAGGGCAGGGAGGGTGGGGTGGGGGGGGCAGCGGTGGGGTGGGGGGGCGGGGTGGGGGGCCTGGGGTTCCTGACTGTACATTTCACTGTAACTGGGAGATTCTATTGTTTGTAAATGTTCTGTCCTTTGGTGTGTGTTGTTGTTGTATTCTGTGGATCATAATAAAAGTGTGAAGAGAATATTTCCTGATGTTCCTCCAGATGTTGCTGTTGCTTTCACTGATTGGTTGGGAGCTCAGAACGCTGGGAGCAGCCTATCACACACTGGGACCACTTTCCCCAGTCTCCGGGGAGCTGCTCAGGGATTGGGGCTTCACGGTTTTTAGCCAAGTGTCGGGAGGGGGATAATTAGCAACTGATGGAAACAGTTTATTTTATTAATGTGGAGTGGCCAATTCCGGGGCTCTGTGACAATCTGTGGGAATCGCAGCGGGAATCAGGGCGGGCGGGACAGGAAAACTCGGAGTCAGGCCCACAGTTGGAATTCCAAAACGCAGTCTTCCCCACAGCCTCTTCATGGGGGGTCATGGCAGGGTCATGGCAGGTTCATGGTGGGATCATGGCAGGGTCATGGCAGGGTCATGGTGGGGTCATGGCAGATTCATGGCGAGGTCATGGCAGGTTCATGGTGGGGTCATGTGGGGTCATGGCAGATTCATGGCAGGGTCATGGCGGGGTCATGGTGGGGTCATTCCTCTTTCCCCAGGGGTGTCCGAGTTTCTTTTAAATACAGCGCTTGGACATGACAGTGGGGCAGCCGACCTCCTGTCTGACCCGCCCCGAGATTCAACAAGAACCTCACGGCTGCATAATTAATGAGCTGAATATCTCTCCATTTGGCACATTTAGCCGCTACGCTCTGAGACGGGAATCCCTCTGACATCCCGTCCCCGACACGGAACTTAGTCTGGGACAGCAAGATTCCGCCCTCTGAGTGAATTCCTGCAGCTTGTGTGAGAGTGAAGTGTGAATGTTGTTGAACCGTGCGATTTGGGAATATTGGTCTTCAGAGTGGGTTTAGCTTTAACAAAGTCCAGTTCATTCGGGACCCGGTCCCCAGTTAAAGTCATTGTTAAATCTCTTAATGCCGAGGTGTCTCCTCCAGAACGACTCTGCAGCCGGGGCTCAAGGAACACAGATCTATCTTTGTTCGGCCTACTCGCTCCACACTCCAAACGTTGACTCTCCACTCAGGGCGGTTCCTAACCAGCTCACCCCCACACCAGGTCACATGACCTGTTCCCTTAAAGGGACCACGCCTCAACATACACAACAGTTATCATTTGACATTTTCAACAACAAACTAATTCTGTCATAGCTGGCCTCAGAATATAAAACAATTTCTGTCTTCAAGGGCCAGAATTTACAGCCCCGCTCTCCCAAAACTGTAAAATCCCGCCTGAGGTCAACGGACCTTTCCATTGTCCGCCTTTCGCCCACTCCGATTCCCGTGGCGGGCGGGGTGGGAAAATTCCACCCAGCTCTCCATCGCCACCAATCCTCAGCTGCTTCCTGTTTCAATCCTGACCGAATCCACCCACATTCCTCTTCCCAACAGCAGCAGCTTCCCGATTGGTGGATGAGATCTCACCGAATATCCACTTTGCATCTTCCGGAATCCACATTCTCTCGCGAAAGGGATCGAGGGATATGGCGGGGGAAGGGGGGGAATCAGGATATTGAATTCGATGATCAGCCATGATCAGAATGAATGGCAGAGCAGGTTCGAAGGGCCGAATGGTCTCCTCCTGCTTCTAGTTTGGATGTTTCTATATTACTGCCTCACATGGCTAACAGGACACTGGCTGTCCGGGATGTGTAAGTACCTGCTACTACAGAGTGATATCCACCAGGAACCTGACCTGTCAGCAAAAGAGGAGAATCAGTTGATTCTGTGCAGTGACTGCCAGTTTGTCTCCTCCCTGCTCTGAGAGATCTGTCTGATTTCTTTCATGATGTGGAGATGCTGGCGTTGGACTGGGGTAAACACAGTAAGAAGTCTCACAACACCAGGTTAAAGTCCAACAGGTTTATTTGGTAGCACAAGCCACTCGCTTTTGGAGCCACTACCACTACCAGCCACTACCTTTCGATACACATCTCTTTAACCTGTGCTTAACCCTCTCTCCACTCACATTGTCTGTACCTTTAAGACTTGATTACCTGTAAAGACTCGCACTCCAACCACTATTTTGTAAATTGAGTTTGTGTCTTTATATGCCCTGTTTGTGAACAGAACTCCCACTCACCTGACGAAGGGGCAGCGCTCCGAAAGCTTGTGGCTTGTGCTACCAAATAAACCCGTTGGACTTTAACCTGGTGTTGTGAGACTTGTTACTGATTTCTTTCACCCAGAGTGTGAGAGACACTTGGATCTATCGGTGTGAAACTCCCATTGACTTCTGTCCAAATCAACCCCGATTATCAGAGGTAGAAAATGGTGGAGGAATGTCTTCCGAGAGCAGGGAACGCTGACAGCTCCTGAGAGGCACTTTGCTGAAAAGCTCTGGAGCCGGGAGGCTGTCGTTCTGAAGGCCGATTGGGATGGACTTGCTCCTGTGTCGTTCTTTGTGTCTGTGGACTGCAGCTTGTGTGGGTGTCGAAGTGTGAACTGTGAACTCGATACAGCAGCGAGAGAGAAGAGTCACAGTGCAGACACTATCCTCCCGGTTCATTATCATCAGTGAAGTTGGGGAAGGGTCACTCCTTGTGTGATTGATGCAGAGAAGCAGAAAGTGTGAGGAAAGATATCTGTAAAAAGACTCCATGTTTCTCTATTCTCGACTGTTCCTGAATCTGTTCACATTGAGAATAAACCTGTCCTGTTATTCTGAGTAAATCAGACTCGGGGCGGGTCAGACAGGAGGGTGGCTGCCCCATTCTCATTTCCGGGCACCATATTGAAAAGGTACCCGGACACCCCCTCCCTCAGCACCCCCGCCCACGCCACCCCCCGCCCACGCCACCCCCCTCCCCCACCACCCCCCTCCCCCACCACCCCCGCCCACGCCACCTCCCTCCCCCACCACCCCCCTACCCCCCCGCCCACGCCACCCCCGCCCACGCCACCCCCCGCCCACGCCACCCCCGCCCACGCCACCCCCCGCCCACGCCACCCCCCGCCCACGCCACCCCCGCCCATGCCACCCCCCGCCCACGCCACCCCCCGCCCACGCCACCCCCCGCCCACGCCACCCCCGCCCACGCCACCCCCTGCTCACGCCACCCCCCTCCCCCACCACCCCCGCCCACGCCACCCCCCGCCCACCATCACAGAGCGAGCTGGCTGGATCCTAAAGGACATCGCTGCGAGACTGGGATTGCAGCAGGAGGTGAGGGAACCAACAAGAGGGAAAAACATACTTGACCTCATCCTCACCAACCTGTCTGCCGCAGATACATCCGTCCATGACAGTATCAATAAGCGTGACCACCGCACAGTCCTTGTGGAGACGAAGCCCTGCCTTCACATTGAGAATAACCTCCATCGTGTTGTGTGGCTCTATCACCGTGCTAAATGGGACAGACTTCGAACCGATCCAGCAACTCAAGACTGGGCATCCAGGAGGCGCTGTGGGCCATCAACAGCAGCGGAATTGTACTCCAGCACAATCTGTAACCTCATGGCCCGGCATATCCCCCACTCAACCATTACCATCCAGCCAGGGGATCAACCCTGGTTCAATGGAGAGTGCAGGAGGGAATGCCAGGAGCAGCACCAGGCAGACCTAATATTGCAGTGTCGCCCTGGTGAAGCTACAACACAGGACTACCTGTGTGGAAACAGCATGAGCAGCAAGTACTAGACTGGGATAAGTGACCCCATAACCAATGGATTAGATCCAAGCTCTGCAGTCCTGCGATATCCAGTTGAGAATGGTGGTGGACAATGAAACAACTCACTGGAGGAGGAGGCTCCACAAATATCCCCATCCTCCATGATGGAGGAGCCCAGCTCATCAGTGTGAAAGATGAGGCTGAAACATTCTGTGGTGATTGTCCCTTTAATGACAACACAGCAGAGTAAGGGTCACCTGACCTGGGTGACCAATCGGGACAGAGTGTGGAATCACAGCATGGTAAGAGAGGCTCCGAGACGGAGAAACATTTTGGGAGCGAGCGACAGCCCCGAGGCTGCTGTACAATTCTTATTCAGAAATACCGGGAGCGATTCCCCCATCGAGCCCCGCAGCTTTCCTGGCGGGTCGGGATGGGAAAATCGCGGCCTTTTTCCAGGATTTGCGCATTCGCCGGGAACACATGCACATCTCCCAGAGCCGGAGAACAGTCGGAGACCAGACCCCGCTGGAAACCGGCAGGAAGACAGGTCAGTGATTTCAATCCTTTTTTAATGTATTTTAAATATATTTTCAATATCATTATCGGGAACTTTCGGGTCCTGATTGAATCTCCCACCCTGCCAGGAATACTTCATTCAGGGTTCAGACAAGCTCCCCACATTCGCGGAACGAGCGGGAGACCCTGCCGGAATGAAGTGGGGGGGCAATCGGGGGGCGGGGGTGCCACCTGGGCATGGTCATGCTGGCAGTGCCAGCCTGTGCCCCCTGCACTGCCCAAGGGGTAAAGTGCCCATGCTCAGGGGGCACCATAGCACTGCCCATCAGGCATCGGGCAGGGCCAAGGGGGTGGGGCCTATTGTGGGAGGGGCCTAGGGGCAATTGGTGGGGGTGGGGGGTCCTGCTGCCACTCTGCATGGGGATCGGTCTGGGATGGAGGGAGGGCAGCGATTGGGCCGGGCTGGAGGGGGGGGGTGGGATGGTCTGCCGGGGGGTGGGTGCCTGCCTCGTGAGGGGAGTCAGACTCCGGAGGGGCAGCACTGCGGGGGTCCCGGGCTGGCCAGCGATCGAGGAGACTGGGAGATCGGGGCCACTGCGCATGCGCAGAGTTCCAGAAGTGTCAAACTGCGGCGTGAATAGATCCCGCCCCCCTGGGATTTTAATGAGATTCACGACTGGGACCTCTGCAGTGCACAGAGAGCGGAGATTCAGGTGAGAAGCTGAACTGAGAAAACAGTCGGGATCCAGAACAGTTTTCCCATCAATTCAGCGCTTTTGGGAGAATCGCCCCCACCTTTCATGTTCACTAATGTAGTTTGTGAAAGTACATCTTTACACATTCGCAACAATCTTCAGCCACAAGTGCCGAGTGGATGATTCATCTCAGCCTCCTCCAGAGGTCCCCAGCATCTCAGATGCCAGTCTCCAGCCAATTCGATTCACTCCACGTGATATCAAGCAACGGTTGGAGGTGCTGGATACTGCAACGGCAAAGGGCCCTGATAACATTCCGGCAATAGTACTGAAGACTTCTGCTCCAGAACTTGCTGACAAGTGGTCTGTAACATTTGTGCCACACAAGTGCCAGGCAGTGACCATCCCCAACAAGAGACAATCTAACCATTGCCCCTTGACATCCAATAGAATCCCCCACTATCGACATCCTGGGGGTTACCATTGACCAGACACTGAACTAGACCAGCCATGTAAATACTGTGGCTACAAGAGCAGGTCAGAGGCTGGGAATCCTGAGGAGAGTAACTCACCTCCTGAATCACCAAAGCCTGTCCACCATCTACAAGGCACAAGTCAGGAGTGTGATGGAATACTCCCCACTTGCCTGGATGGGTGCGGCTCCAATAACACTCAAGAAGCTTGATACCATCCAGGACAAAGCAGCCTCGCTTGATTGGCACCACATCTACAAACACCCACTCCCACATGAACAGTGGCAGCCGTGTGTGCCACCTGCAAGATACACTGCAGGAACTCACCAAGGCTCCTCAGGCAGCACCTTCCAAACCCACTACCACTACTATCTAGGACAGAGCAGCAGACACATGGGAACACCCCCACCGCCTGCAAATTCCCCTCCAAGTCACTCACCATCCTGACTCCGGAATATATCAGCTGTTCCTTCACTGTCACTGGGTCAAAATCCAGGACACCCTCCCTAACAGCACTGTGGATGTACCGACACCTCAACAACTGCAGCAGATTAAGGAAGCAGCTCATTCCACTCTTTCAAGGTCAATTAGGGATGGGCTACAAATGCCGGCCCAGCCAGCGATGTCCACATCCTGTAAATGAATCAAAAGGAAATCTAATGGACCCTCTGGGAAATGTCTCCTTCAGTTCCAGAACATTCTCCAGCCCTCAGGATATCAAACTGAGTGATTGTTGACACAGACACCTCTCTGTCGCGGCGGCAAAAGCTTCCCGAACTCTCTGTTATTCTCATTGTAAGCCTCAATATAGATACAGGAAAGAGAAATGCAAATCGTATTTCTGCATCCAAAACTCATCCTCCTGTAGCTCCTTCTCCAATAATTAAATTCATTTACAATCAGCAGTGATGGTTTACGCTGGAACGCGGCCATTAACTCCCACTGACAGCAGAATCTTAGCCAATATCAATATTCGTCACCGAGGGTTTGGTTGTTGACAAGAAATCTCGTGAATGGTCCCACAAACTCGTGGGTTTCTTTGGCGTCAGGCTCTGAGTCCCGGGGGGAGGTGGGGAGGCGGGCGGGGGGGGGGTGCGGGGGGGGGGTGGGGGAGGGGTGCGGTTTCAGAGTTTGCCCACTCCACCTCAGTGACCATTTGATGCTCTCCATCTCAGTGCTGACCGGAACAACAAAGTTCACTGTCCTTGGAAAACGATTCATTCTTGTTGTTCAGAGACACTTGGATGTACAAGGAACGTAGCAAGTTAGCATGCAGGTGCAGCTAGGAAGGTAGGTTACATGTTCACCTCTATCGCAAGTTGTCGTGGGGGTTTCTTTTTCGAAAAGGTGGCCAATGTCTCAAAGCTTAGACTCTATTTAAAAACTCGCAAAAGGCAAAATCTCTCTTCAAACGATGTAGCAAAATATATTTTAAACACAAAAATCATACAAGACAAACAAGACATTAATGTACAGCCTTTCGGAGGTCTCCAGAGGGTCAGATCGCTCAGGTACAGAACTGTGAAACCTCTCCAAAGATCTGAGGCACTCAGCCCAAATACAGAACAATTATACCTTTCGTTATCTAAGATACACCTCCTCATTAACTCAGAATCAATTTCATTTAGTGTTAACATGTCAGTCCAGTTTTTGACAAAGTATCTCAGTTAATTGCAATATGCCACTCGATATTTCATTTGTCCATTTAATTCCACACATCTTCCCATTTTGGCTAAACCCACCTCCTGGTTGCTAAGTAACTATGGACGCTTTCCATACCTGAACCTTTCTGACAGGCACATCGCCGAGACAGGGAGATACGTGTCTTTCTGGGCCCCAGAAAGACATTTTCTTCCGCCTGGACAATGCATGCCCCGATAATGTTCCAACATTTATCCCCAGACATGAAACTGCTCATGTTTACTTTTGCTGACGATTGAATTCCCAGTTCTGAAGCTCTGACCTGACCAGTCCACTTTGCAGCATCTGTTCTTTCTGACTGAGATCAACAATACATTTTAGAGATGAAAATACATTCAATACTTTGATATATATACTTTAAAATCAGATTCATTTGTTTCATACTCTTATTGCATTCACATATGAGCAAACTGTCAACATTAATTTGTAACAAAGAATCATTTCACCCCTTCCAGTTACCCTGTCACTGAAAAGACCACATCTGTCCGTGAATCTAACTGGCTGATTTAAAATTCCCTTCCACACAAGTGTATTGGGGCGCAGGAATCAGGAAGCCTTGTTACAGTTGTGCAGGGTTTTGATAAGACCACATGTGGAGTAGTGTGCACAGTTTTGGTCTCCACATTTGAGGAAGAGGACACAGTCTCAGGATACAGGGCTGGTCATTTAGGACTGAGGTGAGGAGAAATCTCTCCACTCAGAGGGTGGTGAATCCTTGGAATTCCCGACCCCAGAGGATTGTGGGTGCTCCATCGTTCAATATATTTAGGGCTGGGACAGACAGATTTTTGGTCTCTGAGGAGTGGGCGGGAAAGTGGATTTGAAACCAAAGATCAGCCATGATAGTATTGAATGGGCCGAGTGGTCTACTCCTGCTACCATCTAAAACAAAGAACAACGGAAATTACAGCACAGGAACAGGCCCTTCAGCCCTCCAAGCCTGCACTGACCACGGTGCCCGACTGAACTAAAACCCTCTACCTTCCGGGGACCATATCCCTCTATTCCCATCCTATTCATGTATTTGTCAAGATGTCCCTAAAAACTCACGATTGTATCTGCTTCCACAAACTCCCCCGGCGACGGTTTCCAATATCCACCTCCCTCTGTGTAAAAAACGTGCCTTGTACATCTCCTTTAAACTTTGCCCCTCGCACTTGTTTTGTGTTCGGATGAGTTCTGTCCAATTAGGGGTTAAATTAAATTAGCAACAGGAAATGGGGAGCTGCAAATTCCTCCAAAAATACTGCGATATTCAGATCTTTCAAGTTTGGTGCAAGTTCTGAAATTAATCATCATTTACGCTCACGGGGTATTCATTAAATTATTGACCAAATATAATGAACATTTCTGTGCAGATGTTGACACCTGTTTCCCTGTGGGATTTTTATCATTTCCTTCAAATAATGTTGATCATCTCCCAACACTCCTCCATTTCTCACCCTCCCCCCTCCCACACAAACCCTGAGGCCTACACGCAGCCCGGGAGGCAGGAAGCCTGACCACAGCTTTCTGCACCACTGTCAATAATCCCCCGTCCAAAGCAAACCCCTGCGTGCTGCTCCTACGCCTGTGGAGCTGAATGGCCTCTGTTGTCAGGGATACATTGCAGAGGAAAGCTGGTTAACTCCAGTGATTCCATCGTTCCCTCACTGACACAGCTCACAGCTGCAGATGCTGCACTCACCTGAACTTGTCGAGTGATGGAGCTTTCATCAGGCGCTCAGTGTGTGAACTAACGTTGCACAAAGTGAGGATCAACTCACCCTCACTCTGGACACTGGAGTCAACTGGCCACGGTCCTTGGATTGGAGCCTCTGGCCTTTAGCAGTGAGATTGAGAATGGAGGTGGATGGTTATCTGGGGTTTAGTGAAGATAAACAAGAATAAAATTTCTCTCTCAGTGAAGGCCACACCCCATGAATAAATGTAAAAATACCCACACCAGTGCCTGATTTGGTGAGAGGTGATTGTAAACTGTAGATAGATAAGATAACTCAAGATAGATAAGTCGCCGGGTCCGGATGGGATGTACCCCAGGTTACTGTGGGAGACGAGGGAAGAGATTGCAGAGCCTCTGGCGATGATCTTTGCGTCGTCGATGGAGACGGGAGGGGTGCCGGAGGATTGGAGGATTGCGGATGTGGTTCCTATTTTCAAGAAGGGGAATAGGGATAGCCCAGGAAATTATCGACCGGTGAGTCTAACCTCAGTGGTTGGTAAGCTGATGGAGAAGATCCTGAGGGACAAGATTTATGAGCATTTAGAGAGGTTTGGTATGCTCAAGAATACTCAGCATGGCTTTGTCAAAGGCAGATCGAGCCTGGTGGAGTTCTTCGAAAATGTGACTAAACACATTGACGAAGGGAAAGCGGTAGATGTGGTTTATGTGGATTTTAGCAAGGCGTTCGATAAGGTCCCCCATGCAAGGCTTCTCGAAAAAGTGAGAGGGCATGGGATCCAAGGGGTTGCTGCCCTGTGGATCCAGAACTGGCTTGCCCAAAGGAGGCAGAGAGTGGGTATAGATGGGTCTTTTTCTAATTGGAGGTCGGTCACCAGTGGTGTGCCCCAGGGATCTGTTCTGGGACCCTTGCTGTTTGCCATTTTAATAAATGACCTGGATGAGGAAGTGGAGGGATGGGTTGGTAAGTTTTCCGATGACACGAAGGTTGGTGGGGTTGTGGATAGTCTGGAGGGATGTCAGAAGTTACAGAGGGACAGAGATAGGATGCAAGACTGGGCAGAGAAGTGGCAGATGGACTTCAACCCAGATAAATGCGTCGTGGTCCATTTTGGCAGGTCGAATGGGATGAAGGAGTACAATATAAAGGGAAAGACTCTTAGTACGGTAGAGGATCAGAAGGACCTTGGGGTCCGGATCCATAGGACTCTAAAATCGGCCCCGCAGGTGGAGGAGGTGGTTAAGAAGGTGTATGGTGTGCTGGCCTTTATCAATCGAGGGATTGAGTTTAGGTGTCCAGGGATAATGATGCAGCTATATAAGACCCTCGTCAGACCCCACTTGGAGTACTGTGCTCAGTTCTGGTCGCCTCATTACAGGAAGGATCTGGAAAAAATTGAAAGAGTGCAGAGGAGATTTACAAGGATGTTGCCTGGATTGAGTGGCATGCCTTATGAGGATAGGCTGAGGGAGCTCGGTCTTTTCTCCTTGGAGAGACGTAGGATGAGAGGAGACCTAATAGAGGGATATAAGATGTTGAGAGGCATAGATCGGGTGGACTCTCAGAGGCTTTTTCCCAGGGTGGAAATGGCTGCTACGAGAGGACACAGGTTTAAGGTGCTGGAGGGTAGGTACAGGGGAAATGTTCGGGGGAAGTTTTTCACTCAGAGGGTGGTGGGCGAGTGGAATCGGCTGCCGTCAGTGGTGGTGGAGGCAAACTCAGTTGGGTCTTTTAAGAGACTCCTGGATGAGTACATGGGACTTAATAGGATGGAGGGTTACAGGTAGGCCTAAATGGTAGGGATATGTTCGGCACAACTTGTGGGGCCGAAGGGCCTGTTTTGTGCTGTAGTTTTCTTTGTTTCTATGTTTCTATGTAACAGAGAGTGAGTATATGTTAGGGATTTACAGTGTGGTGTGAGCCCCTCACCACGTGAAGGTTTATTTTCTGAGGTAAGTTTGCTCTGAATTCTTTTGAAACTCTCAGCTGCACCGTGCCAAGTGAGAAACCAGCAAACTGTGTTGGTGTTTTCCTGTACGTGACTGGGAACTGGGAACCGTGTCCCACAGACCACAGAGGGGCAGATAGAGAGACTCCGTGGATCAGATATCGGACAGAGTTTTGGCCGTGTAAACACACAGCTCCCAGAATACCAGAGAAAACTGACGCCCACACAATGACCAACACAAGCAGAAATACCCAACTGTATGCGATCTTCACTACGTGTCTGTAAGACAGCTTCCATTTACCAAATACTGTCATTGCAACACCCGATTTAACACATTTAAAATAAATAAGTTACAATTCATGATAAATACTCATAACTGGAAATTCTTGTTTGTTCTTTGTGTTGTGTGATTTGGGGCAGGCGATGGCCCAGTGGTATTATCGCTAGATTATTAATCCAGAAACTCAGCTAATGTTCTGGGGACCCGGGTTCAAATCCCGCTACGGCAGATGGTGGAATTTGAATTCAATAAAAAATATCTGGAATTAAGAATCTACTGATGACTGGGGAACCATTGTCGATTGTCAGAAAAACCCATCTGGTTCATTAATGTCCTTTAGGGAAGGAAATCTTCCGTCCTTACCTGGTCTGGCCTACATGTGACTCCAGAGCCACAGCAATGTGGTTGACTCTCAACTGGCCTCCAAGGATAACTAAATGCTGGCCAGCAATTATTGCCCATCCCTAGTTACCCTTGGAGCCCATCCTCAGAGCTCATTTATTTTATTCATTCCTGGGGCATTATTTCCACTGCTGCAAAGTTGCCACAAAGTGAAGTAATAAAAATAAACATGTCTTCAGCTTCTCAACACGAAAACATCTCCAAGACGAAATGAATCGTTTTCCAAGGACAGTGAACCTTGTTGTTCCGGTCAGCACTGAGATGGGGAGCATCAAATGGTCACTGAGGTGGAGTGGGCAAACTCTGAAACCGCACCCCCCCCCCCCCCCCCCCACCCCCCGCCTCCCCCTCCCCGGGACTCAGAGCCTGACGCGAAAAAAACCCACGGGTTTGTGGGTCCATTCATGAGATTTAGTGTCAACAACCGAACCCTCGGTGACGAATATTGACATTGGCTAAGATTCTGCTGTCAGTGGGAGCTAATGGCCGCGTTCCAGAGGAAACCATCACTGCTGATTGTAAATGAATTTAATTATTGGAGAAGGAGCTACAGGCAGAGCAGAGGGTGAGAGTTTTGGGAATTTTAATATTCAATAAATTCAATAAAAAATATCTGGAATTAAGAATCTACTGATGACTGTGAAACTATTGTCGATTGTCAGAAAAACCCATCTGGTTCATTAATGTCCTTTAGAGAAGGAAATCTGCCGTCCTTACCTGGTCTGGCCTACATGTGACTCCAGAGCCACAGCAATGTGGTTGACTCTCAACTGCCCCCTGAAATGGCCGAGTGAGACACTCAGTTCAAGGGCAACTAGGGATGGGCAATAAATGATGGCCCGGCCAGCGACACCCAAGTCCCAGAAATGAATAAATTAAACTACCCAAGTTGGGGTTACTAAATGGTACTCATGTAGAACTCAGCTTGTACAAGGCAATGGATAGGACACAGTAATCTGGGGATGTTGGAACCATGAAGAGTGCAATGGATGGAGTGATGAGAATGCCGTAAGGATCAGAAATCACAATGAGGAGAAACCGGGACCCTTTAAGGGCATAAGCTGTAAGATATAGGAGCAGATTTAGGCCACTCGGCCCATCGAGTCTGCTCCACCATTCTATCATTGCTGATAAATTTCTCAACCCCATACTCCCGCCTTTTCCCCATAACCTTTGACCCCCTTACCAATCAAGAACCTATCTCTCTCTGTCTTAAATACACTCAATGACCCGGCCTCCTCTGTGGCAATGAATTCCACAGATTCACCACCCTCTGGCTGAAGAAATTCCTCCTCATCTCGGTTCTAAAGGGTTGTCCCTTTACTCTGAGGCTGTGCCCTCGGATCCGAGTCTCTCCCACTAATGGAAACATCTTTCCCAGGTCTACTCTATCCAGGCCTCTCAGAATCCTGTAAGTTTCAATGAGATCCTCCCTCATCCTTCTAACCTCCATCGAGTACCGACCCCGAGTCCTCAGACGCTCCTCATACGTCAGGCTTCTCATTCCCGGGAGTTACACTGGAGCGAAAAACATTATTCAACAGGAATTTTTCAAGATTATGAAGAGTTCCGATAGGGTGAATAAAGAGACAATTTCCTCTCAGTGGAGAGTCAAGGGGGTATAAAACTGTCACTGAGAGAATGAGATGAAAGATGAGGAGATGGTTATTTATGTAGAGTTAACGAAATTCACCCTGCTTTACCACATGACATGGATAAGCCACTGAGAATAGCACATTTAGAGGGAAAAAGTATTAAAACTATATTCTTTCTGCAGGATACAGAGATCTGGAGAGACAGAAATGTACTGGGTTTAGCTTTGTTCCAGCACAGGCATGATGGGCGCAACGGCCTCGTATGGTGCTGCAGGAGGACTCTGCATTTTTCTTTCTTGTTACAATGGGCTGGAGTGAACATGGGGGGTTGGCTCCGTGCACCCCAGCGTAAATATTTGGGGCAAACCCCCCTCCCCTGGCCTGGCTCGCCTCGTGTTCATTTCACAGCTGATGGGAGCACATTGGTCCGGGCCGGGCTGGATGGTGGACTTGGGAAGGGAAAGTGTTTGGGGGAGGGGAGATTTCAGTTGGCACAAGGGACCCGCAAGTCAGGCATGCCCCTCCACTGGCAACCTGGTGAGTCCGGCCTGATGTGGAGATGCCGGCGAACCAAATAAACCTGTTGTTGTGAGACTTCTTCGAGTCCTTCCTGGCCAGGCTGCAGATTGGACAAGGTCTCCCTTGCTGCTTGTTAAATCAGAATGGAGTGGGAAGGGGCCTCCAGTGAGGGTTAATCACCCACTTCAAGGCCTCAATTGCTCCACAGCTGGACAGACCTCTCTTACGATCCATAAATTCATGCCAGGGGTGGGCATTCCACCAATGGCACGGCATTCCATTCCATCGCTGTACCCACTGGATCCTGCCGCCGCCAGCCCACCCTTGTTTAATCAGAGCACAGACATGAATCCAGTGAAAACTGGAACTTTCCCCCAGGTCACTCACAGCCAAATCCCAGAAATTATTTTCCAATTGCCGGAAACTCCAGGGCAATCCAGGAAGGTCGGCAGCCGACTGCAATGTGATAATTCACCAAGGGATATTCACACAGTGCGTTCAGCTCAGAGAAATTCCCAAGGTGCAGCATCCTGACATTATCAAAGCAAATCAGATCCTAACGTGAGGTCAGATGGACAAAAGCTCGACCACAGAGATTGCTTTGAAGGGGAATCGTAAAAGAGAGAGAGATTTCTAGCGGGAGTTTCAGAGCCTCGGGCTCAGGTATCTGAGGGCCCAGTCACTGAGGTGGGTGATTAGAACCAGGGATGTCCAAGAGGGCAGAGTTAGCGTTGGATCAAGATCCCGGAGTGTTGTGGAACTGCAGGAAGAGGATGAAACCCGGGGAGGAATCTGAAACAAGGGAAAGGGTTTGAAATTTGAGGCATTTCCGAATGGAAGTGATGTCGGTCAGAGAGCACCAGCGGGGAGCGGAATCGGTGTGAGTTAGGACACGGGCAGCAGGATTCCGCCTGAGGTCAGGTTTATGGATCGAGGGCAGAATGTGGGAGAACAGCCAGGAGCGAGTTGGAATAGTCGATTCTCGGCTGAATAGCGGCAGGAATGAGAGTTTGTGATGAGCCCAGGCAGGGGTGAATTCGGGAAACGTTAGGCAGATGGGAAAAGGCGGTTTTAGTGATGGAGCAGAGATGTGGTCGGAACGTCACCTCAGTGCGTTACACCAGGCGACTGAGAGAGACTTTGTACAAACCACAGATGGTCATTTCCTCTCCTCTCTCAGTTCATTATTTCATATTCTGAGGAAGAATCTCTGATCTCACCAAATCTAAACAGGGTGATGATATTGGGAGGAAGTTGTGCCCATTTTGCAACCACTTGGCAGCAGCTGCCCCTGTCCAGGATCAGCGCACTGAGTCAATATGAGTCAGTGTTTGAATGTGGTGGAGGTGAGGATATAAAGACTGAACGCTGTAAGGAAAAGGCAGAGCGAGAGAGAGAAGCAGCTCCTTTACTCTTCGTAAGCAGCCAGCTGATCAGACAAGACACAGAATGAAATCCTTACTCCTCACCATTGCCGCAGTGCAGATCCTCCAGTGCTCAGGTAGGTACTGGAGAGAGAGAGAGAGACACCTCATAAAGCAACACCTTCTTCCCAGTGAGACTCACTGACTGAGATGTCACCAATGTGTTAGAAAGAATTGACTGGAGAATGCTGGAGTGTTTGGTACAACTTTCCTTTTCTCTCTCTACAGGAATCCCCAGCCCTAAGGATGCTCTGAGAGTGTCAGTTGGAAAGCTGAATGAAATCACCGCCATCACCAATCTGTGTGGGATAACCCGGAGAAGAGTGAAGGATGTAAGTGTGTCCAGCTCTCAGTGCGTTTCACTGTCTAAAGTCGACAAGAATATTGCAGAGTGCAGTTAGACACTGATTATTAAACAGGACCAGAATATTCTATTGCTCTCACACTGATGGGTGAACCAGCCCAGGGTAGGAACACGAGATACACTCAGACACTAATGACCTGTGTTCCTCTCATTAGATTAATCGCACAGGAAAATTGTCGTACAACGTGGATTTAACATTCTCTGTGAAAGAAACCGTCTGCTCCAAGAATTCCGGACTGGAATTTGATGATCCCAGCTGTCACTTCCGTCCCAAAAAGACCGCAGTAAGTCCAAGTTTATAAAATCATGAGGGGGATGGACAAGGTGAATATCCAAGCTCTTTTCCCCAGGGTCGGGGGAATCCAAAACTGGAGGGCAAAGGTTTAAGGTGAGAGGGGAAAGATTTAAGAGGGACCTGAGGGGTAACTTTTTCACACAGAGGGGGTGCGTGTGTGGAATGAGCTGTCAGAGGAGGTGGTAGAGGCGGGTACAATTACAACAGTTAAAAGACATTTGGACAGGTACATGGAAAGGGAAAAGTTTAGAGCGATATGGCTCAAACACAGACAAATGGGACTAGTTCAGTTTGGGAAACCTGGTCAGCATGGAGGGTTGGGCCGAAGGGCCTGTTTCCGTGCTGTATTTCTCATTGGCTCGATGACTGTAGTTAGATTGTCACATTGAAACACTCGTGTGTACGGAGTTATATCAGAGAAATTCCCTGTGTGAATGCTGCCGTTATAAATGGCTCAGAGTATAAGTGATGTGGAGATGCCGGTGTTGGACTGGGGTGAACACAGTAAGAAGTCTCACAACACCAGGTGAATGTCCAACAGGTTTATTTGGCAGCAAATGCCACACAAGCTTTCAGAACAGGCTGTCCCTTCGTCAGGTGGAGTGGAGAAATGCTTGTTTGTCACTCCACCTGACGAAGGGACAGCCTGTTCCGAAAGCTAGTGGCATTTGCTGCCAAATAAACCTGTTGGACTTTAACCTGGTGTTGTTAAACTTCTTTCAGAGTATAAGGGCAGGTGTGTCTTAACACAATCACACTGAGCATTATTCAGGCCACACCTGTCGGACTGTGTGTGGGATTGGCCACATCATTAAGGAAGGACATTCTGCCCTGGTCGCTGTGTGATGAGGGATCTGATGTGAGGGAATTGTCCTGTGAGGAGAGATTGAGGAACTGCAGCCTGTGTTTGCTGGAGCCTCGAAGAATGAGAGGAGATCCATTAGAAATATATCAAATTATTGAAGGCTTTGAGAAGGCGACACTATTACGTCTGGCTGGAGAATCTAGAACACAAGGCCACAGTCTCAGGATAAGGGACCTTCTCTTGTGAAGCGTTGAAGAGAAACTTCTTCACTCAAAGAGTCGTGAATGTTTGGAATTCTTTCCCTCAGAGAGCAGTGGATGATTAATCATTGAGTATCTCCAAGACGCAGATAGATTTTTGGACACTAAGAGAGTTTTGGGATATGGGATGGGGTGAGAAGGTGAGTTGAGGTTGAAGATCACTCCTGATTGGACTGAATGGTGGAGCAGGAATGAGCGAATGAGTGACCCATGCAGGATCCTGTTTCGCATCTTCCTCTGGAATCATTCAATAATGTAACAGAATTGTGCTTTATTTTCACAGGAAAAAGGTTGGTGTAAAAGCCGTGTGAAATATTTTGATGATGAGGTGCAGGATGTTGATGTGGAGTGCCGAGGTTTGGAGACAGTCGACAGCCACAGTGATTCATTCGAGTCGAGTGAAGACACCGTTGAGGTAATGTCACCGTTCTACACATCAGGACAATGGCATTTCCAACATTGCGATTATTGAGAAGATTTCTCATTGGGCCACTGTGCTAAATATTGAATTATTAATATTTTAATACAGGTTGAAACCAAATCAAAGGAGACATCGATCGAGGAATCTCCCAATGTGAGTATAAATTGGGAAATCTGTCCGAGTATTTTCCTGTTGATCAGAATTGTTAACAGACACATTATCAACAAAAACCATTCTGACCATTGAAATGTGAATATTTTATTCCAGGTAAGAAGCCAATCAGCAGAATCGTCGCTGGAGGACTCTCCCAGTGTGAGTATAATCTGGCATTTTGTATCCGAGTATTTTCCTGTGAATCAGAATTATCAACAGAAGCATTTGAAATCTGGGATGTAACGGTGTGGGAATGGAGTGTGAGATAATCATTTATTTTAATCTGAGATCCTGGGGGAGGGGAGTCTGAGACTCGGACACAAATCCAGAGAATGAAGCTGTCCTTCCTGACTATAAAGGCAGCTGATTATTCTGAGGAATGGACAGGTACAAACAGTAGCATTGAGAGAGCAATGTCTCTGACACTCTCACCAATTAGAGACAGTAATGCCTGCTCCCTCCTGGAGGGGAACTGCAGATTCAGCTCAATAAATCCCAATCGAGGGAGAATCTCAGTCTCTGTTAGTTTATCCATCGAGCCACAGCCCCCACTGTCCCAGAGCTGGAATGATTATAGCTGTGGTGGGGAACAGGAGGTGTTTGCTGAGGGATTCTCCACTCCATCACTCACTCACTCCATCCCAACTCCACAACTGAAAGTGTTCCCACTTCCTCATTTAAAATGTTTGTCTGGAAATGATTCCAAAAAATCAAAATTATTTACAAAATGCGAAACATTGAAATGTGAATATTTTATTACAGGTAAGAAGCCAATCAGCAGAACGGTCGCTGGAGGACTCTCCCAGTGTGAGTATAATGGAGAAAATCTATCAGAATAATTTTCTGTTTATCAGAATTGTTAACAAATATATTATCAACAAAAACCGTTTTGCCCATAACTGATTTGATTTATTATTGTCACTTGTATCAGTATACAGTGAAAAGTATTGTTTCTTGCGCGCTATACAGACAAAGCATACCATTCATAGAGAAAGAAAGGAGAGAGTGCAGAATGTAGTGTTACAGTCATAGCTCGGGTGTAGAGAAAGATCAACTTAATGCAAGGCAGGTCCATGGTGGGGAACAGGAGGTGTTTGCTGAGGGATTCTCCACTCCAACACTCACTCACTCCATCCCAACTCCAAAATCTCACAAGTTAATAATTCCTTGCTTAACGTTTAAATCTTTGATTTGGAAGTAGTTTTTTCCATATTATTTACAAGATGCCTCATTAATTCCCATTTCTGCCCCTATAAATGTGTATATTTTATTACAGGTAAGAAGCCAATCAGCAGAATCGTCGCTGGAGGACTCTCCCAGTGTGAGTATAATCTGGGATTTTGTATCCGAGTATATTCCTGTGAATCAGAATTATCAACAGAAGCATTTGAAATCTGGGATGTAACGGTGTGGGAATGGAGTGTGAGATAATCATTTATTTTAACCTGAGATCCTGGGGGAGGGGAGTCTGAGACTCGGACACAAATCCAGAGAATGAAGCTGTCCTTCCTGACTATAAAGGCAGCTGATTATTCCGAGGAATGGACAAGTACAAACAGTAGCATTGAGAGAGCAATGTCTCTGACACTCTCACCAATTAGAGACAGTAATGCCTGCTCCCTCCTGGAGAGGAACTGCAGATTCAGCTCAATAAATCCCAATCGAGGGAGAATCTCGGTCTCTGTTAGTTTATCCATCGAGCCACAGCCCCAACTGTCCCAGAGCTGGAATGATTATAGCTGTGGTGGGGAACAGGAGGTGTTTGCTGAGGGATTCTCCACTCCATCACTCACTCACTCCATCCCAACTCCAAAATGTCCCAAGTTAATAATTCCTTATTTAACATTTAAATCTTTGATTTAAGCATGATATCAAGCATGATAACAGGGGAGATATAACTGTGGACATCCTGAGGCAGCATCTTTCACATTCCCCTCAGTGAATGGATAATAATTTGGTTAGGTTGACTGGCCATGCCATATTGCCCCTTAGTGTCACTGGATCAATAGGTTATATACGTGGGGTTATGGGGATAGGGCCTGGGTGGGATTGTTGTCAGTGCAGACTCGATGGGCAGAATGGCCTCCTTCTGCACTGTAGGGATTCTATGATTCTATGATTCTTATTGCTGGTTTCTGTCACAAAGTTAACTCAATAAATCCCAATCGAGGGAGAATCTCGGTCTCTGTTAGTTTATCCATCGAGCCACAGCCCCCACTGTCCCAGAGCTGGATTGATTATAGCTGCGGTGGGGAACAGGAGGTGTTTGCTGAGGGATTCTCCACTCCATCACTCACTCACTCCATCCCAACTCCAAAATCTCACAAGTTAATAATTCCTTATTTAACGTTTAAATCTTTGATTTGGAAGTAGTTTTTTCCATATTATTTACAAGATGTCTCATTAATTCCCATTTCTGTCCCTATAAATGTGAATATTTTATTACAGGTAAGAAGCCAATCAGCAGAATCGTCGCTGGAGGACTCTCCCAGTGTGAGTATAATCTGGGATTTTGTGTCAGATGATTATCAAACGACAAGAATCTGTTGAAATTTCTCTCCAGCTTCATTGAGTCGGATTGAGTTTTGATTCAATTCGATGGAAGTCTGGAGATTAGAAATGAAAATAGTTCAAATTCCCTCATTGATGGTGTTTAATAAGCGGTGAAATCTTTGAGTTAAAGATCATTCTAATGCTCAATATTGGTTCTAAACAAATCAATGTGAATCTTTTCACACAGGTGCAAAGCAAGTCAGCAGAAGGATGGCTCGATGTGTCTGTAAAGGTGAGTAGAAACGGGGATTTGTGTGGGAGAATTGTCTCTGGATCAGCAATAATAAAACATTGAGTTCAGATTGAAGTCAGCCCATCTGAAAATGACCATTCTGCTGATTGTGTTGATTGCAGGAACACAGTGATGATTCAAGAGTCCCACACTGACCCTGAATGAAACGTCTGAAAGAGCCAGCTTGGTGTCAACACAAGACCTCATTCCCATTGAAGAAGATGTTCTCAACTGTCCTTTACTCCTTCATGTATAAGGGCGGTGGGGGGTGGGGCGGGGCAGAGGGGCAGGGGTGGGGTTGGTTTGGGGGGTGGGGCGGGGGGAGCCTGGGGTTCCTGACTGTACATTTCACTGTAACTGGGAGATTCTATTGTTTGTAAATGTTCTGTCCTTTGGTGTGTGTTGTTGTTGTATTCTGTGGATCATAATAAAAGTGTGAAGAGAATATTTCCTGATGTTCCTCCAGATGTTGCTGCTGCTTTCACTGATTGGTTGGGAGTTCAGACGAACTCCAGCCTGTAAATAATACAGAACATCGTTTCAAATGGATGGGATCATTCGGAACAAACATTTAACTCAGTGAGGAAGTGAGAGTCCCAAATATACTGCAGCAAAGCTCTGTGATTGGCTCACAGAATCACAGAATCCTACAGTGTAGAAGAGGCCCTTCGGCCCATCGAGTCTGCACCAATGCATGAAAGGCCCTGACCTCCCCACCTAATCCCACTGGCCAGCACCTGGCCCATCGCCCTGAATGTTATGATGCACCAAGTGCTCATCCAGGTACTTTTTAAAGGATGTGAGGCATCCCGCCTCCACCACCCTCCCAGGCAGCGCATTCCAGACCCTCACCACCCTCTGGGTAAAAACGTTTTTCCTCAAATCCCCCCCTAAACCTCCCACCCCTCACTTTTAACTTCTTTCCTTCATAATTGACCCTTCAACTCAGGGGAACAGCTGCTCCCTATCCACCCTGTCCATGTCCCTCATAATCTTGAACACCTCAATCAGGTTGCCCCTCAGTCTTCTCTGCTCCAGAGAAAACAACCCAAGCCTATCCAACCTCTCTTTATAACTTAAATGCTCCATCCCAGGCAGCATCCTGGTGAATCTCCTCTGCACCCCCTCCAGTGCAATCACATCCTTCCTATAATGTGGTGACCAGAACTGCACACAGTGCTCCAGCTGTGACCTCACCAAAGTTCTACACAACTCCAACACGACCTCTCTGCTTTTGTAATCTGCACCCCGATTGATAAAGGCGAGTGTCCCAGATGCCTTTTTCACCACCCTATTAACCTGCCTTTCCACCTTCAGAAATCTATGGACAAACACGCCAAGGTCCCTTTGTTCTTCAGAACTTCCCAGTGTCAGACCTTTCACAGTATACTTCCCTGTCAAATTACTCCTTCCAAAGTGCATCACCTCACACTTTTCAGGGTTAAATTCCATCTGCCACTTATCCACCCATTTGACCATCTGGTCGATATCTTCCTGTAACCCAAGGCACTCAACCTCACTGTTAACCACCTGGCCAATCTTTGTGTCATCGGCAAACCTACTGATCCTCCCTCCTGAATTTATTAATCCTTTGGTAAAGTTCTGTGACCCAGTGGTTCTGAGACTGAGTGTGGAGGGTGGGTTTGTAGAATTGAGGATGGGATTATTCATTGGTTGGAGGGTCAGGGGCCGTGTCCACTTGTTAAATCAGTGATTACTGATGAACATGGAGGGGAATTTTCCAGGGATTGGTGTTGGTGACGCGACTCCTTCTGATTTGTACAAATCACTTGGATTAACGGACTGCCCTGGACAGGATTTGTCCAAGTGCGGCATCAGAGAGCCCCAGAAAAACTGGAGACAATGGGAATCAGGGGGAAAACTCTCCACTGGCTGGAGTCACACCCGGCACAAAGGAAGATGTTGTGATGGTTGGAGGTCAGTCATCTCAGCTCCAGGACATCACTGCAGGAGGTCCTCAGGGTTTGTGTCCGAGGTCCAACCATATTCAGCTGCTTCATCAGTGAGCCTCCCTCCAACTCAAGGTCAGAATTCTTTTTAGTTTATTTATTAGTGTCACAAGTTGGATTAACACTGCAATGAAGTTACTGTGAAAATCCCCTAGTCGCCACACTCCTGTCCGGGCACAATGATGGAGAATTCAGCACGGCCAATGCACCCTAACCAGCACGTCTTTCAGCGATGTTTGCTGGTGATTGCATGAAGTTCAAAACCATTGAAACTTCTCAGAGGGTGAAGCAGTCTGTATCCAAATGCAACAAGACTTGGACAAGATTCAGGTGCCATTCATCCCCCGGTATCTGTGTGAAGGAGCAATCATTAAACTGTCCCCCATGTTGGGGAATGTTCAATGAGAGAGTTTCCAGTCTTGATAGGAGCTGTGACTGAGATACAAACTCATGGAGAAACGCACGATAGTAAACGGTGCGTTCAAAATAAATCTCAAATATTAAATCCAATGGTGAGGAGATTGGGAAATGGTCAGAGGCGTATTTAGGACAGGTGTCAGCAAGTTGTTATCGGGGCTGGTTTGGATGTCGAGGTAACATTGTGGCGGGAAACGTTCCTGAGTGGGTAGGTGTGAAAATAATTCCACATTTCCCAAAATTCATTTTGCGTTTGCTGATTATCCTGAACTTCCTCTCACTCCTGTTGCACTGACACACTTACTGACACACTTACTGACACACAGACACACTCACTGACACACTCACTGACACACTTACTGACACACTCAACGACACACTCACTGACACACTCACCGACACACTCACCGACACACTCACCGACACACTGATACACTCACCGACACACTGATACACTCACCGACACACTCACTGACACACTCACTGACACACTGACACACTCACTGGCACTCTCACAGACACACGGACACACTCACTGACACACTGACACACTCACTGACACACATACACTGACACACTCACTGACACACAGACACACTCACTGACACACTCACTGACACACTCACTGACACACACTCACACTGACACACTCACTGACACACAGACACACTCACCGACACTCACTGACACACACTCACACTGACACACACACAGACACACACACTGACACACACACACACACACTGATTGATACACTGACACACACTGACACACACACACACTGACACACACACACACACTGACACACACACTGACAGATACACTGACACACACTGACACACACACACACTGACACACACTGACACACACACACACTGACACACACACACACACTGACACACACACTGACAGATACACTGACACACACTGACTGACACAATCACAATGACATGCTCACTGACACACTCACTGGCACAGGGACACACTCACTGGCACACAGACACACTCACTGACACACTCACTGGCACACTCGCTGGCACACTCGCTGACACACTCGCTGACACACTGACATGCTTGCTGACACACTCACTGACACACTCACTGACACACTGACACACTCACCGACACACTCACTGAAACAATCGCTGACACACTCACTGACACACAGACACACTCACTAACATGCCGACACACTCACTGACACACTCACTGACACACTCACTGACACACAGACACACTCACTGACATGCTGACACACTCATTGACACACTCACTGACACGCTGACACACTCACTGACACACTCACTGAAACACAGACACACTCACTGACAGGCTGACACACTCACCGACACACTTACTGACACACTCACTGACACACAGACACACTCACTGACACAGTCACTGGCACACTGACACATTGACACACTGACACACTCACTGATGCAGTCACTGACGCATTGACACACTGACCAACACACTCGCTGACACACTCATTGACACACTGACACACTCGCTGGCGCACTCACTGACACACTCACTGACACACTCATTGACACGCTGACACACTGACTGACACACTCACTGACACGCTGACACACTCACTGACACACTCACTGACACGCTGACACACTCACCGACACACTCACCGACACACTCACTGACACACTCACTGAAACACTCACTGACACACTGACGCACTCACTGACACACTCACTGACACACTCACTGACACGCTGACACACTCACTGACACACTCACTGACACATTGACACACTGACCAACACACTCGCTGACACACTCACTGACACACTGACACACTCGCTGACGCACTCACTGACACACTCACTGACACGCTGACACACTCACTGACACACTCACTGACACGCTGACACACTCACTGACACACTCACTGACACGCTGACACACTCACCGACACACTCACCGACACACTCACTGACACACTCACTGAAACACTCACTGACACACTGACGCACTCACTGACACACTCACTGACACACTCACTGACACGCTGACACACTCACTGACACACTCACTGACACATTGACACACTGACCAACACACTCGCTGACACACTCACTGACACACTGACACACTCGCTGACGCACTCACTGACACACTCACTGACACGCTGACACACTCACTGACACACTCACTGACACGCTGACACACTCACTGACACACTCACTGACACACTCACTGACACACTCACTGACATGCTGACACACTCACCGACACACTCTGATTTATAAACTCCTATCAGGTCGCCCCTCAACCTTCGTCTTTCCAGGGAGAACAATCCCAGTTTATTCAATCTCTCCTCATAGCTAATACCCTCCATACCAGGCAGCATCCGTGCACCACCATCCTCTTCACTCTCACTGGGTTCCATAGAACCATAGAAAATTACAGCTCAGAAACAGGCCTTTTGGCCCTTCTTGTCTGTGCCGAACCATTTTTTGCCTAGTCCCACTGACTTGCACTTGGACCATATCCCTCCACACACCTCTCATCCATGAACCCGTCCAAGTTTTTCTTAAATGTTAAAAGTGAGCCCGCATTCACCACTTCATCTGGCAGCTCATTCCACACTCCCACCACTCTCTGCGTGAAGAAGCCCCCCCTAATATTCCCTTTAAACTTTTCTCCTTTCACCCTTAACCCATGCCCTCTGGTTTTTTTCTCCCCTAGCCTCAGCGGAAAAAGCCTGCTTGCATTCACTCTATCTATACCCATCAAAATCTTATACACCTCTATCAAATCTCCCCTCATTCTTCTACGCTCCAGGGAATAAAGTCCCAACCTATTCAATCTCTCTCTGTAACTCAGCTTCTCAAGTCCCAGCAAAATCCTTGTGAACCTTCTCTGCACTCTTTCAACCTTATTTACATCCTTCCTGTAACTAGGTGACCAAAACTGTACACAATACTCCAAATTCGGCCTCACCAATGCCTTATATAACCTTACCATAACACTCCAACTTTTATACTCGATACTCCGATTTATAAAGGCCAATGTACCAAAGGCACTCTTTACGACCCTATTCACCTGTGACATCACTTTTAGGGAATTCTGTACCTGTATTCCCAGATCCCTCTGTTCAACTGCACTCTTCAGAGTCCTTCCATTTACCTTGTACGTTCTTCTTTGGTTTGTCCTTCCAAAGTGCAATACCTCACACTTGTCTGCGTTAAATTCCATTTGCCATTTTTCAGCCCATTTTTCTAGTTGGTCCAAATCCCTCTGCAAGCTTTGAAAACCTTCCTCACTATCCACTACACCTCCAATCTTTGTATCATCAGCAAACTTACTGATCCAATTTACCACATTATCATCCAGTTCAGTAAGTTTGCGGACGACACAAAATTGGCAGGATTTGCAGATAGTGAGGAGCATTGTCAGAGGCTACAGAAGGATATAGATAGGCTGGAAATTTGGGCAAGGAAATGGCAGATGGAGTTCAATTCTGATGAATGCGAAGTGATGCATTTTGGTAGAAATAATGTAGGGAGGAGCTATACGATAAATGGCAGAACCATAAAGGGTGTAGATACGCAGAGGGACCTGGGTGTGCAAGTCCACAGATCCTTGAAAGTGACGTCACAGGTGGAGAAGGTGGTGAAGAAGGCATATGGCATGCTTGCCTTTATAGGATGGGGCATAGAGTATAAAAGTTGGGGTCTGATGTTGCAGATGTATAGAACGTTGGTTCGGCCGCATTTGGAATACTGCGTCCAGTTCTGGTCGCCACACTACCAGAAGGACGTGGAGGCTTTGGAGAGAGTACAGAGGAGGTTTACCAGGATGTTGCCTGGTATGGAGGGGCTTAGTTATGAGGAGAGATTGGGTAAACTGGGGTTGTTCTCCCTGGAAAGACGGAGGATGAGGGGTGACCTAACAGAGGTGTATAAAATTATGGAAGGCATAGATAGGGTGAACGGTGGGAAGCTTTTCCCCAGGTCGGTGGTGACGTTCACGAGGGGTCATAGGTTCAAGGTGAAGGGGGGGAGGTTTAACACGGATATCAGAAGGACATATTTTACACAGAGGGTGGTGGGGGTCTGGAATGCGCTGCCAGGTAAGGTGGTGGAGGCAGACACACTGGGAACGTTTAAGACTTATCTAGACAGCCATATGAACGGAGTGGGAATGGAGGGATACAAAAGAATGGTCTAGTTTGGAGCAGGGAGCGGCGCGGGCTTGGAGGGCCGAAGGGCCTGTTCCTGTGCTGTATTGTTCTTTGTTCACACACTCTCACACTCACTCACACACTCTCACACTCACACACTCACACCCACTCACACACACACCCACACTCACACACACACTCACTCGCTCACACACTCACACCCACACACTCACTCACACACACTCACTCACACACACTCACTCACACTCACTCAGACTTGCACACACACTCACCGACACGCACACTCTCACTCACACACTCACACACTCACCCAAACACACTCACACAGTCTCACTCACACACACACACACGCACAGACTCGCATACACACACACACTCACCCACACTCACACTGACACTCGCACACTCACACACACACACACATACTCACATACACACACACACACATGCACACACACACACACACATTCACACACACATGCACACACACACACACTCACACACACACACACTCATGCACACACACTCACACACACACACACACTCTCACACAGACACACACACACACACTCACACACACACTCACACACACATGCACACACACACTCGCACACACACACACACACACTCACGCACACACACTCACACACACTCACTCACACCCACACTTGCATACACTCACCGACACTCACACACTCACACACACACACACACACACACACACTCACACACACACACTCACTCACATTCACATACACACACTCACTCACACACACACACACTCACACTCACACACACTCACTCACATGCTCGCACACACACACACGCACACTCACACTCTCACACACACATACACACTCATTCACACACACACTCACACAGACACTCACACACACACTCACACATACACACACACACACATTCACACACACACTCACACACACACATTCACACCCACACACACTCTCACACTCTCACTCACACACTCATGCACACTCACACCCAGACCCACACACTCACACACACACACACTCTCACACACACACTCACACACACTTACACACACACACACTCACACACACACACTCACACACACACTCACACACACACTCACACACTCACACCCACACATTCACACACACACACTCACACACTCTCACACACACACTCACACACACTTACAAACACGCACACTCACACACACTCACACGCACACTCACACACTCACACACACACACTCTCACCCTCTCACTCACACACACACTCACACCCTCACTCGCATACACACACACACTCACTGACACTCACACTGACACTCAACCACACACACACACTCACACACTCACTCACGCTCACGCTCACTCACACACTCTCACTCACACACACACTCACACGCACTCATTCACACCCACACACACACACACACTCACACACACACTCACTCACACACACTCACACTCACTCACACACACACCCACATTCACACACACACTCACTCTCTCACACACTCACACACTCTCACTCACACACACTCATTCACACTCACACACACACACACACACACACACACACTCACTCACACACACACACTCACTCACTCACACACACACACACACTCACACTCACACACACACTCACTCACACACACCCACACTCACTCACACACACACCCACATTCACACACACACTCACTCTCTCACACACTCACACACTCTCACTCACACACACTCATTCACACTCACACACACACACACACACACACACACACTCACTCACACACACACACTCACTCACTCACACACACACACACACTCACACTCACACACACACTCACTCACACACACCCACACTCACTCACACACACACCCACATTCACACACACACTCACTCTCTCACGCACTCATGCACACTCACACCCACACACTCACTCACACACACTCACACTCACTCACACTTACACACACGCACACACACTCACCGACACACACACACTCTCACTCACACACACACACTCACCCAAACACACTCACACAGTCTCACTCACACACACACACCCACACTCGCATACACCCACACACTCACCGACACACACTGACACTCGCACACTCACACACACACATACTCACATACACACACTCACACACACACACTCACACACACATGCACACACACACACATGCACACACACACACACTCACGCACACACACACACTCACACACACACTCACGCTCACACACACACACTCACACACTCACACACACACTCACACACATACCACGGGCCCTATTTTACCATTTTGATTCTATGTGCTGGATAGACTTGAATCTGGGAGTGTTTCAGATCCAACTTTTAGACCCGTTCTGAGGCGCCCCCATACGCACTCTGCCTGAACAAATATCAGCGATTCCGAATCGCGCTGCAGAAGCTGTGGGCGGGGCTTAACGCACCCGAAATCCTGCAGCTCCAATCAGAGCCTCCAACTGCGCATGCGCAGAAAAAAGCCCAGAAAACCTCTCCCCTACTACATCCCTCCCGGGTCGGATAATGCCTCCCCCCTGGCCCACACAGACATTACCCACCCCCACAACATTACTGACTCCCTGATTACCCCAACCCCCGCTACCCAGACCGGTCACAGCCCCCTGCCCCCCTTCCCCCCACCGAGCACACGCAGAGTGGCAGCGGACCCCCCTTCCCCCTCACTAGAGAGCCATCTGACCCACCTTCCACCCCCGCCCCCCGCCACCCCCCACCACTGATCTGAGTCAGAGAGCAGCTGGAAGCGCAGAATGCTCCTCCTCAGAAGCTGGAGCCCGAAACCGACCTTTGTGGACCACGTCTGTTTTGCGCCGATTCTGGACGGGCGAACATGGTGGTAAAGGGGGAGGTGCTGGTGAGGTTGGGCGTGCAGCCAATTAAGTCAATTTAAATGGATGCAAATGCATTAAAATTGAGGTTGTGCCCGTTTCGGGTGCGGTTCCGATCGCGGCCATTTTCAGGCCTTGGTAAAAGGGAAACCAGCACGGAGGCGGGCGCAGATCGCGCTACTCACTTCACGCCCAACTTCACAAGGTTTTCGCGCCCGAAAGCGGGAGCAATGTGATGGTAAAATCAGGCCCGCACTCACACACAATAATCTCCAATCCTCACGAGTGAACACAATGACTCAGAGCTGCCCCCTTGTGGGGAAACGAGGAGCTGCCATTCAGAAATATGATGTGGAGATGCTGGCGTTGGACTGGGGTAAACACAGTAAGAAGTCTCACAACACCAGGTTAAAGTCCAACAGGTTTATTTGGTAGCAAATACCATAAAGCAGTGCTCCGAAAGCTTATGGTATTTGTTACCAAATAAACCTGTTGGACTTTAACCTGGTGTTGTGAGACTTCTTACTGTATTCAGAAATATCTCAGTGACTGACATTCGCAAGCTGTCCCTTGTAACCTCCAGAGACACAGTTGGAGCTGCTCAGAGAGTCAGCCTGCCCCGTTCCAATCTCACAGCTCCAATAAAGTCCCACAACCTGAAATGGACATTTCCCACCCAGAACTCTCTGAATGGGGACAGTCACCATGGTTTCAAACGAAAGGAGATTCACAAAGTGTCAGTCTAACTCTAACAGTCCAACAGGCCCTCAGGAGACACAGAACAGGTTCCCAATCCTGATTTAACTTGTTATTCACACAAAGACTATTGATTTGACGCAAATTGATCATATTGTGTGAATTTACACAGAAAATTGGATTTATTAAGAAAAGCCAGGCAGCGTGCGTTAATAACGATCACCCGGTGGCTCTGACATCCATCATTATGAAGTGCTTCGCAAGGTTAGTCATGGCACGAATCAATTCTGACCTCCCAGATTGCCTGGATCCACTACAGTTCACCAATCGCCACAACAGAGTTTCAAGCTTTCTGATGACATCACTGTAGTGGGTCGGATCTCAAACAAGGATGAGACAGAGTACAGGAATGAGATAGAGAATCTGGTGAACTGGTGCGGCAACAATAATCTCTCCCTCAATGTCAACAAAATGAAGGAGATTGTCATCGACTTCAGGAAGCGTAAAGGAGAACATTCCCCTGTCTACATCAATGGGACGTAGTTGAAAGTGTCGAGAGCTTCACGTTTTTAGGTGTCCAGATCACCAACAACCTGTCCTGGTCCCCCCATGCCGACACTATAGTTAAGAAAGCCCAACAACGTCTCCACTTTCTCAGAAGACGAAGGAAGTTTGGCATGTCAGCTACAATGCTCATAAACTTTTACAGATGCACCATAGAAAGCATTCTTTCTGGTTGTATCACAGCTTGGTATGGGCTCCTGCTCTGCCCAAGACCGCAAGGAACTACAAAGGGTTGTGAGTGTAGCCCTGTCCATCTCACAAACCAGCCTCCCATCCATTGACTCTACCTACACTTCCCGCTGCCTCGGCAAAGCAGCCAGAATAATTAAGGACCCCACGCACCCCGGACATTCTCTCTTCCACCTTCTTCATTCGGGAAAAAGATACAAAAGTCTGAGGTCACGTACCAACCGACTCAAGAACAGCTTCTTCCCTGCTGCTGTCAGACTTTTGAATGGACCGACCTTGCATTAAGTTGATCTTTCTCTACACCCTAGCTATGACTGTAACACTACATTCTGCACTCTCTCTTTTCCTTCTCTATGAACGGTATGCTTTGTCTGTATAGCGCGCAAGAAACAATACTTTTCACTGTTTGTTAATACATGTGACAATAATAAATCAAATCAAAGTCAGATGATTTTGAGTGGATGATGATTCTTTTCAGAATGCTCTGACAATAACCAATGAACGATTGCACCGTCCCGTCCCCAAACAGAGTTTAATCCAAACCAGTGACATTAACAAGAAAACAAGGTGGAAATGTTCAAATGATTCGATTTAGTGAATGAATCCCATTCGATTCTCCCCCTGGTGTTGGGCTTGTGTTACTGCGACACAAACACACTCGGGAAATACAGGGAGTGGGATCGTGCTGTGCCCCCGCCGCGGGTTCCTGCTGGGAGAATTCCACCCAGGGCACGGAGTGTGAGGGCGATGGGGGAGAATCAGCACGGGAACATTGCCATTCCGATCTGATCCTGGTTTTATTCCCATTCCCAGCTTCCCCAGTCCGGTCTGATTCCAGTGAGTGACCCGGAGAATAGGGTTCAGATTCTAAACTTCCAGAGAGGGTCAAACACCCCCTCCCCCTTTCCCCCCCTCCCTCCACCTTCCCCACCTCCTCCCTCCCTGCTCTGCCCCTCTCCCCCTCTCCCCACTCCCCCTCTCCCCCTCTCCCCACCTCCTCCCTCCCTGCTCTGCCCCTCTCCCCCTCTCCCCCCTCCCCCCATCCCTCTTCTGCTTCAAAGAACAAAGAACAGTACAGCACAGGAAACAGGCCCTTCGGCCCTCCAAGCCTGTGCCGCTCATTGGTCCAACTAGACCATTCGTTTGTATCCCTCCGTTCCCAGACTGCTCATGTGACTATCCAGGTAAGTCTTAAACGATGCCAGCGTGTCTGCCTCCACCACCCTACTTGGCAGCACATTCCAGGCCCCCACAACACTCTGTGTAAAAAACATCCCTCTAATATCTGAGTTATACCTCGCCCCTCTCACCTTGAGCCCGTGACCCCTCGTGATCGTCACCTCCGACCTGGGAAAAAGCTTCCCACTGTTCACCCTATCTATACCCTTCATAATTTTGTACACCTCTATTAGGTCTCCCCTCATTCTCCATCTTTCCAGGGAGAACAAGCCCAGTTTACCCAATCTCTCCTCATAGCTAAGACCCTCCATACCAGGCAACATCCTGGTAAACCTTCTCTGCATTCTCTCTAAAGCCTCCACGTCCTTCTGGTCATGCGGCGACCAGAACTGGACGCAGTACTCCAAATGTGGCCTAACCAGCGTTCTATACAGTTGCAACATCTGACTCCAGCTTTTGTACTCTATGCCCCGTCCTATAAAGGCAAGCATATCATATGCCTTATTCACCGTCTTCTCCACCTGTGCTGCCACCTTCAAGGATTTGTGGACTTGCACACCTAGGTCCCTCTGTGTTTCTATACTCTTGATGGCTCTGCCATTTATTGTATAACTCCCCCCTACATTATTTCTTCCAAAATGCATCACTTCGCATTTATCTGGATTAAATTCCATCTGCCACCTCTCCGCCCAATTTTCCAGCCTATCTATATCCTGCTGTATTGTCCGACAATGCTCTTCGCTATCCGCAAGTCCAGCCATCTTCGTGTCATCCGCAAACTTGCTGATAACACCAGTTACACCTTCTTCCAAATCATTTATATATATCACAAATAGCAGATTGTTTCCTGCCGCGTGGCGCTCTGGAAGGTAATAAATATTTTCCTGCAGGTTTTGCTGCTGTTTATTGCTGAAGCGAATGTTTATCACCTCGGGGCCTTGAGACAGCCTTTGCTCTGGGCCTTGCCCCTCCCCCGCACAGCCTGAGGCCTCCCCACAGCCCCCGAAAGCAGGCCAGGCCGGAAGGTGCCACCACAAACTCCCCCACACTGTCAACAAGGCCCCGGTCCAAAACCAATCTGCAGATGGAGCTCCCCCGCTCCCAGGTGAGTGCCGGACTCTCTGAGTCTCAGTGAGGTGGTGGAAGCTGCAACTCCCACTGTGCTGATTCCTCACAATGGCTTCTTTTCAAACACTGCCCAGGCAGCTCGCTGGCACCGTGATGCCTGACAGAGCGAGAGGAAACCACGCTCAGGGCATCAGAGTCACGCAAAATCATTCCCAAACCCGTGTGTGCTCACTGACAGCTGGTGGGAAATGAGGGAAAGATTGGACTCAGTTTCCTCACTGCACTCACTGAGTGAATTTACAACAACATAACCTGTGGGCAGCAGAGGTTTACCTCAGCACGGGCTGCCTTGGCATCATGACGCCAACAAAATGGACCCTTGCAATGTGGTCTCCTCAACAACAGCAACAACACGTTGTGTTTATCCAGCGTTCCGGAATAATCCTCCAAAGGATTGTCACAGTTACCAATCAGACAGGCAGTGTGCTGGCTGTTTACAGCACCCTGTGAACCAATCACAGCACAAAGAGCGTTCTTCCAGAAGCTTCCCAGAAATTTTAATCTGGATCTTGATCCTATTCATCCTGGAATTGAACAGGGAATTCGGAAAGAGGCCCTGTAAAATCACAGGAAAAATTCACAGGGAGAGGTCGGAATTCCCCTCTGGGTGCCTTCATCCCGAGTTTCCCAGGACCAACAGGACAGGTCTCTGGGATTTTAACATCTCAAAGAAAGGACGATTCCACACCAGACAGAGTGGACCAGCTCAATGCCAGTGTTAGACAGAGTAGCTCAATGCCAGTGTTAGCCAGAGTAAACACAGCTCAATGCCAGCATTTCCCAGTGTAAGCACAGCTCAATGCCAGTGCTATCCAGAGTAAAACAACTCAATGCCAGTGTTATCCAGAGTAAAAACAACTCAATGCCAGTGTCCCCCAGAGTAAACACAGCTCAATGCCAGTGTTATCCAGAGTAAACACAGCTCAATGCCAGTGTTATCCAGAGTAAAACATCTCAATGCCAGTGTTATCCAGAGTAAAAACAGCTCAATGCCAGTGTTATCCAGAGTAAACGCAGCTCAATGCCAGTGTTATCCAGAGCAAACACAGCTCAATACCAGTGTTACCCAGAGTCAACCGAGCTCAATGCCAGTGTTACCCAGAGTAAACACAGCTCAGTGCCAGTGTTACCCAGAGTAAACACAACTCAATGCCAGTGTTATCCACAGTAAACATAGCTCAATGCCAGTGTTATCCAGAGCAAATCCAGTCAATGCCAGTGTGATCCAGAGCAACTCCAGCTCAATGCCAGTGTTACCCAGAGTAAAACAACTCAATGCCAGTGTTAGCCCGAGCAAACACAACTCAATGCCAGCATTACCCAGAGCAAACACAGCTCAATACCATTGTTACCCAGAGTCAACCGAGCTCAATGCCATGATGCGAAGTGATGCATTTTGGTAGAAATAACGTAGGGAGGAGCTATACGATAAATGGCAGAACCATAAAGAGTGTAGATACGCAGAGGGACCTGGGTGTGCAAGTCTACAGATCCTTGAAGGTGACGTCACAGGTGGAGAAGGTAGTGAATAAGGCATATGGCATGCTTGCCTTTATAGGACGGGGCATAGAGTATAAAAGTTGGGGTCTGATGTTGCAGTTGTATAGAATGTTGGTTCGGCCGCATTTGGAATACTGCGTCCAGTTCTGGTCGCCACACTACCAGAAGGACGTGGAGGCTTTAGAGAGAGTGCAGAGGAGGATTACCAGGATGTTGCCTGGTATGGAGGGGCTTAGTTATGAGGAGAGAATGGGTAAACTGGAGTTGTTCTCACTGGAAAGACGGAGGATGAGGGGTGACCTAATAGAGGTGTATAAAATTATGAAAGGCATAGATAGGGTGAACGGTGGGAAGCTTTTTCCCAGATCGGTGGTGACGTTCACGAGAGGTCATAGGTTCAAGGTGAAGGGGGGGAGGTTCAACACAGATATCAGAAGGACGTATTTTACACAGAGGGTGGTGGGGGCCTGGAATGCGCTGCCGGGTAAGGTGGTGGAGGCGGGCACACTGGGAACGTTTTAGACTTATCTAGATAGCCACATGAACGGAGTGGGAATGGAGGGATACAAAAGAATGGTCTAGTTTGGACCAGGGAGCGGCGCGGGCCTGGAGGGCCGAAGGGCTTGTTCCTGTGCTGCATTGTTCTTTGTTCTTTGTTGTTCAACCGTGCTCAATACCAGTGTTACCCAGAGTAAACACAGCTCAATACCAGTGTTACCCAGAGTAAACACAACTCAATGTCAGTGTTATCCAGAGCAAATCCAGCTCAATACCAGTGTTACCCAGAGTAAACACAACTCAATGTCAGTGTTATCCAGAGCAAATCCAGCTCAATACCAGTGTTACCCAGAGTAAACACAACTCAATGTCAGTGTTATCCAGAGCAAATCCAGCTCAATGCCAGTGTTACCCAGAGTAAACACACTCAATGCCAGTGTTACCCAGAGTAAGCACAGCTGTTGACGATGCTCACTGCTGTATCTACACTTGATGTGGAATATCGGATGGACAACAAATCCACTCGGTTTAAACATGGATGGGAATGGGATTTAATGGCCATTGCTGGGTGAGTGGGAAAAGGCTCGCGCTGATATGTTACTGAGGGACACGGAGCAGGAGCGACCGCCTTCAACGATTGGTCTGAGCTCAGTCAGCTGACCACAGCGACAAACACTTTTGAAGAGTGACAATTGATTGGCTCTGGGATTGGAATCGGCCAGGATTCCAGATCTCCAGTGGGACCGACTGATCCCATGTTGGGTGGATCTGTTTGAAATCAGTGTGTGTTTGCTCCTCTGGGATTCTCTCCACAGAGACAAGGCCGATACGCACTGACTGTGTCCACGCTGACATGGAGAGTGGACACTGCGGGGTCACAGGTCAGCTACTGGTCACCATGGAGCCAAGTCCCCAACAGGGAATGAACGAGGGAGAGGGATGGAAAGGAAGCAGCGGGAAAACGGATATGAAAATGACGGAGGAAGATTGTTATTCCAAAAATCAAACCTTGCTTTACATTAAACTCACCGTCACAGAAACACCTCAGTGCTTCCAGCAAAGTTTCTGGAGATAATGTTTGATGCCGGAAGTGAGACCAATAATGTCAACATTCCCAAAATGGAATCATTCTGGAGTTATTCCCAATGGACTGAGAGAGACTTTGTACAAACCACAGATGGTCATTTCCTCTCCTCCCTCAGTTCATTATTTCATATTCTGAGGAAGAATCTCTGATCTCACCAAATCTAAACAGGGTGATGATATTGGGAGGAAGTTGTGCCCATTTTGCAGCCACTTGGCAGCAGCTGCCCCTGCCCAGGATCAGCGCACTGAGTCAATATGAGTCAGTGTTTGAATGTGGTGGAGGTGAGGATATAAAGACTGAACGCTGTAAGGAAAAGGCAGAGCGAGAGAGAGAAGCAGCTCCTTTACTCTTCGCAAGCAGCCAGCTGATCAGACAAGACACAGAATGAAATCCTTACTCCTCACCATTGCCGCAGTGCAGATCCTCCAGTGCTCAGGTAGGTACTGGAGAGAGAGAGAGAGAGACACCTCATAAAGCAACACCTTCTTGCCAGTGAGACTCACTGACTGAGATGTCACCAATGTGTTAGAAAGAATTGACTGGAGAATGCTGGAGTGTTTGGTACAACTTTCCTTTTCTCTCTCTACAGGAATCCCCAGCCCTAAGGATGCTCTGAGAGTGTCAGTTGGAAAGCTGAATGAAATCACCGCCATCACCAATTTGTGTGGGATAACCCGGAGAAGAGTGAAGGATGTAAGTGTGTCCAGCTCTCAGTGCGTTTCACTGTCTAAAGTCGACAAGAATATTGCAGAGTGCAGTTAGACACTGATTATTAAACAGGACCAGAATATTCTATTGCTCTCACACTGATGGGTGAACCAGCCCAGGGTAGGAACACGAGATACACTCAGACACTAATGACCTGTTTTCCTCTCATTAGATTAATCGCACAGGAAAATTGTCGTACAACGTGGATTTAACATTCTCTGTGAAAGAAACCGTCTGCTCCAAGAATTCCGGACTGGAATTTGATGATCCCAGCTGTCACTTCCGTCCCAAGAAGTCCGCAGTAAGTCCAGAGTTAGATTGTCACATCGATTACCTCGTGTGTACGGAGTTACAGCAGAGAAACTCAGTGCTGATCTTGTAGTTATAAAGTTATTAGAAAGGGATTATAGTGTAGGGGTGCAGAAGCTTAATACAATGATACAGAGCATTGGTGAATCCACACTTGGAATACTGTGAGCAGTTTTACTCACCTTCCCTGAGGAAGGATGGACTTTCCCGACAGGATGTGGAATGTAGGATCACAAGACTGGAATGTGCAGGTTGTCCTGCGAGGAGAGATTGAGTGGATTCGGCCGATATTCCCAGGAGAATGAGAGCTGATTGAATTCACACAGATAGAATTCTTAAAGGGGCTTGACAGGGAAATGCTGAAAAATCTTTCCCCACTGATAGTATCTGGAACACAAGGTCACAGGGTGGGATTTTCCGGCTACACTCACTCCAAGGTCGGAAATTCCCACCCGAGGTCAATGTACATTTGCATGGTCTGCCCCCGCCCGCTCCGATTCCCGGACTGGGGGGGACAGGAAAATTCCACCCACAGAATAAAGAGTTTGCTGTTGGACAGATTTGAAAAGAAACTTCTTCATTCAAAGTCTTGTGAATGTTTGGAATTCTTTCCCTCAGAGAGCAGTGGATGATTAATCATTGAGTATCTCCAAGACGCAGATAGAGTTTTGGACACTAAGAGAGTTTTGGGATATGGGATGGGGTGAGAAGGTGAGTTGAGGTTGAAGATCACTCCTGATTGGACTGAATGGTGGAGCAGGAACGAGCGAATGAGTGACCCATGCAGGATCCTGTTTCGCATCTTCCTCTGGAATCATTCAATAATGTAACAGAATTGTGCTTTATTTTCACAGGAGAAAGGTTGGTGTAAAAGCCGTGTGAAATATTTTGCTGATGAGGTGCAGGATGTTGATGTGGAGTGCCGAGGTTTGGAGACAGTCGACAGCCACAGTGATTCATTCGAGTCGAGTGAAGACACTGTTGAGGTAATGTCACCGTTCTACACATCAGGACAATGGCATTTCCAACATTGCGATTATTGAGAGATTTCTCATTGGGCCACTGTGCTAAATATTGAATTATTAATATTTTAATACAGGTTGAAACCAAATCAAAGGAGACATCGATCGAGGAATCTCTCAATGTGAGTATAAATTGGGAAATCTGTCCGAGTATTTTCCTGTTGATCAGAATTGTTAACAGACACATTATCAACAAAAACCATTCTGACCATTGAAATGTGAATATTTTATTACAGATAAGAAGCCAATCAGCAGAATCATCGCTGGAGGACTCTCCCAGTGTGAGTATAATCTGGCATTTTGTGTCAGATGATTATCAAACAACAAGAACCTGTTGAAACTTTGATCCAGCTTCCTCTGACTCGATTCAGGAATTTATTGAATTAAATGTCCACCCAGAGACATTGGGAGTGGAGATTCTGATTCTCAATTGCTGCTGGAATCTTCAAGTATAGTTCGCGGATTGTTGGATTGAGCTCATGTGGATGGCTCTTGTTTCCTGAATTTGAGAATATTCTAGAATCAGAGAGAACGCTCTCCGCTGACAACAAGCATGATAAGAAGTTTAACAACACCAGGTTAAAGTCCAACAGGTTTATTTGGTAGCAAAAGCCACACAAGCTTTTGGAGCTCCAAGCCCCTTCCAAGCCCACACCGCAAACTGCCGGCTCCAAGTGGAGAGGATCTCCAAGAAGATCGCGCATATCGACCACCGCAAACAAGCATGATAACAGGGGAGATATAACTGTGGACATCCTGAGGCAGCATCTTTCACATTCCCCTCAGTGAATGGATAATAATTTGGTTAGGTTGATTGGCCATGCCATATTGCCCCTTAGTGTCACTGGATCAATAGGTTATATACGTGGGGTTATGGGGGTAGGGCCTGGGTGGGATTGTTGTCAGTGCAGACTCGATGGGCAGAATGGCCTCCTTCTGCACTGTAGGGATTCTATGATTCAATGGTTCTTATTGCTGGTTTCTGTCACAAAGTTAACTCAATAAATCCCAATCGAGGGAGAATCTCGGTCTCTGTTAGTTTATCCATCGAGCCACAACCCCACTGTCCCAGAGCTGGAATGATTATAGCTGTGGTGGGGAACAGGAGGTGTTTGCTGAGGGATTCTCCACTCCATCACTCACTCACTCCATCCCAACTCCAAAACTGAAAGTGTTCCCACTTCCTCATTTCAAACGTTTGTCTGGAAATTATTCAAAAAATCAAAATTATTTACAAAATGCGAAACACTGAAATGTGAATATTTTATTACAGGTAAGAAGCCAATCAGCAGAATCATCGCTGGAGGACTCTCCCAGTGTGAGTATAATCTGGGATTTTGTATCCGAGTATTTTCCTGTGAATCAGAATTATCAACAGAAGCATTTGAAATCTGGGATGTAAGGGTGTGGGAATGGAGTGTGAGATAATCATTTATTTTAATCTGAGATCCTGGGGGAGGGGAGTCTGAGACTCGGACACAAATCCAGAGAATGAAGCTGTCCTTCCTGACTATAAAGACAGCTGATTATTCCGAGGAATGGACAGGTACAAACAGTAGCATTGAGAGAGCAATGTCTCTGACACTCTCACCAATTATAGACAGTAATGCCTGCTCCCTCCTGGAGAGGAACTGCAGATTCAGCTCAATAAATCCCAATCGAGGGAGAATCTCGGTCTCTGTTAGTTTATCCATCGAGCCACAGCCCCAACTGTCCCAGAGCTGGAATGATTATAGCTGTGGTGGGGAACAGGAGGTGTTTGCTGAGGGATTCTCCACTCCATCACTCACTCACTCCATCCCAACTCCAAAATCTCACAAGTTAATAATTCCTTATTTAACGTTTAAATCTTTGATTTGGAACTAGTTTTTTCCATATTATTTACAAGATGTCTCATTAAGTCCCATTTCTGTCCCTATAAATGTGAATATTTTATTCCAGGTAAGAAGCCAATCAGCAGAATCATCGCTGGAGGACTCTCCCAGTGTGAGTATAATCTGGGATTTTGTGTCGGATGATTGTCAAACGACAAGAATCTGTTGAAATTTCTCTCCAGCTTCATTGAGTCGGATCCCACTCGGAATTTTGATTCAGTTAAATGTATATTGAGAGCAATGGTTCTGTGGGTAGCGTCGCTACCTGTGGGTTTGAGGCTCTGTGTTTCAGTCCCACCCTGGGAATTGTTGGTGACGGAAGGTGTGTTTATAATGCGGCCAAACAGGTTGATTCCCATCCTTTAAATCTTCCCAATAGCCCCCCACCCTCCCCCCGCACCTCCGTGCCCCCGATGGCGGGGGGATGAGAGTGGGAGCGTTCCCTGGACAGTCACACAGCAGAATGCAATGGCAAACCACTACAGTGACTGGTCCAGTGGAATGATGGAGCAATCCAATGGGAATCCATGGTCACCAAGTCCTGTTGGGGCCGGATACCTGGAGGAGGATGTTAGAGTCTCGGAATTGATGGAATTCAAATTCCCTCATTGATGGTGTTTAATAAGCAGTGAAATCTTTGAGTTAAAGATCATTCTAATGCTCAATATTGGTTCTAAACAGATCAATGTGAATCTTTTCACACAGGTGCAAAGCAAGTCAGCAGAAAGATGGCTCGATGTGTCTGTAAAGGTGAGTAGAAACGGGGATTTGTGTGGGAGAATTGTCTCTGGATCAGCAATAATAAAACATTGAGTTCAGATTGAAGTCAGCCCATCTGAAAATGACCATTCTGCTGATTGTGTTGATTGCAGGAACACAGTGATGATTCAAGAGTCCCACACTGACCCTGAATGAAACGTCTGAAAGAGCCAGCTTGGTGTCAACACAAGAAGACCTCATTCCCATTGAAGAAGATGTTCTCAATTGCCCTTTACTCCTTCATGTATAATGGCGGTGGGGGGTGGGACGGGCCAGGGGAGCAGGGGTGGGGTGGGTTTGGGGGGCGGGGGGGCCTGGGGTTCCTGCCTGTACATTTCACTGTAACTGGGAGATTCTATTGTTTGTAAATGTTCTGTCCTTTGGTGTGTGTTGTTGTTGTATTCTGTGGATCATAATAAAAGTGTGAAGAGAATATTTCCTGATGTTCCTCCAGATGTTGCTGCTGCTTTCACTGATTGGTTGGGAGCTCAGAATGCTGGGAGCAGCCTATCACACACTGGGATCACTTTCCCCAGTCTCCGGGGAGCTGCTCAGGGATTGGGGCTTCACGGTTTTTAGCCAAATGTCGGGAGGGGGATAATTCACAATGTTTCAACAATTCAGATTCTACGACCCTGGAACTTTCAATGGACTGCCTGTTACCCAAAACCAACCCATAATAGTCTGTTTGAAGCTAGTTGATGGAGGGTTTTCAATGTGAGTTCATGCACTTTAGCATAAATGTGAGGTGGATCCTTCTGGAATTCTGCAACAAATTCCTATCTGGGCTTGAAGTGAAATCTCTTCATTGTAAATGTTGAAGTCCAGTTAATTCTGCCCTAATTGTGCGTCGATTCCACTTTCTAAATGTGAGCGTGTTGGCTCAGTCCGACTCTATTGGCCCTTTAGATTTGGTTTATTATTGTCACATGTATTAACACACAGTGAAAAGTATTGTTTCTTGCGCGCTATACAGACAGAGCATACCGTTCATAGAGAAGGAAATGAGAGAGTGCAGAATGTAGTGTTACAGTCATAGCTAGGGTGCAGAGAAAGATCAACTTAATGCAAGGTAGGTCCATTCAAAAGTCCAATGGCAGCAGGGAAGAAGCTGTTCTTGAGTTGGTTGGTGCGTGACCTCAGACTTCTGTATCTTTTTCCCAACGGAAGAAGGTGGAAGAGAGAATGTCCGGGGTGCGTGGGATCCTTAATTATGCTGGCTGCTTTTCCGAGGCAGCGGGAAGTGTAGACAGAGTCAATGGATGGGAGGCTGGTTTGCGTGATGGACTGGGCTTCGTTCACGACCCTTTGTGGTTCCTTGTGATCTTGAGCGGAGCAGGAGCCATAAGACCATAAGACCATAAGACATAGGAGCGGAAGTAAGGCCATTCGGCCCATCGAGTCCACTCCACCATTCAATCATGGTTGATTTCAACTCCATTTACCCGCTCTCTCCCCATAGCCCTTAATTCCTCGAGAAATCAAGAATTTATCAATTTCTGTCTTGAAGACGCTCAACGTCTCGGCCTCCACAGCCCTCTGTGGCAATGAATTCCACAGACCCACCACTCTCTGGCTGAAGAAATTTCTCCTCATCTCTGTTCTAAAGTGACTCCCTTTTATTCTAAGGCTGTGCCCCCGCGTCCTAGTCTCCCCTGTTAATGGAAACAACTTCCCTACGTCCATCCTATCTAAGCCGTTCATTATCTTGTAAGTTTCTATCAGATCTCCCCTCAACCTCCTAAACTCCAATGAATATAATCCCACGATCCTCAGACGTTCATCGTATGTCAGGCCTACCATTCCTGGGATCATCCGTGTGAATCTCCGCTGGACCCGCTCCAGTGCCAGTATGTCCTTCCTGAGGTGTGGGGCCCAAAATTGCTCACAGTACTCCAAATGGGGCCTAACCAGTGCTTTATAAAGCCTCAGAAGTACATCCCTGCTTTTGTATTCCAAGCCTCTTGAGATAAATGACAACATTACATTTGCTTTCTTAATTACGGACTCAACCTGCAAGTTTACCTTTAGAGAATCCTGGACTAGGACTCCCAAGTCCCTTTGCACTTTAGCATTATGAATTTTGTCACCGTTTAGAAAATAGTCCATGCCTCTATTCTTTTTTCCAAAGTGTACGACCTCGCACTTGCCCACGTTGAATTTCATCAGCCACTTCTTGGACCACTCTCCTAAACTGTCTAAATCTTTCTGCAGCCTCCCCACCTCCTCAATACTACCTGCCCCTCCACCTATCTTTGTATCATCGGCAAACTTGGCCAGAATGCTCCCAGTCCCGTCATCTAGATCGTTAATATATAAAGAGAACAGCTGTGGCCCCAACACTGAACCCTGCGGGACACCACTTGTCACCGGTTGCCATTCTGAGAAAGAACCTTTTATCCCAACTCTCTGCCTTCTGTCTGACAGCCAATCGTCAATCCATGTTAGTACCTTGCCTCGAATACCATGGGCCCTTATTTTACTCAGCAGTCTCCCGTGAGGCACCTTGTCAAAGGCCTTTTGGAAGTCAAGATAGATAACATCCATTGGCCCTCCTTGGTCTAACCTATTTGTTATCTCTTCAAAGAACTATCTGGGCTTGAAGCTGTGATACAACCCGAAAGAATGCTTTCTATGGGCAATGCCAAAAACCCAATTCAGTTCAAAATAGATTGAGGTGAAACATATAAACACGTATCCTGGTGTTAAGTGGAAATGTCATTCAGCAATTTATAGTCTGCACCCATCAAATTAATCTGTACTGGGACTAGATTTGAAAGTGAATAAACCAACACCGTTTATTTATTAGAATCATAGAATCGCTACAGTGCAGAAGGAGGCCATTTGGCCCATTGTGCCTGCACTGACCACAATCCCACCCAGGCCCTATCCCTGTATCCTCACATATTTACACTGTTAATCCCCCTGTCACTTAGGGGCAATTTACTATGGCCAATCCACCTAACCCGCCCATTAGTTGTGTGAATTTGGTGGGTTTAAGTGGACACTCATTGAAGACAATGAGGTGTGATATTGTGATCAAATCCAAACACAGCCTCTCCACCTCTGGCAGGTGGTTATAGGTGAAGCATCCTGTTCTCCCCTTGTGATGCGCGTTATCACACACGAGGCTTGATGCTCAGGAAATAAAGGCTTTAATTTGCTGTAACAAGGCAGCTACTAATTGTATACACGATCCCAGACTGAGGGGTCCCAGACAGAGCAGAGACCTTTATACCTCTCCCAGGAGGCGGAGCCCGACTGGGATCAACCACAATAACTATAATACAAGGTGTAACAACCCAACCCTAACCCCAACAGTAACAAGTAGAACAACCCAACCCTAACCCCAACAGCAACATATATACATACTTGTAGTACTGGCCAGACCCTGGCTCAGTACTATCTAGTGGGAACCAACGATGGTTCACAACATTCACCCCTCCTTTGAAGACAAAGGCCGGCAGGGTACAAAAACAGAATAATTTGTCATCAGTCTATAAGTTCAGACGGTCAGGGAGACCGCACCATCGTTGTGACCTCCTCAATACCGGCGATGACACCGGAGTAGGCACTCGCGGTGGCGTTCTCCCCAAGGCGATGTCCAACTGTTCCTCCACAGACTCACGGGCCGGTTGACCCTGAGGTGATGGTAATCCATAGAGTTCCGACACGCCCTGAAGTGGCGACCATCCTCTGGACTCAGGCAAGCTGTACACGGGAGTAAAAGGGTTAAGTAATGGTCCCGATGCTGCCCGCGCCGTGTCCGGAGGGGAAACAAGAGTTATGGGGTTTGTAACAGGGGGTATGGGAGCGACAGGGGTTCCTACGTCCCCTGCTGGTCGTTCGCGGTCGGTGCCGACCAACATGGCCGCTCCCATAGGTCGCACGTGGGTGATGGCGCCAAACTCAGCGACCCCTGGTGGTCACACATCTCCGACTCCGTCGACCGTAATGGCGTCGTCCTGGCCTCGCACGTGGACGAAACCCTCGACGATGTCGACGACGAAAAACCGGGCGCTGAGGAATCGCAGGCCGCACTGCTGTTCCGAGAAGCGGATTTAGAGCGGCACACTTTCGAATAGTGCCCCTTCTTACCGCAGGCGGAGCACAACACAGCTTTAGCGGGACACCGTTGCCGAGTATGCTTCGCTCCCCCACAGAAGTAACACCGCGGGCTGCCCGCAGCTGCTGCCGTCGTCTGGCCCGAGTGTGAGCACGCCATCACGCAGCATTTTGAACCCGAGGGACGAGGAGGGATTGGCGACTGCTCCTGCCACGTTGTCTCCACGTGGTCTTCAGGATACAATACTAGGCTTTTGGAGGCCATTTCCAGCATCTCCGCTAGTTCTATTGCCTGGGTGAGGTCAAGATTAGCTTTCTCCAGTAGTTTGAGTCGGATGTAAGATGATCCGACTCCCGCCACAAACGCATCTCGAGCGAGGTCGTTCATATTCTGCTCTGCCGACACTGCTTTGCAGTTACAGCCCCTGGCTAGCTGCAAGAGCTCGTTCGCGTATTCCTCCATCATTTCGCCAGACTGCCGTCGTCGAGTGGCTAAGAGGTAACGAGCGTGTATTTCGTTGGGCGGTTTAATATAACGCTACTTAAGAAGCTTGAGGGCCTTTGTGTAGTCGGTGGCCGCACGGATCGCGAGGTAGACGGTGTCGCTTACCCTCGCATGGAGGACCCGGAGTCTGTCATCATCTGTGGTGACCGCTGCGGAGGCTGCCAGGTAGTCCTCAAAACATTTCAACCAGTGGTCGAAGGTGTTAGAGGCGCCCACCGCACATGGATCTAGTGTAAGGCGTTCAGGCTTCAGTATCTGCTCCATACTCTTTTTTTTTCCGACGAGAGTTTATTTACAGCAAATAAAATTGATGCGCGTTATCACACACGAGGCTTGATGCTCAGGAAATAAAGGCTTTTATTTGCTGTAACAAGGCAGCTACTAATTATATACACGATCCCAGACTGAGGGGTCCCAGACAGAGCAGAGACCTTTATACCTCTCCCAGGAGGCGGAGCCCGACTGGGATGTACCACAATAACTATAATACAAGGTGTAACAACCCAACCCTAACCCCAACAGCAACAAGTAGAACAACCCATCCCTAACCCCAACAGCAACATATATACATACTTGTAGCACTGGCCAGACCCTGGCTCAGTACTATCTAGTGGGAACCAACGATGGTTCACCACACCTTGTCATTGTGATTTCCACTTCTCTATCAATCCATCACCTTTCCTTTCAGCACAGAGTCTCCCTAATGCTGATCGTATGGTGACTTCCTGATTTTGTAATTTGAAGTATTGTGAGCAGTTTTGGGCCCTGTATCTAAGGAAGGATGTGCTGGCCTTGGAAAGGTCCAGAGGAGGTTCACAAGAATGATCCCTGGAATGACGAGCTTGTCGTATGAGGAACGGTTGAGGACTCTGAGTCTGTAGAATATAGAACATAGAAAAGCTACAGCACAAACAGGCCCTTCGGCCCACAAGTTGCGCCGAACTTGTCCCTACCTACTAGGCTTATCTATAATCCTCTATCTTACTAACTTCCATGAACTTATCCAAAAGTCTCTTAAAAGACCCTATCGGATCCGCCTCCACCACCGCTACCGGCAGCCGATTCCACGCACCCACCACCCTCTGAGTGAAAAACTTACCCCTAACATCTCCTCTGTACCTACTCCCCAGCACCCTAAACCTGTGACCTCTTGTGGCAACCATTTCAGCCCTGGGTAAAAGCCTCTGAGAATCCACTCTATCAATACCCCTCAACATCTTATACATCTCTATCAGGTCACCTCTCACCCTTCGCCTCTCCAAGGAGAAAAGACCGAGCTCTCTCAACCTATCCTCATAAGGCATGCCACCCAATCCAGGCAACATCCTTGTAAATCTCCTCTGCACCCTTTCTATGGCTTCCACATCCTTTCTGTAATGAGGCGACCAGAACTGGGCACAGTACTCCAGGTGGGGTCTGACCAGGGTCCTATACAGCTGCAGCATTATCTCCTGATTTCTAAACTCAATTCCTCTGTTGATGAAGACCAGTATTCCATACGCCTTCTTAACCACAGCCTCTACCTGCGACGCTGCTTTGAGTGTCCTATGAACCCGGACTCCAAGATCCCTCTGTTCTTCCACACTGCCAAGCGTCTTACCCTTAATATTATATTCTTTCATCCTATTCGACCTGCCAAAATGAACCACCACACACTTATCTGGGTTGAAGTCCATCTGCCACTTCTCCGCCCAGTCTTGCATCTTATCTATGTCTCGTTGCAACTGCTGACATCCCTCTACACTATCCACAACACCACCAACCTTTGAGTCATCAGCAAACTTGCCAACCCATCCTTCCACTTCCTCATCCAGGTCATTTATAAAAATCACAAAGAGCAAGGGTCCCAGAACAGATTCCTGGGGCACTCCACTGGTGACCGACCTCCATGCTGAAAAAGACCCATCTACAACCACTCTTTGCCCTCTGTGGGCAAGCCAGTTCTGAATCCACAAGGCAATGTCCCCTTGTATCCCATGCCCCTTCACTTTCTCAATGAGCCTTGCATAGGGCACCTTGTCAAATGCCTTGCTGAAATCCATATAAACTACATCTACCGCTCTTCCCTCGTCTATGTGTCTAGTTACATCTTCAAAAAATTCAATTAGGCTCGTAAGGCATGATCTGCCTTGGACAAAGCCGTGCTGGCTATTTCTGATCATACTATTCCTCTCCAGATGTTCATAAATCCTGCCTCTCAGGATCTTCTCCATCAACTTACCAACCACTGAGGTTAGACTCACTGGTCTATAATTTCCCGGGCTATCTCTTCTCCCTTTCTTGAATAACGGAACCACATCCGCAATCCTCCAATCCTCCGGCACCTCTCCCCTCTCCATTGATCATCGCCAGAGGCTCAGTAATCACTTCCCTCGCCTCCCAAAGTAACCTGGGGTACATCCCATCCGGTCCTGGCGATTTATCTAACTTGATGCTTTTCAACAGCTCCAACACATCCTCTCCCCTAATGTCCACATGCTCAATCTTCTCAGTCCACTGCAAGTCTGCACTGCAACTACCAAGATCCTTTTCCACTGTGAATACTGAAGCAAAGTATTCATTGAGTACCTCTGCTATTTCTACCGGTTCTATAAAGACTTTCCCACTGTCACATTTGATAGGTCCTACTCCTTCACATCTTATCCTCTTGCTCTTAACATACTTGTAGAATGCCTTGGGGTTTTCCTTTATCCTGTCTGCCAAGGCCTTCTCATGACCCCTTCTTGCTCTTCTGATTTCTCTCTTTGAGTGAGTGGGCGAGGATATGGCAAATGGAGTATAACGTTGATAAATGCGAGGTTATACACTTTGGAGGAAATAATAACAAATGGGATTATTATCTCAATAGAAACAAATTAAAACATGCTACCGTGCAAAGGGACCTGGGGGTCCTTGTGCATGAGACGCAAAAGCCCAGTCTGCAGGTACAACAGGTGATCAAGAAGGCAAATGGGATGTTGGCCTATATTGCGAAGGGGATAGAATATAAAAGCAGGGATGTCTTGATGCACCTGTACAGGGCATTGGTGAGGCCGCAGCTGGAATACTGTGTGCAGTATTGGTCCCCTTATATGAGGAAGGATATATTGGCATTGGAGGGAGTGCAGAGAAGGTTCACCAGGTTGATACCGGAGATGAGGGGCTTGGATTATGAGGAGAGGCTGAGGAGATTGGGTTTGTACTCGTTGGAGTTTAGAAGGATGAGGGGGGATCTTATGGAGACTTATAAGATAATGCGGGGGCTGGATAGGGTGGAGGCGGAGAGATTCTTTCCACTTAGTAAGGAAGATAAAACTAGAGGACACAGCCTCAAAATAAAGGGGGGTCGGTTTAAGACAGAGTTGAGGAGGAACTTCTTCTCCCAGAGGGTGGTGAATCTCTGGAATTCTCTGCCCACTGAGGTGGTGGAGGCTACCTCGCTGAATATGTTTAAAGCGCGGATGGATGGATTCCTGATCGGTAAGGGAATTAAGGGTTATGGGGATCAGGCGGGTAAGTGGTACTGATCCACGTCAGATCAGCCATGATCTTATTGAATGGCGGGGCAGGCTCGAGGGGCTAGATGGCCTACTCCTGCTCCTATTTCTTATGTTCTTAAGTTCCTTCCTACTAGTTGTATACTCTTCTAGATTTCTAACATTACCTAGCTCCCTGAACCTTTTGTAGGCTTTTCTTTTCTTCTTGACTAAATTCATTCCAGCTTTCGTGCACCATGGTTCCTGTAACCTACCATAACTCCCCTGTCTCATTGGAACGTTGCTGTGTAGAGCTCCAGACAAATTTTCCTTGAAAATTTGCCACATTTCTTCTGTACATTTCCCTGAGAAAATCTCCTTCCAATTTATGCCTCTAATTTCCTGCCTAATAGCCTCATAATTACCCTTACTCCAAATAAATACTTTCCTAGCTTGACTGCTCCTATCTCTCTCTAATGCTAATGTAAAGGAGATAGAGTTATGATCACAATCCCCAAAATGCTCTCCCACTGAGAGATCTGACACCTGCCCAGGTTCATTCCCTGTACTCGTTGGAGTTTAGAAGGATGAGGGGGATCTTATTGAAACTTGTAGGATACTGCGAGGCCTGGGTAGGGTGGACATGGAGAGGATGTTTCCACTAGTGGGAAAAACTAGAACCAGAGGGCACAACGTCAGGCTAAAGGGACGATCCTTTAAAACAGAGATGAGGAGGAATTTCTTCAGCCAGAGAGTGGAGAATCTGTGGAACTCTTTGGCGCAGAAGGCTGTGGAGGCCGGGTCATTGAGTGTCTTTAAGACAGAGATAGGTAGGTTCTTGATTAATAAGGGGATCAGAGGTTATGGGGAAAAGGCAGGAGAATGGGGATGAGAAAAATATCAGCCATGACTGAATAGCGGAGCAGACTCCATGGGCCGAGTGGCCTAATTCTGCTCCCATGTCTTCTGGTCTTCTGGTTTTTCTCCAGCTTTGTCCCACTCCCTGCAGATGGAGCTGCAAACAGCAACAACTCATTTCAAACCTGACGCTGAATGTGAAGGCTGGCAGAGAGGTGACATTTGCAGTGGGAGGACAGTCATACTGCTGGGTTTGTGAATTACATTGGCAGAGTGTTGTTACATCCAAATGGACAGTTCACGGCCCTCAGTGCTCCAAGTGCCTTCGCTGTATTCGGGATCTAATTAAAATTGGAACGCCCCTGTGGAATTAGCAATTCAATGCTGGATCGATTGGGAATTTTCAAGCTGAGATTAATCGGTTTTTGTTAAGCAAAGGTATTAATGGTTATCGAACATCGGCAACTTCCTGGGGGCTGGCACCCACCTGATACCCTCACTCCCACCGGCATGCCCCAACTCCTCCATCTGCCCCCAACCTTCACCACATCTAAATGAACCCATCACCCTCCCCATGGGGCTCCCACGGGGGCCCGCTTCTTGGCACAGGTTGGCATCATGCCTATGCCAACCTGACAATGCCAGCCTGTAGAGGGTTATAGGTACGCCTAATAGGTAGGGGCATGTTCGGTGCAATTTGTGGGCCCAAGGACCTGTTTGTGCTGTAGCTTTTCTATGTTCGATGCCAGCTGGCAGTGCCAAGAAAGCATTGCCAGGGCACTACCCAGACATGTCCCTCTCCCCGTTTATGCTCTAAGGGTGACTCCCATGACAGGTTCATGTCTAAGTGAAGCTGTTGTAAACCGTGCCAATGTGTCATCAGCGCAGTGTCAATATGCAGCGAGGGGAGAAGGGGGGGTTCGCTAACTGCCGGGGGGGGCGGGTTAATAACATTTAAATACATTCAAATTAATGCAAAGCAGGTTCACGCCCATTGCCAGTGAGGGGCGGGGAAACCTGAAATCGTGCTCTCGCCGGTGAATACTGCGACTTCCAGATCTTGAGCCCCTGCCAGAATTCGCACAGACGGCAAGAGTGGGCTTAAGGTCACCCCCAAGATTCTCGATGTAGCCTCTCCAAGACCCTGCACAGCTGCAGTAAAACATCACTCCTTCTATATTCTATGTGTTATACAGCTTTAATTTAAACGCCTTCCAAGCATTCTAGTTTAATGAGACAAACAAGGACAGTAATTCAATTATTTCTTTATTTAACACTTCTAGTACCAACCCAAACATAAACAGTTGCAACTCATTAACTCTCAACTGAACTTTAACTCTTAAACTGCACTTTAACACGAACTGCACTTTACCTATTTAATTGAAAATAGATACTACCAAGTTTAGGAAAACGTTGGCCGAGAAATATCCTCGATGTAGAATCTATCTTCTTCTTCTCTGAAGCATCCTTCAGGGTACAGGTCTTCTTACGATGGGTTGGTCTCTTCGAATTATCGCTGCTAAACAAAGAACTTACATATCTTTTTATCCACAATTCTCCACTTGCTTCCGGGAGATTCTCTTTCATTCAGCCAATGAATTGAGCAGAAACTGGTCACATGATTTGAACATCCAGTGAAATTATTTTTGAACGACACCATGATGCTTAGTTCATTTGACATGTACCATACATAGCAGCCATAAAAATCAGAGCCACGATGTCTCAGTTAATGTAAACAACTTCCCTGATCTGACCAACACGGATCCCAGACCAGAGCTTCTTTACGACCTGCACCTGGTTTTAATCTGGAAATTGACCAAAAATCCCAGCATGCTTCACTCTCAGTTAGAAAAGACATTTTAAAGCCACTGTTGCCATTATTGGTGTTAAATTATTGTTGTAGCTGTTCTTTCTCCATCCACACATTCCCCTTGTAATCAACACCAAATAGCTTAGCACTGCTGCCTCACAGTGCCAGGGACCCAGGTTCAATTCCAGCTTGGGTCACTGTTTGTGTGGAGTCTGCACATTCTCCCCGTGTCTGCATGGGTTTCCGCCGGGTGCTCCAGTTTCCTCCCACAATCCAAATAGGTGCTAGTTAGGCGCATTGGCCGTCCTAAATTCTCCCTCAGTGTACCCGAACAGGTGCCGGAGTGTGGCGACTGGGGGATTTTCACAGTAACTTCATTGCAGTGTTAATGTAAGCCTACTTGTGACACGAATTTTAAAAAAACATTCCATTGGCCTTCCTAATCATTTGCTGTACCGACAGATTAACTTTTCCTGATCCATGTACCAAGACACCCAGATCCCTCTGCACCTCAGAGCTCAATTCATTTTCCTTCTTCATTCTTCCTGCCAAAGTTCACATTTACTCACATTACACTCTATCTGCCAGATTTTTGCCTAGTCACGTAATTTATTTATATTCCTTTGTAGACTCTTTACTCTTCTTGATAACTTGCCTTCCCAGCTATTTTGGTGTCATTGGCAAATTTAGCCACTTACACATTTGGTCCCTTCATCCAAATCATTGATGAAGATTGGAAATAATTGTGGACCCAGTCCTTTGGCAGCAATAATAGGAAGACAGATTATTATTTGATTCGGTGTAGATTGAGAGAGGTGGATACTCAGTGAGACCTTGGTGTCCTCATGCATCAGTTGCTGAAAGTAAGCGTGCAGGTACAGCAGGCAGTAAAGAAGGCAAATGGTATGTTGGCCTTCATAGCGAGAGGATTTGAGTATAGGGATAGGGATGTTTTGCTACAATTATATAGGGCGTTGGTGAGGCCACACCTGGAGTATTGTGCGCAGTTTTGGTGTCCTTATCTGAGGAAGGATGTCCTTGCTATAGAGGGAGTACAGTGAAGGTTTACCAGGCTGATTCCTGGGATGGTAGGTCTGTCACATGAGGAGAGACTGAGTCGGTTCGGATTATATTCACTGGAGTTTAGAAGAGTGAGAGGGGATCTCATAGAAACTTATAAAATTCTAACAGGGTTAGACAGGGTAGATTCAGAAAGAATGTTCCCGATGGTGGGGGAGTCCAGAACTAGGGGTCATAGTTTGAGGATAAGGGGTAAACCTTTTAGAACTGAGGGGAGGAGAAATTTCTTCACCCAGAGGGTGGTGAATGTGTGGAATTCACTCCCACAGAATGTAGTTGAGGCAAAACGTTGTGTGATTTCAAGAAGAAATTAGATATCGCTCTTGGAGCTAAAGGGTCAAGGGATTTGGGGGGAAGGGGGGGATCAGGATATTGAATTTGATGATCAGCCATGATCAAAATGAATGGCGGAGCAGGCTCAAAGGGCCGAATGGCCTACTCCTGCTTCTAGTTTCTATGTTTCTAGGTCGATGGAGATGCATTTATTTAGGGAAGTTTTCCAAGCGTCCTTGCGTGTCCTCTGCCATCCCAGTGATCGCTTGCCATTGCAGAGCTTGGAGTAGAGCACTAGTTTCGTGAGCCTTGTCTCGGGCACGTGGACAATGTCGCCCGGCCCTCACAGCTGGCCGAGGGTGACCAGTGCCTTGATACTGGGGTATCGGTCTGGGAGAGGACACTCACGTGGGTACGCCTATCCTGCCAGTGGATTTTGCGGAGGCAACATTAGCGATACCTCTCCAGGGATTTGAGGTGTCAGTTATACACTGTCTGTGTTTCAGATGCATACTGGAAGGTGGGGGCCATGGCTGCTCAGTAGACCATGAGCTTGGTGCAGTTACTCTGCCTGAACACTGGGTGGGGACATTGTCATTCAAATCATTTTAGCATTCATTTTCCGGTCTGGATTTATTGAAAATATTGGTTTGTGTTCTGTCTTTAACTGCCTGATACTTGCATAGATCTTGAGTTCCATCCATGTTCAATCTTCTATGGTTGTATTTAACCTTTTTGCTGTTAATTGCATTGCAGAAACGCAGATATTAACCCAGGATTAAGAGGTCCCTGCAGGAGTTCATTCAGGTGACCTTTTCAAAGCAACCAGATTTCCAGAACAAAAGTCTGGAAAAAGAAATGACTTTCCACTGCGTTTAAACAGCTTAAATGTCTATTTTTAAATCCAGCCGGAAGCTATATTTATCATCAGGAGGACTTGGGGTTGCAAATTCATAGTCGCTCCTGTTTGGAAAGATGTGGGTCTGATCAGGGCTGGATTCTCAGCTGAGTCTGACATTGGAACTGAGACAGGTTACAACAGGGAGAACCCAGGGAGAGGCTGACGGTTCCTGGGGGTTAAATGTACTTGTAGAAGCAGGAGGCACTTTGCAACAAGTCATCTCGGATCAGCCATAGTCTTATTGAATGGCGGAACGGGCCTACGTGCCTCTCTCCACCTCTCCAAGGTTCCTTAGACAGCACCTTCCAAACACACTGCCACTTCCATCTAGAAGGACAAGGGCAGCAGACACATGGGGAACACCATCACCTGGAGGTGCCCTTCCAAGCCACTCACCATCCTGACTTGGAAATATATCGGCCGTTCCTTCGCTGTCGCTGGGTCAAAATCACAGAATCACAGAATCCTACAGTGCAGAAGAGGCCCTTCAGCCCATCGAGTCGCACCATCGCATGAAAAGCCCTGACCTGTCCACCTAATCCCAATTGCCAGCACTTGACCCATAGCCCTGAATGTTATGATGCGCCAAGTGCTCATCCAGGTACTTTTTAAAGGATGTGAGGCATCCCGCCTCCACCACCCTCCCAGGCAGCGCATTCCAGACCGTCACCACCCTCTGGGGAAAAAAGCTTTCCCTCAAATTCCTCAAAATCTTGGAACTCCCTCCCTATCAGCACTGAGGGTGTACCTATACCTCAGGGAATGCAGTAGGTTCAAGAAGGCAGCTCACCCACCACCTTCTCAAGGATGATTAGCCAGCGACACCCACAACCCCAGCTAAATGAATAAGGAAAGATGGGGACTCGGTCAATATTATATAACCCGCCCAATGTTTCAGCAAACTCTGTAAATCCGTCAGAGAACTCGCCTGGATGGCGAAGAAATGCGAGTGAGAGTCAATGAAAATTGATGAATAACCATCAGTAAAATATTGATCTAAAATAGACAAATTATACAGGGCTGATAGTAAATACCAACAAAACATTCCAAGGGACATCAGTCACAAATTTGCAATATATTGATCAGCAATAAATTCTAAAAAGACAGAATCAGTTAGAATCACAAAGAAAAAACTCCTCAGAAGTTGGCTGGGAGCGAGCGCTCAGACAATGGGTCAGGTCCTGCGATGATTCTGTTGGTGAGCTGTTTAGTGTTTAATGGACAAATTGCCAATAACTCAGTGGGAAATCTGGACTTGAAGCATTGGCATGTGAAAACAAGGTTTGGGATTGGAGTTTTCCTGCTGGAATTTAGCAGGAGGCAAAGGATGAGCAGCGAGAGTGTCCATCCTCAGGGAAAACGCAAAGGGAGCATACAGGCTGTTCTGAGAATATTATGGGATGTACGTGCTCACCCTATGAGTCACAGGGCGTTGCAAGCGATTAGATATGTTACCGTGTGATGGAGAGGATGAATGTGGGCCTGGGGTGGAATGTAGGAATGGATAGCGGGTCTAATCTACAGCCCATCAAACACCAACTTACCCTCCTGATTGATGTATATGCTCGACTTAACGTACTCCCGTAGCGGAAAGATTGAGATGAAGAGATTCTTTACTCCAGCAAATCACAAGATGAATACACCTTGCTTCATCTAACTGTTGCGTTATTCCAGGTTCCTGCTCCTCACGCCCCTTTACCCGACCGTTACAGACAGACATTTCCCATGCCTTGGCCATTAATGTTGGAGCTGCCCCTTCCCTCAAACATCACCCTCCTCTCCAAAGAATTCAAAAACCTCCTCAAGATCCATTTGCTTGGTTGAGTTTCCAATCAGCCTCCCAACCTCTCCCGATTCTGCCCTTTCCCAAAATTCCTTGGAATAATTCTTATGTTGAAAATTTTCTGTAAATTTAATTGGTTAATGTGAGAGCAGTAAAAATGTGATTGTCAGACTAATGGACTCATTGTCCAATGAAATGCTTTCCTGCACCTATTCATTGAAAACCTCAAGAGCAACTTATTAACACGGACGTCCCAATTCAGCGCTGCACTGGAGTGTCGCTCCTACAACAGTGCTGCACTCCCTCAGTACCGCACTGAGTGTCAGCTCCTACAACAGTGCTGCACTCCCTCAATACCGCACTGAGTGTCAGCGCCTACAACAGTGCTGCACTCCCTCAATACCGCACTGAGTGTCAGCTCCTACAACAGTGCTGCACTCCCTCAATACCGCACTGAGTGTCAGCGCCTACAAGAGTGCTGCACTCCCTCAGTACCGCACTGAGTGTCAGCGCCTACAACAGTGCCGCACTCCCTCAGTACCGCACTGAGTGTCAGCTCCTACAACAGTGCTGCACTCCCTCAGTACCGCACTGAGTGTCAGTGCCTACAACAGTGCCGCACTCCCTCAGTACCGCACTGAGTGTCAGCGCCTACAACAGTGCCGCACTCCCTCAGTACCGCACTGAGTGTCAGCGCCTACAACAGTGCCGCACTCCCTCAGTACCGCACTGAGTGCCAGCGCCTACAACAGTGCCGCACTCCCTCAGTACCGCACTGGAGTGTCAGTGCCTACAACAGTGCTGCACTCCCTCAGTACCGCACTGAGTGTCAGCGCCTACAACAGTGCTGCACTCCCTCAGTACCGCACTGGAGTGTCAGCGCCTACAACAGTGCCACACTCCTTCAGTACCGCACTCGGAGTGTCAGCGCCTACAACAGTGCCGCACTCCCTTAGTACTGCAATGGGGTGTCTGCATCTCCAACAGTGCCGCACTCCCTCAGTACCGCACTGGAGTATCTGCACCTCCAACAGTGCCGCACTCCCTCATATCAGCCTAGATTGTCCTGTTGAATGAGTGGGACTTTAAGCCTCTTACTCTGAGGTAAGTGAGTGATGCGCTGAGAAATTGGCCCAGAGTGCTTCACTTTTCTCTTTTCAAATTTTTCTCCTCAATTCTCTCCACCAGCTGCTCCATACGTAGGCCATTCGGCCCTTTTGAGTCTGTTCCACCATTCTGCTGAATGATCACTGATTTGTACCCCAGTTCCATTTGCCCATCTTTCCTTCACACCTTTATCTATAGTGCTGGCAAAAATATCTCAATCTTGTCTTAAAAATTAATCTAACAGAGGGAGAGAGGTTCCAAATCCCCGAACCCCTGTGTGTGTCATAGCTGCTCACTCGCTTCACTTCCAAATGGCTAATCTGTGAAATGCACACATTCTGGCTGGGTAAATTTAGATCGTGTTAAATATAGACTGTTGTGATTGATTTTCCTGTGCAGAATGCAGCTTATTCATCTGAAACTGTTCCACAGCAATGATTAATACCATGATCAAAATCATTATCCTCTTCCTCCCACTGATTACCGAGAGATATTTCCAATTCAAAATGCTTGTGTTGCAGGAATGTGAAGCCAGAAACTTTACCAAATGATATGTCGGAGTTGTCTAGAACTTGTATGGTCGGCATGGTGACATGATGGTTAGCACTGCTGCCTCACAGTGCCAGGGACCCGGGTTCAAGCCTCAGGTCACTGTCGGTTGACACGTTCTCCCTGTGTCTGTGTGGGTTTCCTCCCACAGTCCAAAGATGTGCGGGTTAGGTGGATTGGCCATGCTAAATTGCCCCTTAATGTCAGGGGAACTAGCTGGGGTAAATGCGTGGGGTTACGGGGATCAGGCCTGGGTGGGATTGTGCAGACTTGATGGGCCAAATTACCTCTTTCTGCACTGTAATATTCGATGAACTTTGGTGAGGCCACAGCTGGAGCGCTGTGTGCAGTTCTGGTCACCACATTATGGGAAGGATGTGATTGCACTGGAGAGGGTGCAGGGGAGATTCATCAGGATGTTGCCTGGGATGGAACATTTAAGTTATGAAGAGAGGTTGGAGAGGCTTGGGATGTTTTCTCTGGAGCAGAGAAGACTGAGGGGCGACCTGATTGAGGTGTTCAAGATCATGAGGGGCATGAACAGGGTGGATAAGGATCAACTGTTCCCCTTCGATGAAGGATCAGTCACAAGGAGATATAGGTTCAAGGTGAGGGGCGAGGTTTTTAAGGGGGGATTTGAGGAAAAAGTTTTTTTTACCCCAGATGGTGGTGAGGGTCTGGAATGCGCTGCCTGGGAGGGTGGTGGAGGTGGGATGCCTCACATCCTTTAAAAAGTACCTGGATGAGCACTTGGTGCATCATAACATTCAGGGCTATGGGCCAAGTGATGGCAAAAACAAAATCTGGAATTAAGAATCTACTGATGACCATGAAACCATTGTCAATTGTCAGAAAAACCCACCTGGGTCATTAATGTCCTTTAGGGAAGGAAATCTGCCGTCCTTACCCGGTCTGGCCTACATGTGACTCCAGAGCCACAGCAATGTGGTTGACTCTCAACTGCAACTCGGGCAACCAGGGATGGGCAATAAATGCCGGCCAGCCAGCGACGCCCATGTCCCACAAATGATTTTTTAAGAAGTGAATGAATATCCTGGGTTTGATTGGCTTGGTCAGCGAGCTGGTAACACTCAACGGAAAATACAGGGGGCGATTCTCCCAAAAAAATCCGAAGTATGAATGTTCTGGTTATATCATTAGCAAGGTACACTTCTACATATCCGCTCTCACACAGGCCATAACAGCCCCGATGGTGTAACTTTCCATAGTTCCTTATCAACTAACCCATAACACCCCAATCTCCAAACTCCGTGGCCTGGGCCTCGGCTCCTCCCTCTGTTACCGGATCCTGAACTTCCTAACTCACAGACCACAATCAGTAAGGATAGGCAACAACACCTCCTCCACCTCAACACTGATGCCCCACAGGGCTGTGTTCTCAGCCCCCTACTATACTCCTTATACACCTATGACTGTGTGGCCAAATTCCACTCCAATTTGATTTTCAAGTTTGCTGACGACACCACCGTAGTGGGTCGGATCTCAAACAATGACGAGACAGAGTACAGGAATGAGATAGAGAATCTGGTGAACTGGTGCCCCAACAATAATCTCTCCCTCAATGTCAACAAAACAAAGGAGATTGTCATCAACTTCAGGAAGCGTAAAGGAGAACATACCCCTGCCTACATCAACGGGGAAAAAGTAGAAAGGGTCGAGAGCTTCAAGTTTTTAGGTGTCCAGATCACCAACAACCTGTCCTGGTCCCCCCATGCTGATACTATAGTTAAGAAAGCCACCAACGTCTCCACTTTCTCAGAAGACTAAGGAAATTTGGCATGTCAGCTACAACTCTCACCAACTTTTACAGATGCACCATAGAAAGCATCCTTTCTGGTTGTATCACAGCTTGGTATGGCTCCTGCTCTGCCCAAGACCGCAAGAAACTACAAAGGGTTGTGAATGTAGCTCAATCCATCATGTAAACCAGCCTCCCATCCATAGAACCATCGAACCATAGAAAATTACAGCTCAAAAACAGGCCTTTTGACCCTTCTTGTCTGTGCCGAACCATTTTTCTGCCTAGTCCCACTGACCTGCACCTGGACCATATCCCTCCACACCCCTCTCATCCATGAACCCGTCCAAGTTTTTCTTAAATGTTAACAGTGAGCCCGCATTTACCACTTTATCCGGCAGCTCATTCCACACTCCCACCACTCTCTGTGTGAAGAAGCCCCCCCTAATATTCCCTTTAAACGTTTCCCCCTTCACCCTTAACCCATGCCCTCTGGTTTTTTTCTCCCCTAGCCTCAGTGGAAAAAGCCTGCTTGCATTCACTCTATCTATACCCATTATAATTTTATACACCTCTATCAAATCTCCCCTCAATCTTCTACACTCCAGGGAATAAAGTCCTAACCTATTCAACCTTTCTCTGTAACTCAGTTTCTCAAGTCCCGGCAACATCCTTGTAAACCTTCTCTGCACTCTTTCAACCTTATTAATATCCTTCCTGTAATTAGGTGACCAAAACTGCACACAATACTCCAAATTCGACCTCACCAATGTCTTATACAACCTCACCATAACATTCCAACTCTTATACTCAATACTTTGATTTATAAAGGCCAATGTACCAAAAGCACTCTTTACGACCCTATCTGCCTGTGACGTCACTTTTAGGGAATTATGTATCTGTATTCCCAGATCCCTCTGACAGTGCAGCACTCCCTCACTACGGACCCTCTGACAGTGCGGCACTCCCTCAGTACTGACCCTCTGACGGTGTGGCACTCCCTCAGTACTGACCCTCTGACAGTGCAGCACTCCCTCAGCACTGACCCTCTGACAGAGCGGCACTCCCTCAGTACTGACCCTCTGACAGTGCGGCACTCCCTCAGTACTGACCCTCTGACAGTGCGGCACTCCCTCAGTACTGACCCTCTGACAGTGCGGCACTCCCTCTGTACTGACCCTCTGACAGTGCGGCACTCCCTCAGTACTGACCCTCTGACAGTGCGGCACTCCCTCAGTACTGACCCTCTGACAGTGCGGCACTCCCTCAGTACTGACCCTCTGACAGTGCGGCACTCCCTCTGTACTGACCCTCTGACAGTGCAGCACTCCCTCTGTACTGACCCTCTGACAGTGCGGCACTCCCTCTGTACTGACCCTCTGACAGTGCGGCACTCCCACCATACTGCATTGGAGCCTCAGGTTAGAAATTTGTGGTCAAATCCTGGGGTGAGTCTTGATCCTATAAGCCTGCTGACTCTGACGTGAGAGAAATTCACTCGTGGGGGAGCAGCGGGCACTCTGCACTTCATCCTTCACTTCTTGAACCATTTTACAGAGAGTGGGCACTCACCCAGGTTGACTGTTGGGCGTGAAACCAAACAAAGGATTGGCAGTACAGACTTGCTGTGAAGTTCGGGAGGGGTGGGTGGACAGGGTTGGAGGGGGGTGGATTGTTGCAGGGATAGATCAATGGGGGAGGACCCTTGTCTTGCTGGGCCTTCAGCCATCCCCAGCCTCAGTGTACTGCCTCCTCCCCCTCTCTCCCTCGCCATCATTATCTGCACCCATGTCTCTGGGCAAGGACAGTACTTACCAAGCAGAGTATAAGGTGGTGAGTGTATGAGGCGGCACGGTGACACCGTAGTTCGCACTGCTGCCTCACAGCGCCAGGGACCCGGTTCGATTCCCGGCTCGGGTCACTGTCTGTGTGGAGTCTGCACGTTCTCCCCGTGTCTGCGTGGGTTTCCTCCGAGTGCTCCGGTTTCCTCCCACAGTCTGAAAGACGTGCTGGTTAGGGTGCATTGGCCGTGCTGAATTCTCCCTCAGTGTAACCCAAACAGGCGCCGGAGTGTGGCGACCAGGGGATTTTCACAGTAACTTCATTGCAGTGTTAATGTCAGCCTACTTGTGAGATCAATGAATAAACGTTAAAAAATCTTTCCTTAATAAAATAGTTTGTCTTAATGTGACACCGTGATTGTTAACGATACATTAATAAGGATGAGCATATTGTGAAAAGCACCAACTTCATTCTGTATAAAATATGCCTCGTGACTTTAATTAAAATAATTTTTATAGTTACTGAGAGCGGTTTAGTTTCAAACCAACATCAGACATTTTGGAATGACTAAAACTGCAGTACAACAGCGCTCTCTACTGGTCAGGCAAAAGAAAGCCGAGGAAAATCCCAGGGCCGAGAAAGGAATAAATTCTCCGGAAAATTCCACTCGCTCAGCTGATTGAACCACTGTGGGAGGTCACATGGGCCAAGTGTTATCTCCAAAGACTCTGACCTTCCCGCAATGCAGCCCCTGCCTCAGTCAGATAGGGGGATGTGTGGGAAAGCCAGTTAAGGCCGCAGTGATTTCACTGTGATTTTACTGAATGGTGGACAGATCAGACATGAAGGGCTGAATGGCCTCCTGTTGCTTCTCTGGCTTATTATTCATTCACACAGACCAGATTATTAACGTGTATCCATCACACTCAGATCTCTGAAGGTGGAAAGGCAGGTTAATAGGGTGGTGCAAAAGGCATCTGGCCTTTATCAACCGGGGTATAGATTACAAAAGCAGCAAGGTCAGGATGGAGTTCTATAGAACTTTGGTGAGGCCACAGCTGGAGCACTGTGTGCAGTTCTGGTCACCACATTATAGGAAGGTTGTGATTGCACTGGAGGGGGTGCAGAGGAGATTCACCAGGATGCTGCCTGGGTTGGAACATTTCAGTTACGAAGAGAGGTTGGATAGGTGTGATGACTTCAGCCAGGCTAATGAGGTCGGCTTGCTAGAGTATGAACTGCCTGATGAATCCTAACTGATGGTTAAATCAGGGAGCCTCATGCTCCCTATTTAAAGCAGGTGTGTCAGACTCCCAGCCTGCATTCAGCAGGGAGCAACTGGAGAGCTGGCTGTGTACAGATGTATGGTGTAAATAAAGTAACTTGGTGACGGAACTTTCGCCTCCGTGGAGTTATTACAATAGGCTTGGGTTGTTTTCATTGGCGCAGAGAAGACTGAGGGCGACCTGATTGAGGTGTTCAAGATTATGAGGGGCATGGACAGGGTGGATAAGGAGCAGCTGTTCCCCTTGGTTAAAGGGTCAGTTATGAGGGGACACAAGTTAAAAGTGAGGGGTGGGAGGCTTAGTGGGGATTTGAGGAAAATCTTTTTTTCCCCAGAGGGTGGTGAGGGTCTGGAATGCGCTGCCTGGGAGGGTGGTGGAGGCGGGATGCCTCACATCCTTTAAAAGGTACCTGGATGAGCACTTGGTGCATCATAACATTCAGGGCTATGGGCCAAGTGCTGGCCAGTGGGATTAGGTGGGCAGGTCAGGGCCTTTCATGCATTGGTGCAGACTCGATGGGCTGAAGGGCCTCTTCTGCACTGTAGGATTCTGTGATTCTGTGATTCATTGTTGACACGCAAGAGCTGGCACCCACACCATTCTCTTTAACTTACTAATAACACATTCACATCATCACAGAATCATTACAGTACAAAAGGAGGCTGTTTGGCTCATCGAATCTGCACCGCTTCTCCAAACGAGCATCATGACTTGGTACCATTCCCCTGCCTCCCCCAGCCCCGTACCCCTGTACACTGTTTGTATTCAAATAATCATCTAACGCCCCCTTGAATGCCTCGATTGAATCTGCCTCCACCACATTTCCAGGTCGCTCATTCCAAACCCCAACCACTCGCTGGGTGAAAAACTTTTATCTCACATTTGCTTCTTTTGTAAATCACTTTAAATCTGTGTCCCTCTCGTTCTCGATCCTTTTACGCGTGGGGACAGTTTCTCCCTCTCTACTCTGTCCAGCCCCTGCATGATTTTGAACATCTCCATCAAACCTTCTCTCAGCTTTCTTCCCTCCAAGGAGAACCCCTCAGATGAAGTAAAGAATACTCACTTTTCAATGCGGCAATTAGTAATCACTGCAAGTTGCTATCCATCTTAAACAAGTTACACTCACCTTTTCCGCCTTCCTTTAGCAGATTTTCATCACTTTTCGGAGAGAGAAGATTGTCCAAAACTGCACCAAGCATGGAAAACACAACGGTTACCACAGGTGACTTTTCCCTCTGCTGGATTTTGGAACCACCCAATCTTGTACGAATGTGTGTCAGACAGTAGGAAGTTATTGGTTTGGGGAAATTAGAGCAGGATCTGACACTTTCTATCATGAACAAATTAACAGGTCTTTATTTTAGACTGGTGACAATGTTATTAAAATAATTAATGACCTGAATAAAATCCTAATAGAATGCTGTTCAAATATTACAAGACTCCTTCAGGAATAATGAAATAAATCATTGCAGAATTCAGTCACTCTCAACTTTTGAAAACATGAACACATGAACTTTCTCCAGTGATGCTCTCATCTGGAACACATTCTGAGTTGGAATCTACAGGAACTGCAAAAGGTCGTGAATGTAGCCCAATCCATCACACAAACCAGCCTCCCATCCATTAACTCTGTCTACACTTCCAGCTGCCTCAGCAAAGCAGCCGGCATAATCAAGGACCCCACGCACCCCGGACATTCTCTCTTCCACCTTCTTCCATCAGGAAAAAGATACAAAAGTCTCAGGTCACTTATCAACCGACTCAAGAACAGCTTCTTCCCTGCTGCTGTCAGACTTTTGAATGGACTTACCTGGCATTAAGTTGATCTTTCTCTACACCCTAGCTATGACTGTAACACTACATTCTGCCCTCTCTCCTTTCCTTCTCTATGAACGATATGTTTTGTCAGTATAATGCGCAAGAAGCAATACTTTTCACTCTATGTGAATACATGTGACAATAATAAATCAAATCAAATCAAATATCTCTCTCGATTTAGATGGTGATTTTATGAAGACGTCCGAAACTGCAGGATTTACATGAGAGCCTCGCCTTCCCTCCTTCCAACTCAAGAGGTACAAGCACACTCTAGCCATTATCCCCCCTTGGCTAGGTATATATACCTGGAATTACCTCACGGTATTCCTGCGATCTGAATGGCTTGAGGCTTTCAACAACGCTCACGTTTGAATTCCATTGGTTCCGTGTCTCTGTGTGCTTGCTTTAAACTCATTGGTCCAATTCAAAAGCCTGTTTTGTTATTTTGGAACACTGACCTCTCGGCTTTGGTACAAATGTTGTAAAAGGGCTGCTTCTGCAGCCAGCTGTCTGCAATTTAAAATCCACGCATAAAGACACCTGTTTTTGAAAGAGACAATGTTATGAGATTTCTTCTTTTCTCTTAGCATTCATTCCTTTTCACTATTTACATTTGTCAAACACCACATTTTTAACCTTAGGTGTGCAACTTCACAATTCAACATGTCCAATCTAATGCTGACATGTTTTCCTTCTTCCTTAATTGTGGTTTTCCACCCTCTCTGGTTGACAGGGCTTTCTACCATGTCCGACCCATCTCCCACACCACTGCTCTCACCCCCCCCCCCCCACCCCTCCTTCCCAGAACCAGGATAAGGTCCACTTTGTCTGCACTTTTCACCCCATCAGCCTCCGCATTCAAAGGATCATCCTCCACAAAAAGTCTGGCAGCAGCAGGGAAGAAGCTGTTCTTGAGTCGGTTGGTACGTGACCCCAGACTTTTGTATCTTTTTCCCGACGGAAGAAGGTGGAAGAGAGCTGCCTAAGTTATCGTGAAAGGAGACTTTGAGGTGGCCTAACTGGAGATCCTGGAATAAGGTTTATCCAAACAACTTTTTCATTTTTGCAAAGGCTTCAAACACAATGGGACACCAATTAATGACCAGGAAATAACCAGAAGTAGGAGAGAGCCGGGAAAACTCTTTTACACAAAGAGACAGAGACAAGTAGCCATAAATTTTCAGGGCAGGAGATTGAGGAGGAAAGTACACATAGGCCCAAGAGGTAAGAAAGTAATTGATTTCTGGAGATAGGGAAGGTTGAAGGTCATGGTGATGCGTAAGGTTAAGATCAATTTAATCAGGATGGCTTGATGACATGATTGGATATTTTTTCCCAATTTTTGAATGGATATTGGGTCAATCACAGATTGGTCACAGCACAGAAGGAGGCCATTTGGCCCATCATGTTTCTGTCAGCTCTCTGAAAGAATAATCCACCCGGTCCCACTTCCCCACCTTTTCCCCATAGCCCTGAAATGATTTATCTCTTCAGATGTTCATCCAATTCTCTTTTAAAAACCAGGACTGAAACTGCCTCCACCGCACTCTCGGCCAGTGCATTCCGAATCTCTCTTCCTCAGAGCCCACCTAATAATTTATTATTTAACCCAGGAGTTACGTCTCTCTCCACATTCTGAATGGACGTTGCTTTTCCACCTCACGCCAACCTGGAGGTAACCACCTCAGAGGTCCTGCTTGCTATCTCCCTGAAATCTACTTCTGGAGCTTCATCCCTCTAACTTCCACACGATACTGATTGCTCATTCTCTCCCACTCTCTCCTCAAATTGGTCTTTATTTGATCTTAATTCCTTTTTTTGATTATTCCAAAAGGATCAAAAGCTAAATGATTCGAGGCAGTGTGTTCAATTCTTAAAGGGACTTTTGTCCTTGACCAATCAGATGTTTCACAAGGGTGTCTTCTAAAGTAGACACAAAATACTGCGGATGCTGGAATCTGACAAAGGGTCGTCCTGACTCGAAACGTTGGCTCTATTCTCTCCCCACAGATGCTGTCAGACCCGCTGAGATTTTCCAGCATTCTTCTGTTTTTGTCTTCCAAAGTGAAGCTTAAGAAGCTGAAATTTACTGCCTGTGAGTTTTGCGATTGTGTGATATTCTATTTAAACATTTGCCGTTTTTTTTATTGAATTAATCCAACTGAAATGAAGACTGTTTGCCCCTTAGAGAAAGAAAAATAAGGAGTGTTGCTTTAGTCAGCATTTCGGAACTGTGACAAATGGAGATGGAAAAACAGAGAGCATGCTACCATCCCCGTTCTGCATCTGCGTCGAATCTTTCGACTGATTGCTTTGTGAGTAAGTGGAACAAAGTGATTTGTTAGGTAGCTGAGCTTTGACTCCATGCTGTAACATTCGCCCTGACCTGCAACACGTCTTTCCCAGTCACACGCAGCTCATGCAAAAATTGTGCACAAAATAATCCGATTCCACTCAAACTTGCTGAGATTGACAGATCCAAATCATCCCAACTCCTCAGGGTCACGCCACACCGAAGAACGCAGGCGAACCCCAAAGAAAAAGCCCATCTCCATCTCATCCCAAACTCATGCTGCTATTTGACAAACACCACATTAAATATTATAAAGATAAATTGAATTGTGATGAATTCTATGAATCTTTTATAGGGACATAGGAACAGGAGGAGACCATTCAGCCCCACGAGCCTGCTCCACCATTCAATAAGATTATGGCTGATCTTTTGAGCTTAGGTTTAAGTTTAATTATTAGTGTCACAAGTAGGCTTACGTTAACACTGCAATGAAGTTACTGTGAAAATCCCTGTAGGGTCCATTCATTCCTCAGAATAGACAGAGACAGCACTGATACGTTGAATTTATCTTATTGAGCAGAATTTAAAATTAACACATTACAGAGAGTGAAAAAGCTGGGGTAGAGAGAGAGAGATAATAGTAAAAGTCAGTATCGAAACAGACTTGACCCAAACCAAACTGATCATATAGGACTAAAACCTAAAAGATATATGATTCAGTATGTGCATTATGGAATTGCTTGGTACGCGCTGTCTCTAACTTTCAGAAACAATTTGCAGCTGTGGTGATGCAAAGTTTTGTTTTGGCTTATGAGAAAATCATTGCTTGCATTGTACTCTCAAAGAACGCAGTCAATTTCTCAAGCTAATCCCAGCATGCCTGCTGAGTTTTAAAATGTGGACAAGTGAACTTTAAAAGTTTAGCATTTTAGTGTAATTGCATTGGCAGAAATATCCTAAAATGAAGTGTTTGCGTCAGTGAACCAAGCCATACACAGAATCCACAACAATCCCCTCGTTGTCACGCTCTGGTGCCTGTTCAGGTTCACTGAGGGAGAATTTAGCATGGCCAATGCACCTAACCAGCACGTCTTTCGGACTGTGGGAGGAAACCGGAGCACCCGGAGGAAACCCATGCAGACATGGGGAGAACATGCAGATTCCATACACCTGGCACCGTGAGGCAGCTGTGCTGCCCAAACAGGGAGAATGTGTGGACCCAGCACAGAAAAGGACCAAAGCCAGGAATCGAACCCAAGTCCCTGACGCTATGAGGCAGCAGTGCTAACACTGTGTCACTAATTGGCACTAATTGAAAATCCAAGGCATGGAAGGTTAGAGTTCCAAGATCCATCCGATGGGAGAAGGAACGGTAGGTGGAATTTTCACACCAGAGCAATAATAATAGGGGTTCTTTCACTAGGTAGAAGTGTGTGGGATTGAAAACTTTATGACCCAAATGGGCTTTTTAGGCCACATAATCTTTCTTGTTCTAATAATTGTAAATCACTTTGGACAAAGAAACTTCCAGAGCACAGTCTTAATTTATGCAGCATCAGAAGATGGGAGGAGAGATTGCATGCCGCTCACACAATCCTGAACGCCAGTTCACTCGAGAAAAAAGCTCGGAACCTGCCTTCACCAGCTGTCTCTTTATCACTCGATAAAAGACAATCTGTTTATTGCCTTCTGTCGCACATTGTTAAAGAAGATTTTTCAAGAACAACCTACAATCGCAACAAATCCACACAATATTACTTTATTTTGCATTTACAATGGCCATTGGGAGTGGTCAGAAGGATCTGCTCCCAGTTGTCCTGTTCCAGCTGTCTTTTATACAGATCATACGAGCATATTTAATTCTGTACAGATCTAATCACATTCCTCAATACAGTGGATTTCTTACCTTGTTTACGCAATAGATCTTTACCAGAGTACAATTACACCCATAAATAAACTACTTATGTCATTGTAGCTTTATCTTCCAGAGCATTCCATTCTTTGTAAGCCTTCATTTTATTCGGTCATGTTATCCTCTCTAACCCCTGTCAAGCCATGCTAACCAATCTTTTCTGAGTCAGTCCTTTATTTATATTTTACTTTCTCAACATCCTTAACTCGAACTGGCTCCCCTCAAAGTTTTACACCCAGCTTTAGTCTGACTTGCTTTTTGATCTCTAATGTAGATGTTTGTAAGATAACAAAGGAAGCTCCTGATTATAAATATGGCTAATTTCAGCTCAGTTTTTCCACTTTATTAATAGCTACAGTCATTCCCAGCCTCTGTGGGTGGCACGGTGGCACAATGGTTAGCATTGCGGCCTCACAGTGCCAGGGACCCAGGTTCAATTCCAGCCTCGGGTGACCGTGTGGAGTTTGCACGTTCTCCCCGTGTCTGCGTGGATTTCCTCCACGTACTCCGGTTTCCTCCCACACTCCAAGGATGTGTAGGTTAGGTCAATTGACCATGCTAAATTGTCCTTTAGTGTCCCAAAATGTGTAGGTTAGGGGAATTTGTGGGGTAAAAATGTGGGGTTACGAGCCTGGGTAAGATGCTCTGTCGGAGAGTTGGTGCAAACATGACGGGTTGCAATGGCCTCCTTCTGCACTGTCGGGATTCTATTCTTCTACAACAATCCAGATAGACACAATTCCAGCTCCCTACAGCTTGCCACTTTTTGTAATCAGGAGTGAGAGTTGAGAGGAGCATCTGCCTCAGTGCGGTCTCCATGATCTGGATCCCTGCCTGTGTAATCAAGCATCTTATACTTGTGTCTGGGCCGTCTCGGAGTGGGAGCTCACAGTGACCAATGGCACGTCTCCATGCCCCATGGGCACCAGTGGGGCTGCTGTGCACCATCACCCCTGGAAATTAGCTTTTGATTTAGTCAGTGATGTTTCCTTTGATGTTTTGTTTTAGTACAGGGTCCAGCCAGGGGCTGTTACCCCCTCCTGTTCCTGTTTAATTAATGATCTTTTTGGTTTATTAAAAGGCTACCCAGCACAATATCAGGTACTAAACATCTTATGCCTACAAATAACAAACATTCAAAACCCATTTGCAAATACCACTTAGATTACTCCTTTGGTGTCTGGGTCTGATGTAACTTTAACTATTCAAACACTTAATTGACAATGTAACCTCATTTCACATTTTCACCCTGAGGAAATTAATTTATTTTTCATTTTGGTTTATGCGCTTGCTAAACTGCAGATTAAGGGGTGTAAATGTTGTGGTTTATATTAAAACATTCCAGGGAGAGGTTAACACCAAGTCTCACTGCACAGACTTTTCACAATGGAAGACAGGTTCAAAGGTAAAAGCCCCACCCACATTTCCCACAGATCCTGGTTGGGGGAAGGGTGTGGATTCTCACCTTGACCGAAAGAGGGATCATGAGGCCTAAAAAGCCCATTGGCTGGTAAAGTTTTCAATGTGACTCCCACCTAGTTGTTCGAATGTAACCAGTGAAAACATTGGATCTGTTGTAGTGACCAATGGTAACAAGCTATAAAGGTCAGCTGACCCAGCAAACCATGTAACCAATGACAGAATGATATGATGATCAGCTGACTCAGTATAAATTAGAACCTGTTGGGAATTGTGGAAAGGTCCAGGGTGAGGCCCCAAGTTTGGAGTAATGAATTTCTTTATTAAACCCTTTCTTTGATTTATAAGTTTGAGTAAGTTTTGTTGTATTTTTGTTGTCTACACTGGAAGAGTTCCTTCTGGATCAAAGCTAGTGACAGAATCCCCATTATTATTGCTCTGGTGCAAAACTTTCACCTATTGTCCCTTCACCCATTGGGATAGTATCTTGGGATTCTAATCTTCCATCCCTTGGATTTTGAGTAAGTTCCGAGCCATCATGTGGATCAGCATTTTCAGAGTATTTTATCATCTTCAAATCTTCTCAACTGTACTGACTCAGGGGTGCTTCATCCTCTGAACCCCCCACTCCACCCCCCTCCCCCCAACCGAAATGTTGGTCACCATTCCACCACCCCCTGTTCATGGTACACCCCCAGTGTTCCACAGGGCTCTGTACTGGGACCTCTGCTATTTGTGATATATATAAATGATTTGGAAGAAGGTGTAACTGGTGTAATCAGCAAGTTTGCGGATGACACGAAGATGGCTGGACTTGCGGATAGCGAAGAGCATTGTCGGGCAATACAGCAGGATATAGATAGGCTGGAAAATTGGGCGGAGAGGTGGCAGATGGAGTTTAATCCAGATAAATGCGAAGTGATGCATTTTGGAAGAAATAATGTAGGGAGGAGTTATACAATAAATAGCAGAGTCATCAGGAGTATCGAAACACAGAGGGACCTAGGTGTGCAAGTCCACAAATCCTTGAAGGTGGCAACACAGGTGGAGAAGGTGGTGAAGAAGGCATATGGTACGCTTGCCTTTATAGGACGGGGTATAGAGTATAAAAGCTGGAGTCTGATGATGCAGCTGTATAGAACGCTGGTTAGGCCACATTTGGAGTACTGCGTCCAGTTCTGGTCGCCGCACTACCAGAAGGACGTGGAGGCGTTAGAGAGAGTGCAGAGAAGGTTTACCAGGATGTTGCCTGGTATGGAGGGTCTTAGCTATGAGGAGAGATTGGGTAGACTGGGGTTGTTCTCCTTGGAAAGACGGAGAATGAGGGGAGATCTAATAGAGGTGTACAAGATTATGAAGGATACAGATAGGGTGAATAGTGGGAAGCATTTTCCCAGGTCGGAGGTGACGATCACGAGGGGTCACGGGCTCAAGGTGAGAAGGGCGAAGTATAACTCAGATATCAGAGGGACGTTTTTTACACAGAGGGTGGTGGGGGCCTGGAATGCGCTGCCAAGTAGGGTGGTGGAGGCAGGCACGCTGACATCGTTTAAGACTTACCTGGATAGTCACATGAGCAGCCTGGGAATGGAGGGATACAAACGATTGGTCTAGTTGGACCAAGGAGCGGCACAGGCTTGGAGGGCCGAAGGGCCTGTTTCCTGTGCTGTACTGTTCTTTGTTCTTTGTATGACCTGGCCGTCCCACAGCCATTTGACATTGGGAACAGCCTCCATCGAGTGGGACCCCTGCCCTGATTTGAAGGGAAGATCCACCGGAGGGACCTGTTGGCCAATCAGAGGATTCCCCATCTCTGTAGTCAAAGCAGCGCCAGCATTGAGTGGTGGCCACCCCTGGGACTGCAGGCAGTTCACGAGGAAGAGGATTGGTTGAGCCAGAGTTCAGGATAAATCCTGGGAATCTAGCCAGGCCTGGCTGGCAGGCAAGGGGTTGAAGGAGGTGGAGATGCTCGATTTGAGAGGCCAGGAAGGAAGGATAAAGGGGGGGGGGGTATGATTTTGGGATGATGCTTCGCTCAGTGAAGGCTGCTGGACTACCATGCTTTGCCTCTACCATAGCAACAGGGGCAGAGTGAGATCAATATGTCACCATGAATTAGCCTCAGAACCGGCAGGCTGTCTGATACCTTCCCTGTTCACCCTAATATGAGAGACCGGTTGTGAGTGGGTGGGAAGGCCACCTGGTTTATTTTAGGAGCCCGCTCACCTCCACCTTGCCAGTGGGAAATGGGGAGACAGCATGAAATCCAGCTCCACGTCTCCAGATCATTGGCCAAGGCCTCTGGATTAATGGGCCTCGCAAGATAACCACAATGCTGCCATGCCCATCCTTTCCCATAGTGCCTCTGAGGACTTGACACTGGACAAACGCTCACAGCCACAGCCAGTGACATCATTATCAAGTACAGTCACTGCTCTAGTAAAGTATGTCAGCCTAGTGTACTCAGCAAGATCCCACAAACAGTCAAGGGCTACTGACCAAGACAATCTGCTTTAATGTTGCTGATAAAAGGACAAATACTGCCAGGACTCTGTGGAGAATCCCTCTGTTCTTCTTTGAGATACAGCCACAGGATCCATCAAGTCCACCTGAGGGGCAAACGGGGCCTAGTGTAAGGTCTTGTTCAAAAGCCTACACATCTGACAGTGCAGCATTCCCTCAGTAGTGCACTGGGCATTGTCAGCCTGGATTGTGGGGCTGAAGTATCTGAAGTGGGATTTGAACTCACTGCTGTAACAATTTTAATCAGGCAATTGAGGTGGGCCTGCTTGAATATGAACTCCCTGATTAATGGCCAATCAGGGAGCCCCATGCTCTGTATTTAAACAAGCGTGTCAGTTCCTCTGGCACTCCGGATGTAGACTGTATACTGGGAGGACTCTTTATAGTGTTGTTGGATCTTGTAAATAAAGGAATTCTGGTGAAGAGACTTCCACCTCCGAGGACTTGTTACAGACTCAAACATTGCCGACTCATTACAACCCCACATTTGGTTGCCACATTCCTCAAAGGAATCATGGAGCTTGGTCAAGCAGAATCTTCTCCGTGTTGGGTTGTTATTTCCTGTATTCCTGATCAGAGTCAGTATTTCTGAAAGAACGTGTTTCTAATCTCATCTGAAATATTGAACAAGAGAAATGTTCACTAATGCACCGCTCGTGTTACTATAGGAACTGGAGGAAAGCTTACCACTGTTCAGGTTTTCCATTATCTAAAAATCAATTGAAAGAGAAATTCAAATGAGCGGAGGAATTCTTGTTGGAGCATGCAGTTCCATTATGGCTTGTAATTCCGTATTGATTGCGGGAAATTATCTGTAGCCCTGGAGTTAATTGTCAGTGTAAAGTTTATGTGGGAGGATTGGACACACTCAGCAGGCGAATACAAGTACAGATTGAACCAATGCAACGAAAGGGAAACACAAGGAGGTGAATCGTACCAGTCACGAGAAAAAAGAGGTTTGTTTCCCAGGATCAGCTTTGCTGGACTGACCACTGGACTGACTGTTAGGTAGAGCACTGGGTAAAGCATTGGACTGACCATTAGACTGACCATTGGGTAGAGCACTGGGTAAAGCATTGGACTGACCATTGGACTGACCATTGGGTAGAGCACTGGGTAAAGCATTGGACTGACCATTGGGGAGAGTACTGGGTAAAGCATTGGACTGACCATTGGGGAGAGTACTGGGTAAAGCATTGGACTGACCATTGGGGAGAGTACTGGGTAAAGCATTGGACTGACCATTGGGGAGAGTACTGGGTAAAGCATTGGACTGACCATTGGACTGACCATTGGACTGACCATTGGGTAGAATACTGGGTAAAGCATTGGACTGACCATTGGGGAGAGTACTGGGTAAAGCATTGGACTGACCATTGGGGAGAGTACTGGGTAAAGCATTGGACTGACCATTGGACTGACCATTGGATAGAGTACTGGGTAAAGCATTGGACTGACCATTGGACTGACCATTGGGTAGAATACTGGGTAAAGCATTGGACTGACCATTGGGGAGAGTACTGGGTAAAGCATTGGACTGACCATTGGGGAGAGTACTGGGTAAAGCATTGGACTGACCATTGGGGAGAGTACTGGGTAAAGCATTGGACTGACCATTGGACTGACCATTGGATAGAATACTGGGTAAAGCATTGGACTGACTATTGGATTGACCATTGGGTAGAGCACAGGGTAAAGCATTGGACTGACCATTGGACTGGGAATCTGACCAATGATACAGCTGCAAACAGCTCCATTGGGAGGATAGAGACAAAGCCGATTCAGTGATGTAGCTCCAACTTGGAGCACAAAAGTCCAATGAGCTGAAGGGCGGGATTTCCCAGCCATGCTCGCTTCAAAACGGGAAAATCCCATCCGAGGTCAATGGGCCTTTGCATGGTCCGCCCGCTCCCTCCCTCCCCACGGAACCAAACTCACCCTCCCTCCTCCCCACGGAACCAAACTCACCCTCCCTCCTCCCCACGGAACCAAACTCACCCTTCCTCCTCCCTACAGAACAAAACTCACCCTCCCTTCCCACGGAACCAAACTCACCCTCCCTCCTCCCCACGGAACCAAACTCACCCTTCCTCCTCCCCACGGAACCAAACTCACCCTCCCTCCTCCCCACGGAACCAAACTCACCCTCCCTCCTCCCCACGGAACCAAACTCACCCTCCCTCCTCCCCACGGAACCAAACTCACCCTCCTCCCCCCCAGAAACAAACTCACCCTCCCTCCTCCCCACGGAACCAAACTCCCCCTCCCTCCTCTCCACGGAACCAAACTCACCCTTCCTCCTCCCTACAGAACAAAACTCACCCTCCCTTCCCACGGAACCAAACTCACCCTCCTCCCCCCCCAGAACCAAACTCACCCTCGCTCCCTCCGGAAACAAACTCACCCTCGCTCCCCCGCCCCGGAATAAAACTCACCCTCCTTCCCCTCCCTCCTCCCCACGGAACCAAACTCACCCTTCCTCCTCCCTACAGAACAAAACTCACCCTCCCTTCCCACGGAACCAAACTCACCCTCCTCCCCCCCCAGAACCAAACTCACCCTCGCTCCCTCCGGAAACAAACTCACCCTCGCTCCCCCGCCCCGGAATAAAACTCACCCTCCTTCCCCTCCCTCCTCCCCACGGAACCAAACTCACCCTTCCTCCTCCCTACAGAACAAAACTCACCCTCCCTTCCCACGGAACCAAACTCACCCTCCTCCCCCCCAGAAACAAACTCACCCTCGCTCCCTCCGGAAACAAACTCACCCTCGCTCCCCCGCCCCGGAAACAAACTCACCCTCGCTCCCCCGCCCCGGAATAAAACTCACCCTCACCCCTCCCCCCCCGGAATCAAACTCACCCTCCTTCCCCTCCCCCCTGGAATTAAACTCACCCTCCCCCCCACCCCCGGAATCAAACTCACCCTCCCCCCCCACCCCCAGAATTAAACTCACCCTCCCCCCCACCCCCGGAATCAAACTCACCCTCCCCCCACCCCCGGAATCAAACTCACCCTCCCTCTCACCCTCCCTCCCTCTCTCCCTCCTCCAGCATCACCCAGAGCTGCAGATAAAAATCCATGAGGTTCGTGAAAGAAACAACCACAGGTGGTCAAAACTCAGTGAGAACCAATAGCTGGCCAGCATTCTGCTGAAATATAGAACAAATAAAAGATGTGTAGTTTAGGGGGATTGGCCATGCTAAATTGCTCCTTTGTGTCCAAAGATGTGTTATTTGGGGGATTAGCAGAGTAAATGTGTGGGATTACAGGGATGGGGCAGGGGTCGGGCCTGGAGAAGCTGCTCTGATGGAGAGTCAATGGGCCAAATGGCCTCCTTCAGCACTGTCGGCATCCTTTGATTCTATGATTCTAATGCCACACTCCACGACAGGGCATCCACCTGCTGAACTTTTATGAAGAGATAGGGTCGGTTAAGGACAGGTTTGAGTTTGGTTCCATCAAGTTTGACTGTTGAAGTTTCACACAAACAGTTCAGTCTAACACACGAGAGCAGCGTGACAGAAAGAGAACATGGCTCAAAGTCAGCAGGTTAGTGTTCTGAATCTCTCACAAGTCACACCACTGGGAGATGGGAATTGGATTGGACGCTCATGGGACCAAAAGGTATTTGGTTAAAATTGAAGGAGAAGTAAGAATGTCCAAATGGATCACATGACCCTGATACGGGATGACCCAAAAGGCTCTTGATCATGTGATTGAGCCAGATTTACAACCAGTTCAATGTCTAAAGCATCAAATTCTGAGAAAGAACAGAGTCTCGTTGGAGTTTTGGAAAGAATCTAAAACCTGTCAGGAGATTTGAGGCTTTGTAAACCGCTTACTCTGGAGATCCTGTGGCACAGTGTGTTAGCGTCCCTGTCACTGAGCTAGAAGCTCCGGGTTCGAGTCCCACCTCAGGACTTGATGGCCAAGGAAGGTGCGCTCACAGCGTGGCCAAACAGGTCGAGTGTCAATCTGCATAACCCTTCCAAACAAGGCTGGTAGCAAGAGTGGGAGACACTCCTCGTCAACCACGCTTGATATGGAGTGACACCCCTCAAGCTATAAGCCCCTGGTGACAGACTAGCAACCTGTTCCAGGAATCAATAGCTAAGGAGACAGACAAAAGTCTGACTTAATGACCAGTAGGTGTGGGAAAAGAATTGGAATAGAATCCACTTACAAAACTGGATTCATAAACATGGACAAATAAAGGAGGCATCACCGACAAGACAATTCCTAAAAAGGGGGAATAAGTGTAACAGTGTATGTTATACTAACAAAGTAAGAAGCACTTCCTTGAACTGGCTATAGTTCGGTGTCCTGCTTCCATTGCCCAAATTACAGGGAATCGGCAGAACTTTGGGAATAGGTGGATGTGAGAATGGAGGAAAAGGTGCAACATGTGCTCTTTGTAAAAGTTTAGGAAGGTTTTAACCTTCTTCACCTGAAAGTACCCTTCACTCTTGTACATTCACAAGATGGAATGTTACGCCAAAACCTTTTTCCCTTTGATGATAAATCTGAAGGAGAGATAAAAACACAAAAATATTAACGTTTAAACAAAGCATGCAAACTTCCAAAACTGAGTAATCTGCAGATTTCTGACTCAGGTGGTTCCAGCAGGCACACGGTGATTAAAGTTATGGTTCGTGTTGGGGTTAGGGTTAGGGTTAAGGTCAGGATTAGATTTAGGGTTCAGGTTAGAGTAAAGGTTGGGGTTAAGGTTAAGGTTAGGGTTAAGGTTAGGATTAGGTTTCGGGTTCGGGTTAGAGTAAAGGTTGGGGTTAAGGTTAAGGTTAGGGTTAAGGTTAGGATTAGGTTTCGGGTTAGGGTTAGAGTAAGGGTTAGGGTTCAGGTTAGGGTTAGGGCTCGGGTTAGTGTTAGAGTTAGGGTTAGGGTTCGGGTTAGGATTCGGGCAATGGCTGGGGTTAGGGTTAGGGTTATGGCTCGGATTAGTGTTACGCCTGGGGTTAGGGTTAGGGTTAGGTTTAGGGTTGTGGCTAGGGGTTCAGGTTAGGGTTAGGGTTAGGGTTAGGGATTGGGGTTACGGTTAGGGTTAGGGTTAGTGTTAGGTTTAAAGTTAGTGTTCGGGTTAGGATTAGTGTTCGGGTTCGGGTTAGGGTTAGGGTTAGGATTAGGGTTATTGTTCTGGCTCGGGTTAGTGTTAGGGCTGGGGTTAGGGTTAGGTTTAGAGTTAGTTTAGGTTTAGGGTTAGGGTTAGGGTTAGAGTTCAGGTCAGGTTTAGTGTTAGGGTTAGGGTAAGGGTTAGGGTAAGGTTAGGGGTTGTGTTAGGGTTCGGGTTAGTGTTCGGGTTAGGGTTAGGGTTAGGGTTAGGGTTAGCGTTAGCGTTAGGGTTAGGATTAGGGCTATGGCTGGGGTTAGAGTTAGGTTTGTGGCTCGGATTAGTGTTCGGGATGGGGTTAGGGTTAGGGTTAGCGTTAGCATTAGGGTTAGGGTTAGGGTTAGGGTTAGCGTTAGGGTTAGGGTTAGGGTTAGGATTAGGGCTATGGCTGGGGTTAGAGTTAGGTTTGTGGTTCGGATTAGTGTTCGGGATGGGGTTAGGGTTAGGGTTAGGGTTAGGGTTAGGATTAGGGCTATGGCTGGGGTTAGAGTTAGGTTTGTGGTTCGGATTAGTGTTCGGGATGGGGTTAGGGTTAGGTTTAGCGTTATGGGTAGGGGTTCAGGTTTGGGTCAGGGTTAAGTTTAGGGATCGGGGTTACGGCTAGGGTTAGGGTTAGGGTTAGAGTTAGAGTTAGGGCTCGGTTTAGGGTTAGGGTTAGGGTTAGGGTTAGTATTAGTGCTATGGCTAGGGTTAGAGTTAGGATCGTGGCTCGGATTAGTGTTCAGGATGAGGTTCGGGTTAGGATTCGGTTTAGCGTTATGGGTTGGGGTTCAGGTTAGGGTCAGGGTCAGGGTTAAGTTTAGGGATTGGGGTTACGGTTAGGGTTGGGGTTCGTGTTAGGGTTAGGGTTCGGGTTAGGGTTCGTATTAGGGTTAAGGTTAGTGTTAGGGTTCGGGTTAGTATTAGGGCTATGGCTAGGGTTAGAGTTAAGGTTATGGCTCGGATTAGTGTTCGGGATGGGGTTAGGGTTAGGGTTATTTTTAGCGTTATGGGTAGGGGTTCAGGTTTGGGTCAGGGTTAAGTTTCGGGATCGGGGTTACGGTTAGGGTTAGGGTTAGGGTTCAGGTTAGGGTTCGGGCTTGGGTTAGGGTTAGTGTTGGGGTTAGGATTAGGGCTATGGCTCGGGTTGGAGTTAGGGTTGTGGCTCGGATTAGTGTTCGGGATGAGGTTCAGGTTAGGGTTAGGTTTAGCATTAGGGGTAGGGGTTCAGGTTAGGGTCAGGGTTAAGTTTGGGGATCGAGGTTACGGTTAGGGTTAGGGTTAGGGTTAGGGTTAGGGTTCGGGTTAGTGTTAGGGTTAGGGTTCGGGTTCGGGTTCGGGTTTGGGTTAGGGTTAGTGTTATGGTTCAGGTGAGCGTTAGGGTTAGGGTTCAGATTAGGGTTAGGGTTAGGGTTCGGATGGGTTATTGTTATGGCTAGGGTTAGTGTTACGCTGGGGTTAGGGTTCGGTTTAGAGTTAGGTTAGGGTTAGGGCTAGGGTTAGGGTTAGAGTTATGGTTAGCATTAGGGTTAAGGTTAGGCTTATGGTTAGGATTCAGGCTATGGCTAAGTTTCGGGTTATTGTTATGGCTACATTTAGGGTTCGGGCTAGGGTTAGGGTTAGGGTTAGTGCTTGGTTTCGGGTTCGGTTTTGGGTTAGGTTAGATTTAGGGTTATGGTTAGGGTTCGAATTAGGGTTAGGGTTACAGCTGGGGTTAATGTTAGGTTTAGGTTTCGGTTAGGTTTTGGGTCATGGCTCGGGTTAGGGTTTGGTTTAGGATTAGCTTCGGATTAAGGTTAGGGTTCGGGTCAGTGTTATGGCTAGGGTTAGGGTTAGTGTTTAGGTTAGGATTGGGGTTACGGCTCAGGCTAGGGTTAGGGTTAGGTTTCGGATTGAGGTTAGCGTTAGGGTTAGTGTTATGGCTACGGTTTCGGTTAGGCTTTAGGTTAGGGTTGGGGTTATGGCTCGGGTTAGGATTTGGGTTCGGGCTAAGTTTAGGGTTAGGCATTAGGGTTAGGGTTAGGGTTAGGGTTAGGGTTGGGGTTCGGTTTAGGGTTAGGGTTGGGGTTGGGGTTGGGGTTAGGGTTAGAGTTAGGGTTAGGTTTAGGGTTGGGGTTGGGGTTGGGGTTAGGGTTAGGGTTGGTGTTGGAGTTAGGGTTAGGGTTAGGCACCCTACATTGTCTTTACAACAGAAACCTGAACTGAATTTGATCTCCCTCGATGAACTCTTCAATTCTCCTCCCCACTCCACACGCCTCCCCCTCCCCACCTCCCCAACTCCATCCACCCCTTTCCCGCCTCACCACTCACATTCTTGCCCATCCTCTTCCAGGCACATTACATTCCAAAAAGCATCAAAGTCTGTCCCATTTGCTGGTGACAGGACGGGAGACGGCCAGAGGGCATTTCACTCAGAGCTCATCATTACACACATCTGATTGAAAACACTTCTTGTTCTTGAGCCAACTGCATTAAAGCAGCTCCAGCTGGTTGAGTGGTGACTCTGTTCGGTCAGACAACACTGCAGCGACTTTCGCTTTGTGAAGCACCGAGCCACGAGGAAAGCAAATCCCATTCAGCTTCTGGCTCCTGGATATCTGCCAATTCCTTCATCACAATCTCCAGGAACGCAATCCCAGGCTCCAGGCTCGATGCCATTTCATTGCTCGGTAACCAGCTTCATCAGGAAATATTATTTCAATTTCACATGGTACTTTGTGATTCTTTATTAATGACTTTTCCCAGGATTCAATTTTTATCTCTTGTTCGTATATGCCTCATTACTGAATTACTGACACAGTCTGTTACTGGTTTAGTTTCTGCCTCTCCTGAAGATGCTGGCTCAAGTCAAGATTCCATGGACTTCATAGAGTCATAGAATTCTGACAGTGCAGAAGGAGGCCATTTGGCCCATCGAGTCTGCACTGACCACAATCCTACCCTGCCCCTATTCCCGTAACCCCATATATTTACCCTGCTAATCCCCTGACACTAGCATCAATTTAGCATGGCCAATCAACCCAACTCGCGTATCTTTGGACTGTGGGAGAAAACCGGGGCCCCCTGAGGAAACCCACACAGACACGGGGAGAATGTGCAAATTCCACACAGACAGTGACCCGAGGCCAGAATCGGACCTGGATCCCTGGTGCTGTGAGGCAGCAGTGCTCAGCACTGTGCCACTGTGCCACCCCATGTTTCCCCGAACTGAGAGAGTTCCTCTCAAATGGGAATTGGGTCATTAGCTGGAAAGGAAAAGGAGGTTAAGGCAGAGGAGTGGCATTCGGTGAATTACTCCCTCAGTGGGCTTGTGCAGGTATGATGGGCTGAATGGCCTCCTTCTGTGCTTTAACCATTCTACACATTCTAACATTGTGGTGATATGAGCTTATTCTTCACCCAGGCCATGACTGCCTCAGTACTGAAACTGAAATGTTACAGAGGGAGAAGTGGGCAGGTTCCCAGTGCTGTTTCCCAACAGTCACTGGTATTGCTTCATCCACATCTACTTCTCTTGATGTTCCCTTTACTGATATATCTTGCTTTAAACAAAGTAAATGGATGATTTGTTAAAAACCAGGAGGGTGTGGGCCTTCTGGGGTGTGGAGGGGGGGGGAGGGGGGGTTGGGGAGGGTGTCAGATGGGAGCCCTTCATGTGTAATGACACGTGTGATGCAGAGGCGGAGGGTTGTCCCACGATTATACTCAAATAGACTTTGTCTTTATTGCAATATATTTGATACCAAATTTGAACAAAATACTTTCACTCAATGCAAATCTTCGATTCTGAAACAAACCGTCTTTAACTTAAGACAAAAACTACTTAATTATTTGACACCTGAATACTACCCGTGAAGTGGGACTGGCCAGGCTCGCTCCATCAGGTGTGAATCTTGGTCTTGGGTCTTTGCTGATTCTTCGCTGGATCCTTACTGCTTCTCTGGTGCTGAAACCGAGTCTTCCCTGGTGGGGTTTCTCGGATTCCCCTCCTTTTGGAGCCTTTCCACAAGGTTCCCTGGTGGTCAGCCAATGGGATTATCAATTCCAAATATGGAAAGCACCATGGGGTATCTGTGGATGTGCATTCCTAGGTGCACAGAGCAGACAAAAACACTCCATTTATGGAAATAAGCCCACCAACACCTCTACCCTAGAAGACTAAGGAAATTTGGCTATGATTCTCTATTTTACAGATGCACCATAGAAAGCATTCTTTCTGGTTGTTTTCACAGCTTGGTATGGTTCCTGCTCTGCCCAAGACCGCAAGAAACTACAAAGGGGTCGTGAATGTAGCCCAGTCCATCACGCAAACCAGCCTCCCATCCATTGTCTCCGTCTACACTTCCCACTGCCTCGGAACAGCAGCCAGCATAATCAAGGACCCCACGCACCCCGGACATTCTCTCTTCCACCTTCTTCTATCTGGAAAAAGATACAAAAGTCTGAGGTCACGTACCAACCGACTCAGGGCGGCACGGTAGCACAGTGGGGCGGCACGGTAGCACAGTGGGGCGGCACGGTAGCACAGTGGGTGGCACGGTAGCACAGTGGGTGGCACGGTAGCACAGTGGGTGGCACGGTAGCACAGTGGGTGGCACGGTAGCACAGTGGGGCGGCACGGTAGCACAGTGGGTGGCACGGTAGCACAGTGGGTGGCACGGTAGCACAGTGGGTGGCACGGTAGCACAGTGGGCGGCACGGTAGCACAGTGGGTGGCACGGTAGCACAGTGGGCGGCACGGTAGCACAGTGGGTGGCACGGTAGCACAGTGGGCGGCACGGTAGCACAGTGGGTGGCACGGTAGCACAGTGGGGCGGCACGGTAGCACAGTGGGTGGCACGGTAGCACAGTGGGTGGCACGGTAGCACAGTGGGTGGCACGGTAGCACAGTGGGGCGGCACGGTAGCACAGTGGGTGGCACGGTAGCGCAGTGGGCGGCACGGTAGCACAGTGGGTGGCACGGTAGCACAGTGGGGGCGGCACGGTAGCACAGTTGGGGCGGCACGGTAGCACAGTGGGGGTGGCACGGTAGCACAGTGGGGCGGCACGGTAGCACAGTGGGTGGCACGGTAGCACAGTGGGTGGCACGGTAGCACAGTGGGCGGCACGGTAGCACAGCGGTTAGCACTGCTGCTTCACAGCTCCAGGGACCTGGGTTCGATTCCCGGCTTGGGTCACTGTCTGTGTGGAGTTTGCACATTCTCCTCGTGTCTGCGTGGGTTTCCCCCGGGTTCTCCGGTTTCCTCCCACAGTCCAAAGATGTGCGGGTTAGGTTGATTGGCCTGCTAAAATTGCCCCTTAGAGTCCTGAGATGTGTAGGTTAGAGGGATTAGCGGGTAAATATGTGGGAGTAGGGCCTGGGTGGGATTGTGGTCGGTGCAGACTCGATGGGTCGAATGGCCTCCTTCTGCACTGTAGGGTTTCTATGACTTCTATGACTTCTATGACTTCTAAGAACAACTTCCTTCCTGCTGCCGTCAGACTTTTGAATAGGCATACTTTATATTACAACACCAGGTTAAAGTCCAACAGGTTTATTTGGTAGCACGAGCTCCCGGAGCGCCGCTCCTTCATCAGGTGAGAGACATGTTGGACTTTAACCTGGTGTTGTGAGACTACTTACTGTGCCCACCCCAGTCCAATGCCGGCAACTCCTCATCATACTTTATATTAAGTTGATCTTTCTCTACACCTTAGCTATGACTATAACACTACATTCTGCACTCTCTTCTTTCCTTCTCTATGAACGGTATGCTTTGTCTGTCAAGAAACAACACTTTTCACTCTATACGAATACATGTGGCAATAATAAATCAAATCAAAAATGTGGCTCCAGTTGTGCCCGGTAAGTGCCTATAACATTGTCCTTATCTGGCCAGGGGTGGGAGCCTCAGGCCACAGCTCACAGGGCATGTCAGGGTTTGTCCGGCTTGCCTTGACCTGTGTGGGATCAACATTTGCACAATTGCCTGCAGTTGCTCTCTCTCAGCTCGCATGTGTATCCATTTACTGTGCTGGTTTTGTCATTAACTCAGTCCCTTTCCATTCCTCAAACATCACTTTATCCGGTAAACTATCCCGTTTCTGCTGAGCGTTTCTTTGACTTTAATGGTAAACCTCCCTGTGATATATTTCATACATCTATTCCTTAATCACATTTAAATTTTATAATATCCTGAAACCTTTGTCAGCGGGAACAATTTATCTGAATCAACATGACCAGTCCAGACCTTCAATACTGAAAACTTTAATTAACTCACAAGCCAATTTCATTACTGTTTTATCATGATTTACCTTCCTGACACTGTATGCCGTTACCTTGCTTTCTCACGAGGGATATATCTCCACACATTGTGGTCATTTATGCTTCACAACATTCTCCAGACAGCTCACTAAATAAACCTCTCCTAATTAGTGTTTGTGTCCGAGACCATCTAATTCAAAAAAGTTGCAAATAACCTTGTCAGGCAGTGATGCTCACTGGAATTACTTCATCGCTGCCTGTGTGTTGCACAGAAATAACTGGGCTGGAATATTAATCAATGGAATGAATGATGTTACTCGGAATTAATTTCCGTATGGATAGCAAAGCAAAATTGGATTGAATTGAATTGAATTCTTGACCAATGTTCCCATCCTTAAGTAACAGAGGCAAACACAAGAATACTCGACCATTCACACCTCCTCCATGAACAGTGAGAAATTCCCCTCCAACTCGACTTTCAGGTTTGCTGATGACGCCACCCTAGTGGGCCGGATCTCAAACAGTGACCAGACAGAGTACGGGAAAGAGATAGAGGCTGGAATTTTACCATCCTGCCCACCATGGGAATCGGAGCAGGCCAGGGGCAGAACATGGAAAGGTCTGTTGACCTCGGGCAGGATTTTGCGGTTTTGGGACGAGCGAGGCCATAAAATCCTGCCCAGAGAATCTGCTGGATTGATGTGACGACAATAAGCTCTCCCTCAAAGTCAGTCGACTTCAGGAAGCGTAAAGGAGAACATGCCCCCGTCTACATCAATGGGGACGAAGTAGAAATGGTTGAGAGCTTCATGATTTTAGGTGTCCAGATCATCAACAATCTGTCCTGGTCTTCCCAGGCCGACGCTATAGTTAAGAAAGCCCACCAATGCCTCTACTTTCTCAGAAGATTAAGGAAATTTGGCATGTCAGCTACGACTCTCACCAACTTTTACAGATGTACCATAGAAAGCATTCTTTCTGGTTGTATCACAGCTTGGTATGGCTCCTGCTCCGCCCAAGACCGCAAGAAACTACAAAAGGTCGTGAATGTAGCCAAATCCATCACGCAAACCAGCCTCCCATCCATCGACTCTCTCTACACTTCCCGCTGCCTTGGGAAAGCAGCCAGCATAATTAAGGACCCCACGCACTCTGGACATTCTCTCTTACTCCTTCTTCCTTTGGGAAAAAGATACAGAAGTCTGAGGACACGTACCAACCAACTCAAGAACAGCTTCTTCCCTGCTGCTGTCAGACTTTTGAATGGACTTACCTGGCATTAAGTTGATCTTTCTCTACACCCTAGCTATGACTGTAACACTACATTCTGCACCCTTTCCTTTCTTTCTCTATGAACGGTATGCTTTGTCTGTATAGCGCGCAAGAAACAATACTTTTCAAAGTATACTAATACATGTGACAATAATAAATCAAATCAAATCAAAAAAGACTTTTGAATGGACTTACCTGGCATTAAGTTGATCTTTCTCTACACCCTAGCTATGACTGTAACACTACATTCTGCACTCTCTCATTTCCTTCTCTATGAATTGTATGTTTTGCCTGTATAGCACTCAAGAAACTGTATGTTAATACATGTGACAATAATAAATCAAATCAAATTAAATGAGAAAATCAGCGTCTGTATTTTCCTGTTTACCAGCATTGACCCCAATGGCAAGAGCCATTTATTTATGGTACAGCATTATAGGGCATCAGAGACTTCAATATCACTGTGGACAGTGAATTACCTTTTGCTTTTCACTAAGAGAACCTTGATGGATTCATCCCTTGAACTAAATTAGCAAACAGGACCAAGTTTAGGGACTTAGTAACACTGCAGTGAGTGAAGCAGTTAGCTTCAAAACCTGCAGGACATCATTAACCTAGATACACAATTCTGATGGAAGTGAAGACTGAGATAGTCACCCAAACACTGTCTGCCTGAACATGCAGACACTGTCGCTATATCAGTGGGAGGATCGGGGAAATATGCAAGAAAAAATCATTGGACAAATTCCATTGCAACTTTAAAGTTTAAAGTTTATTTATCAGTGTCACAAGTGGGCTTACATTAACACTGCAATGAAGTGCATTAACACTCCAATAAAGGGCAGGCGATGGCCAGTGGTATTATCGCTAGACTATTAATCCAGAAACTCGGCTAATGTTCTGGGGACCCGGGTTCGAATCCCGCCACGGCAGATGGTGGAATTTGAATTCAATAAAAAATATCTGGAATTAAGAATCTACTGATGACCATGAAACCATTGTCAATTGTCGGAAAACCCATCTGGTTCACTAATGTCCTTTAGGGAAGGAAATCTGCCTCGCTTACCTGGCCTGGCCTACATGTGACTCCAGAGCCACTCAACTGCCCTCTGAAATGGCCTAGCGAGACACTCAGTTCAAATGCAATTAAGGATGGGTAATAAATGCTGGCCCAGCCAGCGACACCCATGTCCCACAAATGAATTTAAAAAAATGTTGGTGTGAAAATGCCCTCGTTGCCACACTCCGGCACCTGCTCAGGTACATTGAGGGAGAATCTAGCATGGCCAATGCAGCTAACCCTCATGTCTTTCGGACTGTGGGAGGAAACTGGAGCACCCGGAGGAAACCCACGCAGACATGGGGAGAATGTGCAAACTCCATGCAGTTCACTCAAGGCCAGAATTGAACCCAAGTCCCCGGCGCGGTGAGGCAGCAGTGCTGACCATTGTGCCACTTCCTGATTCGGGGGTAAAGGCAGGGGTTTGGAAACACTCTCAATATAAAGCAGCACCTGAAGGGTTAGTTGGGACAAAATTTAGAGGGAACTGTTATGTGTGGGTAAGATTGTTCTTGATTGGTACCTTTTAAACTGCTGCTCTGATACTGTAATGTGTTAAGTCTTGGATAAAATCTGTCAGCAAATGGCAGCAATTTGAAAGATTGCGATCAGCTTTGTTGTGAGGTAATTTTTCTGAATTGTCAATGACCATGTCATGACCTCAGCGAGGCTCATGGGGTGGGCCTGTTAGAGCATGAGCTCCCGGATTGAGGTCATAATTGCCTGTCCAATCAGGGAGGCTCGCCTGTGTATATATATTGAGGAGTGTCAGGTCTGCTGATGCTCTGGATTCTGACTCTGTACCTGAAGCACTCTGGGAGTGGAATTGAGTTTGTAAATAAAGGGAATCTGGTGAAGGGACACCGGCCTCTGGGCAGTTATTTCAGGCTACTCAGGATAGATTGGACATTCCCCAGAAGAACCATCAGTCCCTCTGTTGATTTGACCTGAACACAGTCGCAACCTCACTGGAATTAAGGTTTGTGTGTACACAAATCCAGACCACACTCACATCTGCAAACCATTCTCATCAGTTACTTACTGATTTATAAAATCTGTAAATCCTTTTAATCTTCCTGAAAAGTAGAAGGTTATAGTCTGCGCCGGAACAGGAGGTTATTTTTTATACTATAAAAGTGAGACAACAGTTACAAACAGTAATATTCTGGGATCTCATTTGCCATTTACAAAGGAATGGTTTGAATTGGCCAAACTAAGCAGACCTCCTGGCTTGGCAAATCTCAAGCGGGGGGTGGTGACCTGATCGAGGTGTATAAGATTATGAGGGGCATGGACAGAGTGGATAGGGAGCAGCTGTTCCCCTTAGTTGAAGGGTCAGTTACGAGGGGACACAAGTTAAAAGTGAGGAGTGGGAGGTTTAGGGGGGATTTGAGGAAAAACATTTTTCCCCAGAGGGTGGTGAGGGTCTGGAATGCGCTGCCTGGGAGGGTGGTGGAGGTGGGATGCCTCACATCCTTTAAAAAGTACCTGGATGAGCACTTGGCCCATGATAACATTCAGGGCTATGGACCAAGTGCTGGCAAGTGGGATTAGGTGGGCAGGTCAGGGCCTTTCATGCATTGGTGCAGACTCGATGGGCTGAAGGGCCTCTTCTGCACTGTAGTTTTCTGTGATTCTGTGATTTGTTTTTGCTGGTTTTCAAGGGGAAAGCTTCATGAGAAACAGAAATTATAAGTGTCATATGAAGAGACACTAAGGTTCGGACTATATTCATAGGAGTTTAGAAGAGTGAGAAGGGATCTCATAAACTTACTGCCTGCTGTACCTGCCCCTTGGACAGGCAGTGGCGTCGTGGTATTGCTGCTGGACTGGTAATCCAGAGACTCAGGGTAATTGGTGATCCAGGTTCGAATCCTGCCACGGCAGATGGTGAAATTTGGATTCAATAAAAGTCTCAAATTCAATACAAAGTCTACTGATGGGTGGCACGGCGGCACAGTGGGCGGCATGGTGGCACAGTGGCACAGTGGGTGGCACGGCAGCACAGTGGGCGGCACAGTGGCACAGTGGGCGGCACGGTGGCACAGTGGGCGGCACGGTGGCACAGTGGGCGGCACGGTGGCACAGTGGCACAGTGGGTGGCACGGCGGCACAGTGGGCAGCACGGCGGCACAGTGGGTGGCACAGCGGCACCGTGGCACAGTGGGCAGCACGGTGGCACAGTGGGCGGCACAGCAGCACGGTGGCACAGTGGGTGGCACGGTGGCACAGTGGGCGGCACGGCGGCACAGTGGGTGGCACAGTGGTACGGTGGCACAGTGGGCAGCACATTGGCACAGTGGGCAGCACGGTGGCACAGTGGGTGGCACAGCGGCACGGTGGCACAGTGGACGGCACGGCGGCACAGTGGGCGGCACGGTGGCACAGTGGGCGGCACGGTGGCACAGTGGACGGCACGGCGGCACAGTGGGCGGCACGGTGGCACAGTGGGTGGCACGGTGGCACAGTGGGCGGCACGGTGGCACAGTGGGTGGCACGGTGGCACAGTGGGCGGCACGGCGGCACAGTGGGTGGCACAGCGGCACGGTGGGCGGCACGGTGGCACAGTGGGTGGCACAGCAGCACGGTGGCACAGTGGGCGGCATGGCGGCACAGTAGGCTGCACGGTGGCACAGTGGACGGCACAGTAGCACAGTGGGCAGCATGGCAGCACAGTGGGTGGCACGGCGGCACAGTGGTTAGAATTGCTGCCTCGCAGCGCCAGGGACCTGGGTTCGATTCCCAACATGGGTGACTGTCTGTGTTGCAGTTTGCACATTCTCCCCGTGTCTGTGTGGGTTTCCTCCGGGTGCTCTGGTTTCCCTCCACACTTCACAGTTGTGTGGATTAGGTGGATTGGCCATGCTGAATCACCCATTACTGTCAGGAGGACTAGCAGGGTAAATATGTGGGGTTACGGGGATAGGGGCTGGGTGGGATTATGGTCAGTGCAGACTCGATGGGCCGAATGGCCTCCTTCTGCACTGTAGGGATTCTGTGATCTGATGACCATGAAATCATTGCCTATTGTATAAAACCCCATCTGGTTCACTCATGTCCCTTTAGGGAAGGAAATCTGCTGTCCTTATCCCGTCTGGCCTACATGTGACTCCAGAGCCACAGCAATGTTCTCAGAGATGGGCAATAAATGCTACCACAGCCAGTGATGCCCACACCCATGAACAAATAAGAAAAACAGAGTGTCTCTACAACTATCTGAAGCTTAGAAATTGGGTGTTTTTTTCCTTCTGCCTTGTTCCCAGCCTGTTGTCAAATCAGAGAGTGCTTAACATCTCCTGAGCGACATCCTTTTGTTATTCCCCCTTTCCAAATGTTAATAGATTTGTCCCACGCTGCCTCACAGCGTCCCTTTAATAATTGGATGGGGGCAGATGGCGGATGAGGGAGTCTGAAGGTTCCATCAATTACACCCACACATCTCATTCAAAGCATCAAAGCACACTTCATCACTTTCATTCCCCCGTTCTCCTTCAGGAGAACACTATTCAGCTTCCATTCTCAATATTTTTAAACTGATAATCACATTAAATGAGACAACACTTACGGGTTGTCTCTCAGTCTACTGCGCACGTTCCCTGACCCTGTTTTTGGGTGTATTATGTTTCAATACAGAATAATAAAGGCATCAACTGATTAAAGTTTGGAAATAACTTCACATTCAGTGAACCTTTAGCAAATCCCACCTTCGGAAAGGAAGACATGGATTCATAAAACTCCTTATCATTTATCTATATTTATTTGTGGGACATGGGTGTCGCTGGCTGGCCAGCATTTATTGCCCATCCCTAGTTGCCCCGGAAGGGCAGTTTAGAGTCAACCACATTGCTGTGGCTCTGGAGCCACATGTAGGCCAGACCGGGTAAGGACGGCAGATTTCCTTCCCTAAAGGACATCAGTGAACCTGATTGTTTTTCCAATAATCATGGTCATGAGTGGATTGGCCATGGAAAATTGCCCTTAGTGTCCAAAGATGTTAGGGGTAATTAATGGGGTAAATGCAAGGGGTTACAGGTTACCCTGAGTAAGATGTCCTGTCGAAGAGTCAGTGATGGGCCAAATGGCCTCTTTTTGCACTGTAGGGATTCTATGATTCTGTTCCATGATTTTGCTTCAAAACCATTCTCCTGCACTGTCCCTCGATATTTTTAATCTGTAGAAATCTATCAATCTCAGGTTTGAACAGAGTCAGTGACTGAGCCTCTGATGGAAAAGATCTACACTGAGGCTTATGTGGAACTTTACAATAGGAAGAGAGTTTAAACAGAGGCACGCACACTGACATGTCCGGACATGTCACTGGGCCAGTGGCTCACCACCAGACAACTGTCACAGACAATGGCCTCTGTGTGTGATGGTTTTCTTCCTGCCTTACCAAGGGACAGATACTACATCCATTATCAGTATTCCCCGAGAGGGACCCGCACTGAGAGCAGGTAATGACTACGTGTGCGTGTGAGCTTGCTTGGCTGTGGTGGGATTGATAAGGCTGTGAAACCCAATCAGATGTCCCAATTCGAGGTACGACCTTATATGCTGCTGCAGCCAGGAACTGTGATCTGGTCAGCCACAAAAAGTCATTTGGAAGATTCCATTTGGTGGAATGACCACCCAGGAGTAAGCTTCTCCAGATGGTTCTCCCTGCGTAAGCGGTGTTGCAAATAAATACTACTGCTGAGTGGGTTCACAAAGGCTCTCCACATTAAGTGGGAATTCTATCCAAGGTTGTTCTGCGTCATTGATACTCAGTATGGGGTCTGGTCCTCAACAGGTAGCGAGACACCCTATCTATTACTCTGCTCCTTTCCTTTAACTTTACTCAATGGGACCTGATCTCTGGCTTTGTCCCTTACCTGGGTTTCATTTAGAATGTCTCCCTGTCCCCCTCCTGTGTCCTGTTCCCTGGGACACTGTTTCCAAACCTTTAACTAACCTTCGATGTAGTGTCAGGAAACTGAGCTTCCAGGAAGAAGCAGGGTAAAGTTTGCTTGCTCCAAGGCACCAAAATATTTCTCATTTTCTTCACCTCTCTCAGAACCTTGTTGTCCTGGAAACCAAAAAAAAACTCAATCTTTGTGAATTTTCCCCAGCCTTCAGGGAGTATGTCCAAACTCACCAAGTCCCGTTCAATCATTGTCCCTGAACTCACTGACCTGTGTCGGTTTCTCATCCACTGACATCTCAAATTTGAAATTCCCATCCTTGGGTTCACTATTTTGTTTGCATTTATAGTTGGATTTGATAAGAATTGGAATTGTGCTGATCCCGGTCCATCTTCAACTCAGCTGGGTCAGGGGAAAATGCGGTTTTGTCATTGTTTGGTAAGAATGGTGTCTTGTGAGTGACTGCAAAGCTTTTTGTCTTTTCCAGTGAAATGTTGATGGCTGCATTCTCTGCCTCTTTCTTTTGAGTTTATACTTCCAGCCTTGGCATTGTGCCAAAGAATATTTTACTTGGATATTCAATCAAGTGACTAACAGCCTCAGGCATTTGGCTAAGTGACAAGTAGAAGGCATTAGACATTTGGATCAGTGCCAAGTTATTTCAGTGTTTGCTGGGTGTGTTGCTAGGTGCTTGCTGGCTCTGACATGCTGCTATTGAGTGGGATGTTCACAGGTGGGAGAATTTCGATTGGCTGAGCTCCACTCAATGCAGGGAGGTTGGTGCGGTGCAGCCCCTGATTGGTGGAACGTGGCGTAGCTGAGTTTCTGATTGGTGGATCATTGGTATTGCTGGCTTCTCAATGGTGGAATGTAGGCCTGGGGGAGATGGTGGTAAAGCGGTAATAGAAATAGAACAAATAGGAGCAGGGGAGGCCATTCGGCCCTTCGAGCCTGTTCCCACCATTCATCATGATCATGGCTGATCATCCAACTCAATAGCCTGATCCTCCATATCGTTTAATCCCCTTCACCCCAAATGCCAGATCTAAGTCCTGTAAGGGAAATTGTACTGGATATTGTATGAGTTAGGTATGGAATTCAGATTCATAGGTCTTAGTGAAATGATAAAGTAGATTTAGGTCTTAGTGAAATGATAAAGCAGATTTAGGTGAGTAGTGAGATGGGTATGTAACCAATGTAACCTAAAGTAACCTCGTGTGACCTAACGTAATCAAACCTAGAATGGATGACCTAATGTAATCAAGTATAGTTGATATGATCAAAGCAGAGGACCCAGAGAAGTAGTATAGCAGTCACTAATTAACGAAAGCAAACAATAGTCACTTGGGAGAACAATGAATACTGCTCAGTGGTTCAACTTAATGTTGGTCCATAATAAAAAGAGAGAATAAAGTGAGCATGTTTTTTCTAACACATTCGGCCTAAGTCAGCAAAACCACGATTATTGTACAAACAGAAAAGTTCAGATAAAAGCAAGAGTCATAACCACCATGGTTTAAGAAACAAAGAGATATAACAGGGAGCGACCAATTGCAAATAAAACAGATAAAGGGTCAACTAAAACAATGGTGGCCAAAGAAAGGTCGGGCTGTGAAGTAAGATAACAACCAAGGACAGGCTGTAAAAGTGAGATAAGGATCTTGAGATATGAGGCTGAAATGTACATAAAAGACTGTAAGCCCAAGGGCTCTTTGGATTGTTCCGGACATCCCGACTTTATTCTGTTGTGCTGGGAAATAAAGTCTACTGCTTGGAAGATCGCTGCTCAGACTCTCTGTTTTAATCGATGTGAATAAATTGTCGTCCTGGGGAACCACGACAGTCCTCCTTGAAAACATTCAATGTTTTGGCCTCAACTACTTTCTGCGGTAGTGAATTCCACAGACTTACCACTCTCTGGGTGAAAAGATTTCTCCTCATCTCTGTCCTAAAGGGCTGCGGATGCAGTTTATATGGACTTTAGGAAGGTGTTTGACAAGGTCCCACATGGCAGACTGGTACAAAAACTAATATCACATGGGATTTGGAGTGGGCTTGGGCTAGATGGATATAGAACTGGCTTGGTCATAGATGACGGGCGGCACGGTAGCACAGTGGTTAGCACTGCTGCTTCACAGCTCCAGGGACCTGGGTTCGAATCCGGCTCGGGTCGCTGTCTGTGTGGAGTTTGCACATTCTCCTCGTGTCTGTGTGGGTTTCCTCCGGGTGCTCCGGTTTCCTCCCACAGTCCAAAGATGTGCGGGTTAGGTTGATTGGCCAAGCTAAATTGCCCCTTAGTGTCCTGAGATGCGTAGGTTAGAGGGATTAGTGGGTAAAATATGCAGGGATATGGGGGTAGGGCCTGGGTGGGATTGTGGTCAGTGCAGACTCGATGGGCCAAATGGCCTCTTTCTGCACTGTAAGGTTTCTATGTTTCTATGACAGAGAGTAGCGGAAGCGTGTTTTTCAGAATGGAGATCTGTAGCTAGTGGTGTTGTGCAGGGATCAGTGTTGGGACCTCAAGTATATATAAATGATCTGGAGGAAAATGTGGGTGGTCTGATTAGTAAGTTTGACACGAAGATTGGTGGAGTTGCTGATAGTGCCGGGGATTGTCCAAGGATACAACAGGATATGGATAGATTGGAGTCTCGGGCACAGAAATGGCAGATGGAGTTTAATCCGGACAAATGTGAGGTGATGCATTTTGGAGGATCAAATTTAGGTGTGAATTATACTGTAAATGGCAGAACTCTTGGGAACATTAACATGCAGAGGGATCTGGGTGTGCAGGTTCCCTAAAAGTGGCAACACAGGCTGCCAAGGTGATCAAGAAAGCATGTGGCACGCTTGCCTTCATCAGCTGGGGCATTGAGTACATGAGTTGGGAAATCATATTGCAGCTATATAAAAACTTGGTTAGGCCGCATTTGGAATATTGCCTGTGGTTCTGGTTGCCACACTATAAGAAGAATGTGGAAGCTTTGGAGAGAGTGCAAAGAAGGTTCACCAGGATGTTGCCTGGTCTCGAGGGTGTTGGCTATGAGGAGAGGTTGAATAAACTAGGATTGTTTTCACTGGAAAGGAGGAGGCCGAGGGGAGACCTGATAGAGGTCTGCAAAATGATGAGGGGCACAGACAGGGTGGATAGTCAGAGGCTTTTTCCCAGGGTGGGAGTGTCAATTAGAAGGTGAGAGGAGAAAAATTGAAGGCAGATGCAAAGTTAAAGTTTAAAATAAAGTTTATTTATTAGTCACAAGTAGGCTTACATTCACATTGCAATGAGGTTACTGTGAAAATCCCTTAGTCACCACACTCTGGCACCTGTTCGGGTACACTGAGGGAGAATTTAGCATGGCCAATACACTTAACCTGCACATCTTCAGACTGTGGGAGGAAACCGGAGCACCCGGAGGAAACCCACCCAGACACGGGGAGAATGTGCAGACTCCACACAGACAGTGACCCAAGCCGGGAATCGAACCCGGGTCTCTGTCACAGAGAGGCAGCAGTGCTAACCGCTGTGCCACCGTGCTGCCTTGCCGTACTCTTGTACTGAATGCCTCGGCTGATGAAGGCAAGCATGCCGTATGCTTTCTTAATCACCTTGGCCACCTGTGTTGCCACTTTGAGGGAACTGTGGATCTGCACGCCCAGATCCCTCTGTACGTTAATGTTCCTAAGAGTTCTGCCATTTACAGCATAATTCACACCTAAATTTGATCCTCCAAAATGCATCACCTCACATTTGTCTGGATTAAACTCCACCTGCCATTTCTGTGCCCAAATCTCCAATCTATCTCTATCCTGTTGTATCCGTTGACAATCCCCGCACTATCAGATGTGCGGGGGAAGTTTTTCTGCAGAGGGTGGTAGGTGCCTGGAACGCGCTGCCAGAGGAGGTGGTGGAAGCAGGAACATTAGCAACATTTAAAAAGCATCTGGATGGATCCATGAATAGGAAAGGAATAGAAGGATACGGACCGAGTAAGGGCAGAAGGATTTTTAAAAATTTAGTTTGGGCATCATGATTGGCACAGGCTTGGAGGGCCGAAGGGCCTGTTCCTGTGCTGTACTTTTCTTTGTTCTTTGTAAACAGTCTACCCCATATCCTCAGACTGTGACCCCTGATTCTGGACTCCCCCACCATCAGGAACATCCTTCCTGCATCTACCCTGTCTAGTGCTGATGATGTGGAGATCACCTGATGAAGGAGCAGCGCTCCGAAAGCTCGTGCTACCAAATAAACCTGTTGGACTTTAACCTGGTGTTGTGAGACTACTTACTGTCTAGCGCTGTTGAATTTTCCAGGTTACTATGAATTCCCCCCTCATTGTTCTGAACTCCAGCGAATATAATCGTAACTGACTCACTCTCTCCTCAGACGTCAGTCCCACCATCCCAGGAATCAGTCTGGTAAACCTTCTCGGCACTCCTTCCATAGCAAAAACATTCTTCCTCAGATAAGGAGACCAAAACCGCACACAATCTTCCAGCAGCAGGACATCCCTGTCCCTCTATTTGAATATCACTCTACTGGTAATCCAGGGACCAAGGTAAATGCTCTGGGGGACATGGGTTCAAATCCCACCACTGCAGCTGGTGGGAGTTAAATTCAATGAATGACCTCAGGGATTGAAAGCTAGTCTCAGTGATGGTGAAGGGTCAACAAGGTCATCTATGTGCGGATCCACAAGAGATGGGAGAGATCCTAAATGAATATTTTTCATCAGTATTTACTGTTGAGAAAAGCATGGATGTTAGGAAACTTGGGGAAATAAATAGTGATGTCTTGAGGAGTGTATTCTTGCAAACCCAATAGTTTATCTGAGACGCTACAGTGGATATTAACTCTTTAATATCTCACCGGGACCTGATGAAGTGTATCCCAGGATGTTGTGGGAGGCAAGGGAGGAAATTGCGGGTCCCCGAGCCGAGATATTTGAATCATCGAGAGTCACGAGTGAGGTGCCTGAAGATTGGAGAGTGGCAAATGTTGTGCCTTTGTTTAAGAAGGGCTGCAGGGAAAAGCCTGGGAACTACAGGCCAGTGAGCCTCACATCTGTGGTGGGTAAATTGTTGGAAGGTATTTTGAGAGACAGGATCTACAGGCATTTAGAGATGCAAGGACTGATTAGGGACAGTCAGCATGGCTTTGTGAGTGGAAAATCATGTCTCACAAATTTGATTGAGTTTTTTGAAGGGGTAACCAAAAAGGTAGATGAGGGCAGTGCAGTTGATGTTGTCTACATGGACTTTAGCAAGGCCTTTGACAAGGTACCGCATGGTAGGTTGTTGCATAAAGTTAAATCTCACGGGATCCAGGGTGAGGTATGTAAATGGATACAAAATTGGCTTCTTGACAGAATAAGAAGTTTAACAACACCAGGTTAAAGTCCAACAGGTTTATTTGGTAGCAAAAGCCACACAAGCTTTCGGAGCTGCAAGCCCCTTCTTCAGGTGAGTGGGAATTCTGTTCACAAACAGAGCATATAAAGACACAAACTCAATTTACATGAATAATGGTTGGAATGCGAATACTTACAACTAATCAAGTCTTTAAGAAACAAAACAGCATGAGTGGAGAGAGCATCAAGACAGGCTAAAAAGATGTGTATTGTCTCCAGACAAGACAGCCAGTGAAACTCTGTGGGGGTTACAAATAGTGGGACATGAACTCAATATCCCGGTTGAGGCCGTCCTCGTGTGTGCGGAACTTGGCTATCAGTTTCTGCTCAGCGACTCTGCGCCGTCGTGTGTCGTGAAGGCTTCCTTGGAGAACGCTTACCCGAATATCAGAGGCCGAATGCCCGTGACCGCTGAAGTGCTCCCCAACAGGAAGAGAACAGTCTTGCCTGGGGATTGTCGAGCGGTGTTCATTCATCCGTTGTCACAGCGTCTGCATAGTTTCCCCAATGTACCATGCCTCGGGACATCCTTTCTTGCAGCGTATCAGGTAGACAACGGGGAGCAGACCAGTCAGAAATCCATCATTGCAGGATTGGAAGATCCTTAAGTTGGGAATGGTCTGAAATTCCTGGCCCATGAAACCATCGGCGATTGTCGTAAAACCCATCTGCTTCACTGTAGTAATTGCAACACACTCTTCACCAAGATCCCCACACTCACTCCCCATTGGGTGATCTGGTCACATGATCCTCCCAGTGTATGCCCCTTCAAGGAGCCAGCTATGACATTCACTAATTTCCTTTTAAGGAAGGAACGCTGCCGTTTTTAAAAATGATTTCCCCTCTGGCCTCACTGAGTTGGCCTGGTGGGAATTCACAAACCACCCAGTCAGCTGTTGATGATGTCACTGAGGTCTGATGGGTCCACATTAACAAGGACCCCACCAGCTATGGACAGGTGTCCTCCACCGCTGCCTGTTTAGGACAATATCAGTCACAAGGATTTTATGCTGCTCAGCTGGTCCAGTTGCCAACAGGTGGGAATAGGGTTAAAAGAGTCCTTTTCTGTGCATCAAATACCTGTCAAACTTTCCAACAGGGTTCAGGATTATGAATTGCGAATGAAAATAATTTCACCCAACTCCTCCAGTGTTGGAACAGAAACAAACATGATCAGTGTTACATAGAAACATCCAAACTAGAAGCAGGAGGAGGCCATTCGGCCCTTCAAACCTGCTCCGCCATTCATTACGATCATGGCTGATCATCAAATTCAATACCCTGATCCCCCCTTCCCCCATATCCCTCGGCCCCTTTAGCCCCAAGAGCTATATCTTATTTCTTCTTGAAATCAGACAATGTTTTGGCCTCAACTACTTTCTGTGGTAGTAAATTCCACACATTCACCACCCTCTGGGTGAAGAAATTTCTCCTCACCTCAGTTCTAAATGATTTTCTCTTTATCCTCAAACTGTGACCCTTAGTTCTGGACTCCCCCCACCATCGGGAACATTCTTTCTGAATCTACCCTGTCTAAACTTGTCAGAATTTTATAAGTTTCTATGAGATCCCCTCTCACTCTTCTAAACTCCAGTGAATATAATCCTAACCGACTTAGTCTCTCCTCATATGACAGACCTGCCATCCCAGGAATTAGCCTGGTAAACCTTCCCTGCACTCCCTCGATAGCAAGGACATCCTTCCTCAGATAAGGACACCAAAACTGCACACAATACTCCAGGTGTGGCCTCACCAATGCCCTGTCCAATTGCAGCAAAACATCCTTATCCCGATATTCAAATTCTCTCGCTATGAAGGCCAACATACCATTTGCCTTCTTTACTGCCTGCTGTACCTGCACGCTTACTTTCAGCGACTGATGCACGAGGACTCCAAGGTCTCGCTGAGTATCCACCTCTCTCAATTTACACCCATTCAAGTAATAATCTGTCTTCCTATTATTGCTACAAAGTGGATAACCTCACATTTATCCACATTATGCTGCATCTGCCATGCAGATACCCACACACTCAGCCTGTCCAAATCACGCTGAAGCATCTCTGCATCCCCCTCACAGCTCACCCTCCCACCCAACTTTGTATCATCTGCAAATTTGGAAATGATACATTCAGTTCCCTCTTCCAGAGAGCAAAAGAATGAAATCATTCATTCGGTAACTGTTGACAACAATGAATTTCTCCAGCGTTTCCACAGCAACATCGAAGAACACAAAGGAAGTCGATGATGTGAAGCTGTGTCTGACACTGACCCACCCACAGGATGGACATTTCACTGGGGCACCATTCACTTCCACTTTACCAGGGAGAAGACAATTCTTCTCAAACAGAGCTTCTCAAACTGGAATGACATCGGGTGGTGTGAAATTGCCTTTCTGCTGACGTGGGAGTGGAATCCTGAACAACAAGTTGTCCTTATGAGCCTTAGTTCAGTGGCAACATCCTCGCGAGTCCAATTAAGCCCCCGTTCAGGATACCAGAGCACCTCATGTAAGCTGATACTGAGGGAGAGTCGCATTGTCAGAGATGGTGGCAAGATTCTCCGACCTTTCCCGCAGCTGGGATTCTCCGACCTCACCCAGGGCTGGGATTCTCCGCCCTCGCCCGCGGTTGGGATTCTCCGACCTCTCCCGCAGCTGGGATTCTCCGACCTCGGCCAGGATTGGATTCTCCGACCTCGCTTGTGGCTGGGATTCTCCAGTCCTGCTGCAGTGAACGGAGATTTAGCTGGAGAGCCAAATTCTTCATCCTCACTGGCAGTGGGGGGGGGAGGGGGGAGGGGGTGGTGGGGGGGGGGGGGGGGGGGACGAGATCCGAGAACCTTGCCCAGTCTCTTTTATGAATTGTTGTGTCTCAGATCGCTGTAAATGATGACATACAAACATACGTATCAGGAGCAGGATTAGGGCACTGAGCCCCTCGACCCTGCTCCACCATTCAGCAAGATTGTGGCCGATCTGATTGTAACCTCGATCCCACATTCCTGCCCACCCCCCGAAAACCTTTCACCCCCTCGTTAACCAAGAATCTATCTCGTTCTGCTTGAAGATATTCGGAGATTCGGCTTCCACTGTCTTTTGAGGAAGAGAGTTCCAGCCTCTGAGAGAAATAGATTTCTCCCCATCTCCGTCTGAAATGAGTGACCCCTTTACTTTTAAACATTGGCCATAAAGCCACCGATTCTGGATAATCTCGAGCTCTCTCTCCAGTAGGGCCATCGGTCTACTCTGCTCTCATTTCGGATTCCGTGTCCTCATCACCCAGAGGGCAGGCGTGGGATCAACTTCCATTTGAGAGGTCGCCGCCATGACTGGTAATGAGGCCTGTGCTGGCACGGGCTCTTAACAATCCCACTGGGGCGATTCCTGTTGGTGTAAGGGGTAGTTCTGAAGTCAAATAAAAATCCTGCCAGTTTGGTGTTGACAGACACTGCAGGTTGCTCCTTCAAGCCGAGCTTAAAAGTCTGCACCGCCCATTCAGTGGACCCAGTCGATGCCGAGCGATAGGGTGCTGTTCTAATGTCTTTGATTCCATTGGGAAAGCATTAGGATTTGAAACTCAGTGCCAGTAAAGACAGTGCCGTTATCAGGGAGCAGGATTTCAGGTATCCCGTGTGTGCAGAAACTTATCTCAGTTTCTCATTGGGAGTGTGGGAAGTGGTGGGGTTCACGCGATGTATCTCCAACCATCAGCTCTCCTGTTCAATACTCCTCCCAAACATCACCAGCTGTTGCTGGAGTCTTCCCAACACGAGGATGGGAAATGCCCAATCTGTGTCGGAATGGTTTCAGCCCATACTCTCTACCAACTGTCTTCACCCGGTGGGAAAACACCATTGCCACAAAGGCCACCAGAGCGTGACTCTGACCTGTTTCCTGACAGCAGGATGGCACTGGTTGTCTGAAGGTGTCCATCGTGTCCACACCGACTGCGGTGAGAGGTCAGTGGGTCAGTGGGTCATTTTCCTGACTGATTTGACTTGAGCTGCCAGTTTCTGTCGATGGATAAAGGTTACACCTGCTCCTCCCTCACTGCCTGTGAACCAAGTTAACCCCAATCACAAAGCAGGCCAGCTGATCCGGCATCTCCCACGATTCCCCCGCCCCGGGTGAGGGAATATCATGGACACCGACATTGCTTTTGGCACCGTATTTTCAGCATTTATTAACGTGAGTGAATTGACAGATTGTATCGAGGAGAAACACTGAGTTTGCTGTCGTGTAAAACAGCATGGACAGTGGAAACAGCTCTTTAGAATAACGAGCAAATAAACTACCGGGATCTGGCGCAGGCTGTGGATATGGTTACACTGGGATACCACAGGGTGTGGATATGGTTACATGGGGATCCGGCGCAGGCTGTGGAAATGGTTACACTGGGATACCACAGGGTGTGGATATGGTTACATGGGGATCCGGCGCAGGCTGTGGAAATGGTTACACTGGGATACCACAGGGTGTGGATATGGTTACATGGGGATCCGGCGCAGGCTGTGGATATGGTTACACGGGGATCTGGCACAGGCTGTGGATATGGTTACACTGGGATGCCACACGGTGTGGATATGGTTACACTGGGATGCCACACGGTGTGGATATGGTTACACTGGGATGCCACACGGTGTGGATATGGTTACACTGGGATGCCACACGGTGTGGATATGGTTACACTGGGATGCCACACGGTGTGGATATGGTTACACTGGGATGCCACACGGTGTGGATATGGTTACACTGGGATGCCACACGGTGTGGATATGGTTACACTGGGATGCCACACGGTGTGGATATGGTTACAGTGGGATCCTGAGGGTTGGACAGACTGGCTGCAAAGATGTTGGGGGGAATTCTCATGTTCAGCCCCCCAGCAGAATCATGGCGGGCTGGGGGGATGGGTGGGGCGTGGGACATGGATCATGGGTGGGGGGTGGGGCGTGGATCATGGGTGGGGGGTGGGGCGTGGATCATGGGTGGGGGGTGGGGCGTGGATCATGGGTGGGGGGTGGGGCGTGGACCATGGGTGGGGGTGGGGCGTGGATCATGGGTGGGGGGTGGAGCGTGGATCATGGGTGGGGGGTGGGGCGTGGACCATGGGTGGGGGTGGGGCGTGGATCATGGGTGGGGGGTGGGGCGTGGACCATGGGTGGGGGTGGGGCGTGGATCATGGGTGGGGGGTGGGGCGTGGATCATGGGTGGGGGGTGGGGCGTGGATCATGGGTGGGGGTTGGGGCGTGGATCATGGGTGGGGGGTGGTGCGTGGATCATGGGTGGGGGGTGGGGCATGGATCATGGGTGGGGGGTGGGGCGTGGATCATGGGTGGGGGGTGGGGCGTGGATCATGGGTGGGGGGTGGGGCGTGGATCATGGGTGGGGGTGGGGCGTGGATCATGGGTGGGGGGTGGGGCGTGGATCATGGGTGGGGGGTGGGGCGTGGATCATGGGTGGCGGGTGGAGCGTGGATCATGGGTGGGGGGTGGGGCGTGGATCATGGGTGGGGGGTGGGGCATGGATCATGGGTGGGGGTTGGGGCGTGGATCATGGGTGGGGCGTGGATCATGGGTGGGGTGTGGGGCATGGATCATGGGTGGGGGGTGGGGCGTGGATCATGGGTGGGGGGTGGGGCGTGGATCATGGGTGGGGGGTGGGGCGTGGATCATGGGTGGGGGTGGGGCGTGGATCATGGGTGGGGGGTGGGGCGTGGATCATGGGTGGGGGGTGGGGCGTGGATCATGGGTGGGGGGTGGGGCGTGGATCATGGGTGGGGGGTGGGGCGTGGATCATGGGTGGGGGGTGGGGCGTGGACCATGCAAAGGTCCATTGACCTCGGAGTGGATTCTCCGGTTTTGAGGTAAGCAGGGCTGGAGAATCCTACCCGTTGTTTCCTCTGGCTATGGGGTGGGTCTGGAACTAGGCGTCACATTCTCAGGATCCGGGGACAGCCATTTAGGACTGAGATGAGGAGAATTCCTTAACTCAGAGGGTGGTGAACCTGTGGAATTGTCTACCACAGAAAGCTGTGGAGACCAAGTCATCGAATGTATTTAAGAAGGAAATCGATAGATTTCTCAATACTAAAGGTGTCGAGGGGAAAGGGGAGAGAGCAGGAGCATGGTGTTGAGATAGAGGAGCAGCCACGGCAGAGAGGGCCAAATGGCCTCGCACAGAGAGAGATGAGGGACAAACACTGAAGAGTTAAATAGTCTCACTCATAATATTGGAAACAATTTAGTGATATTTCTTAACGAGAGGTTTGTAAGTATTTTCTTCATTCACGAACATTCCTGAATGTAGTAGAACAATCCTTCGATGGTGACAATAATGGCAACATTGCCTCTGAGAGAACACACGAGATGGGGGCCTTGTACTGAATCCTCACTCTGGAATATTCACTGAGAAACCATCCCTCTTGCTTGGCTGCTGAACACTTGTTTGCTGAAGACATTCCCATGCAAAGGGTGGAACGTTAGTGCGTCTGACAAGCCAGATCCGAAAATGAGGCCAATTATACAGCCAGGGTTTTATGTTGCCATGGTGAAATGCGAATTGGCTGACAAATCGAATGTCAGCTCTTCAATTTTTTATCGATATTGATGAGGTGTTTTTGCATTTTCCAATCTCTCTCCCCTTTCTGCTTGAAGTGAATTCACTCTCGTGTCAAATTGCTGCCAAAATCTGCCGCTCGCACATGTTGCGAGATCCATACTCGGGGAAGTTCCTCTTGGATATACTCTCCATCTGATTGGCTCCTCAAATCCCCATGCTGTTGGTTTTTGTAGGGAAGCTCGTGGCTAAAGGTGGACTTGCATTTATATGGCGCCTATCACAACCTCGCTATTGTGTTACCTGAGACATCAATAAAAATAATCATAGAGACATGCAGGACAGAAACAGGCCCTTCGGCCCATCATGCCAATGCCAACCATCAAGTACCAATCTGTACTAATCCCATTTACTAGCACTTGGCTCATAGCCTGCTATGCCTTGGCGATTCAAGTGCTTGTCCAGGCGCTTCTTAAATGTCGCGAGAGTCCCTGCCTCCACCACCCTCTCAGACAGCACGTTCCATATTTCCACCACCCTCGGGTGAAAATGCTTTTCCTCAGATTCCCCTCTGAGCCACTTACTCCTCACCTTTAACCTCTGCCCCCTGGTCTTAGACACTTCTGCTATGGGGAAAAGATTTGCACGATCTACCCTATCTCTACCTTTCGGAAGAATGAACAGGACCCAGTACAGATCCCTGGGCAGCACTCTAAGCACTTCCTCCCAAGTTGAGTACATGTCCATTATCTCTGTCCTCTACCATCATAACAATCTCCAACACATGAACTTTAACTCAGCAAACATCGCTCTATGTGGAACTTTATTGAGGCTCATTTCCAATGCTCAAAGTGACACACATTCACTCACAGTCAACATAGAAACATAGAAGATAGGAGCAGGAGGAGGCCATTCGGCCCTTCGAGCCTGCTCCACCATTCATTATGATCATGGCTGATCATCCAACTCAATAGCCTAATCCTGCTTTCTCCCCATAACCTTTGATCCCATTCACCCCAAGTGCTATATCCAGCCACCTCTTGAATACATTCAATGTTTTGGCATCAACTACTTCCTGTGGTAATGAATTCCACAGGTTCACCACTCTTTGGGTGAAGAAATGGCTCCTCATCTCCATCCTAAATGGTCTACCCTGAATCCTCAGACTGTGACTCCTGGTTCTGGACTCCCCCCACCATCGGGAACATCCTCCCTGCATCTACCCTGTCTAGTCCTGTGAGACCCCCCCCCTCATTCGTCTGAACTGCAGCGAAAACAATCCTAACTTCGTCAATCTCTTCTCATACATCAGTCCCACCATCCCCGGAATCAGCCTGGTAAACCTTCGCTGCGCTCCCTCGAGAGCAAGAATATCCTTCCTCAGAAAAGGGGACCAAAACTGCACACAATACTCTTGGTGTGGTCTCACCAAGGCCCTGAATAATTGCAACAACACATCCCTGCTCCTGTACCCGAAACCTCTCACAATGGAGGCCAACATGTCATTTGCCTTCTTTACCGCCTGCTGCACCTGCATGCTTACCTACAGCGACTGGTGCACAAGGACACCCAGGTCCCGCTGCACACTCCCCTCTCCCAATTTACAGCCATTCAGGTAGTAATCTGCCTTCTTGTTTTTGCTTCCAAAGTGAATAACCTCACATTTATCCAAATTATACTGCATCTGCCATTGATTTGCCCACTCACCCAACCTGTCCAGACCATCCTGAAGGATCTCTGCATCCTCGTCACAGTCACCCTCCCACTCAACACCCACCCAACTCTGCAAACAAAAGGAGCTTGTTCAGGTTTAATGCCGTTTTTGAATTACCCGGGAGATTGGGGAGACCCCCAGAGATCCTCATTAAGTCCTCCAGGACAATGGCCAATCAAGTCAACATTCCCAATCAATCAGTACCCATTTCCCCTGCAGTATAGATTGTTGTGAGAGCATTTGAAATTGGGCATTCTTGTTTTGGCCTGAGGAGAACAACTTTAGCAACAGGTCCGTCCCTCTCCAGCAACATTCAAATTCTGTATTACCAAGTCACTGCGCATTGAATGCCTCCTGGAAATCCATTGACAACCCTCTCTTTACCACTTCAGTTACTTCCTCGCAAGCTTTAGTTGTGTTTGATTAACATGAACAATCCTTTGGAAATCCACTGGATAAAAACTTTGAAAAAGGGTCATCTGGACTCGAAACGTCAGCTCTTTTCTCTCCTTACAGATGCGGCCAGACCTGCTGAGATTTTCCAACGTTTTCTCTTTTGGGTTTAGAAAACCATGCTGCCTCTCTCTGATAACCAGATCTCCTTTCTCTCTCCGTACTCTCTCATTCTGTCCTTCATTACAGATTCCAAGAACTTTCCCACAACTGATGTTTCGCTTCCTGGAAATTCTGTCATTTCCTGCTGTCCCGTCATCTTTTCTTCAATGGTGGAGTTACGTTTGTAATTTCCCAATCTGGAGTGACAATTCCTGAATTGAAGGAATTTTCCGTCTCCCGTCTCATTCACCCTGCTGCCACTGCTAGCGAGAATGGAGACTTTGGCACGTAGCCAAATCTCCATTCACTGCAGCGGGACTGGAGAATGCCAGCTGATGACGATGTCGGAGAATCCCACCCATTGTTTTACATAGAAACTAGAAGCAGGAGAAGGCCATTCAGCCCTTTAAGCCTGTTTCATCTTTCATTTTGATCATGGCTGATCATCAAATTTAATACAGAAACAGAAAATGCTGGAAAATCTCAGCGGGTCTAACAGCATCTGTGGGGAGAGAATAGAGCCAAAGTTTCGAGTCTGGATGACCCTTCGTCAGAACTTGGAACAAAGAGAATCAGCAGAGATTTATTCTATCGGGGGGGGGGGGGGGGGGGGTGGGGGGGTGGTGGGGCTGTGTGGAATGGGTCAAAGGGAATGTAAACGAGGATACAGAAGGCTGAGAAAGTGCTAAAAGTGTCCATTAAGTGGTCAGAATGCGTGAATGGCAGAACAGAGATACAGATTGTTAAAGGACAGCCCGAGGAAGGTGGCAGTTGCCCTGAAAGAAAGGGCGGGGGGGGGGGGGGGGGCGGGTGGTGGGGTGGGGGGGGCGGGGGGGGGGGGGGCGGGCGGAGGAACGGAAAGCTGGAATGGAGAAGTGGAAAAATGGAAGTGAGAAAGAAGGATGATGAAATGGATGAATCAGATAAAACAAAATGAAATAAAATTAATGGGAATGGGGTGAAGGTGGAGGGGAGAGTTGACGCTCTGAAGTTGTTGAACTCAATGTTCAGTCTGGAAGGCTGTAAAGTGCCCAATCGGAAGATGAGGGGGTGTTCCTCCAGTTTGCGTTGGGGTTCGCGAGAACATTGCAAAAGGCCCAGGACGGACATGTGGACAGGAGCGCAGGGTGGTGTGTTGAAGTGGCAAGCGACAGGAAGGCCAGTCGAATTCAATATCCTGATCCCCCCCCTTCCCCCCATATCCCTCAATCCCTTTAGCCCCAAGAGCTAAATCTAGTTTCTTCTTGAAATCACACAACGTTTTGGCCTCAACTACTTTGTGAATTCCGCACATTCACCATTCTCTGGGTGAAGAAATTTCTCCTCACCTCAGTTCTAAAAGGTTTACCCCTTATCCTCAAACTATGTTTTCTTGGAATGCTCAAGAACTCTAAGCTGGATTGGCTGAAAGCGGAGTGTTAGTTTGCAGATGTGACAATCTGGGACAGTCCCACATCACAGCGCTGACAGACCGCTTGCCCGAATACCACCAAATAGTCTTACTTATTTGTTCATAACTTAATTCTAGATGTAATTGAATTTCCAGAGAGCTAGGTTATATTTAGTTGGTTATATTTAGTTGATGGATTTAGCGTGATTTTAGATTAACTTGAAATGAATTAGCCTTGTGTTTTATCAAGTTTATTTTAGCATTCGCCTAACTCCTGTCCATTCTTTGTGTGCCAGATTTTTATTTAATGCAATTTGAATCCATTGAATGTTAGCATGAGTTATTTTTAATATTTTTCCCTGAATATTTTATCCTTGAAACTGCAGAGGCTATGGCATTAATAATTAAACCATTGTAACGCGAGTTCGCCATGTGAATGCTATTGAAGTAGACAAAGTAGAAGGGGTCGAGAGCTTCATCTTTTTAGGTGTCCAGATCACCAACAACCTGTCCTGGTCCCCCCACGCCGACACTATAGTTAAGAAAGCCCACAAATGCCTCTACTTTCTCAGAAGACTAAGGAAATTTACTCACAATCAGGGTCAGGGGACCTGTACAAATAGCTCATGGGAGTCCCACACTCTCCCCCACTCCCCGTGGGAGCGAGTTCCACATTTTCTCCACTCCCCCGTAGGAGCGAGTCACAAATTCTCCCCCACTCCCTGTGGGAGCGAGTCCCACATTCTCACCCCACTCCCCGTGGGAGTGAGTTCCACATTCTCCCCCACTCCCCGTGGGAGTGAGTCCCACATTCTCCCCCACTCCCCATGGGAGCAAGTTCCAAATTCTTCCCATCTCTTGTGGGAGCGCGTCCCACATTCTCCCCCACTCCCCGTGGGAGTGAGTTCCACATTCTCCCCCACTCCCCGTGGGAGTGAGTCCCACATTCTCCCCCACTCCCCATGGGAGCAAGTTCCAAATTCTTCCCATCTCTTGTGGGAGCGCGTCCCACATTCTCCCCCACTCCCCGTGGGAGTGAGTTCCACATTCTCCCCACTCCCTGTGGGAGCAAGTTCCAAATTCTTCCCATCTCTTGTGGGAGCGAGTCCCACATTCTCCCCAACGCCCTGTGGGATGTGGTCCACATTCTCCCCACTGCGTCCCACATTCTCCACCACTCCTTATGGGAGCCATTTCCACATTCTCCCCCACTCCCTGTGGGAGCGATTCCCACATTCTGCCCCACTCCCCATGGGAACGAGTCCCACATTCTCCCCCACTCCCTGTGGGAGCGATTCCCACATTCTCCCCCACTCCCCATGGGAACGAGTCCCACCTTCTCCCCCACTCCCCATGGGAGCAAGTCCCACATTCTCCCCCACTCCCCATGGGAATGAATCCCACATTCTCCCCCACTCCCCATGGGACACGGTCCATATTCTCCCCACTCCCTGTGTGACAGCAAAAGAGAAACAGGGAGAGAGGCAGAGCGAGAGACAGAGAGAGAGGCGCAGGGAAAGAGAGAGACAGATGCATAGAGAGCGAGACAGAGAGAGAAAGGGAGAGAGATAGAGAAGGAGCGAGAGCAATTGAGACAGACAGACAGAGAGAGAGAGAAAAAAGGAGATAGAGAAGAAGAAAGATAGATAGAGAGAGAGACAGACAGACAGACAAAGAGAGAGAGACAGACAGAGAGAAGAGATAGAGAAGGAGAGGGATAGATAGAGGCAGAGACAGAGACAGAGAGAGAAAAGGAGAGAGATAAAGGAGAGATATAGAGAGAGAGAGAGACAGACAGACAAAGAGAGACAGAGAGAAAGAGACAGATAGACAGATAGAAAGGAGTACAAAGGATTGTCTGAATGAATGAATGAATGACATTTCTTTCCTGGTCCCTCTGGAGTTTTATTTGCATGTGTAAGAGATTGCCAGTCACCCTGTGAAGAGCACTCAGCAGCATTCGAGGATCAGTGATATAACGCAGTGCCAAAGCAGCGGCAGTAACAACATGACATCAGGATTGGAGCTTTGTTCACACTGGGAGGATATTCTATATCAAACGCAGATATTCAGGAGAGTTATTTACATATTCTAAACTCAGAATGGCACTCCATGTGCTTGACATGTCTTCACAAACCACAATATTTTGATGGTCACACCACAGAATGAAAGTTGAGACTGTCACTCTGCAGATGTGATTATTGCTGGGCTCTGACACATTGCCTTTCACACCAATCAATGGGCTTTCCACTGCTGGGACTTCACTATCAGAGTGCGAGCTTCTCGCTCCCAGACAGAAATGTTGGTCCTGTTGTAAATAAACATTCTCTATTCGTTCTTATCGTGGACAGTGTTGTGTGGTTCACTTATCAACAATCCCAGCATCCTCAGGACACTGCCCCGTAACTCGGAAATGAAATGTAAACATTTTGCACCTGTGTTCCTTCCTCTTGTTTTGGAATAAGCTTTGTCCCAAGACTTTGTGCGATCCAAGGATAAAAGAGCTGTTGGATAGCTTGGGCTCGTACTCACTGGAGTTCAGGAGAGTGAGGGGGGATCTACATCAATGGGGACCAAGTAGAAATAGTCGAGAGCTTCAAATTTCTAGGTGTCCAGATCACCAACAACCTGTCCTGGTCCCCCCCACACCGACACTATAGTTAAGAAAGCCCACCAATGCCTCTACTTTCTCAGAAGACTAAGGAAATTTGGCATGTCAGCTACGACGCTCACCAACATTTACAGATGCACCATAGAAAGCATTCTTTCTGGTTGTATCACAGCTTGGTATGGCTCCTGCTCTGCCCAAAACCTCAAGAAACTACAAAAGGTCGTGAATGTAGCCCAATCCATCACGCAAACCAGCTTCCCATCCATTGACTCTGTCTACACTTCCCACTGCCTCGGCAAAGCAGCCAGCATAATCAAGGACCCCACACACCCTGGACATTCTCTCTTCCACTTTCTTCCATCAGGAAAAAGATGCAAAAGTCTGAGGTCACGTACCAACCGACTCAAGAACAACTTCTTCCCTGCTGCTGTCAGACTTTTGAATGGACTTACCTGGCATTAAGTTGATCTTTCTCTACACCCAAGCTATGACTGTAACACTACATTCTGCACTCTCTCCTTTCCTTCTCTATGAACGGTATGCTTTGTCTGTATAGCGCAAGAAACAATACTTCTTACTGTATACTAATCCATGTGACAATAATAAATCAAATCAAATCAAAAATGGCAGCAGGGAAATCTGAATCCTCACTGTGACCCCTGGTTCTGGACTCCCCCACCATCGGGAACATCCTCCCTGCATCTACCCTGTCTAGTCCTGTTAGAAGTTTATAAGTCTCTATGAGATCCCCCCTCATTCGTCTGAACACCAGTGAAAACAATCCTAACCTAGTCAATCTCTCCTCATACATCAGTCCCGCCATCCCAGGAATCAGCCTGGTAAACCTTCGCTGCACTCCCTCGAGAGCAAGAACATCCTTCCTCAGAAAAGGAGACCAAAACTGCACACAATACTCTAGGTGTGGCCTCACCAAGGCCCTGTATAATCACAACAACACATCCCTGCTCCTGTACTCGAAACCTCTCGCAATGGAGGCCAACATGCCATTTGCCTTCTTTACCGCCTGCTGCACCTGCATGCTTACCTTCAGTGACTGGTGCACAAGGACACCCAGGTCCCGCTGCACACTCCCCTCTCCCAATTTACAGCCATTCAGGTAGTAATCTGCCGCCTTGGTTTTGCTTCCAAAGTGAATAACCTCACATTTATCCAAATTATACTGCATCTGCCATTGTTTAGCCCACTCACCCAACCTGTCCAGATCATTCTGAAGGATCTCTGCATCCTCGTCACAGTTCACCCTCCCACTCAACTTGGTATTATCTGCAAACTTTGAGATGTTACATTTTGTTCCCTCATCCAAATCATTCATAAATATTGTGAATAGCTGGGGTCCCAGCACCGATCCCTGTGACACCCCACTAGTTACTGCCTGTCAATTTGAAAAACACCCATTAATTCCTACTCTTTGTTTCCTCTCTGCCAACCAGTTTTCTATCCATCTCAATACACTTCCCCCAATCCCATGCGCTTTAATCTTGCACGATAACCTCTTGTGCGGGACTTTGTCAAACGCTTTCTGAAAGTCCAAATATACCACATCCACTGGTTCCCCCTTGTCAACTCTACTAGCTACATCTTCAAAGAAGACATGCAGGTTAGGTGGATTGTCCATGATAAATTGACCCTGGTGTCAGGGAGATTAGCAGGGTAGATGTATGGGGTTACGGGGATAGGGCCTGGGTGGGATTTTTTTCAGTACAGAATCAATGGGCTGAATGGCCTCCTTCTGCACTGTAGGGATTCTATGATTCAATTTCTTTCCCCTTTGTCTGCTTATCTAACCTCCCCTCAAATACATGATTGACCTTAATCACTCGCTGTGTCATGAATTCCACATTCCCACCACTCAGAAGTTCCTCCTGATTTCCCAATTGGATGTACTGCCATTGCTACATTCCTTGGCACAAGTTCCAATCAGAGTGATGGAGGTTCGTGAAGGATCTAGGTGGCTCGTTGTGATGCTTACAATCCGCACGCTTCTCCCTCAACTTCCCCAGTCTTTGCAGTTTTCTTTGGACTGATTTGACCCACTCGCAGACCCCCCCACACCTCCCCCCTCCCCCCCCCCCCCCCCCCCACCACCACCACCACCACCACCACCTTTCATTTCTCCAACAATCTTCACTCATGCAAGGGGACAGTTCCCCCAATGGGCACTTTTCATTGGCCCATCCTCACCCTTGATCCCTTGACTAATCTTGAGGAAGGAGCAGCGCTCCGAAAGCTCATGATTCCAAATAAACCCACTGAACTTTAACCTGGTGTTGTGAGACTTCTTACTGTGACTAATCTTGAGCAGAGGTCAGTTGAAACACACTGGATGTCGACTGCAAATGCAATCTAGAGAGAGTTGGCCATTGCAAATGGCTGCCTGAAATCGCAGTGGAATTAAACCTGGAGTAAATATATCCTGAAACGTGGCTTGAAACTGAAAACTATTATATAGAATGGACTTCCAGACAGAGTCATGGGGGTAAAAGTACCTTGGAATCATTTAAGAACCAATTTGGGGTACTGCAGAGGGGACTTTAGCATCCTAATGAGTGGGTGAACTAGGCCTAGTCAAGGGAACTTCCTCAGCCATCACCATCATGTGGTTGTTTCATTGTGCTTTTGTCCACAATAGCATGGGGTGTGGCACTGATCAGATGGACATTCCTGCAAGGTTCCAAACCATTAAATAGTTCATTAAACAAACTGTCCACATTGTGGAATTTAATTTACTGAAAATATCCAATTATGCTAAACTAACCATCCAACCCTGGCTGAAATAATTGGAGATTTTTGAAACGCGATAGAAAGCAGATGAATCTCTCCATTATTCAGCACAGCGGCAGCACGATCGCCTCATTAATCAGGTGATTAGGCACAGAAGCATAGAAAGAAGAAGCAGAAGGAGGCCATTCGGCCCTTCGATCCTGCTCCGCCATTCATCACGATCATGGCTGATCATCGAATTCAATATCCTGATCCCCCCCTCCCACCATATCCTGGGGGTCATAGTTTGAGGATAAGGGGTAAACCTTTTAGGACTGTCTGTGTGGAGTTTGCACATTCTCCTCGTGTCTGTGTGGGTTTCCTCCGGGTGCTCTGGTTTCCTCCCACAGTCCAAAGATGTGCGGGTTAGGTTGATTGGCCAGGTTAAAAATTGCCCTTGGTGTCCTGAGATGCGTAGGTTAGCGGGATTAGCGGGTAAATATGTGGGGGTTGGGCCTGGGTAGGATTGTGGTCGGTGCAGACTCGATGGGCCGAATGGCCTCCTTCTGCACTGTAGGGTTTCTATTCTATTCTATGAAGGACTGAGGTGAGGAGAAATTTCTTCACCCAGAGGGTGGTGAATGTGTGGAATTCACTCCCACAGAAAGTAGTTGAGGCCAAAACATTGTGTGATTTCAAGAAGAAATTAGATATAGCTCTTGGGGTTAAAGGGATCGAGGGATATGGGGGGGAAGGGGGGGATCAGGATATTGAATTCAATGATCAGCCATGATCAAAATGGCTGAGCAGGCTCAAGGGACCAAATAGCCTCCTCCTGCTTCTAGTTTAGAAACATAGAAACCTTACAGTGCAGAAGGAGGCCATTCAGCCCATCGAGTCTGCACCAACAAGAATCCCACCCAGGCTCTATCTCTGCTTAGTTACCCTGCTAATCCCGCTAACCTATTGCATCCCAGGACACGAAGGGTTAATTTAGTATGTCCAATCAACCTAACCCGTTGTGTTTCTGTGCGCCCTGCTCCATATGAATTGGGTCACCTATTCAGTCTGAACCCTTTGCAGTTTTCCATGGGTTGAATAACGTGGCAAGCCAGTGTGTGTGCGGAACAGATTCCTGATCTGATTGGAAGTACTGGCCCCTGCAGGAATTGGGAGAGGGGGGAATGGGATAGGAGAGGCGGGGGTGGCGAGAGGGGCGGTCACTGCTGCTGTGCACACCCCTTGGTGTCGGGGCTGTAATCTTAATGTTTATAGTCTGCAACGACCCAGGAGGCGGAGAGAGAGAGAGAGAGAGAGAGTCAGCTGACAGACCACATCACTGGACCTTGTGACAGATACTAAAACAACGAGGATGACAATTCCCTCTGGAGGCGCTGACTGCCTGATTGGTTGGGGGAAAGAGCTGGGTAATCATTTCCCAATCAGCGGCTAGTGAATAACGACTGAGCATTGAAGGTAGCCTTTGACCCTGGGCTGTTGAGTACAGTGTGTCTGTCACACCCCCCACCCCCCCGGCTGAAGCATTCACTCCGACAGGTTGAATAGACAGCATTATTAGTAATTATCACTGCTCCTTTCCAATCCTACATGGTGCGCTTGAGAAGAGATGGTTTATAAATATCGCTCTAATACAAAAGAGGCCTGTAATTAGCCCGGACACTGGGGGAGAAGGTGGATTAGAATCAGCTGTAGCATGTGGAGGACCGCTGCACACAGGCTGGACATCGGGAGGAGAGTGGGCAGTCAGAGGGACAGAGCAGCAAAACACACATCAAAATCAGCCCCTTATTCACTGCTTCATGATCAATAAACTCTTTTAACACAAAAAGCCTCTTTTTCATTTTCACTGCTTGATGTTTTGATATGATTATTTGAGAATTTAGCACGGCCAAACCACCTAACCAGCACGTCTTTCAGACTGTGGGAGGAAACCAGGGCACCCGGAGGAAACCCACGCAGACACGGGGAGAACGTGCAGACTCCACACAGACAGTGACCCAAGCCGGGAATTGGTTAGCGGTTAGCACTGCTGTCTCTCAGCACCAGGGACCCGGGTTCTGTCCCCATATTTCCTGAACTCAGAGCCAGTGTGTTAAATGACTGTCACTTCAGGGGTCAGTATGTGAACTCGAAGGAGACAGGAAGTCTGGAGGTCAGTGCCTTAAAGTAACAGTAGCTCTAGGGGACATTTTATTAAAGGGACAGTAACTCCACAGGTCAGTTTATTAAAGAGACAGTCAATCTTTTAGTTAGGGTGTTACAGTGACAGTAACTCGAGGGGGCAGTTCATTCAAGGAACAGTAACTCCAGTGGTCAGTTATTAAAGGAACAGTAACTCCAGTGGTCAGTTTATTAAAGGGACAGTAACTCTTTCAGTTATTGTGTTAAAGTGACAGTAACTCTAGGGGTCAGTTTATTAAAGGGACTGTAACTCCAGTGGTCAGTTTATTAAAGGAACAGTAACTCCAGTGGTCAGTTTATTAAAGGGACAGTAACTCTTTCAGTTATTGTGTTAAAGTGACAGTAACTCTAGGGGTCAGTTTGTTAAAGGGGTCAGTAAGCGATTATTAAAGGGGCCCACATTTTATGGAGGCAGCTGCGTTGTGGGGTGGAGATGGAAGGAGGGGAGGGGAGGGGGCCATTGGACCTGGAGACTCCAATCCCCGACACAGGGGGTAGGGAAGGTCAGCCCGCAGCGACAGCTGGTCACCTGCAGCTGTCTGCCTGCTTGGACCCTCTGATTAAAAATGTTTTTGTTCACTTTCCCACGATACCTCCATGCCACAGTGCCTACCCCAGCAGCACCAACCTGTCCAATGGGGGTGTCAAATCCAGTTACACATTACCAGATCTAAGATAACTCGTTCCCTCGTCGGTTCTGTAATATACTGTTCAAGGTAACTATCCCGACAGCATTCTAAGAACTCTTCCTCCATCCCACCCCTTCCAACTTGAGTCAGCCAATCAAAATGCAGGTTGAAGTCCCCCATGATTATTGCCGTTCCGTTTTTGCACGCATCCATTATTTGCTTGTTTATAGCCCTCCCCACCTCAACATTATTATTTGGGGACCTATAGACCACGCCTACTAGTGTCTTTCTCCCCCTACTATTCCTTATCTCTACCCATAACGATTCCTCGTTTTGTTCCTTAGAGCCTATGTCATCCCTCACTACTACCCTGATATTATCTTTTATTAACAGAGCTACCCCACCACCTTTTCCTTCCTGTCTATTCTTCCTAAATGCCTGATACCCCTGGATATTCATCTCCCAGTCCTGGTCTCCCTGCAGCCACGTTTCTGGAATGGCCACTAGATCATACCCATTAGTGCTGATTTGCACCATCAACTCATTAACTTTGTTCCGAATGCTTCGTGCATTCAGGCAAAGTGTCTTTATTCCAGCTTTTATCTGGACCCGATTTGATGAAACGCTATCAACCTCTCCCTCGCCCTCTACTCCTTTAACTACTTGAATGCCCTCATTCACTTGCACTCGCTCCCTCTCCTCTACCATTGATTTTGTAATTCCTCTTACCTCTGCACCCTCCCCCCCATAAATTAGTTTAAAGCCTTATCTACAGCCCTAGTGATACGATTCGCTAGGACTCTGGTCCCAGCACGGTTCAAACGGAGACCATCCCATCTATACAGGTCTCATCTGCCCAAATACTGGTGCCAATGCCCCATGAATTCGAACCCATTCCTCCCACACCAATCCTTGAGCCATGCATTCATCTCCTTAATCCTATTAACCCTGCGCCAATTCACGCGTGGCTCAGGTAGTAATCCAGAGATTACCACCTTGTTGGTTCTGCTTTTTAATTTGTTCCCCAGCTCTTCGTGCTCCCTCTGCAGATCCTTAGTTCCTGTTTTGTCTATGTCATTGGCACCTACATGGACCACGACAACTGGATTTTCACCCTCCCACTCCAGATTCCTCTGCAGCCCAGATGATACATCCTGGACCCGAGCACCAGGCAGGCAACACAACCTACGGTATTGCTTATCCTGGTCACAGAGAACAGTGTCTGTGCCGTTAACTACACTATCCCCAATTACTACTACATTTCTCTTTGATTTCTCCGTTGCAGCAGCACCCTGCACCCCGGTACTGCCGACAGTTTGCTCGTCCTTCTCGCAGCCATTTTTCCATCTACACTGGTGGCAAGAACCTCAAATCTGTTACAAAGATTTAAGGGCTGAGGTTCTTGGGACTTTACCTCCCGCAAACTACTTCCTTTCTTCCCCCCACTGCCCGCCGCCTTCCCCCCACTGCCCGCCTCACCCGCAGCCACTCCCTGTTGTCCCTGACCCCCAGCTAAGTTAGTCAGTCTAAGGGGCGTGACTTTCTCTTTATACACATTATCCAGATAGCTCTCCCCTTCCCTGATAAGCCTCAGTGTCTGTAGCTCAGAGTCCAGTTCATTTACCTTGAGCTGGAGATCCTCCAGCAACCAGCACTCACTGCAGACATGGTCCCTGGGGTCCACCTTGGTGTCCACTTGCTCCCACATCATGCAGTAACAGCACATTACATATCCCTCCATACCAATTTACCTTGTATAAGTTGGTGTCATTTAAAAGGGAAACCCTACCCTGCCTCTGCCTGTCCTCGCCGAAGCCCTGTGAGCCAAAGCCCTTACAGTTCACACTCTACTCCCCACTCACTCTGCTGCCCGCTCCCAACGCTGCCCGCTCAAAAGTGCGGCCTGCTTTTAAACCCTCCAAAAACCTTCCCAGGCTTCTCCTGGGCCTACTTCCTGTTTTGGAAAAAAAACCTCCGATTTTTAACACAATTTTAACTGAAAAATAAATTAATTAATTAAGTGCAGAAACACACTTTCTTACCCTCAGCCTGTTCCTGTGGAACAATCTCCTCATACATCAGTCCCGCCATCCCCGGAATCAGCTTGGGAATCCTTCGCTGCACTCCCTTGAGAGCAAGAACATCCTTCCTCAGAAAAGGAGACCAGAACTGCACACAATACTCTAGGTGTGGCCTCACCAAGGCCCTGTATAATTGTAACAACACATCCCTGCTCCTGTACTTGAAACCTCTCGCAATGAAGGCCAACATGCCACTTGCCTTCTTTACCGCCTGCTGCACCTGCACGCTTACCTTCAGTGACTGGTGCGCTTTAATCTTGCACGATAATCTCTTGTGCGGGACTTGCTGCCACAGGGAGTGGTTGATGTGAACAGTACTGATATATTTACAGACAGGCTGGATAAACATGTGAGGGAGATGGGAATAGAGGGTTAGGATGGTAGATTTGGATGGAGAAAGGTGGGAGGAGGCTTGACTATTGCATTAACACTGGCGTAGGCCAAATGTGCTGTATTAGCTGTAGGTAGAACATAGAACATAGAACATAGAACATTACAGCGCAGAACAGGCCCTTCGGCCCACGATGTTGCACCGACCAGTTAAAAAAAAAACAGTGACCCTCCAACCTAAACCAATTTCTTTTCGTCCATGAACCTATCTACGGATCTCTTAAACGCCCCCAAACTAGGCGCATTTACTACTGATGCTGGCAGGGCATTCCAATCCCTCACCACCCTCTGGGTAAAGAACCTACCCCTGACATCGGTTCTATAACTACCCCCCCTCAATTTAAAGCCATGCCCCCTCGTGCTGGATTTCTCCATCAGAGGAAAAAGGCTATCACTATCCACCCTATCTAAACCTCTAATCATCTTATATGTTTCAATAAGATCCCCTCTTAGCCGCCGCCTTTCCAGCGAAAACAATCCCAAATCCCTCAGCCTCTCCTCATAGGATCTCCCCTCCATACCAGGCAACATCCTGGTAAACCTCCTCTGCACCCTCTCCAAAGCCTCCACATCCTTCCTGTAATGTGGGGACCAGAACTGCACACAGTACTCCAAGTGCGGCCGCACCAGAGTTGTGTACAGTTGCAACATAACGCTACGACTCCTAAATTCAATCCCCCTACCAATAAACGCCAAGACACCATATGCCTTCTTAACAACCTTATCTACTTGATTCCCAACTTTCAGGGATCTATGCACACATACACCTAGATCCCTCTGCTCCTCCACACTATTCAAAGTCCTCCCGTTAGCCCTATACTCAACACAACTGTTATTCCTACCAAAGTGAATTACCTCACACTTCTCCGCATTAAACTCCATCCGCCACCTCTCGGCCCAACTTTGCAACCTGTCTAAGTCTTCCTGCAGACTACGACACCCTTCCTCACTGTCTACCACACCACCGACTTTGGTGTCATCAGCAAATTTGCTAATCCACCCAACTATACCCTCATCCAGATCATTAATAAATATTACAAACAGCAGTGGCCCCAAAACAGATCCCTGAGGTACACCACTTGTAACCGCACTCCATGATGAATATTTACTATCAACCACCACCCTCTGTTTCCTATCCGCTAGCCAATTCCTGATCCAATTTCCTAGATCACCCCCAATCCCATACATCTGCATTTTCTGCAGAAGCCTACCATGGTGAACCTTATCAAACGCCTTACTAAAATCCATATATACCACGTCCACTGCCTTGCCCCCATCCACCTCCTTGGTCACTTTCTCAAAAAACTCAATAAGGTTAGTAAGGCACGACCTACCTGCCACAAAACCATGCTGACTATCACCTATCAATTCATTACTCTCCAAATAACTATAAATCCTATCCCTTATAATTTTTTCCAACATCTTGCCGACAACAGAAGTGAGACTCACCGGTCTATAATTCCCGGGGAAGTCTCTGTTCCCCTTCTTAAACAATGGGACAACATTCGCTAACCTCCAATCTTCTGGTACTATACCAGAGGCCAACGACGACCTGAAGATCAGAGCCAGAGGCGCTGCAATCACTTCTCTTGCCTCCCAGAGAATCCTTGGATAAATCCCATCCGGACCAGGGGATTTATCTATTTTCAGACCCTCCAGAATATCCTGCACATCCTCCTTATCAACTGTAATACTGTCTATTCTACTCCCTTGCAACCCAGTGTCCTCCTCAGCTATATTCATGTCCCCTTGCGTGAACACCGAAGAGAAATATTGGTTCAATGCTTCACCAATCTCCTCCGGTTCCACACATAACTTCCCTCTGCCATCTATAACTGGCCCTAAACTTGCCCTAACCAACCTTCTGTTCTTGACATACCTATAGAACGCCTTAGGATTCTCTTTAACCCTATCCGCCAAAGTCTTCTCATGTCCCCTTTTAGCCCTTCTAAGCTCGCTCTTCAACTCCCTCTTAGCCAATCTAAAGCTTTCTAGTGCACTACCCGAGTGCTCACGTCTCATCCGAACATAAGCCTCCTTTTTCTTTTTAACCAACAAAGAAACTTTTTTGGTGCACCACGGTTCCCTAGCCCTACCAATTCCTCCTTGCCTGACAGGGACATACCTATCACAGACTCGCAGTAGCTGCTCCTTGAAAAAACTCCACATGTCGGACGTTCCCAGTCCCTGTAATCTCCTAGTCCAACCTATGTTTCCTAATTCTCTCCTAATAGCCTCATAATTACCCTTCCCCCAGCTAAAACCACTGGCCCGAGGTTCATGCCTATCCCTTTCCATCACTAAGGTGAACGTAACCGAATTGTGGTCACTATCACCAAAATGCACACCAACTTCCAAGTCTAGCACCTGGTCTGGCTCATTTCCCAGCACCAGATCCAATATAGCCTCACCTCTAGTTGGCCTGTCTACATACTGAGTCAAAAAACCTTTCTGCACGCTTTGAACAAAAACTGACCCCTCTAACGAGCTAGAGCTATAACAATTCCAGTCAATATTAGTCAAGTTAAAATCCCCCATAACAATTGCCCTATTACTTTCACTCCTAAGCAGGTATGCTTCCTAAAATAATGGGCTGAATGGCCTCCTTCTGCAACTTAATTTTCTTGATTTAATTTATTATTATCACATGTATTGGGATACAGTGAAATGTATTGTTTCTTGCGCGCTATACAGACAAAGCATACCGTTCATAGAGCAGGAAAGGAGAGAGTGCAGAATGTAGTGTTACAGTCATAGGGTGTAGAGAAAGATCAACTTAATGCGAAGTAAGTCCATTCAAAGGTCTGACAGCAGCAGGGAAGAAGCTGTTCTTGAGTCGGTTGGTACGTGACCTCAGACTTTTGTATCTTTTTCAGATTCCATGTTGTGAAGTTTGGCGGATAATGTTCCCTATTTCTGTTTCAACCTTGGTCTTTGCTGGTTTGGTTCACAATCAGGGAGCAGGTGGAGATACACCTACAAAAAACCTTTTCAGGGTGCCGTGCCCTCTGGTGCTTAACCCTTGCAGCAACAGAAACAGTTTCTCCCAACTATCTCCTCTGTCCTGGGCCCCTCATGACCTTGGACACCTTGATCAACTCTCCCCCTTCTCAAAAAGAATAATCCTGGCTCCTCCACTCTATCCAAATTCCTAATCCCTGGGAATGTTTGTGTGAATCTTTCCCCATATCCTCCCTAAAGTGATGATGTGGAGATGCCGGCATTGGACTGGGGTGGGCACAATAAGTAGTCTCACAACACCAGGTTAAAGTCCCACAGGTTTGTTGTGCACTATACAAACAAAGTTCATAGAGAACCTGATGAAAGGACAACGCTCCAAAAGCTCGTGCTACCAAATAAACCTGTTGGACTTTAACCTGGTGTTGTGAGACTTCTTACTGTCCCTAAAGTGAGGCAGCTGGAATTGGGCCCAGTACTCCAGCTGAGGTCAAAGCTGGACACTAGCCTGTCATTTCGTTATGTGGCGTTAATCTTTCAGGTTCTGGTGGTCGATTACACATTTCTACCATTTTCCCTTTGAATTTCAGTGAAAGCATTTTCCTGTATCCAGGCGGACTTGCTGTGGCCACAGTCTGACAGAGCACTGACAGCAAGCTGCCAGATGACTAACCCATCCCCTCTCCACCAGTGGAGCATGGATTCCTCAGTTCCACATTTTTAAAGCTGTCACACTCTTATTTTGCGAAGTGGTGGAAACCTCAGCCTGAAGGGTTGCTACAGAGACATTAGACTGTGTCCTCTGACTGATTATCTGCCTGTCTTCCCCCAGCATCGGATTTAAGATGCTTCAGCGAGGCAGCTTTTAATGTGCTTCGTGCTTCAATCAGAGACAATAATCATCTTCTCTGCCCTTAACTTGACTCGAGCAGTGATTCCCCAGTGAGCGCTGAATCATCCATTACAATCGCAGCAAATTAATGGGATTGTTGCTCCGGATAGCTGAGGGAAACGCATCGCAAATAACTCCAGGAGCCTCCAGTCTATTAGAAACCGGATCGCCCAATGCACCTGACCTTTGTGCAACAGGCTACCTCCAAAGGTCATGACTCCCAAACCTCCTGGGGGTCACATACCTTGCGGGAGGGTAACCCGAGTCCTCTCTCTTCTCCTTGTCAATCTTTCAAAGCTTTGCAGATGGACTTACCCCAGAGCGTGTGTAGTCTTCAGGTGAAGCTGGGTCAGAGGTCAGGGTTGCAACTGAACCAGGGAGTCGAAGGATCATAATTCAGGCCTCATTTTAAAGACGTTATCTCCTGTGCTTCATTTTAAAACCTGCAGCATAAACTCATGTCCACATTCCCCACTGGAACAGCCGATTTAAACTCACCACGCTGTAACTGTACACTTTGATTGGGACTTCACAGACCCCCCTCGTTTTACAATTGGATTGCGCAGGGTGCAGAAAAGCTTTGAAAGGATGGGGAATTTCAGCAGTGAGGAAAGATTGGATAAGTTTTAAAGTTTATTTATTAGTCACAAGTAAGGCTTACATTAACACTGCAATGAAGTTACTGTGAAAATCCCCTAATCACCACACTCCGGGGCTTGTTCGGGTACACTGAGGGAGAATTTAGCATGGCCGACGCACCTAACCAGGACGTCTTTCAGACTGTGGGAGGAAACCGAGCATCCGGAGGAAACCCACGCAGACCTGAGGAGAACATGCAAACTCCGCACAGACAGTGACCCAAACCAGAAATTGAACCGGCACCCTGGCACTGTGAGGTATAGTGCCAACCACTGTGCCACCGTGCCGCCCACACTGTTGGGTCATAACTGTGGGGAGTGGACAGGATTGCCCTCAGTGGCATTATCTCCCCAGCAATCTGACAGCATCCACACAAACAATCCGGCGGGAGAGTCAGTAATTAGAGGATGCAGGTGTAGGATAATTAAATTAAAAAGTGGAAGGATGAAGAGAATATTTTTTATAGTTGTGATCTGGAAGGCGCTGCCTGAACGCATGGTGGAAACAGATTCAGTAGGAACTTTCCAAAAGGGAATTGGAAAAATACATGAAGAGGGAGGTTTGCAGCATTATGAGTTAAAGAGCAGGACTGGGGGACTAACGGAACAATTGACTATCCATTCGGGGTATTGGGGATTATTTGCAATGCTATCTAGGGCGGCACGGTAGCACAGTGGCTAGCACTGCTGCCTCACAGCGCCAGGGACCCGGGTTCAATTCCCAGTTTGGATCACTGCCTGTGTGGAGTTCTCCCCATGTCTGTGTGGGTTTCCTCCGGGTGCTCCGGTTTCCTCCCACAGTCCCGAACAGGTGCCTGAGTGTGGCGACTAGGGGATTTTCACAGTAATTTCATTGCAGTGTTAATGTAAGCTGACTTGTGACACTTAAACTTAAGAAGGAAATAAGCGCTGAGGAGAAACATTGGGGTAATTCTAATCTCGTACTTTTGAAACAGGAGTGAGTGGATGGAGCGCCCTGACAACTGGAATCATTGTAAAGGTGGAAGATGCACTCATAGACAGGAGGTGGCCCATCCAATCTACTCAGTTTGCCTCTGTAAAGATTAGCCCCTGAAATCTGTCCAAAATGGAAGGAGAAAAAGTTTCCATTGATATATCAACCTTCACTCTCTCCAGCCAATGAATTGCTGCTGTGTTGGGCATCCGTTGCCACAGATAGGCCAACAAATGACAAAAGAATTATGTGTAATGTTGGTTTGAAGGATGAATGTTGGCCAAGACACTTGGGCGAATTCTCTGCTCTTTGAACAGCACCATGGGATCTACTGGATCCACCCAAGACAGGCCAGTGTGGGAAAATCTCAGTCCAATGCCTCGCTTAACAGACGGCACCTCCAGCAATGCGCCTCTTCATCAGTAACGCAGGGGATGTCGACGTTGAACAATATAAGAGGAGGAGGATGGGCTGCCTTGACTGAAAGCTGATCGGTAGCAGGAGGAAGGAAAATGGGATCCTGGTGACTTAGAGAATAAAAAGCAATTATCGCGGCCTATATAAATTTCTTAATCATCATTTTCACCTGAGGCACATTCTCTTTATGTCGCCCTTTAGCTATCTGGAGTTTCATCTCAAATGAGTGATTGGCATTATTTCCCAGTCAAGGATTGCTTCTCTTAGTCCCATTAGCTCCTTAATTATAAGCATGTAAGTGGCTGATAGAGAGCAGGTCATACATGGTGAAGTGGGAATCCTCTTCTCATTACTCTGTCTGTCCCCAGTGTTCTCATCTAAAGGTCTGAATATTTTATTTTATATGGTTGTCAGTTACTGCACCAGAAAATTCGAGGATGGCATTTAAAGACTTCTCAGCTTCTTATCTCCAATCTTCCCATTAATTACTTGGGATCTGGAGACACTGACTCTTTTTCCCTCTTCGCTTTGACAGCTCAGTTGATTTTGGGATTATTGACGATGTGTCGCCCCTTTCTCTTTCACAGCGGATTTCATCTTATATTGAAAAATCCTCCTGTTTTGCATCGGTTCTGACATTATTACCACAAAGCTGAGGCTTGGGAATTCATTCTGCAAAAACACAACCTTTCATTATCTCTTCTGGAGGTTCCACAGCTGATTCCGTTTCCAAGTCATTTGTCTGCACGCTTTCACAGGTGAGCTTTTGTTAGTTTTGGGTGTTGTGGGATACAGATCCACGCTGTGGTAGGCACAGTTGCGATACAGATTGAATGGCAGAACAGGTAAGGTCAAGGGTCAAGCCACCAGAGTCCCAGCTGACCATAGCTGCTCTCTCTCCCCTTTGATGGGGGGAGCTGACTGGTGGTGATTTAACCTGAGGGCCACCACACCTCAAGCGAGGGGTAAGGTTGAGAAGGTTGGGCCTTCACGCATAACCTCAGCCGGTACTGGAATTGAACCCGCGCTGTTGGCATCACTCTGCATCATGAACCAGCCATCCAACCAACTGAGCTAAACTGACCCACGGTGGAGTAGGATTGAGGGGCTGAATGGACTCCTCCATTCCAAGTCCGATCTTCCTTAATGTTTCCATTAACTTTAACCAGATGAAATCCCAAAGATGTGTGAATTAGGTGGATTGGCCATGCTAAATTGGTCCTTGGTGTCAGGGGGATTAGCAGGGTACATGTGGGGTTCGGGGGGTAGGGGCTGGGTGGGATTGTTGTCAGTGCAGACTCGATGGGCCAAATGGCCTCCTTCTGCACTGAAGGGATTCTATAATTCTATGAGATAAATATGATTTGTTTATTTGAAGAAGAAATTCTGCTGATTGAGATAATGTTGCAGACAATCTGAAAATGCAGGTGGTTTGCAGTTTGCTGCAATTGGACTCCATCATACGCTGTTGCAGATTGGTTCCGTGTGTCCCACTGCTCCATTGTAACTGCCCCATCAGACGGAACCCAGAGTGAGCCTCGTTGATGATGCTGAAATTATTCCAGAGCTTTTGGCACTGATATCTATCTAGCTACACGGTCAGAGGGCGTGGTGGGGTTGTGGGAAGGGATTGGTGGGTGTTTAGGATTGTGAACGAAAATGCAAGAAGTAGGAATTTTGGGTGAAATGTCTTCTCCAGATATCCTGTCAGACTGACAGGTTACCTGTGGGTCAGCACCAGGAACAGCCAAGAGAGAGTTTCAAAACTGAGTCCATCACGCAAACCAGCCTCCCATCCATTGACTCTGTCTACACTTCCCGCTGCCTCGGCAAAGCAGCCAGCATAATTAAGGTCCGCACGCACCCTGGACATTCTCTCTTCCACCTTCCTCCTTCGGGAAAAAGATACAAAGTCTGAGGTCACGTAACAATCGACTCAAGAACAGCTTCTTCCCTGCTGCTGTCAGACTTTTGAATGGACCTACCTTGCATTAAGTTGATCTTTCTCTACACCCTAGCTATGACTGTAACACTACATTCTGCACTCTCTCCTTTCCTTCTCTATGAACGGTATGCTTTCTTTAGCACGCAAGAAACAATACTTTTCACTGCATGTTTATACATGTGACAATAATAAATCAAATCAAAATTGATTTGTGATCAGAAAGGGAATCGAGGGTAATGAGGGATAGGCAGCAAGGTGGCATTGAGACCACAATCAGATGAGCTGTGTTCTTATTGAATGGTGGAGCAGGCTCGATGGGCTGAATGGCCTACTCCTACCATTGTTTCTTACGTTTTGCAAGCAATGGTGGTCAGAGGGATCCGTTGAGATTGGGGTGAAAGATTGTCAGGATGATAGGAACTGGTGATCAGGTGGGAAATGGAGATAGTGTTTGGAGGGAGAGAGGTAATTGGATAGGGGTGGAGATGATTGGGAGGAGTGGCTACAATCCTGGGGCTGTCAGATTGTGGGAAGGTTAGCAAGGAAGCTTGTTGGACCTGGACAAGACATTCCTGTTCCTTTTGGCCCATAAGCAGTGCTGTAAAGGCACTTACTGAATAGGTCCAAATTCCCACCTGATCAGTTTGTTGGATCATCTCACAAGACATTCAGAGTCTTTCTGTCATTAGAGATTAGGCTGGAGGCAAAAATCTTTCCTTAACAGTACTTGTCAAGTTACGGGAATTAGCTCAAATGGTACAGCAGTCGTTTTGCATGTGAGAGGTAGGGGATCGATGAACACATTCTCCACTTTGATTTTACCTTTGAGTGGCATGGCGGCACAGTGGTTAGCACTGCTGCCTCACAGTGCCAAGGCCACGGGTTAAATTCTGGCCTTGGGTCATAGTGTGGAGTTTGCATGTTCTCCCCGTGTCTGCATGGGTTTCCTCTGGGTGCTTCGGTTTCCTATCACAGTCCAAAGATGTGCGGGTTCGGTGGAATGGCCATGCTAAATTGTCCCTTAGTGTCCAAAGATGTGCAAGTTTAGGTGGACGGGCCCTATTCAATTCCCCCTTAATGTCCAAAGATGTGTAGGTTAGGTGGATTGGCCATGCTAAATTGCCCCTCAGTACCTAATGATGTGAAGGGTAGGTGGATTGGCCATGCTAAATTGCCCCTTAGTGTCCAAAGATGCGCAGGTTAGGTGGATTGGCCAAGCTAAATTCCCCCTTAGTGTCCAAAGATGTGCAGGTTAGGAGGATTGGCCATGCTAAATTGTCCCTTAGTGTCCAAAGATGTGCAGGTTAGATGGATTGGCCATGCTAAATTGCCCCTTATTGTCCAAAGATGTGTAGGTTAGGTGGATTGGCCATGCTAAATTGCCCCTTAGTGTCCAAAGATGTGCAGGTTAGGTGAATTGGCCATGCTAAATTGCCCCTTAGTGTCCAAAGATGTGCAGATTAGATGGATTGGCCATGCTAAATTGCCCCTTAGTGTCCAAAGATGTGCAGGTTAGATGGATTGGCCATGCTAAATTGCCCCTTAGTGTCCAAAGATGTGTAGGTTAGGTGGATTGGCCATGCTAAATTGCTCCTTATTGTCCAAAGATGTGCGGGTTCGGTGGAATGGCCATGCTAAATTGTCCCTTAGTGTCCAAAGATGTGCAAGTTTAGGTGGACGGGCCCTATTCAATTCCCCCTTAATGTCCAAAGATGTGTAGGTTAGGTGGATTGGCCATGCTAAATTGCCCCTCAGTACCTAATGATGTGAAGGGTAGGTGGATTGGCCATGCTAAATTGCCCCTTAGTGTCCAAAGATGCGCAGGTTAGGTGGATTGGCCAAGCTAAATTCCCCCTTAGTGTCCAAAGATGTGCAGGTTAGGAGGATTGGCCATGCTAAATTGTCCCTTAGTGTCCAAAGATGTGCAGGTTAGATGGATTGGCCATGCTAAATTGCCCCTTATTGTCCAAAGATGTGTAGGTTAGGTGGATTGGCCATGCTAAATTGCCCCTTAGTGTCCAAAGATGTGCAGGTTAGGTGAATTGGCCATGCTAAATTGCCCCTTATTGTCCAAAGATGTGTAGGTTAGATGGATTGGCCATGCTAAATTGCCCCTTAGTGTCCAAAGATGTGCAGATTAGATGGATTGGCCATGGCAAATTGCCCCTTAGTGTCTAAAGACGTGCTGGTTAGGTGGGTTGGCCATGGCAAATGTGTGGGGTATATGGCGAGGGAGAAGGCCTGTGTCAGAGAATCGGTGCAAACCCAATGGGCCAAATGGCCTCTTCTGACTCTATGGAATCTATGATTCCATTCTATGATTCTAAGTAGCTATATGTACGATCGCTGAACATCAGGCCTGAGGTACTTCTCCTGCCGTAAGTTTTTACACTCATCTCTCCCTCTCAGAGTGAGATAATTCTGACACAGCTCCTTCTGCACATGCTCAGATACTATTATTAGAACAAATTTAGAGTTAACTTTTAACCACACAAAACAGAGGCGCATATCTTTACTCGGTGTCACTGATTGACCTGTGTCCTGAGAGAGCTTTGGGCACTCACCCTTCATTCACTCACCCAGAACAGGGAAGGGTTCAAGACAGCCTGGGGTTGGGTTAGAAATTTGAAAAATGTTCACTCTGATCCAACTCCATCCCTCCTGTTTTGAGGAATAATATCCCCCCTTTATCTCTGCCACCCTACGCGAAGCCAATTCTGTTGATGGGGAGGAGTTTCCGGTGCTCTGTTCACAGTGTGCCTGCGAACCTTTGCCTCCTTCTCTGCTGGGGCCAGTGTTTCATTTGTTGATGTTTCCTAATTTACTGCCCCTGTTGCAGGTGATATTTTCCATTGAGCTCTGTGAGTCCCCCCCTCATCACTCCCTCTTGAGGCCAAAGAGTTTGAGCTTCACCAAGTGAGCAGGATAATTATGTTTTATTTCCCGACCGTTCCACGCACTGATGTAACCTCTGGCAGAGCAACGTGACAGCGTGGCTGCAACCTGACATCACCGCGGTGAAGGGGGGGTCGTTGTGTTCTCCCTTCTGTCTCCAGCGATGAGGCCCTCCAGTGATCACGAGAGACTTGTACCAGCGTGACGACCAAATGAAAGCATCACACAGCAGTCACAAGCCCGTCTCCAGTCAGATGCCAAGAGATTAATGGAATTGCTCAGGCTGGGCGTGATGCAGACACAATCTTAGATTGATGCTTCAATGAGGGAAAATACGCAGAATCCCAGCCTGTAGACAAATTGTCTGCTCTTGGCCACTGGTGAGGTTTTATTTCAAACTCCTCACTCTCATCTCATATCCCAGGGAAGGAATTCTCTGCTGAAGAAAGAATTTGCATTTATATAATGAGAACAAAGCATTCTGGGAATAGAACAAAGAACAAAGAAAATTACAGCACAGGAACAGGCCCTTCGGCCCTCCAAGCCTGCAGCGACCATGCTGCCCGACTGAACTAAAACCCTCTACCCTTCCGGGGACCATTACCCTCAATTCCCATCCTATTCATGTATTTGTCAAGACATCCCTTAAAACTCACTGTTTTATCTACTTCCACTACCTGCCCCGGCAGCAAGTTCCAGGCACCCACCACTCTCTGTATAAAGAATTTGCCTCATATATCTCCTTTAAACCTTGCCCCTCACACCTTAAACCTGTGCCCCCCTAGTAATTGACTCTTCCACCCTGGGGAAAAAGCTTCTGACTATCCACTCTGTCCATGCCCCTCATAATCTTGTAGACTTCTATCAGGTCGCCCCTCAACCTCCGTCGTTCCAGTGAGAACAAACCAAGTTTCTCCAACCTCTCCCCATAGCTCATGCCCTCCAAACCAGGCAACATCCTGGCAAAACTTTTCTGTACCCTCTCCAAAGCCTCCACATCCCTCTGGTAGTGTGGCGATCAGAATTGAACACTATATTCCAAATGCGGTCTAACCAAAAAACTCAGCAGGTTATGGCAGCATCTGTGCAGAGAGAAACAGAGGCCAAAATTCTCCCGTCTCGCCCGACGCGGAAATCCTAGCAGGCGAGACAGAAAATTCAGCAGATCATTCAAAGGTCCATTGAGCTCAGGTGGGAATTTCCAGTCTTGGAGCGCACACGGCTAGTGAATCTACAAGAAACTACAAAGGGTCATGAATGTAGCCCAATCCATCACGCAAACCAGCCTCCCATCCATTGACTCTGTCTACACTCGGAAAAGCAGCCAGCATAATTAAGGACCGCACCCACCCGGGACATTCTCTCTTCCATCTTCTTCCATCAGGAAAAAGATACAAAAGTCTGAGGTCACGTACCAACCGACTCAAGAACAGCTTCTTCCCTGCTGCTGTCAGACTTTTGAATGGACCTACCTCGCATTAACCTCAATTTGAATCATCAATAGTCACAGGTGAGGTGTCTGAAGATTGGAGGGTGGCAAATGTAGTACCTTTGTTTAAAAAGGGCTGCAGGGAAAAGCCTGGGAACTACAGGCGAGTGAGCCTCACATCTGTGATGGATAAGTTGTTGGAAGGTATTTTGAGAAACAAGATCTACAGGCATTTAGAGACGCAAGGACTGACTAGGAACAGTCAGCATGGCTTTGTGAGTGGAAAATCATGTCTCACAAATTTGATCGAGTTTTCTGAAGGTGTACCAAGAAGGTAGATGAGGGCAGTGCAGTTGATGTTGTCTACATGGACTATAGCAAGGCTTTTGACAAGGTACCTCATGGTAGGTTGTTGCATAAGGTTAAATCTCACGGGATCCAGGGTGAGGTAGCTAAATGGATACAAAATTGGCTTCTTGACAGAAGCCAGAGGGTTGTTGAAGAGGGTTGTTTTTCAAACTGGAGGTTTGTGACCAGCGGTGTGCCTCAGGGATCAGTGCTGGGCCCACTGTTATTTGTCATTTATACTAATGGTTTGGATGAGAATATAGGAGGCATGATTAGAAAGTTTGCAGATGACATCAAGATTGGTGGCATAGTGGACAGTGAAGAAGGTTATCTCGGACTGCAACGGGATCTTGATCAATTGGGCCAGTGGGCTGACGAATGGCAGATGGAGTTTCATTTAGATAAATGCGAGGTGAAGCATTTTGGTCGATTGAGCCAGGGCAGGACTTACTCAGTTAATGGTACGGCATTGGGGAGAGTTACAGAACAAAGAAATCTAGGGGTAAAGGTTCATAGCTCCTTGAAGGTGGAGTCACAGGTGGACAGAGTGGTGAAGAAGGCATTCGGCATGCTTGGTTTCATCGGTCAGAACATTGAATACAGGAGTTGGGACGTCTTGTTGAAGTTGTACAAGACATTGGTAAGGCCACACTTGGAATACTGTGTACAGTTCTGGTCACCCTATTATAGAAAGGATATTATTAAACTAGAAAGAGTGCAGAAAAGATTTACTAGGATGCTACCGGGACTTGATGGATTGAGTTATAAGGAGAGGCTGGATAGACTGGGACTTTTTTCTCTGGAGCGTAGAAGGCTGAGGGGTGATCTTACAGAGGTCTATAAAATAATGAGGGGCATAGAAAATCAATATTTTTTCCCAAAGGTAGGGGAGTCTAAAACTAGAGGGCATAGGTTTAAGGTGAGAGGGGAGAGATACAAAAGGGTCCAGAGGGGCAATTTTTTCACACAGAGGGTGCTGAGTGTCTGGAACAAGCTGCCAGAAGTAGTAGTAGAGGCGGGTACAATTTTGTCTTTTAAAAAGCATTTAGACAGTTACATGGGTAAGATGGGTATAGAGGGATATGGGCCAAATGCAGGCAATTGGGACTAGCTTAGTGGTTTAAAAAAAAGGCGGCATGGACAAGTTGGGCCGAAGGGCCTGTTTCCATGCTGTAAACCTCTATGACTCTGTGACTCTATAACTTGATCTTTCTCTACACCCTAGCTATGACTGTAACACTACATTCTGCACTCTCTCCTTTCCTTCTCTATGAACGGTATGCTTTGTCTGTATAGTGCGCAAGAAACAATACTTTTCACTGTGTCCAATACATGTGACAATAATAAATTATCACATGTATTGGACACGGTGGCGGCACGGTAGCACAGTGGTTAGCACTGCTGCTTCACAGCTTCAGGGACCTGGGTTCAATTCCCGGCTCGGGTCACTGTCTGTGTGGAATTTGCACATTCTCCCCGTGTCTGCGTGGGTTTCCTCCGGGTGCTCCGGTTTCCTCCCACAGTCCAAAGATGTGTGGGTTATGTTGATTGGCCAAGCTACATTGCCCCTTAGTGTCCCGGGATGCGTAGATTAGAGGGATTAGCGGGTAAATATGAGGGTTAGAGGGATTAGCACGTAAATATGTGGGGTTACGGGGATAGGGCCTGGGTGGGATTGTTGTCGGTGCAGACTCGATGGGCCGAATGGCCTCTTTCTGCACTGTCGGGGTTCTATGGTTCTAAATCAAATCAAAATCCCGACGAGAGTTAACATTTCAGGTCGATGATCTTTCTTCATCTGAAGGAACGGTGGCAAAATGTTGGAGGGTCATCGACCTGAGACATTGGCCGAAATCCCCTCATTCCTGGCTAGGATTTTCCAGTGCCGCTGAATGTGAATGGAGTTTTGGCTGGAGCCCCAGATTTTCCATTCACTCTGGCATAGGGCCCCACCATGGATATGCCTGGAGAATCTGTACCCAATGGGTGGAATTTTCCTGTCCCGCCCGCCCCGGGAATCGGAGCGGGTGGAACATGGAGCATACAAAGATCCGTTGACTTTGGGCGGAATTTTCCTGTCTTGGGGGTGGGCGTGGTCAGAAAATCCCGCCCAATAATTCTCTTTCTCTCTCCACAGATGCTGTCGGACTTGCTGAGATTTTCCAGTGTTTCCTATTTTGATTTCAGATTCTCAGCATCCGCAGTTTTTTGCTTTTCTCAAGCCCCAGTCACCACACCGGGCGGGCATCTCAATGTACCTCCCAGCCAATGAGGGAGTTTGAAATGTGGTTAAGAACGGAAACACTCTTAAGAATACCTTGCAATGCAGAAAAACAGAGAATGTGTAACGAGGATTACTTGAAATGCGTTGCATACGGTTGTGGAGCCTTCGCATCACTTGTTCACCCCTGAAATAAGATCCTCATCTGGCTCATCTGGAGCTTTTCTACATTCTACCTCTGTCTCGTCTTCCCCCCAACCCCACCCCCCCCAACATCTCCAACTGTCACAGTTTACAGCTTCTCTTCCGTTGGCCATTCATACCCTTTATTCTCTCTATGGGCTGCCATTAGCAGCCTTTCCCCTGGTTTCTGTGGCTATGACTCATCTTTCATTCCCTCCCCCTGCAGTATAAATGTCTCCCACTTTCTCTGACTTTTAGCTTTGGCAAAGGGTCACCTGGACTCGAAACATCAGCTCTTTTCTCTCATAGAATCCCTACAGTGCAGAAGGAGACCATTTGGCCCATCGAGTCTGCACCGACCACAATCCCACCCAGGCCCTATCCCCGTAACCCCACATAATCATCCTTCTAATCCCCTGACACTAAGGGACAATTTAGCATGGCCAAACCACCTAACCTGCACATCTTTGGAGTGTGGGAGGAAACCGGTGCACCCGAAGGAAACCCACACAGACACGGGGAGAATGTGCAAACTGCACACCGTCACCCGAGGCTGGAATCGAACCTGGGTCCCTGGCGCTGTGAGGCAGCAGTGCTCTCCTTATGGATACTGCCAGACCTGCTGCGACTTTCCAGCATTTTCTCTTTTGGTTCCTCACCTGGCTCAGTCTGTCTGACATGCAGATTGTTCCTGGGGTTCGGTTAGCTCAGTTGGATAAATGCCTAGTTAGTGATGCAGAGCAACGCCAACAGCGTGGGTTCAATTCCTGCAACAGCTGAGGTTATTCATGAAGGCCCTGACTTCTCAACCTTACTCCTTGCTTGAGGTGTGGTGACCCTCAGGTTAAATCGCCACCAGTCAGCTCTCCCCCTCAAAGGGAAGAGCAGCCTATAATCACAGAATGCTACTGTGCAGAAGAGGCCCTTCAGCCCATCGAGTCGCACCTTCGCATGAAAGGCCCTGACCTGTCCACCTAATCCCACTTGCCAGCACTTGGTCCATAGCCCTGAATGTTATGATGTGCCAAGTGCTCATCCAGGTACTTTTTAAAGGATGTGAGGCATCCCGCCTCCACCACCCTCCCAGGCAGCGCATTCCAGACCCTCACCACCCTCTGGGTGAAAGCGTTTTTCCCTCAAATCCCCACTAAACCTCCCACCCCTCACTTTTAAATTGTGTCCCCTCATAACTGACCCTTCAACTAAGGGGAACAGCTGCTCCCTATCCACCCTGTCCATGTCCCTCATAATCTTGAACACATAGAACATAGAACATTACAGCGCAGTACAGGCCCTTCGGCCCTCAATGTTGCGCCGACCAGTGAAACCCATCTAAAGCCCCTCTAACCTACACTATTCCAATATCATCCATATGTTTATCCAGTAACCATTTAAATGCCCTTAATGTTGGCGAGTCCACTACTGCTGCAGGCAGGGCATTCCACGCCCTTACTACTCTCTGAGTAACGAACCTACCTCTAACATCTGTCCTATATCTCTCACCCCTCAATTTAAAGCTATGTCCCCTCATGTTAGCCATCACCATCCGAGGAAAAAGGCTCTCACTATCCACCCTATCTAATCCTCTGATCATCTTGTATGCCTCTATTAAGTCACCTCTTAACCTTCTTCTCTCTAACGAAAACAACCTCAAGCCCCTCAGCCTTTCCTCATACGATTTTCCCACCATACCAGGCAACATCCTGGTAAATCTCCTCTGCACCCTTTCCAACACTTCCACATCTTTCCTATAATGCGGCGACCAGAACTGTACGCAATACTCCAAATGCGGCCGCACCAGAGTTTTGTACAGTTGCAGCATGACCTCCTGGCTCCGAAACTCAATCCCTCTAAAAGCTAACACACCGTACGCCTTCTTAACAACCCTTTCAACGTGGGTGCCAACTTTCAGGGATCTATGCACATGGACACCCAGATCCCTCTGTTCATCCACACTACCAAGTACCTTACCATTTGCCCAGTACTCTGTATTCCTGTTACTCCTTCCAAAGTGAATCACCTCACACTTTTCCGCATTAAACTCCATTTGCCACCTCTCAGCCCAGCTCTGCAGCTTATCTATGTCCCTCTGTAACCTGCCACTTCCCTCCGCACTATCTACAACTCCACCGACTTTAGTGTCATCCACAAATTTACTAATCCATCCTTCTCCGCCCTCATCCAGGTCATTAATAAAAATGACAAACAGCAGTGGCCCCAAAACAGATCCATGCGGTACACCACTAGTACCTGAACTCCAGGATGAATATTTCCCATCAACCACCACCCTCTGTTTTCTTACAGCAAGGCAATTCCTGATCCAAACCACTAAATCACCCTCAATTCCATGTGTCTCAATCTGTGACGACTCTGGCAACTTTACCTTTGCCGAGATCATTCCTGCAGAAGCTGCCCAAATAAATTAGCCTGAAATACATTATTTTCAGAACAAATAGGTGGAGGAATGAGTGGCGGGGTGGTAATGTCACTGGGCGAACTCGTGATTCAGAGGCTCAGGCTAATGTTCTGGGGACCCGTGTTCAAATCTCAGCACGGCAGCTGGTGAAATTTAAATTCAATTCATTAATCTGGAATATAAAGCTGGTCTCAGTAATTAATTCATGTGGTGACCATGGAACCATTGTCGGAAAAACCCATCTGGTTCATCAATGCCCTTTCGGGAAGGAAATCTGCCGTCCTTACCTGGTCTGGCCTACATGTAACTCCAGAGCCACAGCAATGTGGTTGATTCTCAACTGACCCTCTGAAATAGCCGAACGAGACACTCAGGGTTTCAAAGGCAATTAGGGATGGGGTGACAGTGCTGGCCTTGCCTTGCCAGTGACACCCACAGCCCGCGACAGAAGAAAGCAATATTTTGAACGATCAAACATGTTACGTAGCAACAAGAAACATTGCAACACAAAATCTTGAGACATATCAGATTGATGCAGGCTTCGTCAATTATATAACTATTTTTAGCTTTAGTGCGGCAGCTAAACTTTACTTATTCATCGTCTCTTCCCGTTTTTGAACGAACACAGCCATCAATCAGTCTCAATCTGTCACTGGCTCTGGAGTTTCTACTTTAAACATTAAAGGGATGTATCTGATATTCAATGGAACTCAGGATGATCACCATCTAATCTGATTTACATGTGACGATTGCCTCTGATGTTGCTGATATGTCGCTTAAAGCGATTAATCAGAATTGCATGACATATTCCAATACGATCTTTCCGGTTTTGATCGAAGCTCTGGTTAATATCTAATCAATTCCGAGGCCTCTCGAGCCTCTCGAGGCTTAACCCTTACAGATACTGGCAACTTGTCTCTAAGGCTGAGAATGATCAGCAGTGAGTTAGAATGCTTTCTTCTGGAATCATTTATAAGCAGATCATTGTGTGTTAGGCGGCATGATGGCACAGTGGTTAGCACTGCTGTCTCACAGCGCCAGGGACCAGGGTTCAGATTCCCGGCTTGGGTCACTGTCTGTGCGGAGTCTGCACGTTCTCCCCATGTCTGCGTGGGTTTCCTCCGGGTGCTCCGGTTTCCTCCCACACTTCAAAGACATGCTGGTTAGGTGCATTGGCCGTGCTAAATTGTCCCTTTGTGAACCCGAACAAGTGCCGGAGTGTGGCGACTAGGGGATTTTCACAGTAAACTTGCTTCTCATGTCTTCCAATAATCTATTTCAGTCACACCTGATCCCACGTTAATAAAAAATCCAGAACATATCCCACAAAACAAACGGGGAAATGTAACATTCCAAACGCAAGGCTTCACTTGGAAGCCGCCTTGTTCATTATTGAAGAGGAAGATTTACTTAATGAGCAATATTCAAATGATCTAAAGATGAATCAGTCAATGTTTTCAACTCAAAGGTCCTCAGAGAACTTAGAAGATGTAAATTTGACAGAATGCAATATTTATGATATTTTGCAATGTTTGGCAGGAATGTTTCCCAGCACACGGAGTAGGAATTCTAATCAGTGGATCCACTTCCAGATGCTGTATGTACTTGCGACCTATTCCTGAATATTATCCTGTTTGGGATCTCAGTTGGAGTTTCTGCCTAGTTCTGTTTTGAGTGGCTCCAGGGTCTATTGCTAAGTGTGTGTTGTGTATTTATGTTTGTTCTTGGTTGTTGGAACAAGGTCACTTTAAGAGTCGAATCATGTGATGGATTGATGACCTTATTGGCTGATTGGAGGGACAAATAATCTATCCTAACACCCGTAGAGTAAACGCCTTTCCAATAATCATAGAATCCCGACAGTGCAGAAGGGGGCCATTCAGCCCATCGGGCTCTTGTTTGCTTGTACCTTCGCGGTCTGCAAGTCTACCCTTCAAAAATACTCCAAAGCAGCTCACGGCATTGGAACTGGATCAACTGGAAGAGTCTTACAGTTCAAAGTTTATTTATTAGTGTCACAGGTAGGCTTACATTAACATGGCAATGAAGTTACTGTGAAAATTCCCCAGTCGCCACACTCCGGCGCCTATTCGGGTACACTGAGGGAGAATTTAGCATGACCAATGCACCTAACCTGCACATCTTTGGACTGTGGGAGGAAACCGGAGCACCCGGAGGAAACCCACGCAGACACGGGGAGAATGTGCAAACTCCACACAGACAGTGACCCAAGGCCGGAATTGAACCCTGGCCTGATGAGACAGCAGTGCTAAACCACTGTGCCACCGTGTCACCCTCTTTGGACCATAGGAGCCTGATCCTCCTATGGTCCAAATTCCTCCTACAATCCAAAGAGAAAGTCGTGAAGAAAGTGAAAATCAAACAGAAATTGAAAGGTTGCCATCCCATCGGCGGAGCCAGTCACCCCGAGTGTTTGATTGAGACAAATCAAACAATACCACAGTCCCAGATATTAAGTGTCACTGTCAGTCAAAGTCAATGTTTGGTCAGCGATGTTGAGAAAGAAGAGTAAAGCTAATGGATAGTCAGAGGCTTTTCCCCAGGGTGGAAGTGTCAATTACAAGAGGGCACAGGTTCCAGGTGAGAGGGGGAAAGTTTAAGGGAGATGTGCGGGGGACGTTTTTCAAGCAGAGAGTGGCGGGTGCCTGGAACGCGCTGCCAGAGGAGGTGGTGGAAACAGGCAGATTAGCAACATTTCGCAACAGCATCTGGATGGATCCAAGAATGGGGAGGGAATAGAGGGGTACAGACCGAGTAAGGGCAGAAGGTTTGTTTTTAGTTTAGTTCGGGCATCATGATCGGCTCAGACTTGGAGGGCCAAAGGGCCTGTTCCTGTGCTGTACTGTTCTTTGTTCTTGGTTTCAATGGAAATAGAAGGAGATACCCAGACAGAAAGAGAAAGAATTCAGAGAGATGAATTGAAAGTATGTCGGGGAAAAGAAAAAAGTCTTCCTTTCGTTATTTCTTGTCAAATGATGATTTTTATGAAGGAAGAACTATTTTTTTTAGATGTAAATTGCTCCAGAAATGTTGCTGATATGTTTTAGTTGTGATTACAGTGAAAAAAGATTGGAAAGCAATCTGTTAACTTTCAGCATTGTTGCTATGGTTTCATCTCATGATATTTGCTGAATTATGTACAGGTTCGCATTATTAAGTGGAGGGGGCGGGGGTGGCGAGGGGGGGCGGGGGTGGCGAGGGGGGGCGGGGTGGGGTGGTGGATTAACAGCTTCCTCTCTCTCTGTTTCTGTTGGGAAGGTGTGAATAAAGTTATCGAATCGATGCCTAAAGTTGAGTGTGTGCTTTGCACAAGAACAGACCAGAACACAGGAACTGGGAGCAGGAGGAGGCCGAGTGAGCCAGAGGGCTTCTCACCACATGCCATTTTTTCCAAAAGTGGGACTGTGGGAAGACTCGCCTTCCACTGGGTGTCTGATTGAGTCGCTTAAGTGGTCAGTGAATAGCCATTCCCCCCCCCCCCACCCCCCTCCCCCCCGCCCCCCCCCCCCCCCCCCCCCCCCCCCCCACACCATGCTCAAACTCCACTCAGGCCCCTTTCAGACTGCCTGCTCACTGAGGTCCCTTCTGGCTGCAGCCACATCTATGGCCATGGTTGGCAGCGGTGTTGCTAAGGCTGTTAAACTAATGGCCCTCTGACTGAGGTCAGGTTGCCATCTTTAATCGAGATCGCAGCCCGTAGGTGGTGACTTCTATCTATTTAGCCACCATTGGGGATATGTCCCTCCCCCACCCCCCCCAACCCCCGCCACCTTCTCTACCCCCCCTCCCACCCCCCAACACGCCCCCCCCGGTTGGCATCATCAACCAAAGAGGGATTGCCTCCTGCTTTCATAGAACATAGAAAGCCACAGCACAAACAGGCCCTTCGGCCCACAAGTTGCGCCGATCACATCCCCACCTCTAGGCCTATCTATAGCCCTCAATCCCATTAAATCCCATGTACTCATCCAGAAGTCTCTTAAAAGACCCCAACGAGTTTGCCTCCACCACCACCGACGTCAGCCGATTCCACTCACCCACCACCCTCTGAGTGAAAAACTTACCCCTGACATCTCCTCTGTACCTACCCCCCAGCACCTTAAACCTGTGTCCTCTCGTAGCAACCATTTCAGCCCTTGGAAATAGCCTCTGAGAGTCTACCCTATCCAGACCTCTGAACATCTTGTAAACCTCTATCAGGTCACCTCTCATCCTTCGTCTCTCCAGGGAGAAGAGACCAAGCTCCCTCAACCTATCCTCATAAGGCATGCCCCCCAATCCAGGCAACATCCTTGTAAACATTCAGCCCTGGAAGTGGGGCTTCAGTGGAAATCTCCAACCCTGACACTCACATAAGGCTGGCTAGGCCAGGGAGCTGAGAGGAAGCCTGATCCACCGCCTCTATTCCACCTGCAAACAGGGTGAAGAGACACCCAAGCACTGACACACTATCAAGCTGAATGGAGGTCCGTGAAGCCATGTCCCTTTTACCCGATGAGCATCAGAACGCTTCTTCAGCTGGCATTTGTCTGCGTGTCGAATCACAAACTCAAAACAGTCATTGTGTAAATCACAGCAGCCTGGGCATGAGATATGATCTCAAACAGGAATCCTGACAGAACCACAAGTGGCTCCCCACTGCTGCCTCAATTATAAAGATGGATATAATATTTAGACTGAATCAAAATCCACAGGAGATTCAATGTGCCAGAGCGCCACATGGGGTCTCCCAATTATAAAAGCCTTCAGAGTCAAGCCTGAGTAACCTTTCCCTCAGAGTTTGCCAATGGCCTTTTCATTGTTCTGTTGCTGTTCAGTCTGTGACTCACTAGATTACCGCACAATGTAGGAACACCTTGGAGTGCAGCAATTAACATCGGCCATTCAGAGAATGCACAACTGGCATCCCACAGGGATTTAAATATCAACTCTCATATCTGAATATGAGTTTCATTCGAAGCATTTAGAAAGTGGGCTGATCCACAGAGTTTCTGAAAATCCGGAGTCAATGCTGCCAATCCAAAAATGGAATCTTTCCAATCATCCCAACTTGGGATCTGCCAACTCAGCAGTAAGATCTTTCACCAACATTTTCCTATCTCCCTGGTGTCATCCTTACCTCCCCACCTATTCTTGTGTCATCTGTAAACTTGGCAATAGCACATTCACTTCCCTTGTCCAAGTCTATATTATATTTTGTAAATAATTGTGGCCCCTGCACTGATCCCTGTGGCACTCCACTAGTTACAGGCTGCCATCCTGACAATGCCCCTCTTATCCAAACTCTCTGTCTTCTTTCAGTTAGCCAATCCTCTATCCATATACTATCCATATACTAATATACTATCTTATGAAGTAACCTTTTGTGCAGTACCTTTTCAAAACTTGGAAATCCAAGTATCTGATATCCGCTGGTTCCCCTTTATCTATTTTATAGAACATAGAACATAGAACAGTACAGCACAGAACAGGCCCTTCAGCCCACGATGTTTGCCGAGCTTTATCTGAAACCAAGATCAAGCTATCCCGCTCCCTATCAACCTGGTGTGCTCCATGTGCCTATCCAATAACCGCTTAAATGTTCCTAAAGTGTCTGACTCCACTATCACTGCAGGCAGTCCATTCCACACCCCAACCACTCTCTGCGTAAAGAACCTACCTCTGATATCCTTCCTATATCTCCCACCATGAACCCTATAGTTATGCCCCCTTGTAATAGCTCCCGAGGAAATAGCCTTTGAACGTTCACTCTATCTATCCCCTTCATCATTTTATAAATCTCTATTAAGTCTCATTACCTCTATTTTGCTCATTAACACCCCAAAGAATTTTAATAAATTTATCAGACTTGTTTGTCTCAGACCCATGTTTCTCACCCTCAAAGTGAATGCCAAGTTCCATCATGTTATGGTCACTGTTTCTACGAGTTCTTTTCATAGAATCATAGAAACCCTACAGTGCAGAAGGAGGCCATTCGGTCCATTGAGTCTGCACCGACCACAATCCCACCCAGGCCCTACCCCCGAAACCCCACATATTTACTCTGCTAATCCCTCTAACCTACGCATCCCAGGACACTAAGGGGCAATTTAGCATGTCCAATCAACCTAACCTGCACATCTTTGGACTGTGAGAGGAAACCGGAGCACCCGGAGGAAACCCACGCAGACACGGGGAGAATGTGCAAACTCCACACAGTCATCCTTTGTGAAGCCATGATTATATTCTATATTTCTAAACGCTCTGCCATTGCATCCGCTACAATGGACTCGAACACTTTCCCAATAACAGATGTTAAGCCAACTGGCTTATATTCACCTGTTTTTTTGTTTCTCTCCCTTTATGAAGAAGGGTGTAAACTGACAGTTTTCCAATCCTCTGGGACTTTTCCAGAAGTTAATGATATTTGGAAGATTACTACCAGTGCGTCCACCATCTCTGTAGCTACTTCCTTTACCATCCTGGGATGCAACCCATCAGCCCCAGGGCGTTTGTTGGCCTTTAGCCCCATTAACTTCCTTCGCAATTGCTCTCCAGTTCATTATTGTATTTATTTCCTCCTCCCCTTGATTATTTAGCATTTTTGGAATATTGTATCTTCCACCATGAAGACTGGCGCAAAGTATTTATTTAACTCATCTGCCATTTCCTGGTTCCCCATTATTATTTTCCCAGTATCATTCTCTAAGGGTTTGATGTTCACTTTGACCTCTCTCTTCCTTTTTATATATTTAAAGAAGCTCTTGCTATCCATTTTGATATGTCCCTCTACATATCTTTGTATCATCTGCAAACTTAGCAACAGTGCCTTCAGTTCCTTCCTCCAAATCGTTAATGTATATTGTGAAAAGTTGTGGTCCCAGCACTGACCCCTGAGGCACACCACTAGTCACCGGCTGCCATCCTGAAATAGACCCCTTTATCCCCACTCTCTGCCTTCTGCCAGTCAGCCAATCCTCTATCCATGCCAGGATCTTATCCTTAACACCATGGGCACTTAACTTATTCAACAGCCTCCTATGCGGCACCTTGTCAAAGGCCTTCTGGAAATCTAAATAAATCACATCCACTGGTTCTCCTTTATTAACTTCCTTGTTACCTCCTCAAAGAACTCTAACAGATTTGTCAGACATGACCTCCCCTTGACAAAGCCGTGCTGACTCAGTCCTACTTTATCATGCACTTCCAAGTACTCTGCGATCTCATCTTTAATAATGGACTCGAAAATCTTGCCAATGACCGAAGTCAGGCGAACCGGCCTATAATTTCCCGTCTGCTGCCTCCCTCCCTTCTTAAACAGCGGTGTTACATTAGCTACTTTCCGGTCCTCTGGTACCCTGGTGTCTCTGTGCACTGTTTGAGAGCACATTTCCACTCCATCTGACGAAGGAGCAGTGCTCCGAAAGCTTATGGTATTTGCTACCAAATAAACCTGTTGGACTTTAACCTGGTGTTGTGAGACTTCTTACTGTGTCCCTCCCTGCCTCCAGTGATTGCTGAAAGATCACCACCAATGCCTCCACAATTTCCTCAGCTATCTCTTTTAGAACCCTGGGGTGTAGTCCATCCTGTCCGGGTGATTTATCCACCTTCAGACCTTTCAGTTTTCCCAGAACCTTCTCCTTGGTGATGGCCACTACACCCACCTGTGCCCCCTGACTCTCCTGAAGCGCTAGCTGTTTCTCTCTCTACAGATGCTGCCAGATCGGCTGAGTTTTTCCAGCATTTTCTGTTGTTATTGGAGAGTTCTGACCCCTGTGTGTTTTGTGAATTACTCACTGACGTCACAGTGTTGAAGGTCGGATTTGCTCTCCACTCCCTCTCTCTTGCCGCTCTGTTGTCTGTAATCAACAGTATTTTAATAAACAGAGAGATTGTTAAAGGGAATTATTTCAAGGCACCCCTGGGAGCAGCAAATGAATGAACAGTTTTGAGAATTTCTGGATTAAAACAGGCTTTTGCTAGATGATTGAGTGTAATTGTCTGATATTAACGCTGCCAGAACAATGGTTCCTGTGTTATACATGCTGTGTTGTTCCAATCTGTGACCATTCCCAAATTTGAGGAATTTTCTTTTAATTTGTTCATGGAACATGGGTCTCGCTGGCTGGGCCATTATTTATTACACATCCCTAACTGCCCTGGAACTAAGTGGTTTGCTAGGACCTACCTTTCAGAGGGGCATTTAAGAACCAACCACATTGATGTGGCTCTGGAGTCACATGTAGGCCAGACCGGGTAAGAATGGCAGATTTCCTTCCCTAAGGGATATTAGTAAACCAGATGGGTTTTTCCGACAATGATTTCATGGTCATCATTAGACTTTGAATTCCAGATTTTTATTGCATTCAAATTTCACCGTCTGCCGTGGTGGGATTTGAACCCAGGCCCTAGAGCATTTCCCTGGGTCTCTGGGTTACTAGTCCAGCGACAATACCACTACACTACTGCCTCCTCTTTCTCACACTTCCGTTCTCTGCTCTGACTCTGCGGAGCTCTGCTGATTTTAGTGAGCTGGGATCCTCGAGGTCAGCTTAATTCGAGATTTGTCCTATTCTGACTCAGCAGATCACCACTCTCTGTTTACCCCCAGACAGTTCCCTCAAAAATTTAGCCCTGCCGCAAAATGAAATGACTCCTTTCATCAGAAACAGAAAACCCTCCAAAGGTTCAGTGAGGAATTCCCCAAATTCTTTTTCCCTGAATGTGTCTGGGATTTTATCAATTTGACCCTCCCAGGACACCCCGTGGGCACACATACACCCACTCAGCTAATCCCATCCTTGCTAGATAGCAGAGTACAGGAGAAAGAGGCACCGTTTATTGAGGGTGTGAGGCTGAGAGCCTTTTCTGACAAAAACTAACAATATTAACAGCAAGACATTCATCTCTCTGAGAAATTAATACCTAAAATGACCCAGTAAAACAGATAGGAAAAGTCATAGACAGTGCATTCCAGATCCGAATCACTCGCTGTGTGAATCTGTCTCCACCACACTCTCAGACAGTGCATTCCAGATCCTAACCACTTGCTGTGTGAATCTGTCTCCACCACACTCTCAGACAGTGCATTCCAGATCCTAACCACTCGCTGTGTGAATCTGCCTCCACCACACTCTCAGACAGTGCATTCCAGATCCTAATCACTCGCTGGGTGAATCTGTCTCCACCACACTCTCAGACAGTACATTCCAGATCCTAGCCACTCGCTGTGTGAATCTGTCTCCACCACACTCTCAGACAGTGCATTCCAGATCCTAACCACTCGCTGTGTGAATCTGTCTCCACCACACTCTCAGACAGTGCATTCCAGATCCTAACAACTCGCTGTGTGAATCTGTCACCACCACACTCTCAGACAGTGCATTCCAGATCCGAGCCACTCGCTGTGTGACTCTGTCTCCACCACACTCTCAGACAGTACATTCCAGATCCTAACCACTCGCTGTGTGAATCTGTCTCCACCACACTATCAGACAGTGCATTCCAGATCCTAACCACTCACTGTGTGAATCTGTCTCCACCACGCTCTCAGACAGTACATTCCAGATCCTAGTCACTCGCTGTGTGAATCTGTCTCCACCACACTCTCAGACAGTGCATTCCAGATCCTAACCACTCACTGTGTGAATCTGTCTCCACCACGCTCTCAGACAGTACATTCCAGATCCTAGTCACTCGCTGTGTGAATCTGTCTCCACCACACTCTCAGACAGTGCATTCCAGATCCTAACCACTCGCTGTGTGAATCTGTCTCCACCACACTCTCAGACAGTACATTCCAGATCCTAGCCACTCGCTGTGTGAATCTGTCTCCACCACACTCTCAGACAGTGCATTCCAGATCCTAACCACTCGCTGTGTGAATCTGTCTCCACCACACTCTCAGACAGTGCATTCCAGATCCTAACCACTCACTGTGTGAATCTGTCTCCACCACACTCTCAGACAGTGCAATCCAGATCCTAACCACTCGCTGTGTGAATCTGTCTCCACCACACTCTCAGACAGTACATTCCAGATCCTAACCACTCACTGTGTGAATCTGTCTCCACCACACTCTCAGACAGTGCATTCCAGATCCTAACCACTCGCTGTGTGAAAGAGGTTTTTCTCATGTTGCTTCTTTTACCAATTGCTGGAAATCTGCTCCCTCTCTTGCTCCTTTCATGTTTGGGAAGTGTTTCTCCCTGTCTATGCTGTCCAGACCCCGCACGATTTTGAACAGCTTGATTATATTTCCTTCCGACCTTCTCTGCTGCACACAAAACAGTCCCTACTTCTCCAATCAATCTATGTTTCTGAAGTTCCTCATCCCTGGAAACATTCTCATGAATAATTTCCACACTCTCTCCAATGCCTTCACGTCCCTCCTGAAGTGCGACATTCAGAACTGGGTACAATTCTCCATCTGAGTTTCAGATAGAGTCTTGTACAAGTTCAACATTACCCCTGTGCTCCTGTCGTCCCTGCTACTGTTAATAACGCCCTGGAATGTGCTGAAATCAAAGGTGTATTGAATCATTATCTGAAGGGAGACTGTCTGAAAAGCTATTGGGATGGAGTGGGGAAGTGGGACTATTTGAACTTCTCTTGCAGGGAGCTGGCCCAGAATCGATGGGCTGAATGGCCTCGTTCATTCAGTAATCACTCTCTGAATGTAGGATTCAACATCCCCCACATTTAAGTCTAAATCAGGGATATATCACTCAGAGCAAGGGACATAATGCTGAACCCTGTGAATCCTCACTGGAACCTGATTTACCATCAACCCATCAACCATCTCTTTTTGCTTCCTGTCTCTGAGCTAATTTGAGATTTGAATCCAACTTGCCTCTTTCCCTTGACTCCCACGAGTTTCTAATTTATTGATCAGTCTGCCTTCCGGGACCTCATCAAAAGCTTTGCTAAAATCCGCACGGACCACATCAAAAAGCCCTTCTCATCAACACTCCTTGCTCCATTAAGAGATTAAACATCAGAAGATTACATTGAGTGAGTCAGACACCGCCATCCTTTAATAAATGTGCGCTGGCCGGTCTTGGCTAATCCCTGCCTCTTAGAAAGACAATTTATACTGTCCCTTAGAACTATTTCCAATCATTTTCCCACCACACAGGTCAGACTGATTAGCCTGTAATTACAACAATGCAGAAAAACATCTTGTGGCTTTTACCATCTGAAGATTCATAGAATCATGGAACCCCTACAGTGCAGAAGAGGCCATTCAGCCTATCGAGTCTGTTCCGACTCTCTGGCAGACAGAGTATCTTACCCAGGCGCCCGACCGCCACTATCCCTGTAACGCCACACATTCTGCATGGCCAATCAACCTAACTTGCACAGCTTTGGAGTGTGGGAGGAAACCAGAGCACCCGAAGGAAACCCACGCCGATACGGGGAGAATGTGCAAACTCCACACAGACAGTTATTCAATGTCCATTCACATTCAGGTATATTAACATTTATTGTAATGTGTCTTAATGAATGTGAGCCATTTGGTGATGCCTGGTGTGTGGAATAATGGCTCTGTGTCTGGTCAGGAGGTGGCCAACACTGGCCCAGCTGTATCTCGGTGGGTGGCATTCTTGTGATCTATACTCACCCTGTAACAACCTCGGCTAACACTCTAGCCTTGTCCTGAGGGAGCGCTGCACTGTTGGAGATGCTGTCACTGGTTTTAAACTGAAACTCGCACTGTCCTCTCAGTTGGATGTCAGGATACTGTAATACTGAAAAAGAGTAAGGGAGTTCTCCTGGGAATATTGATTTCCCAATCAATTGGTAGAAACAGATTGTTTGGCCTTTATAAAGGATCTAATGAGCTGTGATAAAGATTCTGAATTAATGAACATCCCAAATGGTCAGTGAGAAACAGAAGCATGAACCTTGGAAGATATCTATTTGAATTCACAGTTGTTCCATCTCGAAGACCACCCGCTACTACCTCTTAAACATTGCCCAACTTTGCCCGGTCTGAATTCATCTGTTGTTGAAACTCTCATGCATGTCTCAGTTATCTAGACTTGACTATTCCAGCAAACCCCTGGCTTCTCTTGCACATTCTACCCTCTGCAGCCTTGAGATCACGCAAAACTCTACAGCTTGTGTCCCGTTTATTCATCGCCCTCTCTACTTGCTGAACTACTTCTGCCTCTGGTTAAGAAACGCCTTGGTTTTTAAATTCTCATCCTCGTTTTTAATTCCCTGCAAAGCCTCACTCTTCCCCGTCTCCTTAACCTCCTCCAACCCCACAACCCTTGGAGATCTCTGCGCCCCTCTTATCCACTCTCACTTTAATGGAGCCGGAACTGGAGGTGAGACTCAGGCAGGTTCCCAATTAATTTAAAAACATTCGAGTTAGGGTTAAACAGCTAGCCTCAGAGTTTCTCTCTTCCGACTTTCAGCCTGGGCTGCTGGGTGATATGGGCTATGGAAAGCCCAGTTACTGAAAAAAGGTGAGGAATGCTGCATGGAACACATCATTATTTTTCCAGCGCAGCTTGTGGGCCAAGAGGAATTGAACTGCTTCCTCATTCCCCCTCCCCCCCCATAAATCTGTCAATGTCTTGGCGATCAGATTTCTCCCCACCCCATGATGCAACACCCTCCTGATGTCTCCGCCACCCCAAAACTCTTCCAGCTCTTTCATCTCCCTCAAAATCATCCTCCTTCAACCTTCTCTCCTCCCCTCCTGATCTCCACAGCTCCTCCCATAGTGTGTGGATTCTACACTGAGGTACCTGGAGGGAAAGCAGGGAAGACTGATCAATAAAATAACCTCTCTGATTTCTGAGGATTGATTGGGAGAATATTTATTACGAATATCCCAGAAGATTGATTGGATCACATGGTGTCAATGTTATTTAAAAGGGTCACTTCATCCAGGGAAAGTTGCTGATCTAACTTCCCTTTCAGTTACAGAGGGAGACAAGCTGGTAAAATCAGAATGCTACACCTAACAAACATGATGACAAGGCTTTGCCCATATTTATACTGTATTGCCAAAGTGAAAACTGAACCAGATATACTTCTCTAAAGGCAGCAGGACAGAGTTCCAAAGAGACTTCCTGATCTCCCCCCACCACACGCCCGCCCCGCCCCACACCTGTTATTACCACAGAAACACCAGGAAAAATGTTGTACCGTTTCCTCCAGAATTTGTGGCTTCCCTGTCCAAAGTTAAGACGGGCAATTGATACAAACCCCTCGGAAATTCCATTGCTGTGGGTGGGAGCTTGCTGTGCATAAAGTGGCCGCTGCATTTCCTGCATTATTACAGTGACCATTGGTTGTAAGGCATCTTGAAACATCCACGAGTCATATAAGGCACTATATAAATGCCAATTGTTCTTTTAACATTGGTGAGCGAGGCCGGTAGTTCTTGATGGCTTGTACCATGTTAATATCTTTCGCAAAATAACAGCCCCCAGGTCAATAAATCATTTGGTTTTGTCTCTTTAATTATTTCCAAGACTGGGAATTAATTTTGTTTCTGGGTTGGGGGTTCTGGAGAGTAAATTAAATCTTTCTTCCTGCAAATGATGACCAGACAGCAGGGGGAGGAATAAGCTCCAAGTCTCCACATCACCGAGGAACCAGCCAGTCAGGCCTCTCTCCTCACAGCCTCTCTTGTGTTTGTTCCTAAGCAACGTGACCTCAATGGAAGTTGAGATTGAAAGGTCTTACATGTGCTTTGAGCGCATAATCACGTGGCCTTGCTGAGAGGGATTAGCTGTGAAGAGTGCGGCCACTAACAGCAAGACAGCTAGCAGCAGCAGCAAATTGCAGTGGTAAAGGATGTAGCCAACAAGTGGATATATAGAGTTGAGAAAGTTTAATGCTGTGTCTCCTGTATGGCTGCACCATGGGACAATCTCGATCAGCCTCGGCTTGTACACAAAGTGCCTTCAATCGCACGCAGATATAAAAGTGTCAGACCTCACACCCGCTCAGGCACTTTGGTCAAAGTTTCCCAGCCCTTCCCGCTGGCGGGATCTTCCGCTTCCACTGAAGGGGAACTCCCCCTGATCCCCGGCGGTGGAGGGTTTGGGGGCACGCACGACCCCCTAGACATTGGAAGGTCCCGCAGCCGGCCAATGGCAGGCCACCTCCACAACCGGAAAATACTCCATTGGCGGGGCAGAGAATCCCGCCCTTTTCTCTCAATTCATTCACGGGACGTGGGCGTCGCTGACTGGGTGAACATTTCTTGTCCATCTCTAATCCCCCTTGAGAAGGTGGTGGGTGAGCTGCTTTCTTGAACCCACTGCAGTCCCTCTGGTGTAGGTACACCCACTGTGCTCTCAGGGAGGGAGTTCCAGGATTTTGACCCAGCGTCAGTGAAGGAACGGCCGATATATTTCCAAGTCGGGATGGTGAGCGACTCACTCAGGCCATGTGTTCCAGATTTCAACAAATTACTGGGCTTTATTAATCGGGGCAAAGAGTGCAGGAGTACAGGAGTAATGTTGAATTTGTACAAGACACTCGCTGAGCCTCAACTGGAGCATTGCACCCAGTTCTGAAGGTCACACTTGAGGAGGGATATGAAGGTATTGGAGACAATGCGGAGAAGATTCATAGAAACATAGAAACATAGAAACCCTACAGTGCAGAAGGAGGCCATTCGGCCCATCGAGTCTGCACCGACCACAATCCCACCCAGGCCCTACCCCCACATATTTACCCGCTAATCCCTCTAACCTACGCATCCCAGGACTCTAAGGGACAATTTTTAACCTGGCCAATCAACCTAACCCGCACATCTTTGGACTGTGGGAGGAAACCGGAGCACCCGGAGGAAACCCACGCAGACACGAGGAGAATGTGCAAACTCCACACAGACAGTGACCCGAGCCGGGAATCGAACCCGGAACCCTGGAGCTGTGAAGCAGCAGTGCTAACCACTGTGCTACCGTGCCGCCCATTCATGAGAATGTTTCCAGGGATGAGGGAGTTCAGAAACATAGATTGATTGGAGAAGTTGGGACTGCTTTATGTGCAGCAGAGAAAGTTGGTGGTGTTCCCAAAAACCCGCATCCCTTGTGCTTCTTGGTGGTCGTGGCCATGGGTTTGGAAGGTGATGTCAAATGAGCCTAGCTGATTGCTGCAGTGCATCTGGGAGATAGTACGCACGGTTGTCTCTGCGTGTGGAGGGAGTGAATGTGGAAGGTGGTGAATAGAGGACTAAACAAGCGGGGCTGCTTTGTCCTGGATGGTGTTGAGCTTCTCGAGTGTTGTTGGAGCTGCACCCATCCAGGCAAGGGGAGAGAGTTCCATCACACTCCTGACTTGTGCCTTGTAGATGGTGGACAGGCTTTGAGGAGTCAGGAGATGAGTTACTTGCTGCAGGATTCCCAGCCTCTGACCTGCTCTGGTAGCCACTGTATTTATACGCTAGTCCAGTTTAGTTTTTGGTCAATTGTAACCCCAGGGTGTTGATAGTGGGTGGATTCAGTGATGTTAACCCCCAGGGTGTTGATAGTGGGGGATTCAGTGATGTTAACCCCCAGGGTGTTGATAGTGGGGGATTCAGTGATGTTAACCCCCAGGGTGTTGATAGTGGGGGGATTCAGTGATGTTAACCCCCAGGATGTTGATAGTGGGGGGATTCAGTGATGTTAACCCCCAGGGTGTTGATAGTGGGTGGATTCAGTGATGTTAACCCCCAGGGTGTTGATAGTGGGTGGATTCAGTGATGTTAACCCCCAGGGTGTTGATAGTGGGAGATTCAGTGGGAGTAATGGCTTTGGATGTTTGTGGCGGATTGTTAGACGCTCTCTTGTTGGAGATGGTTATTGGCTGACATCAGTGCTGTGCGTGTGAATCTTGCACATTGCAAGCAAGCATTGGAAAGCTGAATTTCAGGAGGTGCTAGCTGGTGAACTGCTCTGTGAACCTGCGTACACTCGTGATGCCTGCAGCAGAGAAAATATATTTCCCATCTACTGATTCAAAACGACATATGATTCTGGGCAAGACTCCAAATTAGTGAATTTTAGCAGTGAAAACCTGACAGCAAATAGCAGACAAATCAGCAAAACTTCTTCCAGGCACAACATCAATGAAAGAGTCCAGGATTTATTCAGAATGGTTCATTCCCAATATTTCCCCTGGTGAATACTACTTTCACATTTTCCCTCCATTATCCTGAAGTCATTAATTGTTGATGAGGCATAGTTCACCTGTCACTGACTCTCACTGGGGTACGGTTTCCACACACAGTGACTCTCACTGGGGTACGGTTTCCACACACACTGACTCTCACCTGGGGTACGGGTTCCACACACACTGACTCTCACTGGGGTACGGTTTCCACACACACTGACTCTCACCTGGGGTACGGGTTCCACACACACTGATTCTCACTGGGGTACGGGTTCCACACACACTGACTCTCACTGGGGTACGGGTCCCACACACACTGACTCTCACCTGGGGTACGGGTTCCACACACACTGACTCTCACTGGGGTACGGGTCCCACACACACTGACTCTCATTGGGGTACGGTTTCCACACACACTGACTCTCACCTGGGGTACAGGTCCCACACACACTGACTCTCACTGGGGTACGGGTTCTACACACACTGACTCTCAATGGGGTACGGGTTCCACACATACTGACTCTCACTGGGGTACGGGTCCCCCACACACTGACTCTCACTGGGGTACGGAACCACACACACTAACTCTCACTGGGATACATGTTCCACACACACTGACTCTCACTGGGGTACGGGTTCCACATGCACTGACTCTCACTGGGGTACGGGTTCCACACACACTGACTCTCACTGGGGTACGGGTTCCACACACACTGACTCTCACTGGGGTACGGGTTCCACACACACTGATTCTCACTGGGGTACGGGTTCCACACACACTGACTCTCACTGGGGTACGGGTTCCACACACACTGACTCTCACTGGGGTACAGGTCTCACACACACTGACTCTCACTGGGGTACGGGTCTCACACACACTGACTTTCACTGGGGTACGGGTTCCACACACACTGACTCTCAATGGGGTACGGGTTCCACACACACTGACTCTCAATGGGGTACGGGTTCCACACACACTGACTCTCACTGGGTATGGGTTCCACACACACTGACTCTCACTGGGGTACGGGTCTCGCACACACTGACTTTCACTGGGGTACGGGTTCCACACACACTGACTCTCACTGGGGTACGGGTCCCACACACACTGACTCTCACTGGGGTACGGGTCTCGCACACACTGACTCTCACTGGGGTACGGGTCTCACACACACTGACTTTCACTGGGGTACGGGTTCCACACACACTGACTCTCAAAGGGGTACGGGTTCCACACACACTGACTCTCACTGGGTACGGGTTCCACACACACTGACTCTCACTGGGGTACGGGTCTCGCACACACTGACTTTCACTGGGGTACGGGTCCCACACACACTGACCCTCACTGGGGTACGGGTTCCACACACACTGACTTTCACTGGGGTACGGGTTCCACACAAACTGAATCTCACTGGGGTACGGGTCCCACACACACTGACTCTCACTGGGGTACGGGTCCCACACACACTGACTCTCACTGGGGTACGGGTTCCACACACACTGACTCTCACTGGGGTACGGGTCTCACACACACTAACTCTCACTGGGGTACGGGTTCTACACACATTGACTCTCACTGGGGTATGGGTTCCACACACACTGACTCTCACTGGGGTACGGGTTCTACACACATTGACTCTCACTGGAGTATGGGTCCCACACACACTGACTCTCACTGGGGTACGGGTTCCACACACACTGACCCTCACTGGGGTACGGGTCTCACACACACTGACTCTCACCTGGGGTACGGGTCTCACACACACTGACTCTCACCTGGGGTACGGGCCTCACACACACTGACTCTCACTGGGGTACGGGTTCCACACAAACTGACTCTCATTGGGGTACGGGTCTCACACACACTGACTCTCACTGGGGTACGGGTTCTACACACATTGACTCTCACTGGGGTACGGGTTCTACACACACTGACTCTCACTGGGGTACGGGTTCCACACAAACTGACTCTCACTGGGGTACGGGTTCCACACACACTGACTCTCACTGGGGTACGGGTCCCACACACACTGACTCTCACTGGGGTACGGGTTCTACACACATTGACTCTCACTGGGGTACGGGTTCTACACACATTGACTCTCACTGGGGTACGGGTCCCACACACACTGACTCTCACTGTACTCAAGGTGCTAAATGAAGATTTCTTTCCCTGTAGCAACCAGATTACATCAGCCTGTCTCTGGGCAGAGAAGGCATTTGAGCGCCATCCCCTCTATCTAAAACATTCTGTTTCACCTTAGCTTCAAATATAACTATCTTGTTAAGTCCAATAAGATTGAATCATGTGTAAATCAGGAGAAGCAGGGGTAGGGGGTGAGTTTGGAATATCTGAGCAGTAAGAATTGAACGTATGTTGTTATTCACATGGACACATTTTGATTGTTAACGACAATGTTTGGAGATCTTTGTGGACACGAAACATTCCTGTTGCAAGAAATCATTCCGTATGTTGTGGTGTTAAAGAAACCCATTGAATTGAATTGGTTGCAGTCTGAGTCCAGTGCTTTGCATTCAAACGTCACTGGATCTGATCCTGTGCACACTGTTACGCCCACTGTAACGGAACGGAAAAGATTTCAACTCAGCCCAATGTTATCGATTGGATAAAACGCCGTTGACCTTGGGCGGGATTTTCCAGTCCTGGGAGGTGCCCGGTTGAAACGTCCTGCCCGCCCTCTCTTAATGGGGTCTGAGGATGGGACTCTCTCTGTTAAAGGCTCACAGAAAAGGTCACAGCACCAAAGCAGGCCATTCAGGATGCCATGCTTGTGCAAGTCCTCAATGGATCATTTCACCGAGTGCTGTTTTCCAGCTTTCTCCACATCGCTCGCTCTGTAGATTCTTCAGGTTATGATCCAAATCCCTATAGAAAGCCTCAATTGCCCCTGTCTCCACCACACTCTCAGACAGTGCATTCCAGATCCTAACCACTTGCTGTGTGAATCTGTCTCCACCACACTCTCAGACAGTACATTCCAGATCCTAACCACTCACTGTGTGAATCTGTCTCCACCACACTCTCAGACAGTACATTCCAGATCCTAACCACTCGCTGTGTTAATCTGTCTCCACCACACTCTCAGACAGTACATTCCAGATCCTAACCACTCGCTGTGTGAATCTGTCTCCACCACACTCTCAGACAGTACATTCCAGATCCTAACCACTCGCTGTGTTAATCTGTCTCCACCACACTCTCAGACAGTACATTCCAGATCCTAACCACTCGCTGTGTGAATCTGTCTCCACCACACTCTCAGACAGTACATTCCAGATCCTAACCACTCGCTGTGTGAATCTGTCTCCACCACACTCTCAGACAGTACATTCCAGATCCTAACCACTCGCTGTGTGAATCTGTCTCCACCACACTCTCAGACAGTACATTCCAGATCCTAACCACTCACTGTGTGAATCTGTCTCCACCACACTCTCAGACAGTACATTCCAGATCCTAACCACTCGCTGTGTGAATCTGTCTCCACCACACTCTCAGACAGTAAATTCCAGATTCTAACCACTCGCTGTGTGAATCTGTCTCCACCACACTCTCAGACAGTGCATTCCAGATCCTAACCACTCGCTGTGTAAAGACTTTTCCTTTTGTATCTCCATCACTTCTTGCCCCAACTAGTTGAAACCTGTCTCCTCCCATTCTCAGTCCTTCACCCAATGGAACTAGTTTCTCCCTTTCCGATCTGCCCAAACCCCTCAGGATTTTGAAAACCTCAATCAGATCAGATGGTGACTCTTTTAAAGGATTATTGACAAGAATCTTCCTTGTTGCGAGAAAGATTTTTTTCCTGCAATGCTTGATTGCCTGTAATGTCCATTTGCAGTGATGGTGTTTATTATGACATTGTTTGGGGGATAACATTAGAGAGAGCTTCCCCACACACCTTCAAGGTGCAATGGGATTAGGTTATGCTTATTGGCCATGCATACTTGCCGGTTAGTGTCAGGATAAATGAGCAGGTGTTATGAGGATAGGCCTAGGTGGGATTGTTGTCAATGCAGGCTCGATGGGCCGAATGGCCTCCTCCTGCACAGTAGAGTTTCTATGGTTTACAATAGCTCTCCACTAATGGGGAACTGGTGACCTGACCCAGCTGGAGTGAACAGAGGCCATTGAGACCGTACCCCCGCCCCCCCAGAAGACCGGGGGTAAGGGGGTGCCCCTTGGGCATTGCTGGCCTGGCAGTGCCAGCCTGGCCCCTGGCACTTCCCAAGGAGTGCCTTGACACTGCCCACTGGCCATCGGATAGTGCCCAAGGGGCTGGGGCCTATTGGTGGTGGGGCTTATAGGGGGCGATCAGTGATGGTGGGTGGGGGTCCGGCTGCCACTCTGCATAGGGATTGGTGGCAGAGGGTGTGAAGGGCGTGATTGAGGATCAGGGTGATTGGGAGTTCAGGCTGCCGGGGGATTGAGACTGCCGTGGGGTGGCAGGGGGTGGGGGGTGGGGGGGGGGGGGGGGTTGGTGTCGGGAGGGCAGGAGGGAGTCAGGGCTGGCCCAGAGAGGTCTGGGAGGCCAGTGATCAGGGGATGGGTGGTTGGAGGGGCAGCGATGTAGGGGTTGTTGCGCTGGCCAGCGATTGGGATGCCGGCAGTGCGGGACGACTGTGCATGTGCCGATCTCCGCTCTGACAGACCAGTGCATGCGCAGTGGCCCACTCAGCGCTGTGCTGCCGGCCTCTCCAACAGGAATAGGCCCCCTGATTTCCAGCGAGATTCACACTGAGGCAACCTGCAGTGCACAGAGTGTGGGAGGTTCATTTTGAAAATCCTGCTGAAACAAAACAGCGTGATTTACTACGGGTTTTACACAAATTTGACAGTGTTGGGAGCAGCCCCACCTCCCACCCCCCTCCACTTCCCCCCGCCCTCCCCGCCCCCCCCCGCCCCTCCACTTCCCCCCCCCGCCCCCCCAAATGGGGATTCAGTTTAACACCTCATCAAAATGACAGTTGCGCTGGCAGTCCCGCCCTCTCTCAGTGTTGTGTTAAAGAGTCAGCATCATCGGGCCTCTGTGCCCAGGCCTCTGCAGTGGGACATGAAGCCACAATTTTCCTGACTCAGGGAGAGTGTTACCAACCGACCCACAGCTGACACATAAACTCAAACCGCACCGAGACCTGTTGTTGCTCAACCTTGTCTGGACACTCTTTATTACAGCCTTTAAAAAATACCCAAACCATTTCCTCTTCCATTCCCGTATAATTTATCTGATTCTACAGCCTAACATTTAAATACAGGGCTGATTTTATGTGGCTTGCTTTACAGCGGGCCTTCCCCTCAGAAGTTCCAAAGTTATTCTGCTATAAAAACCTTTGCCGCAATTTAATTATAAAAGATTTATCTTCCCTCCAGCTGCCTGTATGAAATATTCAGAAATGCCATCATGGCACAAGTGGGAACTTGGCACAGACTGGCATGGTGTGCATTCTGAAGTTTGATTTCTTTCTGTTGACTAACATTGGAAACGTTAAAAATGACAAAGTGTCCCTTTCCATCTTGTTTCTGGGCCAAAAGAGGCAACATTGGCCGAGCAGAGATCTTATCTCTCTCGGCTGTGGTCATTTCCGAATCACATTGGCATGGACAAGGATGAATTTTGAGCTTTACGCCTGATTTTGATTTGATTTATTATTGTCACGTACATTAGCATACAGTAAAAAATATTGTTTCTTACGAGCTAAACAGACAGAGCATACCGTGCATAGAGAAGGAAAGGAGAGGGTGCAGAATGTGATAGTTAGGGTGTGGAGAAAGATCAACTTAATGCGAGGTAGGTCCATTCACAATTCTGATGGCAGCAGGGAAGAAGCTTGATAATGACATTAGGCTATCACCTCCCCTGTCACTTGTATTGGTATACTGTGAAAAGTATTGTTTCTTGCGCGCTACACAGACAAAGCATACCGTTCATAGAATACATGGGGAGAAGGAAGGGAGAGAATGCAGAATGTATTGTTACAGTTGGTTGGTGCGTGATCTCAGACTTTTGGATCTTTTTCCCTATGGAAGAAGGTGGAAGAGAGAATGTCCGGGGTGCGTGGGGTCCTTAATTATGCTGACTGCTTTCCGAGACAGCGGGAACTGTCGACAGAGTCAATGGATGGGACCTGAATTCATCAAGTTCCTCTCCATTCCCCCAATATCTCGACCTCCTCACCTCAACCGACTCAAAAACAGCTTATTACCTGCTGTTATAATCTGGGCAACACGGTGGCACAGTGGTTAGCACTGCTGCCTCACAGTGCCAGGGAACTGGTTCGGTTCCCAGCTTGGGTGACTGTCCGTGTGGAATTTGCACATGCTCCCCATGTCTGCGTGGGTTTCCTCCGGGTGCTCCGGTTTCCTCCCACACTCCAAAGATGTGCGGGTTAGGTGGATTGGCCATGTTAAATTACCCCTCAGTGTCAGGGGGCTAGCTAAGGTAACTGCATGGGGTTATGGGAATAGGGCCTGGGTGGCATTGTGGTCGGTGCAGACTTGATGGACTGAATGGCCTCCTTCTGTACTGCAGGGAATCTATTTTGAATGGACCTACCTTATATTAAGTTGATCTTTCTCGCCACCCTAGCTGCGACTGTACAATGCATTCTTCACTCTCTCCCTTCCTTCTCTCCTCTGTACTCTATGAATGGTATGCTTTGACTGTACAGCGCGCAAGAAACAATAGTTTTCACTGCATACCAATACATGTGATGTGGAGATGCCGGCGTTGGACTGGGGTAAACACAGTAAGAAGTTTAACAACACCAGGTTAAAGTCCAACAGGTTTATTTGGTAGCAAAAGCCACACAAGCTTTCGGAGCTCTAAGCCCCTTCTTCAGGTGAGTGTGAATTCTGTTCACAAACAGAGCATATAAAGACACAGACTCAATTTACATGAATAATGGTTGGAATGCGAATACTTACAACTAATCAAGTCTTTAAGAAACAAAACAATGTGAGTGGAGAGAGCATCAAGACAGGCTAAAAAGATGTGTATTGTCTCCAGACAAGACAGCCAGTGAAACTCTGCAGGTCCACGCAACTGTGGGAGTTACAAATAGTGTGACATGAACTGGGATATTCGCATTCCAACCATTATTCATGTAAATTGAGTCTGTGTCTTTATATGCTCTGTTTGTGAACAGAATTCCCACTCACCTGAAGAAGGGGCTTAGAGCTCCGAAAGCTTGTGTGGCTTTTGCTACCAAATAAACCTGTTGGACTTTAACCTGGTGTTGTTAAACTTCTTACCAATACATGTGACAGGGGAGGCGATGACTTAATGACATTATCCAGAAACTCAGCTAATGTTCTGGAGACCGGGGTTTGAATCCTGCCACGGCAGATGGTGGAATTTGAATTCAATAAAAAATATCTGGAATTAAGGATCGAACCATTTCACTTGATTTGTTTCTGTTTGGTGGTTGCTTCAGTTACAAGACTTCATTTTCAGGTATTCTTGCCTGTGTAACTAACGATGCTAAGCTTTAAAGCTAACTTAGCCACATTTTAGACTCAGCTGGGAATTCTGGGATGAGCTTAGAAATTGACTGTATTTAAAAGTACAAAAGGCATAGAGTCATACAGCTTTACAGCACGGAAATAGGCCCTTTGGCCCAACTTGTCCATGCTACCAGGACTTGATGGTTTAAGTTATAAGGAGAGGTTGGATAGACTGGGACTTTTTTCCGTGGAGCGTAGGAGGCTGAGGGGTGATCTTATAGAGGTCTATAAAATAATGAGGGGCATAGATCAGCTAGATAGTCAATATCTTTTCCCAAAGGTAGGGGAGTCTAAAACTAAAGGGCATAGGTTTAAGGTGAGAGGGGAGAGATACAAAAGGGTCCAGAGGGGCAATTTTTTCACACACAGGGTGGCGAGTGTCTGGAACAAGCTGCCAGAGGCAGTAGTAGAGGCGGGTATAATTTTGTCTTTCAAAAAGCATTTAGACAATTACATGGGTAAGATGGGTATCGAGGGATATGGGCCAAACGCGGGCAATTGGGACTAGCTTAGGGGTTAGAAACTAATTTTTTCATAAATAAGCTTTCAAGGCCACACAGCTGCCATTTGTTTATGCAGCTAGACACAGTGTGGGCCCAGCAGGTTCAATAAGACAGATAAGAATTCATATATTGTGGTAACAGCTATCTGTTTAATTCAGTTCAGTTCTGTGCAAGGTCTGAGTTCAACTCTGTACAGCGCCTGGCCATGAAACCCCAACCTCTCGCTCCCTCTCACTCTCTCTTTGTTTCTGTAGTTTTTCATTTTAAGTTTTATTCAATAAAGAAAATCATTTTAAAAATCAGACCAAGTGCTGCCTACGTCCATTCAAAGGAATGAACAGACCCTACTGTGGTTACAACCCTACATTACAATCCTTGGTTAAAATCGCATGTCATTTGACACGTGTCCCACGTATGATCAGAGACAGCGCTCTCTGTGGGGTCATACAAGAGGTGGATAGGAACCTGGCCAAACCCAGAGATTCCTTTGCCCATGTTCAGGTGTACCTCCTGCCGAGTCACGCAAGAGGAAAGGTTAGTCAGGATTTTCTCAGCCAATGCAGGGGTTTGGCTGAGAAACAAAATAGGAAAATCAGTGACAATTTTTCACGGGAAGGGCAGCATGGAAACGATGTCCAAGAAAATAGAGATATGGCCAAGCGACTCAAACATTCAAATTACGTCTCATTTGTAAATCTGTCGGATTTTTTGGCCACGGCAGAAATGCAGCTTCCAAACAGTGAAACGTGATATCAGAGCGCACCTGCAAAAGTTTGAAAACACAGCTTTTTGATTTGATTTATTATTAACATACAGTGAAAAGTATTGTTTCTTGCGCGCTATATAGCCAAAACATACAGTTCATAGAGAAGGAAAGGAGAGAGTGCAGAATGTAGTGTTACAGTCATAGCTCGGATGTAGCGAAAGATCAGCTTAATGTAAGGTAAGTCCATTCAAATGTCTGATGGCAGCAGGGAAGAAACTGTTCTTGAGTCGGTTGGTATGTGACCTCAGACTTTTGTATCTTTTTCCTGATGGAAGAAGGTGGAAGAGAGAATGTCCGGGGTGCGTGGGGTCCTTAATTATGCTGCCTGCTTTGCCAAGGCAGCGGGAAGTATAGATAGAGTCAGTGGATGGGAGGCTGGTTTGAGTGATGGATTGGGCTACATTCACGATCTTTTGTAGTTCCTTGCGGTCTTGGGCAGAGCAGGAGCCATACCAAGCTGTGATACAACCAGAAAGAATGCTTTCTATGGTGCATCTGTAAACGTTGGTGAGAGTCGTAGCTGACATGCCAAATTTCCTTAGTCTTCTGAAAAAGTAGAGGCGTTGGAGGGACTTTCTTAGCTATAGAGTTGGCATGGGGTGACCAGGACAGGTTGATGGTAATCTGAACACCTAAAAACCTGAAGCTCTCGACCCTTTCTACTTCGTCCCCATTGAGGTAGACAGGGACATGTTCTCCTTTACGCTTCCTGAAGTCGATGACAGTCTCCTTCATTTTGTTGACATTGAGGGAGAGATTATTGTTGCCGCACCAGTTCACCAGATTCTCTATCTCATCCCTGTACTCTGTCTCGTCATTGTTTGAAATCCGACCCACTACGGTGATGTCGTCAGCAAACTTGAAAATCGAATTGGAGGGGAATTTGGCCACACAGTCATAGGTGCATAAGGAGTATAGTAGAGGGCTGAGAACACAGCCTTGTGGGACACCGGTGTTGAGGATGATCATGGAGGAGGTGTTGTTGCCTATCCTTACTGATTGTGGTCTGTGAGTTAGGAAGCTCAGGATCCAGTCGCAGAAGGAGGTGCCGAGACCCAGGCTACGGAGTGTGGAGATGAATTTTGTGGGAATAGTGGTGTTGAAGACTGAGCTGTAGTCAATAAATAGGAGTCTGACATAGGTGTCCTTGTTATCCAGGTGTTCCAGGGTTGAGTGCAGGGCCAGGGAGATGGCGTCTGCTGTGGACCTGTTGTGGCGGTAGGCAAACTGTAGTGGATCCAGGCAGTCCGGGAGGCTGGAATTGATTCGTGCCATGACTAACCTTTCGAAGCACTTCATAATGATGGATGTCAGAGCCACTGGACGATAGTCATTAAGGCACGCTGCTTGGTTTTTCTTAGGTACTGGGATGATGGTCGTCTTCTTGAAGCAGACAGGGACCTCAGATTGTTGTAAAGAGAGGTTGAAGATGTCTGTGAATACCCCCGCCAGCTGATCCGCACAGGATCTGAGTGCTCGTCCGGGTACCCCATCCGGACCAGTCACTTTCCGTGGGTTGACCTTCAAGAAAGCTGCTCTGACATCTGCAATGGTGGCCCCAGATACAGGTTCATCCAGGGCTTCCAGGGTGGAGGGCATGCTCTCGCTGACCTCTCGCTCAAAACAGGTGCAGAATGCATTGAGCTCATCTGGAAGGGGTGCGTTGGAGCCGATGATTTTACATGCCTTCATCTTGTAGCCTGTTATGTCTTGCAAACCTTGCCATAGTCGGCAGAGGTCGATGTGGCTAACCTGGGACTAGCTTCATCTGCTATTGTCTTTTGGCATCTTTGATCGATCTCCTTAGATCGTATCTGGCTTTCTTGTATAGGCCTTGTGTAGGTCTTTCTTGTATAGGCTACGCGAGCACTTCCCTGTTCCCAACACAAAGTTCAACTGGATACGAAATCCCTTTGCCAGACTTGATGATGGCAGCTTCACAAGCCTGACCACGAGAAAGTGAGACAACCGTGTGGAACTGTCCTGTGACAGTGCTTTAAAACTGGGTTTTTCTCACAACTACCTACTGACCTTTGGCTTTAAATCACTTTGGAATTCCCAGAACTGTCCGACAAGACAGTAAAGCTCTTATTGCCTTTTTCCATGGTCTGCCTTTGCCAAACTGGGTTTGCAGGACTGGACATATTGACACTGAATATTGGAATAAATGGACCGTAGAACCGGATCTCTGATTGAGACTGTCATCCCTGCAACCTGACATCTAGCGTTGGACATCTGGAAACAACATCAGGCTTCTCATTGGGTAAGTGTTAGCTGTTTCCACTGATAGGCCTATTGCAGGTAAATGTGCTGTGACCAGTGCAATGTATTTGTGAGTCTGTGTCATAAAGTATTAGAAATAGCCGTGTTTTTAATACCCATTGATATAGAAGTTTAATTAAGTTAAGTTAATTAAATTAATTGAGTTATAAGGAGAGGCTGGATAGACTGGGACTTTTTTCCGTGGAGCGCAGAGGCTGAGGGGTGATCTTAAGATGGGTATAGAGGGATGTGGGCCAAATGCAGGCAATTGGGACTAGCTTAGGGGTTTAAAAAAAAGGGCGGCATGGACAAGTTGGGCTGAAGGGCCTGTTTCCATGTTGTAAATCTCAATGACTCTATGACTCTTAACTCCCGTCAGCCATAAGCTGTTAAAAAAACATTTAAAACAGTTCGGGTCGATTGTGGTTCGCAAAAGCTTCTGATGACAATCTCAGCGATCCACATCAAGGAAAAGGCTGGGAGTTGCTGGAGGAAGGGGTCTTAGTGATGGTGTGGCTCCATCAAAGACTACAGCCTGCCATACAGTGCCAGTCAAGAATCAGACTGTTGCGAGGGAGAGGGTTAGAGTCAATAGTTGGGGAATGGAACTTATAGCGAGAAACTGAACGCAATTCAATCTTGCCGCTATCTAATTGGAGAAGATTTCTACTGGATGTCAGATATGCAGTTTGAAAATTGAGCAACTGTGGAAGAGACAAGAGGGGTGTTGGTGAGACAGAGCTGGAGCTGTCAGTGTACGTGTGAAAATCAATGTTGTGATTTCAGATGATGAAGTGGCCAATAAGCTGATAGATAAAAAAATAGGAAGAGGCCACAGATTGATCCTTGGAGAACAAATGAGGTCACGGTGCAGAACAGGAAGAGGTTCCATTATTGGTGATGGGTTTGCACAATTCGATAGATAGGAATGAGGACAGGTGAACGTAAGGTATAGGAGCATGAGGAGACCATTCGGCCCTTCCAGCCTGCTCTGCCATTCAATAAGACCATGGCTGATCGGTTTGTGCTTTGAGTTCGATGTTGCCGTCTACCCTCTGATAACCTTTGATTCCCTTGCCTGAAAATAATCTATCTCCGTCCACCTTAAAAATGTACAATGACCCCCACCTTCTGAAGCAGACAGTTCCAAAGTCACACAACCCTCAGAGGAAACATCTCTCATCACTGTCCAATAAGGGCGACCCCTAATTTTAAAACAGTAGCCCCCTCAACACCCCATCCTAGTTCTGGACTCACCCACAACAGGAAACATCCTTTCCACACCCACCATGTCAATACCGCTCAGAATCTTGTAAACTTCAATCAAATCATCCCCTCACTCACTGCACCTCCAGTGGAACACTCTCCAACCTATTCTCATCAGACAATCAAAGTACAGGCTATTGGAGGCGACCAACCAACTTACTTTCATCACATCATAGGATCCCTACAGTGCTGAAGGAGGCCATTCAGCCCATCGAGCCTGCACTGACCACAATCCCACCCAGGCCCTATCCCTGTAATCCCATGTATTTACCCTAGCTAGTCCCCCTGACACTAAGGGGCAATTTTAGCATGGCCAATCCACCAAACCTGCGCATCTTTGGACTGTGGGAGGAAACCAGAGCACCCGGAGGAAACCCATGCAGACACGGGGAGAATGTGCAAACTCTGCGCAGACAGTGACCCAAGGCTGGAATTGAACCCGGATCCCTGGTACCGTGAGGCAGCAATGCTAACCACTGTGCCACTGTGCCTCCCTGTCCTGGGGAGTGACTAGATTCCAAAGATACTAACACAAAGGCAAGGTTAATATCCACTGTGTCATAAGACCACCCATAAAGACTGGCTCCAAATTAATCCTTCCCTCCATGTATGAGCAGTGACTTTTTTTAAAACATTGGAAAATGGGAAGGCAACTTATTATCTAAATGGGGAGAGACTTCAGGGTGCTCCGATGCAGAGGGACCTGGGTGTCCTGGTTCATGAGTCACAGAGAGCTAACATGCAGATACAGCAGATAATAAAGAAAGTGAATGGAATGTTGGCATTTATAGCTAAAGGAATAGAATATAATGGTGAGGAAGTATTGTTGCAACTATACAAGGCATTGGCGAGGCCACACCTGGAGTATTGCGCACAGTTTTGGTCCCCGTATTTGAGGAAAGATGTAGTGGCATTGGAGGCAGTTCAGAGGAGGTTCACTAGATTGATTCCAGAGATGGGGGGTTTGTCGTATGAAGAGAGATTGAACAGTTTAGGCCGATACTCTCTGGAATTTAGAAGAATGAGGGGGGATCAAATTGAGGTGTACAAGATGATAAAAGGTGTGGATAAAGTAGACATGGAGCGGATGCTTCCTCTTGTGGGGCATTCTAGGACGAGAGGTCATAGTCTTAGGATAAGGGGCAGCAAATTTAAAACAGAGTTGAGGAGAAACTACTTCTCCCAAAGGGTCGTGAATCTGTGGAATTCGCTCCCCCAAAGTGCAGCGGATGCTGGGACAGTGAGTAAATTTAAGGAGGAGTTAGACAGATTTTTAGTTGGGAATGGGTTGAAGGGTTATGGGGAGAAGGCAGGAAAATGGGGATGGGGAGCATATCAGCCATGATAGAATGGCGGGGCAGACTCGATGGGCCTAATTCTGCTCCTATGTCTTATGGACTTATTGGTGACTATGGACCATCTTGCAATTCCAGATTTTATTAAATGACTTGGTCTGTACCCACACCCCCAGGGAAATGAGCCTGGCACTCTGGATGAATGGCATTACCATGATGCCACCACCTGCAATCTCACCCAACTGGACAATAGTGGAGAGGAGATGGAGGAGGATGACGTGACCAAGTGTTTCAAAGGTTGCAGACAGTTTGAGAAGGATGAGGAGAGGGGCTGTGTGATCAGACAAGTTTATAGCGGCCACACTTCAAAGTGTTACGGAATAAGGGAAGTTATTTATGCTGCTTTGTTCTGACCTGGACCTAGGATTTTAACAAACACTTGGGAATCTCCACATTTCCCTTATATTGACAATAATTATAGTTTCTAATTAACCTCAGGATTTAAATCAATTAGAATTTATCATCTTAATGAGATAGGGAGATGGAGAGTTTAAATAAAGTTCTGTCGCAACAGCTCCATTGGTAGAATTTGTGGCTGCGATTCTCCCGTCGCGATGCGCAGCTTTTCTGTTGGGTCGAGGTGGGAGATTCACGTCGCCGGCCTTGTTCCGGGATTTGCGTATGCGCCGGGAACGCATGTGCATCTCCCAGAGCCGGAGAACAGCCAGAGTTCAAACCACGCTGGAAACCGACGGGAAGACAGGTAAATCATTTCAATCTGTTCTAAATATATTTTAAATATGTTTTCAATGTAATTATCGGGAACTTGCAAGTCCTGACTGAATTTCCCACCTGCCAGGAGTACTTCATTTCAATGGGGTTCAGACTAGCTCCCCACATTCGAGGAACTAGTGGGAGATCCCGCCGGAATGAAGGGGGAGCAATCGGGGGGTGGTGCCCCCTGGGCATGGGCACCCTGACAGTGCCAGCCTGTGCCCCCTGGCATCGGGCAGTGCCGAGGGAGTGGGGCCTATTGTGGGTGGGGTCTAGGGGCAATCGGTGGGGGTGGGTGGTCCCGCTGCCACTCTGCATGGGGATCGGCCTGGGATGGAGGGAGAGCAGCGATTGGGGCAGGCTGAGGAGGGTGGGTTGTCTGCTGAGGGGGGCCTACCTCCCGGGGAGGGGCGTCTGACCCCAGGGGGGTTCAGCAGGGGAGGGTCTGCTGGAGTGAGAGGGGTGGGGGGATCGCCACTGCTGGGGGGGGTGGGGGAGTGATGGAGGGGGAGTTGGGCTATGCATTGGGGCGTTCCAGGATGGGGGACAGGTCAGGGCTGGCCCAGGAATTGTTGTGGGGGCCGCGATTGGGCCGTGGGGGGGGGGGGGGGGGGGGGGGACGCTGGAGGGGCAGCACTGTGGGGGTCCTGGACTGGCCAGCAATTGAGTTGGCAGCAAACAGGGAGACTGACAGATCGGGGCCACTGCGCATGCGCAGAGTTCCAGAACTGTCAAACTCCGGCGTAAATAGGCCCCACCCCCCTGGTTTTTTTAATGAGATTCACAACTGGAACCTCTGCAGTGCACAGAGTGCAGAGATTCAGGTTTGGACTGTGGGAGGAAACCGGAGCACCCAGAGGAACAAAACAGTCGAGATTTAGAACAGTTTTCCCACCAATTCAGCAATTTTGGGAGAATCACGGCCTGTGTTTCTAAATTGGAAAGATCTGAATTGAAATCCTGCCTTGGGAATTAAGTGCTAAATATCAATGTTGGGACTTCAGTGTAGGACCAAGAGAGTGCTGCATTGTCAGTGGTGTCACCTTTCGGATGAAATATTAAACCAAGGTCCCATCTGCTTGATTAAACCAAGGTCCCATCGGGCGGCACGGTAGCGCGGTGGTTAGCACTGCTGCTTCACAGCTCCAGGGACCTGGGTTCGATTCCCGGCTTGAGTCACTGTCTGTGTGGAGTTTGCACATTCTCCTTGTGTTTGCGTGGGATTCCTCCGGGTGCCCCGGTTTCCTCCCACAGTCCAAAAACGTGCAGGTTAGGTTGATTGGCCATGCTAAAAAAAAAATTGCCCTTAGTGTCCTGAGATGCGTAGGTTAGAGGGATTAGTGCAGGGGTGTTCTCTCTGGCCAATGTTAATCCCTCAATGAAAATCACAAAAAACAGACTATCACACTCATGTCTGTGGAATCTTGCTGTGCGCAAATTGGCTGCCATGTTTCCTACATTACAACCATGACTACACTTCAAAAAGCACTTCACTGGCTGTAAAATGCTTTACGATACTTGGCGGCACAGTGACTCAGTGATTAGCACCACTGCCTCACAGCGCCAGGGACCGGGTTCAATTCCGGCCTCGGGTCACTGTCTGTGTTGAGTTTGCATGTTCTCCCCGTGTCTGCGTGGGTTTCCCCCGGGTGCTCCGGTTTCCTCCCACAATCCAAAGATGTACAGGTTAGCTGGATTGGCTGTGCTAAATTGCTCCTTAGTGTCAGGGGGATTGGCAGGGTAAATACATGGGGGTACAGAGTTAGGGCCTGCGTGGGATTGTTGTCGGTGCAGACTCGATGGGCTGAATGGCCTCTTTCTGCACTGTAGGGATTCTATGATTTGATGGAGCGTAGGTTGGCCATGTTAAATTGCCCCTTCGTGTCCCAAGATCTGAGAGATGCGGTATAGGGCATTGGTGAAGCCAGACCTGGAGTATTGTGTACAATTTTGGTGTCCTTATCTGAAGAAGGATACCCTTGCTATAGAGGGAGTGCAGGGAAGGTTTACCAGGCTGATTCCTGGGATGGCAGGTCTGTCATATGCAGAGAGACTAAGTCGGTTAGGATTATATTCCCTGGAGTTTCGAAGAGTGAGAGGGGATCTCATAGAAACTTATAAAATTCTAACAGGGTTAGACAGGGTAGATTCAGAAAGAATGTTTCCAATGGTGGGGGAGTCCAGAACTAGGGGTCATAGTTTGTGGATAAGGGGTAAACCTTTTAGAACTGAGGTGAGGAGAAATTTCTTTATCCAGAGGGTGGTGAATGTGTGGAATTCACTCCCACAGAAAGTAGTTGAGGCCAAAACGTTGCCTGATTTCAAGAAGAAATTAGATATAGCTCTTGGGGCTAAAGAGATCAAGGGATATGGGGGGGGGGGGGGAGCGGGGCGCCGGGGGGGGGGATCAGGATATTGATTTTGATAATCAGCCATGATCAAAATGAATGGCGGAGCAGGCTCGAAGGGCCGAATGGCCTCCTCCTGCTTCTAGTTGCTATGATTCTATGATTGTGAGAAATGTAAGCCTTTATTTTATTAATGTGGGTAAAACACTCTTTTCTAACAGCCTTTGAATGATCAAACTACAGGAGACACTAAAGAAGATGAGGTGGTGCACAGTAGGTGAATTCTGGATGCTGGAGCATGGCGTTGTGTGGGCTGGTAGCTGAGAGGATGGGAATGATTGGAGCAGAGGCTGTTATTGGATTGTTGGGCTGGAGGAGTTTCAACAAGTTCGGTGTGAGGGGAGACAGCCAGAGCCTGCCGAGTCATTGTTTCATGTTAAAATATTCGTCAAGAATCAAATGTTAGATCCATTTCCCATCATCACAACGCACTTGTCCAACTAACCCTCATCACGACACAGTCTGTAACAACTGCGGCCAGATCTCACCATCATTAATACGCAGCCTCTAATAAAGATGGATGCAATGATTTATCCTTCAGTCCTTTCATTGACTGGAGCTTGAGTTCAAATCCAATATTAACTCGAGGAGAAAAGGCTTTTTTTGCCTATTGGCTAGCATGAACCTCCATACAGATAGCCTGGAGACAATCTTCCTTTCATTCTGAGTGGTCAGAAAACTAGACTGATTCTTTTTGGGAGAATTTATTGAAAAATCTCATTCAAAAAGTACAGCAGGATGACAAGAATGGGATGTGGACACCTGTGATGGAAGCCCCTTCCACCCCAGGTTAATCCCTTCCCCCTAGATTGACTCCTCGGACCAGCTTCCCTCCCCCCTGAGGTCAACCTTCCCCTGCACCTCGAGATTGGAAACCCCAGGTTCAACACCCTCCTTTCTGTTATATATTTAAAAGGGTTGCAGGTTGCTTTAAGAGCTGATCATGTGATTTGATGGTGATGTCATTAGGGTGCTGCATGGGCTGTTGTTTTACCTTTGGTTGGTACTCAGTGCAGAGAGTAGTTTTTCAATAAAACCTGTTGCGTGTTATTTTGAATCCAAGTGTGCAACCCTCATTCTTTTCTTTCTGTTAAAACCCACAACACCTGACATAGTTAACAATACACTTTCCCCGAAGGAGAATCCCCAGCCTCACCCTGAGATCAGCCCACATCACCTCAGATTCCCTACCCTTCCCCGCCCCCAGGGAAACGCAAACAAACCTTGTCCCGTGACCTCTGTAAGTGTAAGCGAGTGTAAACCAATCAATCGGACAAGTGACTGGATGGGGACAGTGACGAGACATGCACACTATTTGCACCCCCACCCCCGCTCCTTTCCTACCACCCCCTCCCACCCCCACCCTCCACAAGCCCTGACAGCACGGTTAAGTTAAAACCTGATGTGTCAACTCTATCACTCTCTCCACAGGTTCTGCCTGTCTTTAAGTTCACCGAGCGCTTTCTGTTTTTATTTCAGATTTCCAGAATCTGCAGGATTGTGCTTTAATGTGAATTTTGCTCTGCCGAGGATGTCTGGGAAATACTCCACACCGGCACCACGCAGGGTAGAGTTTCCCCGCAGGATTGCCGTTCACTGTTTCTCTGGCGCTTCCAGGGAGGTCGTGGTGCAAGTTCAGAAGGATCCAAAGTGGAATAAGACTGCAACAAGTCCCACCTTCCAATTTCAAAACCGCAATTCCTGCCCAATGAGTGCAAAGATTCACAGGGGAGACTAAAGCACGTCAAAATATTACAGCTTTATCGCATCAGCATTTATTCTGAGTGTCATCTCATTTACTTCACCCTGTGTGGAAGAATGAAAGTGTGGAGTGTTAAGAAAGGTCATTAAACTGTCCAATTTACCCCATCGCTGACTCAATCGCATTCATTTTAATTTATCAGAGGAAATTGTCGGTATAAATATTCCAGGAAAAGCAATGTTCACCTGTTCTGCTATCATCAGCGGAACAGCCTTTGAAGTTTGACATGTTTGAACAAAGCCTGACACGCGTCACAGAGGGATATCTATTACTGTCAAAGCAGCTTTCAAACCACATACTCTTTTAGACATTGTTGTCAAGTGTGCTGCTGTACACGTAGGCTTAGAATATAGAACATAGAAAAAATACAGCACAAACAGGCCCTTCGGCCCACAAGTTGCACTGGCCATGTCCCTACCTCCCTAGGCTTATATATAGGCTTACCTATAATCCTCAATCCTATTAAGTCCCATGTACTTATCCAGAAGTCTCTTAAAAGACCCCATCGAGTTTGCCTCCACCACCACTGACGGCAGCCGATTCCACTCACCCACCACCCTCTGGGTGAAAAACTTACCCCTGACATCCCCTCTGTACCTACTCCCCAGCACCTTAAACCTGTGTCCTCTCATAGCAGCCATTTCAGCCCTGGGAAAAAGCCAGTTTAAAGTCTTCCCAGTCGCCTTAGCCAACCTTCCTGCCAGGATATTGGTCCCCCTGGGATTCAAGTGCCACCCATCTTTTTTGTACAGGTCGCACCTGCCCCTAAAGAGGTCCCAATGGTCCAGGAACCTGAATCCCTGCCCCCTGCTCCAGTCCCTCAGCCACGCATTCATCCTCCACCTCACTCCATTCCTGCTCTCACTTTCCCGTGGCACAGGCAGCAATCCTGAGATTACTACCTTTGCGTTCCTCCTTCCCAACTGTCTACCTAACTCCCTATATTCTCTTTTCATGACCCCTTCCCTCTTCCTACCTATGTCAGCGGTACCAATATGTACCACGACCTCTGGCTCCTCTCCCTCCCACCTCAGGATATCTGGGACGCGATCAGAGACATCCCGGATCCCGGCACCAGGGAGGCAGACCACCATCCGAGACTCCCGTCTGCCTCTGCAAAAACGCCTGTCCGACCCCCTTACTGTTGAGTCCCCAATTAATACTGCCTTCCCCCTCCTTCCCACTGTATTGCAACATGTGGAATAATACCCTCCATCCTGCATTCCATACCACACTCTAAATACTCCAGCCTGCCTGACAAAGTCAGTAACCTACCACACAACCAGCACTGAAGATGAAGAGAATCCATTATTGCTTAGTTTAGCCTGGCTACACTGGCGGGTTCAATTCTCAATTCCAATTCTCTTCCCGCACCTAGTGATGCACTAAGGCAGACTTTTGTCTGTTGCCACAGCTAGTCATTTAAGGTGGCACGGTGGTTAGCGCTGCTGCCTCACAGCGCCAGGGACCCGGGTTCTATTCCAGCCTTGGGTCACTGTCTGTGCGGAGTTTGCACGTTCTCCCCGCCCTATGACTCCATGTCATTGATGCTGAGCTTCAGGAGGAGATATCAGGACAGGTGAGCAAAGAGGTAAGTTTAAGAAATGCTTCAAAGAAGGGGAGGTGTGTAGAGAGGTGTAGGGAGGAACAGTCACAGCTTGCAGCCTAACCTGATGAAGGCTGAGTCACAAATGGTGGAGTGAAGGAAACCAAAGATGAACAAGAGGTTGGAATTATAGGGCCGAAGGGCCTGTTCCTGTGCTGTAATTTTCTTTGTTCTTTGCTCTTTGTTACAAAGAAAATTACAGCACAGGAACAGGCCCTTTGGCCCTCCAAGTCTGCACCGACCATGCTGCCCGACTGAACTAAAACCCCCTACCCTTCCGGGGACCATATCCCTCTATTCCCATCCTATTCATGTATTTGTCCAGATGCTCCTTAAAAGTCACTATCGTACCTGCTTCCACTCCCTCCCCGGCAGCAAGTTCCAGGCACCCACCACCCTCTGTGTAAAAAACCTGCCTCGTGCATCTCCTTTAAACCTTGCCCCCTCGCACCTTAAACCTGTGCCCCTTCGTAATTGACTCTTCCACCCTGGGAAAAAGCTTCTGACTATCCACTCTGTCCATGCCACTCATAATCTTGTAGACTTCTATCAGGTTGCCCCTCAACCTCCGTCGTTCCTGTGAGAACAAGCTAAGTTTCTCCAACCTCTCCTCATAGCTAATGCCCTCCACACCAGGCAACATCCTGGTAAATCTTTTCTGTTCCCTCTCCAAAGCCTCCACATCCTTCTGGTAGTGTGACGACCAGAATTGAACACTATATTCCAGGTGCAGCCTAACTAAAGTTCTATAAAGCTACAACGTGACTTGCCAATTTTTAAACTCAATGCCCCGGCCGATGAAGGCAAGCATGCCGTATGCCTTCTTGACTACCTTCTCCACCTGCATTGTCACTTTCAATGACCATGTCCCTGTACACCCAGATCCCTCTGCCTATCAATACTCTTCAGGGTTCTACCATTTACTGTATATTCTTTGAATACAAATTTCTTGGAGGGTTGCGGAGCATTGGAGAGATAGGGAGAGGTGAGAATTTAAAATTTGAGTCTCAGCTGGGCAAAGAGAGAAATGCCGGCACTGCAGGTTGGCCAGAGGCCTGTCACCATCAGCAGGGAGCCGGTGACATTTCCTGGTTAAGTGAGGAGCGATTGATTTTCCTAATCATCTGGTTTCTAATCGAATGAAGATCAAGGCAGTTTCTACAAAGGCCGTGTGATTTGCCCTGCCAATAATGAGGGGTGAACAGCCCTCCTCAGGGTGAAAATGTTTGTCTGAGGTCTCAGACCACCTGACCAACACAATGGGTTGTTACTAATGAGGTTTCAGTGTTGAGTATTGCTTTTCCTTCGAATGCAGCAGAATATTGGAGATGGCTTGAATTTGTTATCTGAACAATAGGATTGTTAATGAGATGCTGGGAGTGCAGATTGCTTTGGAATGTGAGGCTTGGTGATTGACTGTGTCACTAGTGCTGCTGCTTTGCAAATGAGTATAATTCTAAACAGTGTCATAACATAACACAAAGCTGTAATTAATTGTTAGACATTACAGACTGGATTTATCATCTGTGGCATTCGACAGATGTTAGCGGTAACGATAATCTCTTATATTGAATTGTTTTCGATTTATTCACTCCAGTTCACTCCAGACTTGCCTCTCCCCATCAAATGTCATATTAGCCGTCACGTGATCACACCTATTGGAACCTATTGCACCAAAGTTGACAATTAGATTCCAAACTCACCCTTGTGGAGTCTGAAGAGATGGGAGAGGGGGACAGTGTTGTCGAGGGGAGTACTGGGATGCAGGCTGTTGGACTGGACGGGATTGAGGTTCTAGGGAGGAGGTGTTAGCAATTCTGGAAAGGGTAAAAATAGATAAGTCCCCTGGGCCGGATGGGATTTATCCCAGGATTCTCTGGGAGGCTAGAGAGGAGATTGCAGAGCCTTTGGCTTTGATCTTTGTGTCATCATTGTCTACAGGAACAGTGCCAGAAGACTGGAGGATAGCAAATGTTGTCCCCTTGTTCAAAAGGGGGAGTAGGGACAACCCTGGTAATTATAGACCGGTGAGCCTTACTTCTGTTGTGGGCAAAGTTTTGGAAAGGATTATAAGAGATAGGATTTATAATCACCTGGAAAGGAATAATTTGATTAGGGATAGTCAGCACGGTTTTGTGAAGGGTAAGTCGTGCCTCACAAACCTTATTGAGTTCTTTGAGAAGGTGACCAAAGAGGTGGATGAGGGTAAAGCGGTTGATGTGGTGTGTATGGATTTCAGCAAAGCTTTTGATAAGGTTCCCCATGTTAAGCTTTTGCAGAAAATGCGGACACATGGGATTGAGGGTGATTTAGTGGTTTGGATCAGGAATTGGCGAGCTGTAAGAAAACAGAGGGTGGTGGCTGATGGGAAATAATCATCCTGGAGTTCAGTTACTAGTGGTGTACCGCAAGGATCTGTTTTAGGGCCACTGCTGTTTGTCATTTTTATTAATGACCTGGATGAGGGCATAGAAGGATGGGTTAGTAAATTTGTGGATGACACTAAAGTCGGTGGAGTTGTAGATAGTGCAGAGGGAAGTGGCAGGTTACAGAGGGACATAGATAAGCTGCAGAGCTGGGCTGAGAGGTGGCAAATGGAGTTTAATGCGGAAAAGTGCGAAGTGATTCACTTTGGAAGGAGTAACAGGAATACAGAGTACTGGGCTAATGGTAAGATACTTGGTAGTGTGGATGAACAGAGGGATCTGGGTGTCCATGTGCATAGATCCCGGAAAGTTGGCACCCAGGTTGATAGGGTTGTTAAGAAGGCGTACGGTGTGTTAGCTTTTATTGGTCGAGGGATTGAGTTTCGGAGCTAGGAGGTCATGTTGCAACTGTACAAAACTCTGGTGCGGCCGCACTTGGAGTATTGCGTACAGTTCTGGTCGCCGCATTATAGGAAGGATGTGGAAGTGTTGGAAAGGGTGCAGAGGAGATTTACCAGGATGTTGCCTGGTATGGTGGGAAAATCGTATGAGGAAAGGCTGAGGGGCTTGAGGTTGTTTTCGTTAGAGAGAAGAAGGTTAAGAGGTGACTTAATAGAGACATACAAGATGATCAGAGGATTAGATAGGGTGGATAGTGAGAGCCTTTTTCCTCGGATGGTGATGGCTAACACGAGGGGACATAGCTTTAAATTGAGGGGTGATAGATATAGGACAGATGTTAGAGGTAGGTTCTTTACTCAGAGAGTAGTAAGGGCGTGGAATGCCCTGCCTGCAGCAGTAGTGGACTCGTCAACATTAAGAGCATTCAAATGGTTATTGGATAAACATATGGATGATATTGGAATAGTGTAGGTTAGATGGGCTTTAGATTGGTTTCACTGGTCGGCGCAACATCGAGGGCCGAAGGGCCTGTACTGCGCTGTAATGTTCTATGTTCTATGTTCTATTGTTGTATATGTGTCCCAGTACCAAACACCAAGGTAGCAGACAGATAGGATTGCATTTCTATACTGCCCTCCAAAACCCCGGGGCATCTTGTAAACTGTAGTCACAGTTGTAAGTTCAGGAACAGGGCAACCAATACGCACACAGCAAACTGCCCATGTGACAATGCCCAGATAATCTGTCGCTGTGAAGTTGATTGGGATGAAACATTAGGCGGACATCGGGGTTCTTGGTTCTTGTGTGAAATCATAGGATCCCTATAATGCCGAAGGAGGCCCTTCAGCCCGTCAGATCTGCACCGACTCTCTGACAGAGCCCACACTCCTGTAACTCCGCTAATCCCCCTAACCTGCACATCTTTGGACACTAAGGAGAAATTTAGCATGGCCAATCACCTAACCTGCATAACTTTGGAGTGTGGGAGGAAACCTGAGCACCAGGAGGAAACCCACGCAGACACGGGGAGAACATGCAGACTCCACACAGTTATTGCCCCAAGGCCGGAATTGAACCCGGGTCCCTGGAGCTATGAGACAGCAGTGCTAACCATTGTGCCACCGTGCCGCCCCATTTGTGGCAAGATAGTGGCCATGAGATCTCTCACGTATGCCTGAGACAATAGATGGGGTTTAATGTTTCAATGTCATTACCATCACTGAACCCGCCACCATCAAAATCCTGGGGGTTATCATTGACCAGAAACTGAACTGGACTCGCCATAAATGTGGCTATAAGAGCAGGTCAGAGGCTGGGAATTCTGTGACCTCCTGATTCCCCAAATTGTGTTCACCATCTATAAGGTACAACTCAGGAGTGTGATGGAATACTCCCCACTTGCCTGGATGGGTGCAGCTCCAACAACACTCAAGAAGCTCGACACCATCCAGGACAAAGCAGCCCGCTTGATTACTACCCCTTCCAAACATCCACTCCCTCCACCACCAAAGCAGAATGGCCGTGTGTACCATCTATAAAATGCACTGCAGCAACTCACCAAGGCTCTTTCACACAAGGTCTTCCAAATCCACAACCTCTACCACCTAGAAGGACAAGGGCAACAGATGCATGGGAACACCACCACCTGCAAGTTTCTCTCTACGTCACTCACCATCCTGACTTGGGAATATATCACTGTTCCTTCATGGCTGCCGGGTCAGAATCCTGGAACTCCCTCCCTAACAGCAAGGTGGGTGCAGATACATCATGTGGACTGCAGTGGTCCAAGAAGGCAGCCTGGCACCACGTTCTCCATGGGCTATTAGGTATGGGCAGTAAATACCACATCCCATTAATTAATAAATAAGGATAGGATTACTTAGCTAAAGAACTGGAGACATGATGTTTGCTGTTATTCTCATAAAGAATAAGTTATTCATGTAGCTTCCCAGAATTAAATTAGTCTTTGGATATAAAAGTAGTCCATTTACAAATTCTATCTCGGAATAAGCAATGTGTGTCACTTTGCTGTGGAGATGGATGCAGCTTAATGAGATTGTGTTTTTGAGTTATCTCTGTGGGTATGGCCAGCAGGCAAGGCTGGTTTGTGTTTGGAAAAGCAGCGAAAAGATGGGGGGAATTTTACCATTTTGAGTCTAAGTGCCGGATCTGGGCGTCAAATAGATCCGCGCCTGGAATCCTCTTTCCAGCGCGCCCATACGCGTTTTGCCGGCTCCGGCCCAATCCGCGCTGTGGGCGGGGCTTAGCGCTGGCGGATCGAACGGAGCTCTGAACTGCGCATGTGCAGTTCAAAAAAAATCTGACAGCGCGCCCGGGCACACAAAAAAGCAGAAAGCGGAGAGAGCGGCTCTCTGACGGTCATCCTCTGGTCGGGGGAGGGGGGTGGCTGGGAGGGGAGGGGGTGTGACCGATCATTCCCTCGGGGGGGGGGGGGGGGGGTGGGAGGGGAGGAGGTGTGACTGATCATCCCCTGGGGGGGTGGAGAGGGGGTGTGACGTCTCATCCTCTGGTCGGGGGGGTTCCGCTGCGTGTCTGCGGCCGATCCCTCCTGGCACCATCACTGGTTCACTACCAGCCACAGATTACTCTTCCCTGCAGGTGTGAGAGAGCGGGAGAGATGCTGTGGCTGGTAGTGAACCAGTGATGGTGCCAGGAGGGATCGGCTGCAGACACGCAGCGGAACCCCCCCGACCAGAGGATGAGACGTCACACCCCCTCCCCCCCCACCCCCCTCCTGCCCCGACCAGAGGATGACCTGGGTCAGGGAGCCGTTGCAGTCTCTGACTCCGCTCTTCGGAGGCTGCAGCGGCGACTTCAGACTTTTATTTTGCAGGTCGGTAACAGCGCGGACGCGGATCGGGCCAGAAGACGGTAAAGTGGGATTTGGCGGTAGAGTTGGGCGTGTGGTTCATTAAGTTGATTTAAATGCATGCCCGACGCCCAACTTTATCGCGATTTTGCGCCCAAAAACAGGCGCGAAGATTTGGTAAAATGAGGCCCGATGTGTCAGCTTTGGGTCTTGTGTAGCTTGGTGCTCCTTGGAAGTTGAGAGATAAAGTCAGACCCACACCTGAAGCGGAGTAAATGCTCGATCTGCCATCCATGATACAGACTGTGATTGAAAGAAAGTATTCAATATAAGACAAAGTTAGGGTTGGGGTTAGTCTCTCGGTGTCCAGGTCACCAACAACCTGTCCTGGTTCCTCCACACTGATATTATAGTTCAGAAAACCCACCAACATCTCTACTTTCTTAAGAGGTTAAAGAAATTCAGCATGTCCGCTACAACTCTCACCAACTTTTACTGATGTACCATAGAAAGCATTCTTTCTGGTTGTATCACAGCTTGGTATGGCTCCTGCTCTGCCCAAGACCGCAAGGAACCACAAAGGGTTGTGAACGAAGCCCAGTCCATCACGCAAACCAGCCTCCCATCCATTGACTCTGAATACACTTCCTGCTGCCTCGGAAAAGCAGCCAACATAATTAAGGACCCAGATTAACTCACTTCCACCTTCTTCGGTCGGGAAAAAGATACAAAAGCCTGAGGACACATACCAACTGACTCAAGAACACCTTCTTCCCTGTTGCCATCAGACTTTTGAATGGACCTACTTTATCTTAAAGTTGATCTTTCTCGGCACCCTAGCTAGGCTGTAACGCAACATTCTGCACCCTCTCCTTTCCATCTCCCCCATGTGCTCTATGAACGGTATGCTTTGTCTGTATAGCACAAGAAACAATACTTTTCACTGTATCCCTGTACATGTGACAATAATAAATCAAATAAAAAGTTGGAAAAGAAAGAACAAAGAACAAAGATAATTACAGCACAGGAACAGGCCCTTCGGCCCTCCAAGCCTGCACCGACCATTCTGCCCGACTGAACTAAAACCCCCTACCCTTCTGGGGACCATATCCCTCTATTCCCATCCTATTCATGTATTTGTCAAGACACCCCTTAAAAGCCACAACCGTATCCGCTTCCACTCCCTCCCCCGGCAGCGAGTTCCAGGCACCGACCACCCGCTGTGCAAAAACTCTGCCTCATACATCTCCTTTAAACCTTGCCCCTCACACCTTAGTAATTGACTCTTCCATCCTGGGAAAAAGATTGATTCTTCCACCCTGGGAAAAAGTGTAAAGTAACTGGAAGATGTGTTTAATGGGCTGCTAAAGGGAGTAACCTCTCAATGAAAGACAGTTAACCTTCTTGCAGATGGAGTTCTGGAAGTAATCAGCTTGGCTGAAGTTTGAAGTCAGCGGGATATTGGAAACCGAGGGTGTTTTCTGATGGTTGGAGTTATTGCTCAGGGGTCATGGGGATGTCAGTGCTGGAGCTGTGGGACCCAGAGTCGTGAGATCAGTAAACAAACTGGAGGGTGGCTTAGCCAAAAGCTGATGGAAGAACCCCGTGAGGTCTTGCACCTTGGCAAATAGCTGAAAGACTGAGGAGAAATCAGATTGAATTCCGGAGATGGATGTTGAGTTAGTCCCAGAAAAAGTGAATGATCCGTAAAGATCCTTGTAAGATAAGGGAATTCTTGGAGGGCAAGTGAAACATAGCTCTGAGCCCATGGCACAAATCTCCAAAGATGTGCAGTTTAGGTGGATTGGCCGTGCTAAATTGCCCCTTAGTGTCAGGGAGATTAGTAGGTGTGAATAGGTGAGGTTGGGGGGATAGAGGTGGAATTGTTGTCAGTGTGGGCTCAATGGGCTGAATAACCTCCTGCATTGCAGGGATTCCCTGATTCTATCATCTTTATAAGCTATTGGGTTTAATTTCTTTTTATTTCTGCAACATAGTTTGTTTTTGTTTAAAAACACAAAATCCTGTGGCATTGTTCTGTCAGCTAATTACCAGGCATTTGAATTTCCTCATTAAGCGTTCTTGTCCCCTAACAGGATGGTAACAGGGTCCATCCAGTTCAGTTTCTGGTCACCAGTAATCCCCAGGAAGTGGAGAAACTCAGTGACGGTAAATGCCATTGAACGTCACGGGGCGATGGTCAGATTCTCTGTGGTGGAAAGGTTATTTTAAAAAATAACCTCAACTTTACTGGCGAGATTTTTTCAAGTAGTTTTGAAGATATTTTGGGGAGGAGTGAAAGAGCTGTCACTGCACGAGGAACGCCCTTTATAATTAAAAACTAAACCACAACAGCATCCCCACCCTCAGTATCTCATCAGACTGCACACTGCACATAATTGTGCAGAGACTGGGAGGTATTGTGCCAGACAGACATGTTAACTTTGTAAAAGGGTGTGGACTTCTTTAATACTGAAACATTGATTTGTCAGCAATGAGTTTCACTTAGCAACAATAAAGGAAATTATTGGGCAGAATAAAAACTGGTTAGATTTGAAAATCTGCATCCCAGAAACTGAACACAAGGGGAAGGGTCCCCCCCTCCCCAGAAACTGAACACAAGGGGAAGGGTCCCCCCCCCCCTCCACTCCCCTCCCCGCCAGGCTGATGCTTCAGTTCATCAAGTGGGTGAATACAGGGAACTGTAAGAGAGCAGAAAGTTTCGAGGTTGGATGTGTTGATGTGACTGGGGGACGCGGGGAGGGGGAGGGGGCTGGTGTTTGCTGGAGCTCTGCTATTAACATCCACATTCCTCACCCTGGAGAGCGAGAGGTCGTTGGAGCACCCACCTCCCACCATTAATTAGTAACCACTGCTTGGCAGGGTTGGGTGCATGGGGGTGTGAGCTGGTGCGGGGGTGGGCTTGGCAGTGTTGCTTCAACAGTCAGGTGACAGTCGGTGCCTCGGGCGAGTCATAGAGTCATAGAGTCATGGAGATTTACAGCATGGAAACAGGCCCTTTGGCCCAACTTGTCCATGCCGCCCTTTTTTTTAAACCCCTAAGCTAATCCCAATTGCCCACATTTGACCCATATCCCTCGATACCCATCTTGCCCATGTAACTGTCTAAAGGCTTTTTAAAAGACAAAATTGTACCCGCCTCTACTACTACCTCCGGCAGCTTGTTCCAGACACTCACCACCTTCTGTGTGAAAAAATTGCCCCTCTGGACCCTTTTGTATCTTTCCCCTCTCACCTTAAACCTATGCCCTCTAGCTTTAGACTCCCCTACCTTTGGGAAAAGATATTGACTATCTAGCTCACCTGTGCCCCTCATTATTTTATAGACCTCTATAAGATCACCCCTCACCTCCTACACTCCAGAGAAAAAAGTCCCAATCTATCCAGCCTCTCCGTATAACTCAAACCATCAAGTCCCGGTAGCATCCTAGTAAATCTCTTCTGCACTCTTTCTAGTTTAATAATATCCTTTCTATAATAGGGTGACCAGAACTGTACACAAGTCAGGGAGAATGGCCATTTACTCATTGTTCCACACAGCCTGTGCATTGATAGGCAGTGAGGGGTTAATGAGTTTGGGAGAAAGTTGGTAAAATTGGGGAAGAAATGGAGAGTGGGAATAGTAAGAACATTCCGCTGCTTATCACAGAATTCATTCTTTTAAGACCAAACAGGTTAAAGGCACAACAGTATATGTAAATGGACAGCCGGTTGTCGGGATACAGGGATCCCTTGATTCTCTTACTAACATTTCCTAGTTCATTATTTACCCTTTTGGATCGGTCTGGCTTACTGTCTGCTGTCTGTGAGACTGAACAGTTTGTTCTCCTTGCTGTCTGAATCTCTGCGTAAGTACATTAAGAAATCTCACAACTCCAGGTTAAAGTCCAACAGGTTTATTTGGTAGCACAAGCCACTAGCTTTCGGAGCGCTGCTCCTTCATCAGGTGAGTGGGAGTTCAGTTCACAAACAGGGCATATAAAGACACAAACTCAATTTACAAGATAATGGTTAGAATGCGAGTCTTTACAGGTAATCAAGTCTTAAAGGTACAGACAAGGTGAGTGGAGAGAGCATTAAGCACAGGTTAAAGAGATGTATATTGTCTCCAGCCAGGACAGTTAGTGAGATTTTGCAAGCCCAGGCAAGTCGCGGGGGTTACAGATAGTGTGACATGAACCCAAGATCCCGGTTGAGGCCGTCCTCATGTGTGCAGAACTTGGCTATCAGTCTCTGCTCAGCAACTCTGCGTTGACGTGTGTTGTGAAGGCCGCCTGTGTAAGGCCATCCTCCTTTACACAGAGGGTGGTGGGTGCCTGGAACTCATTGCTGGGGGAGGTAGTGGAAGCAGATACGATAGTGAGTTTTATGGGGCGTCTTGACAAGTACATGAATAGGATGGGAATAGAGGGATATGGTCCCCGGACGGGGAGAGGGTTTTAGATCAGTCGGGCAGCATGGTCGGTGCAGGCTTGGAGGGCCGAAGGGCCTGTTCCTGTGCTGTAATTTTCTTTGTTCTTATCTCTCTCGTAGCATTATTCTGAATACCAATGTTAGTCACTCCCTGCTCTACACTGCCATATTCTCTCCGTTCCAAACCCAGGAACATCTAGATAAATGGCAGCTAGGATGCAGGGACCATGCTCACAGCTCCTGTTGTATACTGCATACTCTGCATACTCTGGATCTGGATATTCTGGATAATCTGGATCTGGATACTCTGGATCCATGACCAAGATTTTGGTCACCTGTCCCTATATTTCTCTGTCTGAATCGATGTTAAAGTTTGTCCTGTGCTTGTTCTGCTCCAATAAAGATGTTAATAAAGGTGATATATGAATGCAAGTTGTTGTTCTGTCAGTGACTGAGGCTGGCACTGTGAGAGGGAGAGTGACTCGTGTTTATACAAAGACACTAAGATGCGCATATTACCTCCATCCACACAACTAACTAGGGCCTAAATCGAATGTCTCAGCCAATAGATAGCACATTTAATAGTCTCCTACTCTCTCTCTATTTGTCTCAGAACCGCACTAAAGTGGGCACTGGGGAGGCGATGGCCTAGTGGTGTTATTGCTAGGCTATTAATCCCAAAACTCAACTAATGCTCTGGGGACCTGGGTTCGAATCCTGCCACAGCAGATGGTGGAAATTAAATTAAATTTTAAAAATCTGGAATTAAGAATCTACTGATGACCACAAAACCATTGTCGGAAAAACCCATCTGGTTCACTAATGTCCTTTAGGGAAGGAAATCTGCCATGCTTACCTGGTCTGGCCTACATGTGACTCCAGAGCCTCAGAAATGTGGTTGAATCTCAACTGCCCTCAGGCAACTAGGGATGGGCAATAAATGCTGGCCAGCCAGCGACGCCCGTATCCCATGAATGAATAAAAAAAGTGTCAGCCCAACAAACACTAAACTCCTTCTGGTTAGAGGCTTATAGCTTATAGAGGTGTTATCACTTATAGCTAGCACCAGAGAGATTAAAATTGATTGTCCAATCCTCTTTGAGATGAACACTAACTTGGAAAGGGTGTATAGATTGCACACTCGATAATCGGCTGAGTTGAGGGATAACAAAACTGTAATTAAAGTTCCTAGTTCAGGGGAAAAGAGGAAGGGGTGGGGACACAGTGGGTTGGAAAGTTCTGACCACTTCGTCTTTCTAAGGAGTGTGAGTTTGCCTTTTAAAGGACTTGACATACACTAACAAGGAGTATTAATAAGGATATTATTAAACTAGAAAGAGTGCAGAAAAGATTTACTAGGATGCTACTGGGACTTGATGGATTGAGTTATGAGGAGAGGCTGGATAGACTGGAACTTTTTTCTCTGGAGCGTAGGAGGCTGAGGGGTGACCTTATAGAGGTCTATAAAATAATGAGGGGCACAGATCAGCTAGATAGCCAATATCTTTTCCCAAAGGTAGGGGAGTCTAAAACTAGACGGCATAGGTTTAAGGTGAGAGGGGAGAGATAAAAAAGTGTCCAGAGGGGCAATTTTTTCACACACAGGGTGGTGAGTGTCTGGAACAAGCTGCCAGAGGTAGTAGTAGAGGCGGGTACAATTTTGTCTTTTCAAAAGCATTCAGACAGTTACATGGGTAAGATGGGTATAGAGGGATATGGGCCAAATGTGGGCAACTGGGACTAGCTTAGGGGATTTTAAAAAAGGCAGCATGGACAAGTTGGGCCGAAGGGCCTGTTTCCCTGCTGTAAACCTCTATGACTCTATGATTCTATGAGTTACTAAAGTGCAGCACAACAAATGCACTTGAGTCTCAGATAAATCCTATCATTTGATTTGCGGCAACCCCAGTCCCAAAGAATCCTGCTGCCATTTAACAGAGGGGAAATTCAAGCAGAAAATAATTGGCACCGAATGCCAACTCGCTGAACCACTGCTCTGCTCCTCTCCCAGAAGCTTATGCGGTTAGCATAGCCACTGAAATGGATAAAGTGTGTCAATTTTTAGATTCCTCTTGCTGTGGTGTTCCCTGGAGAAATTATTCAGATGAAGGTCGATGATGCCATTTTCCACTGTGCGAGGTTTTATTGCTTACACTCGAAGGAACAATTCATGCAAGAATGGTTTGGTGAGATGGGGGGGAATATACAAAAAACACCAGCATAATCATTCAGCCATCAATAATGCGCAGCACCCCCTGTCATCATGTTAGGGGGGGGAGGCTTAAAAATATTTCCAGACTCCACCTCACTTCAGCACCTCATTTTCCAGGCGATAGTGCCAAGAGAAGAACTATGTAAAATACACGTTCTTCCATTAGATCCTGAACATTCCGTTAGCTTTCAGTGTGGGAGCTGCTCCACTTCACAATCCGCTCCGACTGTAACAAAAAATATCCCAGGTAGAATCAGAATCTATTAACTGGGAAAGATATTCATTTTGGCAGGTCGAATAGGATGGAAGAATATAATATTAAGGGTAAGACGCTTGGCAGTGTGGAAGATCAGAAGGATCTTGGGGTCCGGGTTCATAGGACGCTCAAAGCAGCGTCGCAGGTAGAGGCTGTGGTTAAGAAGGCGTATGGAATACTGGCCTTCATCAAAAGAGGAATTGAGTTTAGAAATCGGGAGATAATGCTGCAGCTGTATAGGACCCTGGTCAGGCCCCACCTGGAGTACTGTGCCCGGTTCTGGTCGCCTCATTACAGAAAGGATGTGGAAGCCATAGAACGGGTGCAGAGGAGATTTACGAGGATGTTGCCGGGATTAAGTGGTATGGCTTATGAGGATAGGTTGAGAGAGCTAGGTCTATTCTCCTTGGAGAGGCGAAGGATGAGAGGTGAACTGATAGAGGTGTGTAAGATGTTGAGGGGTATTGATAGAGTGGATTCTCAGAGGCTTTTACCCAGGGCTGAAATGGTTGCCACAAGAGGTCACAGGTTTAGGGTGCTGGGGAGTAGGTACAGAGGAGATGCTAGGGGTAAGTTTTTCACTCAGAGGGTGGTGGGTGCGTGGAATCGGCTGCCGGTAGTGGTGGTGGAAGCAGATTTGATTGAGTCTTTTGAGAGACTTTTGGATAAGTTCATGGAGGTTAGTAAGATAGAGGGTTATAGATGAGCCGGGAAGGTAAGGAAATTGTTTGGCGCAACTTGTGGGCCGAAGGGCCTGTTTGTGCTGTAGCTTTTCTATGTTCTATGATATTGATGAGTGGCATGTATCCAGGAGTTTCGGAAAGTGGGGTGCTGACCAGCAAGTTATGGCGAAGGGGCACAAAGCGGATAAAGCATTGCTGTGGTTTCTAATTAGAGGCAATTGTCCCCCGTGGATCAATATTCGGACTATTGATATATACCGCGCGTACATGTGGAAAAGTCAACTTTTCCAGTCTTGTTTTCAGGTCAATAATTAAGGATTTTACACGGGTAATTCTTCAAGAGCTTCCTTTCAACTATAAACAGCCAGCCCAACTGACATAGATTTCAAAAGAATGCACAAAGTAATGGGGAACATCAACCCCACACCAGTGTCATCTCTTTCTGCATCTTTATCAAGGAGCTTCCCTCAACTCCTCACAGCCTGTGTCTGTGTGGGTTTCCCCCGAGTGCTCCGGTTTCCTCACACACTCCAAAAATGTGTAGGTTAGGTGGATTGGCCATGCTAAATTGCTCCTTAGTGTCCAAAGATGTGCAGGTTAGGTGGATTGACCATGCTAAATTGTCCCTTTGTGTCCAAAGATGTGCAGGTTAGGTGGATTGGCCATGCTAAATTATCCCTTTGTGTCCAAAGATGTGCAGGTTAGGTGGATAAGCCGGGGAAATGTGTGGGATTACAGGGATAGGCGGGGGAGGAAGGGAAGGCCTGGGTAAGATACTCTGTCAGAGAGTCAGCACAGAATTGATGGGCCGAATGACCTTTTTCTGCACTTTAGGGATTCGATGATTCTCTGATTCTCTGGGAGGATGCAGCAACCTTCTCTGGGCTTGTAGTTTCAGTACTGCTGCGGGGACCAGAGGTAGGGATGGGCCACACCATTGGAAAATATCACACTGGTGGATCCCAGGCCTCAATCGATGCCTTGGGCAGGTGGATTACACGGAGTCAGCATCTATCAGATTCTAATTGCCAAGGTCCCAGCCTCTCCTCCCCAGGAACTGGAGGGATTATGGTGTGTGTAACTGTTTCAATGAGTGATGAATGTAAGTGTTTGGACTTTGATGTTTGAAAGAGCAATGACGTAAACAAGACATTCGCAAAGTGACAGACTTTCTAGACTACAGAATCGTGGGATCGACTTTGACATGAGTTATATACAGCATGGTCTGCATGGCCAGGACCTGGGTATCCCCTTCTCGAGCTCTATCACTGGTAAAACAGGGAGAGAGGTCCCGAGTCCCCCCTTGCCAGAACAGGGATCGAACTCCATCCGTTGGCACCAATCCGATCCACAGTCCTTGCCTCTGTCTAGATCAATGGGGATGAAGTAGAAATGGTCGAGAGCTTCAAGTTTTTAGGTGTCCAGATCACCAACAACCTGTCCTGGTCCCCCCATGCCAACACTATAGCTAAGAAAGCCCACCAACGCCTCTACTTTCTCAGAAGACGAAGGAAATTTGGCATGTCAGCTACGACTCTCACCAACTTTTACAGATGCACCATAGAAAGCATTCTTTCTGGTTGTGTCACAGCTTGGTATGGCTCCTGCCCTGCCCAAGACCACAAAAAAAACTACAAAGGGTTGTGAACGAACCCTAATCCATCACTCAAACCAGCCTCCCAATCCACTGACTCTGTCTACACTTCCCGCTGCCTTGGAAAAGCAGCCAGCATAATTAAGGACCCACGCACCCCGGACATTCTCTCTTCCACCTTCTTCCATCGGGAAAAAGATACAAAAGTCTGAGGTCACGTACCAACCGACTCAAGAACAGCTTCTTCCCTGCTGCCGTCAGACTTTTGAATGGACCTACCTTACATTAAGCTGATCTTTCTCTACACCCTAGCAATGTCTGTAACACTACACTCTGCACTCTCTTGTTTCCTTCTCTATGAACGGTATGCTTTGTATAGCGCGCAAGAAACAATACTTTTCACTGTATGTTAATACATGTGAGAATAATAAATCAAATCAAAGCAAAGAGACACATGAGACCATCAACAGGAGCAGGAGCAGGAACAGGAACAGGAGCAGGAGCAGGAGCAGGAGCAGGAACAGACCATCATGGCCCTTTATGTCTGCTCTGTCATTCTCTAAACATTTCTGATTATCCATCCCTTGTACCAATCCACTCAATCGCTTCTGGAACATAAGAACATAAGAAATAGGAGCAGGAGTAGGCCATCTAGCCCCTCGAGCCTGCCCCGCCATTCAATAAGATCATGGCTGATCTGACGTGGATCAGTACCACTTACCCGCCTGATCCCCATAACCCTTAATTCCCTTACCGATCAGGAATCCATCCATCCGCGCTTTAAACATATTCAGCGAGGTAGCCTCCACCACCTCAGTGGGCAGAGAATTCCAGAGATTCACCACCCTCTGGGAGAAGAAGTTCCTCCTCAACTCTGTCTTAAACCGACCCCCCTTTATTTTGAGGCTGTGTCCTCTAGTTTTAACTTCCTTACTAAGTGGAAAGAATCTCTCCGCCTCCACCCTATCCAGCCCCCGCATTATCTTATAAGTCTCCATAAGATCCCCCCTCATCCTTCTAAACTCCAACGAGTACAAACCCAATCTCCTCAGCCTCTCCTCATAATCCAAACCCCTCATCTCCGGTATCAACCTGGTGAACCTTCTCTGCACTCCCTCCAATGCCAATATATCCTTCCTCATATAAGGGGACCAATACTGCACACAGTATTCCAGCTGCGGCCTCACCAATGCCCTGTACAGGTGCATCAAGACATCCCTGCTTTTATATTCTATCCCCCTCGCAATATAGGCCAACATCCCATTTGCCTTCTTGATCACCTGTTGTACCTGCAGACTGGGCTTTTGCGTCTCATGCACAAGGACCCCCAGGTCCCTTTGCACGGGATCTTCAGGATTTTACCCTTTCTAAAATGTAACAACTAAAATACTCCAGCTGAGCACTAAGCAGTAACTTAGAAAGTTTTAAAATAATTTCCATGTTTTATATTTCACTCCCAGTCCAGGTTCAGTTGAGTGCTGCATTGAATGTTATGGACAGGAGGGGGTTAATTTAAAACTGCCTTGATTTCTCCCCTCACTCCCCATCTGTAAATAGGCAGATGTTTGAGATTTTTGACTTCCCCCCATATATGTAGTGTGGTATTTTCACCAAAACCCTCAATTTTGGAGTGATCCAATCCTCTATCGATGAGCCCACGGCAAACACGAGATAGGGTAACTCAGAGGGTTAGTTTATTTTACAGACAGTCAAAACTCAGGGAGGAGGGGTCGCTTCGTAACTGCAGGCACATTCTCACAATAAAAGAGGGATAAGGGAGAGAAAGGGGTACATGGCAAAGACCAGACAGAAAATAAGAATTAATGATTCACCTGAGTCCAGAGTCCAGAATCAAAAGTCCAGCATGGTGTAGTCATTCAGAGAGATTAGCAGGCTGGAGCTGATTCCGGCTAATCCTCTCTCCATTAGCGCTGCCTCCCACAGCGGGAGAAACACATGGAGACCTCTTCCCCTTGGCTTGGACAAGGGATGTGAATCCCTGTCCTGGGGTCCTGAGATAGTTAATCTTCCATTCATTAACAGGTTTTGGGGTCCTTTTGTCCTTGCAGAGGAATCATCTCCATTTTTTTATTCATTCGTGGGACATGGGCGTCACTGGCTGGCCAGTATTTATTGCCCATCCCTAGTTGCCCGAGGGCAGTTGAAATTACTAGGGGGCATAAATTTAAGGTGCGAGGGGCAAAGTTTAAAGGAAATGTACAAGGCTGATTTTTACACAGAGGGTGGTGGGTGCCTGGGACTCGCTGCTGGGGAAGGTAGTGGAAGTAGATATGATAGTGACTTTTAAGGGGCGTCTGGACAAATACATGAATAGGATGGGAATAGAGGGATATGGTCCCCGGAACAGTAGGGGGTTTTAGTTAAGTCGGGCAGCATGGTCTGTGCAGGCTTGGAGGGCCGAAGGGCCTGTTCCTATGCTGTAATTTTCTTTGTTCTTTGCAAGTCAACCACATTGCTGTGACTCTGGAGTCACATATAGGTCAGACCGGGTAAGGACGGCAGATTTCCTTCCCTAAAGGACATTAGTGAACCAGATGGGTTTTTCCAACAATCGGCAATGGTTTCATGGTCATCAGTAGATTCTGAATTCCAGATTTTTTTTATTGAATTCAATTTCCACCATCTGCCATGACGGGATTTGAACCCGGGTCCCCAGAACATTAGCGGAGTTTCTGGATTAATAGTCTAGTGATAATACCACTAGACCATCGCCTCCCCTTCTAGAGGCCACAGCTTTGCCTCAGCAATGTAAAGGAGCCTTTTCTTGGAATTTGATTTCTGCCATCAAAGGGGGCATTAGCACATCTTTAGGGATAAGGAGGTTGCTGTGGTTTTCTGAAGGCTCGGGAATCCCTTTTGTGTGAGTCGTAGCCAGTCATGGATTCAGTCAGTGTAAAGCCTTTGGCCATTACGTTAAAAGAAATGATAAACTTGCCAGGATGGTGTAAGCTATATTAATTTTCTTTCATGGCCTGAATCCTGAACAGGATGGACAGGCCCAGGCGCAGACGCGAATCGTGTTTCCAGCTGCAATCAGCCCCCAGATTGGATTTCACGTGGGTTGGCCAATTAACTGGCAGCCAGTGTGAAACCTGTGCTGAGGAAACTGCTGAGTGAAGTGAAGTAGCAGGCGGGCGTTCCGAACGATCTCCCTGAAGACAGACAGCTGCTGCAGAGATACCTCCGGGAGCTGCAAGTCTGTACAATATAACTGAGACGCATGAGATGCAGCGAACTGTGTCCATGCAGCAAATTCAAGCAGCCGGCGGCAGAACTCCCAAACTCAGACCCCGGGCAACTTTTATTATATTTCAGCACGGACATTCCATCCCGCCCTCGATGGAGGTCATTGTGAAAACGTGCAGGCCGTCCCAGCCGATTGGTCTGTTTCCCAGTCGTAAAAGCGGAAGGGCCGTGTAAAATTGCTTTCAATTGACTCCTTAATGGGCTTAATTGTCCGTGGCCGCACTTCCAACTGCTGCGTTTGCCCACCGAGAGAACTGTCGTGCGAGGGCACTTTGACATAGGGACACATGCAATTTCATGAACGGTCAGGCCCATGTCTTGTTCACAGTAAGAGTTTTAACAACACCAGGTCTCCACACCATGTCTTGTTGACAGGATATGACCTGATAGAGGTTTACAAGATTATCAGTGACATGGACAGAGTGGATAGTCAGATGCTCTTTCCTAGGGTAGAAAAGTCAAGTATTAGGGGACATAGGTTTAAGGTGCATGGGGAAAAGTTTAGAGATGTCGTAGAAATCATAAAATCCTACAGTGCAGAAGGAGGCCATTCAGCCCATCGAGTCTGTACCGACAACAATCCCATCCCAGACCCTATCCCCACAACCTCACACATTTACTCCGCTAATCCCTTTAACCTACGCATCCTGGGACATTATGGGCAATTTAGCATGGCCAATCAACCTAACCTGCACATCTTTGGACTGTGGGAGGAAACCGGAGCACCCGGAGGAAACCCACGCAGACACGGGGAGAATGTGCAAACTCCGCACAGACAGTGACCCAAGCCGGGAATGGAACCCGGGTCCCTGGAGCTGTGAGGCAGCAGTGCTAACCACTGTGCTACCGTGCCGCCCCCAGGGCAAGTTTTTTACACAGAGGGTGGTGAATGTGTGGAACACGCCGCCCGGGGAGGAGGTGGGAGCAGGTACGGTAGCGGCATTTAAGGGGCAACTAGACGAAGACATGAATAGGATGGGAATGGAAGGATACGGACTCCGTAGGTGCGTACGGTTTTAGTTTAGGCAGGCATCATGATCGTCGCAGGCTTGGAGGGCCGAAGGGCCTGTTTCTGTGCTGTACTGTTCTTTGTTCTTTGATATGAGTGTGATCGTGTTACAGTGCCAGGCTGGAAACCCTGAGGTACTGTATGAAGCCAGATTAGACAGTTATTTATCAGCTGGGCATTAATGTGAGGATAGGATGTTTCACTCCAGGTGCAATTCCACTGACAAACCAGGGATCTTTTATCAAAACAAACTTTATTTAACAACACAGTTCAACCATAACAAATGAATTAGCTTTACATTTCACAATTAAAACATAACAAGATACAATTCTTCACTGCTCACCTATACCCATGAGTTCAAATTCAAGCAATATCCTTCTTATAGACTTAAACCCCCCTCTTTGAAATCAGTTGCCAAGACATAGGCTTATTTGCTGGTACTTAGGTTGCCAGTATTGAAGCATACCATTCATAGAGAAGGAAACGAGAGAGTGCAGAATGTAGTGTTACAGTCATAGCTAGGGTGTATGTAATGAAATGCGAGGTAAGTCCATTCAAAAGTCTGACGGCAGCAGGGAAGAAGCTGTTCTTGAATCGGTTGATACGTGACCTCAGGATTTTGTATCTTTTTCCCAACGGAAGAAGGTGGAAGAGAGAATGTCCGGGGTGCGTGGGGCCCTTGAATGCCGAGGCAGTGGGAAGTGTAGACAGAGTCAATGGATGGTTTGCGTGATGGATTGGGCTACATTCACGCCCTTTTGTAGTTCCTTGCGGTTTTGGGCAGAGCAGGAGCCCATACCAAGAATTCTAAACATACCCCTTACAGGAAACATGATCCACGTGTGTTCCCTGCAGGCACAGTGTCACCACGGACAGGATATTCAAACCTGGATTGTGCTCCCCTTCAATTTCCTGTCTGGAATCAGAACGGATCTCTTTGTTATGAGTTTCAGAATGTCACATAACCTTCACAGAAAGTTACTCAATGCAGATGTTATTTCTTTTCCACCTTTATTGACATTTCTTTTCCTCTGTGCCCGTTTCATCCCCCATGGCTGGGACCTTCTGCCCTCACGGATGGTGAGCTTGGAAGCAGGAAGGGCATTTACTAAGGTGGGATGATGGCAAAGTTAAACCCCTGGCCCATGGTCGAACTTCCCACCCTGCCGCAGGTTGAGGCCTTTAAGTGGCCAATTAATGCCTCATCTTACTATCACCAGTATTAAACTAACTGCAGGTGAGCCACCACAGATAAAACTGTGCGGCCAGCTGATCGGCCCTGGGAACACTCAAACAAAGGCACTCAGAGCCTGATTGAAGGTATGGACACCAGGAAGAGGGGCCCACTAAGAGCCAACCCCTACCCTTGCTGCCAAATCCCCTGTATTCATCTCGGTGTGATGCCCATCTCACGAACCAACCCCATCCCCCATACCTCGCCCTGCCAACGTTACTTACCTGTAGAGAAAATGCTGGAAAATCTCCGCCGGTCTGGCAGAATCTGTAAGGAGAGAAAAGAGCTGACGTTTCGAGTCCAGGTGATCCTTTGTTGAAGCTAAAAGGCAGAGAAAGTGGGAGATATTTATACTGCAGGGGGAGGGAATGAAAGATGAGTCATAGCCACAGAAACCAGGGGAAAGGTTGCTAATGGCAGCCCATAGAGAGAATAAAGGGTGTGAATGGCCAAACAGCAGAGAAGCTGGAATCAGAGGGTAAACTGTGACAGATGAAGATGTGGGGGGAGGGGAGGGAAGGGTGGGAGAGAGATAAAATTTAGAAAAGGGGGGAAAGGGGAAGAAAAAGCAAAGGTAAGGGAAGGGGATAAAGTAGGAGGAAAGAGTGGGGGGGAATAAAAATAGAACATAGAACATAGAACAGTACAGCACAGAACAGGCCCTTCGGCCCACGATGTTGTGCCGAGCTTTATCTGAAACCAAGATCAAGCTATCCCACTCCCTATCATCCTGGTGTGCTCAGAAAGGCAATAGATAAATGAAAGGTAACAAACAGTAAAAAATTAAATAAAATAGAATGAAAACAAAGGGGTGGAGGTGGGGTCGAGCGAATCATCGGAAGTTGTTGAATTCGATGTTGAGACCGGAAGGCTGTAAAGTGCCGGAAGATGAGATGCTGTTCCTCCAGTTTGCGTTGAGCTTCACTGGAACATTGCAGCAGGTCAAGGACAGACATGTGGGATGGGAGCAGGATCGTGTGTTAAAATGACAAACAGCCGGAAGGTCAGGGTCCTGATTGCGCACAGACCGAAGGTGCTCAGCAAAGCAATCACCCAGTCTACGCTTGGTCTCTCTGATATAGAGGAGAACACATTGGGAGCAGCGAATGCAATAGACCAAATTGAAAGAGGGGCAAGTGAAACACTGCTTAACCTGGAATGAGTGTTTTGGGCCTTGGATGGTGAGCATTGAAGAGGTAAAGGGACAGGTTTTACACCTTCTGTGATTGCATGGGGAGGTGCCATGAGTGACGGGAGAGGTGTTGGGTATCGTGGAGGAGTGGACTAGGTTATCCCGGAGGGAACGGTCTCTGTGGAATGCTGACAGAGGGAGTGAAGGGAAGATGTGTTTGGTGGTGGCATCATGCTGGAGTTGGTGAAAATGGCGGAGGATTACGCTTTGCATAATAAGAGTCCCCGTTGTTCTGACATTTCACCCCAGCAGCCTCCGCATGCAAAGCTTAATCCATAATTTTTTACTGTTCTCTACCTTTTATTTCTTTATTGTCTTTCTTCCTTTTTCTTCTCCACCCCTCACTCTTTTCTTTCCCTTACTTTATCCCCTTTCCCTTCCCTTTCTCCTCCTTTGCTTCCACTTTTCTAATTTTTACATCTGTCCCATCCAAACCCTCCCCCCTCTTCCCCCCCCCCCCCACATCTTCATCTGTCACAGTTTCCCCTCTGATTTCAGCTTCTCTGCCGTTTGGCCATTCACGCCCTTTATTCTCTCTATGGGCTGCCATTAGCAGCCTTTCCCCTGGTTTCTGTGGCTATGACTCATCTTTCATTCCCTTCCCCTGCGGTATAAATATCTCCCACTTTCTCTGCCTTTTAGCTTTGACAAAGGGTCATCTGGACTCGGAACGTCAGCTCTTTTCTCTCCTTACAGATGCTGCCAGACCCGCTGAGATTTTCCAGCGTTTTCTCTTTTGGTTTCAGATTCCAGCATCCGCAGTAATTTGCCTGTAGTCTGGGTCGCTTCACAATGTCCTTCCAGCAGCCACCATGGCCTCTCAGTGGCGCTGCTGAGCAGGAGAGCTGCCAGCCTCTAATTGGCCGGGGTCTTGATGTGAGGGGATGCCCCACTGCTAGCCTTGCCACTGCCTGATTGGCATGTGGTATGTGGGGGTTGGGAGGCTCCTTCACGAAAAGAGGCCACGAGGGTCTCACAATGGCTCACCAGCCGGCAGGCGGGACCCCCTACACATCAACAAGATTCCATCCCATCCCCTGCCCTAACACTAACCCTAACCCCTAAACTTAACCCTAACCCTAAACTTAACCCCTAACCCCCTGCACAATGCACTGTGGATGACAAAGTTTAAACTATAGCAGCATCCCCTATATCAGCACAACCCACATCCCTTACATGTCTTTACCTGTCTTGCGTTAGTCAGCCGCGTTTTAGATGAACTGCAAGTGAATTCCTCAGATAGTTTTAACACACAGGAAAACCATTCCTCTTTCAAATTGGGACATTGTGAAGTCAGATCCTTTCAACTGAAATCGTGGATTATGTTACAAAATTCCACCAGTTTTCCAGTGGTGGAGTATGTGGCAATGCAGCAACAAGGAAGGGATTGTTAGATTTCAACAACACCTTAACTTCAAATTGACACTGAGCTGAAGGAAAGTGACACTGGAATAGATAACCTGAGGCTCTGTCAAAGGCGAAGGTTTTAATGAGAGTCAGGGAGGCAGAGAGAGAGAGAGGCAGACAGGTGCGGCACAGTAGCACAGTGGTTAGCACCGCTGTCTCACAGCACCAGGGACCCAGGTTCAAAGAACAAAGAACAAAGAACAATACAGCACAGGAACAGGCCCTTCGGCCCTCCAAGCCCGCGCCGCTCCCTGGTCCAAACTAGACCATTCTTTTGTATCCCTCCATTCCCACTCCGTTCATATGGCTGTCTAGATAAGTCTTAAACGTTCCCAGTGTGTCCGCCTCCACCACCTTGCCTGGCAGCGCATTCCAGGCCCCCACCACCCTCTGTGTAAAATATGTCCGTCTGATATCTGTGTTAAACCTCCCCCCCTTCACCTTGAACCTATGACCCCTCGTGAACGTCACCACCGACCTGGGGAAAAGCTTCCCACCGTTCACCCTATCTATGCCTTTCATAATTTTATACACCTCTATTAAGTCTCCCCTCATCCTCCGTCTTTCCAGGGAGAACAACCCCAGTTTACCCAATCTCTCCTCATAACTAAGCCCCTCCATACCAGGTAACATCCTGGTAAACCTCCTCTGTACTCTCTCCAAAGCCTCCACGTCCTTCTGGTAGTGTGGCGACCAAAACTGGACGCAGTATTCCAGATGCGGCCGAACCAACGTTCTATACATCTGCAACATCAGACCCCAACTTTTTTACTCTATGCCCCGTCCTATAAAGGCAAGCATGCTATATGCCTTCTTCACCACCTTCTCCACCTGTGACATCACTTTCAAGGATCTGTGGACTTGCACACCCAGGTCCCTCTGCGTATCTACACCCTTTATGGTTCTGCCATTTATCATATAGCTCCTCCCTACATTATTTCTACCAAAATTCATCACTTCGCATTTATCAGGATTGAACTCCATCTGCCATTTCTTTGCCCAAATTTCCAGCCTATCTATATCCTTCTGTAGCTTCTGACAATGCTCCTCACTATCTGCAAGTCCTGCCAATTTTGTGTCGTCCGCAAACTTACTGATCACCCCAGTTACACCTTCTTCCAGATCATTTATGTAAATCACAAACAGCAGAGGTCCCAATACAGAGCCCTGCGGAACACCACTAGTCACAGGCCTCCAGCCGGAAAAAGACCCTTCCACTACCACCCTCTGTCTTCTGTGACCAAGCCAGTTCTCCACCCATCTAGCCACCTCCCCCTTTATCCCATGAGATCCAACCTTTTTCACCAGCCTACCATGAGGGACTTTGTCAAACGCTTTACTAAAGTCCATATAGACGACATCCATGGCCCTTCCCTCGTCAACCATTTTGGTCACTTCTTCAAAAAACTCCACCAGGTTAGTGAGGCATGACCTCCCTCTCACAAAACCATGCTGACTATCGTTAATGAGTTTATTCCTTTCTAAATGCGATTCCGGGCTTGGGTCACTGTCTGTGTGGAGTTTGCATGTTCTCCCCGTGTCTGCGTGGGTTTCCTCTGGGTGCTCCGGTTTCTTCCCACAGTCCAAAGATGTGCGGGTTAGGGTGCATTGACCCGAACAGGCACTGGAGTGTGGCGACTAGGGGAATTTCATAGTAACTGTTAATGTAAGCCTTACTTGAGATTAAAAAAATACATGAATAAAGGTTTAGCCAGGGAGTTCCAGAGCTTCGGCCCCCAGGCAGCAGCAAGCACGGTTACTGGTGTGACTGAAGGAAGTTAGGAGTCCAGAATTAGTGGAGAGTTCCGAGAGTTGTAGGGTTGGAGTATGTTACGGAGATAGAGATGGTTGGGTTGGAACACAAGGATGTGGATTTTAAACTCTAATGTCTGTTATGTACCGAGCTCCTCATTAAGACCCGATGCTTGGTGCTGTGGGCATGTATGTTCCTGCATTATGTGAACTCAAGAGTGTGTTACAGACACACGACCCCCTCCTATCCATTCTCCACTCTCTGATAGGAAGACAGCAACAAAGCCAGTTAGAATTCTGACAGGATCAACAGCCGAGTGTGGTTTGGATAAAATGTGAAGACAAATGAGTCTCTCTAGTCTCAGTTGCACGCTGGGGAACTCATTAGATTTCCTCCCTTGCTCTGAAGTGCTTCGAATCTGCAAGAAACCTTCAGAAATCTGACAGTGGTCTGAACAGTTGTGGAAAATGCCAAACATGTTGTAACCTGCCAGCAACCTCCGTAGTTTATTAATGGGACCGGGGGGGGCTCGGTCGAACTCACAGCCTGCTTTCTTCCAAAAACTTCATTTCCTTAACCTGCCTCTTGATCACCGCTGGCAACATATTAAAGTCCTCGTGTGTTTGTGCAGATTATCCTGATTCTCATTAAAACTGAAATTAGAAATAGCTCGCATGATTTAACCTCGCTGAGTGGCCGAGTGTCGGTCACTTGGTATTTCTCCGAGATTTCCAGCTAACCTGAAACCTCCCTCCTTCGAAGTGGTTTGCGGAATCCGGTGAGGGATTTTTGGAACCCTGGGTGGAATTTTCCCGTCCACGGGAATCGTAGAAGCGGGACACGGACTATGCAAAGTTCCGTTGACCTCGGGCGGGAATTTCCAGTTTCAGGGCAAGTGCGGCTGGAAAATCCCACCCCCAGACTGTGTGAGGTTTCCCAGGGTGCACAGGAAGGGTATTCCTGCCTAGAAAGCCAACCACAGCCCACCCGTTTGGTTGATTTAACACAGGCACCCACACGCAGGTGTAATGGAGGGCATGGAGCTGGGTAGGGGCTTTGCAGGGGGCAGAGTGATTCGAGGAACCAACCATTCCTTCATTGTTTTATTTTTCTTTCGCTGGGACTTATGTTCTTATCAATTGTTGTTCGAATAAGTTAATATCTTTTCTGCACCAGCGCCATTACAACCACTGGTACAATGTTGCAACAGCAATCCCCCTGAACGGAAGTGTTTGAAAAGAAGATGCATCAACCAAGTTAACCCCGACTGAACAACACATCTCAAAGTGCAAAGGACAGCATGTCAACACCACAATATCAAGAATGGCCGACCCCAAAAGCCTAACCCTAATCCTAACCCTAACCCTAACACTAGCCCTAACCCCTAACCCGAACCCCGAAACCCAATCCTCCCCCTAACCCTAACCCTAACACTAGCCCTAACCCCTAACCCTAACCCCTAACCGCTAACCCTAACCCTAATTGCTAGACCCACTCGGGAGGGTTTAAACTAGTTTGGCAGGGGGGGTGGGACCCAAAGCAGTAGGGAGACAGAAGAGAATGTTGAGGACAACACAGAAGTTAAAGAGAGCACATTTAACAGTAAAGGCAGCGTCAGTAATCCTAGTACCAGACAGATCAGGCAAAAGCAAGACAAAGAGCGAGGGAAGTCCAGATTAAACTGCATTAATTTCAATGCAATAGACCTGACGGGCAAGGCAGATGAACTCAGGGCATGGATGGGTACATGGGACTGGGATATTATAGCAATTACTGAAACATGGCTAAGGGAGGGACAGGACTGGCAGCTCAATGTTCCAGGGTACAGATGCTATAGGAAAGATAGCGCATGAGGTAAAAGAGGGGGAGTTGCATTTTTTATTAGGGAAAGCATCACGGCCGTACTGAGAGGGGATATATCCGAGGGTTCGGCCACTGAGTCTATATGGGTAGAACTGAGAAATAAGAAGGGGGAAATCACTTTGATAGGGTTGTACTATAGGGCCCCAAATAGTCGGTGGGAAATTGAGGAGCAAATATGTGAGGAGATTACAGATAGCTCCAAGAAAAATAGGGTGGTAATAGTAGGGGATTTTAACTTTCCCAACATTGACTGGGACAGCCATAGTATTAGTGGGTTGGATGGAGAGAAATTTGTTGAGTGTATTCAGGAGGAATTTCTCAATCAGTATGTGGATGGCCCGACTAGAGTGGAGGCAAAACTTGACCTCCTCTTGGGAAATAAGGAACGGCAGGTGACAGAAGTGTTAGTGAGGGATCACTTTGGGACCAGTGACCATAATTCCATTAGTTTTAAGATAGCTGTGGAGAATGCTAGGTCTGGCCCAAAAGTTAAAATTTTAAATTGGGGCAAGGCCAATTTTGATGGTATCAGGCAGGAACTTTCAAACGTTAATTGGGGGAGTCTGTGGGAAGGCAAAGGGACGTCTGATAAGTGGGAGACTTTCAAAAGTGTGTTAACCAGGGTTCAGGGTAAGGACATTCCTCTGAGAGTGAAGGGCAAGGCTGGGAGAAGTAGGGAACCCTGGATGACTCGGGATATTGAGGCCCTGGTCAAGAAGAAGAAGGAGGAACATGACATGCATAGGCAGCTGGGATCAAGTGAATCCCTTGAAGAATATAGAGGGTGTAGGAGTAGAGTTAAGAGAGAAATCGGGGGGCAAAAAGGGGACACGAGATTGTTTTAGCAGATAAGGCAAAGGAGAATCCAAAGAGCTTGTACAAATACATAAAGGGCAATAGAGTAACAAGGGAGAAAGTATCTTAAGCATCAACAAGGTCATCTATGTGCGGATCCACAAGAGATGGCTGAGATCCCAAATGAATATTTCTCATCAGTATTCACTGTTGAGAAAAGCATGGATGTTAGGGAACTTGGGGAAATAAATAGGGATGTCTTGAGGAGTGTAAATATTACAGAGAAGGAGGTGCTGGAAGTCTTAAAGCGCATCAAGGTAGATAAATCCCCGGGACCTGATGAAGTGTATCCCAGGACATTGTGGGAGGCTAGGGAGGAAATTGCGGGTCCCCTAGCCGAGATATTTGAATCATCGATAGTCACAGGTGAGGTGCCTGAAGATTGGAGGGTGGCAAATGTTGTGCCTTTGTTTAAAAAGGGCTGCAGAGAAAAGCCTGGGAACTACAGATCGGTGAGCCTCACATCTGTGGTAGGTAAATTGTTGGAAGGTATTTTGAGAGACAGGATCTACAGGCATTTAGAGACGCAAGGACTGATTAAGGACAGTCAGCATGGCTTTGTGAGTGGAAAATCATGTCTCACAAGTTTGATTGAATTTTTTGAAGGGTTAGGGTTAGGGTTAGGTTAGTCGATGAGGGCAGTGCAGTTGATGTTGTCGACATGGACTTTAGCAAGGCCTTTGACAAGGTACTGCATGGCAAGTTTTTGCATGGTTAAATCTCACAGGATCCAGGGTGAGGTATCTAAATGGATACAAAATTGGCTTCTTGGCAGAAGCCAGAGGGTGGTTGTAGAGGTTTGTTTTTCAAACTGGAGGCCTGTGACCAGCGGTGTGCCTCAGGGATCAGTGCTGGGCCCATTGTTATTTATCATTTATATTAATGATTTGGATGAGAATATAGGGGGCATGGTTAGTAAGTTTGCAGATGACACCAAGATTGGTGGCATGGTGGACAGTAAAGAATGTTATCTCCGATTGCAATGGGATGTTGATCAATTGGGCCAGTGGGCTGACGAATGGCAGATCGAGTTTAATTTAGACAAATGTGAGGTGATGCATTTTGGTAGATTGAACCAGGGCAGGACTTACTCAGTTAATGGTAGGGTGTTGGGGAGAGTTACAGAACAAAGAGATCGAGGGGTACATGTTCATAGCTCCTTGAAAGTGGAGTCACAGGTGGACAGAGTGGTGAAGAAGACATTCAGCATGCTTGGTTTCATCGGTCAGAACATTGAATACAGGAGTTGGGACACCTTGTGGAAGTTGTACAAGACATTGGCAAGGCCATATTTGGAATACTGTGTACAGTTCTGGTCACCCGATTATAGAAAGGATATTATTAAACTAGAAAGAGTGCGGAAAAGATTTACTAGGATGCTCCCGGGACTTGATGGTTTGAGTTAAAAGGAGAGGCTGGATAGATTGGGACTTTTTTCTCTGGAGCGTAGGAGGCTGAGGGATGATCTTATAGAGGTCTATAAAATAATGAGGGGCATAGATCAGCTAGATAGTCAATATCTTTTCCCATGGGTAGGGGAATCTAAAACTAAAGGGCATAGGTTTAAGGTGAGAGGGGAGAGATACAAAAGTGTCCAGAGGGGCAATTTTTTCACACAGAGGGTGGTGAGTGTCTGGAACAAGCTGCCAGAGGTAGTAGTAGAGGCGGGTACAATTTTGTCTTTTAAAAAGCATTTGGACAGGTACATGGGTACAATGGGTATAGAGGGATATGGGCCAAATGCGGCAATTGGGATTAATTTAGGGGTTTAAAAAAAAAGGCAGCATGGACAATTTGGGCCGACGGGTCTGTTACATGCTGTAAACCTCCATGACTCTATGACTCGAGAATCCTCCCCCTAACCCTAACCTTCACCTTACTCCTCCCCAATTTAACACGAACCATAACCCCTAACCCTAACCCCTAACCCATAACCCAACCCCTAATTCACACCTAACCCTAATCCTAACCCTTAACACCGAACCTCTAACCCTAATCATACCCCTAACCCTAAACCTAACCCTTAACCACAAACTCTAATCCCTAACCCGAACGCTAACTCTAACCCTAACCCTAACCCTTAACCCCTAGTCCTAATCCTGCCTCTAACACGAACCTTAACCCCAACCCTAACACCTAACCCTTACCCCTAACCCTAATCCCTAACCCCAATCCTCCCCTAACCTTAACCCCAACCCCAACCCTAACCCCTAACCCTAATCCCTAACCCCTAACCCTAATCCTAACCCCTAACCCTAATCCTAACCCTAATCCCTAACCCTAATCCCTAACCCTAACCCTAATCCCTAATCCCTAATCCCTAACCTTAACCCTAACCCTGATCCTCCCCTAACCCTAGCCCGAGCCCTAACCCTAACCCTAATCTTCTCCCTAACCATACCCCTAACCTTCCCCCTAACCCTAACCCTGACCCTTTTGTAAAGTACAGATCAAAACTTCTTATCATTTAGTGTCCCTAGACTGGGCTCTAGATGGCCACTACCAATATGGACAGCCCATACTGTAATGTATGCGGGCCGTAGGCCATTTTAGAGAATGGATCAGGTGACCCGGGATGTGAGGTGACCTGCCCAGGAAAACCGTCCCCACAGCCACTCGAGGGCTGGAGTGCGAGGAGCACAGTTCTTCAATAAACCCTATTGTTTCTGCGGCTTGCTTTTCTGTGTGACTGAGGGAATTGGTTTTACAGGATCTGATTAACGATAGATCCACACACGGTTCTGTGCTCGCGACTGCAAACATCATCCAGCACAGGTCTGGCACATTCGGTAAGAATAACAGGCTCAAATCCTCACTCTGAGAATAAGAAAACCCAGCTAGCTCCAGACACATCTTTCCATTCCAGCTCCAGGTCAGGGTTGCTTCTGGACAGATGTTGAAATTGCTTCCATTGTTAACATCCGTTGCTTCTTTATTCCTTCCCCCTTCAATCTTGGGAAAGGCTGTTTATAGTTAGTCTTTGCCAAAGACTCTAAGAATTTTTGTTACCATCTTGTGACACTCTGCTTTGAATTTCACCGTGGTTACAAATTTCCCGTCATTAAGGGTAGATTTTAACATTGTAATTGTCCAATGGATTTAACAAGAAGGAGAGATACAAACTAAACCAATTACAGCCCATCACTCAAACATTCCAGCCTAAGATCAATGAACAGCCACATTCCAAAGTCAAGCCAGCTGCTCACGTCGAGATGAATAAGTCTAACTGTCTCAGCTATCAGGGAGCCGGTAACGTTACAATTCATGAATGATCTCACTCACTTAAGCTTTTGACGTAAGATTTTGCTCGTCTTTCTCTAACTTGCCCCCAAGATCATCCGGAAAGTGATGGAAGGCGTCACCAACAGTGCTATCAAGCAGCACTCACTCAGCAATAACCTGCTCACTGGTTTCCGCCAGGGTCACTCAGCTCCTGACCTCATTACAGCCTTAGTTCAAATTTGGATATCTTGTAGATGGTACACACTGCTGCCATTGTGTGTCAGTAATGAAGAGAATGAATGTTTAAGATGTTGGATGGGATACCTATCAAACTGGGTTGCTTTGTCCTGGATGGTGTCGAGCTTCTTGAGTGTTGTTGGAACTGCACCCATCCAGGGAGGTGGGGGGTATTCCATCACACTCCTGACTTGTGTCTTGTAGGTGGTGGACAGGCTTTGGGGAGTCAGGAGATGAGTTACTCACTATAGAATTCCCAGACTCTGACCTGCTGTTGTAGCCGTAGTATTTATATGGCTGGGTCCAGTTCAGTTCTACAAGGTGCACTGCAGGAACTCACCAAGGCTCCTTCGGCAGCACTTTCCAAACGTCTGTTTCTCCGCTTCTCCACAGAGGTTGCCAGACTAGCCGAGCATTTCCAGCATTTTTTTGTTTATTTGTCTGGGATTTTGAATTGGAGGGAGTGGAGACAGGATCCTCTTTGCTCTCACTGAATGCACCCCTGGGGTTGATGGTTGTAATGCTTGTGTTACAATGTCCAAAATCTGACTTAAAAACGGTGATTCCTATGCAGTTAGGACCATGGATCATTCAAAGGTGATTAATCATACAAAGCAAGCCAAGAGAAATGAAGAATGTTGCATCATTTATCTTGGGGGCAAGTTAGAGAAAGATGAGCAAAATCTTATGTCAAAAGCTTAAGTGAGTGAGATCATTCATGAATTGTAACGTTACCGGCTCCCTGATATCTGAGCCAGTTAGACTTATTCATCTCGACGTGAGCAGCTGGCTTGACTTTGGAATGTGGCTGTTCATTGATCTTAGGCCTGGAATGTTTGAGTTATCTTTGCATTCTAGGATAAGGAGGCTGCAAAAATAATCCGCAAATATTCAGTCGCACACTTGACATAGGATGGTACCTGTCGAAAAATTCATCAGTCTGATAGAAATATCTTGTGTCATGTTGAGCTATTTTAACTATTGAACTCTTGCAGCCTAATAGAGGGAGTTGGCTGATTTGTCTTCAATACTAGACAAACTGGCCTTTGTATTGTATTCATAGGGAGGATACGCTATCACTAAGACAACTCCACCTGCATAACATTGCCCAACTCCACCCATGTCTAAGCTCATTTGCTGCTGGAACCTTCATCCCACCATCTCGTTACTTCTACACTTGATGATTCCAGGATACTCCTGGATCTCTCACTGTCTCTGGGGTCATCCAAGTCTCTGTTCTTACTCACCCCAACTCCCATTCATGCCCCGTCCTTGCTGACCTATGCTAGCTACCAGTTCAACATTACCTCCATTTTCAAATTCTCATCCTTGTTTCCAAATCCCTCCATGAACACGTCCCTCCCTGCTTCTGAAATCCCCTCCAGCCCCACAACCCTTTCCTCTAATCCAGGCCTCTTATGTATCCCTAATTTTAATCGCTCCACCAAGGCCCAAGTTGGAATTCTCCGGCCATTTACACTCTGCTGCTGTTGTCAGCGAGATTAGATAATTAGGGCACTCGAGCAAATCTCCATTCACTGAAGCAGGACTGGAGAATCCCAGCTGCGGGCGAGGTCGGAGAATCCCAGCCGAGGGGGAGGTCGGAGAATCCCAGCCGCGGGGGAGGTCGGAGAATCCCAGCCGAGGGGGAGGTCGGAGAATCCCAGCTGCGGGCGAGGTCGGAGAATCACAGCTGCGGGCGAGGTCAGAGAATCCCAGCCGAGGGGGAGGTCGGAGAATCACAGCCGAGGGCGAGGTCAGAGGATCCCAGCCGAGGGGGAGGTTGGAGAATCCCAGCTGTGGGCGAGGTCGGAGAATCCCAGCTGTGGGCGAGGTCGGAGAATCCCAGCCGAGGGGGAGGTCGGAGAATCCCAGCTGCGGGCGAGGTCGGAGAATCCCAGCTGCGGGCGAGGTCGGAGAATCCCAGCCGCGGGGGCGAGGTTGGAGAATCCCAGCCGAGGGGGAGGTCGGAGAATCCCAGCCGAGGGGGAGGTTGGAGAATCCCAGCTGTGGGCGAGGTCGGAGACTCCCAGCCGAGGGGGAGGTCGGAGACTCCCAGCCGAGGGCGAGGTCGGAGACTCCCAGCCGAGGGGGAGGTCGGAGAATCCCAGCCGAGGGGGAGGTCGGAGAATCCCAGCCGTGGGGGCGAGGTTGGAGAATCCCAGCCGAGGGGGAGGTCGGAGAATCCCAGCCGAGGGAGAGGTCGGAGAATCCCAACCACAGGGGCGAGGTCGGAGAATCCCAGCCTCTGATCAAAGCTCTCAAATTCCCTCTCTCAGCATCTCCGACTCTCTATCTCGATCTCCTTTCCTAGCTTGTTAAAACCTACCTCGCTGAGTAATCTGTTGTGCGTTTGTTCTGGTGTCTCCTTGGGTGCCTGGGTGCATTGTTTGGGGTGATAATATTGCTGTGAAATTCTGTGAGGTGTTTCATTGCGTGAAAGATGCATGTTGCGGTACACAGGCCACAGCTGAGTTTAAAAGCTGCCCTCTAAACTCTGTCACGCTGAATGTCAGAGAGTCACAGTGGATCTAACTGACAGCTACCCTGGTGTGTGATGTGTGAGAGACGAGTGGTGAGTGGGATCAGGGGGGAAAACAAAACAGAGGAGTTTATCTTTACAACCTTGCAAGCTCCACACTGAGTTCAAACACGTCAAATCATAATCTCAGTTCCTGTTTTCAGAGCAGCTGTTGTTGGGGTAGATTCACCGATCACCTCTCCCCTCGACACAGCTTCTGATCCGTTACCTATCCCATTAACAACTCCTTTCATCAATGCACAATCATCCCTTTTCTCATTCAATCTTTCTGTCTCCTGCCCGATCACAAACCCTCCCTTTTGTTCCTCCCGACCCCACAACCCCATTCCATGCCTCTCTGCTTATCCAAAACCTGTTACGGAGAATCACAGAATCCCTTCAGTGCAGAAGATGGCTATTCAGCCCATCGGGTCAGCACCGACTCTCCACGGGGTGTTGTACCCAGGCCCACTTTAGACACGAAGGATCAATTTAACACAGCCAATCCCCCGAACCTGCACATCTTTGGACACAGGTTTTGACAAAAGTGACAGGAAATTTTGAGCAGGATTGTAATTATGTGGCTTTGCTGTGATGGTGTGGAGGGGGACCCCGTGGGGGAATTCTGAAGCTGGTGGGTGGGTCTGATACCACTGGTCTCCCTAAACAAAAGGCAACCCCACTGACAGACTGGGCGAGTGGCTGAATGAGGAAACTGCCCACTGGAGGCCAGAGGGCAATACGGTGGAGTGATCCGGCAGGGTGGAGGGATCCGGCAGGGTGGAGGGATCCGGCAGGGTGGAGTGATCCGGCAGGGTGGAGTGATCCGGCAGGGTGGAGTGATCCGGCAGGGTGGAGTGATCCGGCAGGGTGGAGTGATCCGGCAGGGTGGAGTGATCCGGCAGGGTGGAGGGATCCGGCAGGGTGGAGTGATCCGGCAGGGTGGAGGGATCCGGCAGGGTGGAGGGATCCGGCAGGGTGGAGTGATCCGGCAGGGTGGAGTGATCCGGCAGGGTGGAGTGATCCAGCAGGGTGGAGCGATCCGGCAGGGTGGAGTGATCCGGCAGGGTGGAGTGATCCGGCAGGGTGGAGCGGTCCGGCAGGGTGGAGTGATCCGGCAGGGTGGAGTGATCCGGCAGGGTGGAGTGATCCGGCAGGGTGGAGTGATCCGGCAGGGTGGAGCGGTCCGGCAGGGTGGAGCGGTCCGGCAGGGTGGAGTGATCCGGCAGGGTGGAGCGGTCCGGCAGGGTGGAGCTGATTCTGGTCTCTGGGTGAGGGGGTGGTGTTGGGAGTGGGGTGTCTGAGGTTGGCAGTGGGAGACTGGAGAATTCAGGGGATGGCAGGGGGCCAGTCAAATGCCGCACGGGGAACGGTGGGTATTGGGGGGAGGCTGGTGAAGATCGACTGATTCCTGGGATGGCAGTGCTGTCATGTGAGGAGAGACAGGGCCTGGTTTTACCATTTTCATTCTAAGTGCTGAATCTGGGTGTAATTCAGATCCAACTTGGAAACCTGTTCTCAGGTGCCCCCCATACACACTCAGCCTGAAAAAAAATCGTGGGTCTGAATCGCGCTGTGGGCGGGGCTTATCGCGCTCCAAACGATCGGAGCTCTGCACTGCGCGTGTGCAGTTAGAAAAACATTTGAAAAAGTGCGCCCGTGTCAGATCGCTCCCGGGCCGCAGAAAGCGGAGAAAGCGGCGCGGGAGCGAAAAGCGGGAGCGATGGCCCCCACACACATCACTGCCCCCCTTATCCACCCGCCCCCACACACATCAATCACTGCCCCCCTTATCCACCCCCCCCCCACACACATCAATCACTGCCCCCCTTATCCACCCCCCCCCACACACATCAATCACTGCCCCCCTTATCCACCCCCCCCACACACATCAATCACTGCCCCCCTTATCCACCCACCCCCGCTACCCAGAGCGATCGCCACCCCCTGCCCCCTTTCCCCCTCACCCCCCCACCCCCACTGATCGCCCGCAGGGTGGCAGCGGACCCCACTGCCTCCCCACCAGAGATCCATCTGCCTCCCCCCCCCCACCAGTGAGCGATCGGACTTCCCCCTGCCCCACCAGAGATGCATCTTACCCGCCTCCCTCCTCCTTCCCCCCCCCCCAGAGACTGATCTGGCCTCACTCCCCCCCCCCCCACCCCCCTCCCCCAGAGAATGATGTGGCCTCACTCCCCCCCTCCACCCCCCAGAGAATAATCTGGTTTCACTCCCCCCCCGACCCCCAGAGAATGATCTGGCCTCACTCCCCCCTCCCCCCCCCCCCACACCACCCCCCCCCCCCTCCCCCTCCCCCCCCCCCCCCAGAGAATGATCTGGCCTCACTCCCCCCTCCCCCCTCCCCCCCCCAGAGAATGATCTGGCCTCACTCCCCCCACCATCGATCTGAGTCAGGGAGCTGTTGGAAGCTCTGAACTCGCCTCTTCAGCAGCTGGAGCGCCCGATTCAGACGTTTATTTAGCAGGTCCATTTCGGCGCGGTTCCGGATCGGCGAACGCGGTGGTAAAGGGGGAAATGCTGATAAAGTTGGGCGGGCAGTTCATTAATTCAATTTAAATACAGACTGCGCAGACTGCTACTTTACCGAAACCTGGGAATGGCCGGGTTTTGGTAAAGTGGCAGTCTGCGCAGGCGCGGGCGCGGATCGCGTTAATGGCCTCACACCTGACTTTACCACGTTTTTGCACCCAAAAATGGGTGTGACGCAATGGTAAAATAGTGCCCACTAAGTGAGTTAGGATTATATTCACTGGAGCTTAGAAGAGTGAGAGGGGATCTCACAGAAACCTATAAAATTCTAACAGGGTTAGACAGGGTAGATTCAGAAAGAATGTTCCCGATGGTGGGGGAGTCCAGAACTAGGGGTCATAGTTTGAGGATAAGGGGTAAACCTTTTAGAACTGAGGTGAGGAGAAATTTCTTCACCCAGAGGGTGGTGAATGTGTGGAATTCACTCCCACAGAAAGTAGTTGAGGCCAAAATGTTGTGTGATTTCAAGAAGAAAAAATTCTTGGGGCTAGAGGGATCGAGGGATATGGGGGGAAGGGGGAATCAGGATATTGAATTTGATGATCAACCATGATCAAAATGAATAGCGGAGCAGGCTCGAGGGGCCGAATGGCCTCCTCCTGCTTCGAGTTTCGATGAAATCCGAAATGCCGGGGAGGGGGCAATTATCGACCGTTTGGAATGACCCAGTCAGGAATGCAGCAACCAGCGGACACGCATTTCATGATCCAACAACCCCTCACCCTATCTGGAGGCTTTCTCCTTGGGAGTCTCTGGAATCCACAGTTTCAGTTCCAAAGAATCAAAAAAGGACTCACAGCTTTGTTATAATATCTGGAGTACATCCCACTTCCTCCCTCCCCATTCTCCCTCTGGTAAAACCAGAGGTGGGTGTATTGCGCACAGATTGGAATTGGGATTGACATTTTTAATCCTCTGGCCTCCTGCTTGATTTAAACTGCAGCCCCCCTCCGCGTCCCGCACCCCCCCCCCCCCCCGCCCCACCCCCGCCACCTCGCTCCATTTTTTGGGGGTTCTTTCTTTTCTGTTTTTATTTCAGTTTGTTTGTAACAAGTCACAGATTCTATAGAATGTAAAGCACAGATGCAGGCTGCATAGCCCCACTGGAACATGGTCTATTTATATTTCAGCCTTTATGTTTCACCCAACGGAATATCCGTCCATTTCTTTCTCCTCTGTGCACGCGTCCAACCTCCTCTTCAGCCCCTCTATCCTACTGACCTCAACCGCACTATGTGGGAGTGAGCTCTACAATCTCACCACTCTCTGGGTAAAGGTCACGGTGGCACAGTGGTTAGCACTGCTGCCTCACAGCACCAGGGACCTGGGTTCAATTCTTGGATTGGGTCACTGTCTGTGTGGAGTTTGCACGTTCTCCCCGTGTCTGCGTGGGTTTCCTTTGGGTGCTCCGGTTTCCTCCCACACTCCAAAGATGTGTAGGTTAGGTGGATTGACCATGTTAAATTATCCCTTCGTGTCCAAGGATATGTAGGTTAGATGGATTGGCCGTGCTAAATGTGTGGGGTTACGGGTATAGGGCGGGGGCGGGGGCGGGGCGGGGGGGGGGGCGGCTAGGTAAGATGCTCTGTCAGAGAGTCGGTGCAGAATTGATGGGCCAAATGGCCTCCTTCTGCACTGTAGGGATTCTATGATTCATTCAGTGGTGACTATTTGATCTTGATGGCTTCTGGACGCCTCCCACAAGTGAAAATGTTCTTCCTGTGATCTCCTCTATCAAACCCTTTAACAATATGAAAGACCTGGAGAGGCAGCCTGGTCAATCCTTCCTGTTGATGAATAACCTCCCAATCGGAGTGTCATCATTATCAATATTCTGCACATTCTCTGCGCAATGTCTGTAACTGGTACGCGGCAATGGGTCGATGATCCTTGCATATGGAGAAATGCTGTCAGTGCAACATCGATGAATATCACTGAACCTCCTTGCTGCCATTGGCCTCACGCTGACCTTCATTTAAAATTCTTGGCTAAATATTAATGAAACATTCCCAGTCCAATTGGTTGGAGATGAGCTGTCCATATATCCGTGGGGTGGGAATTGAGTGACAGCTCCTTACCTGAGAGATGGAAAGCATATGGAATATTTTTAATTGAAGCGACAGGGACATCTTGAGCAAGATCCTGAAAGTGAAGTGTTTTTCTCTCACTCTTAGTAAATAAAATAAACCTGGGCTTCAGACAGGAGGCTTAGTGGCTCAGCACTGATATTAATATTTGATTTCATATTGTTACAGTCACTGTTTTATTCGATGACTGTTTTATTGCCAGCAGTAAGTTTTGAATTATAAATTGCAAACTGCATCTTCAGCACTTTACATAATTACTGTCTGAATAACGCGACTGTCCTCAGTAACAGTCTGTCCTCAGTGACTAAGAGAAAGACATATCATTTCCATTTAGGTTATATGCAGAACAGTCGTGACATTGTCCATATACTGCATTCAAAAGTAATCCAATCCACTTAAAGCACTGAGGCAATTCAGAGCCACATCTTTGGATGCAACATAAATGCAAGTCCCTGTTTCTCACAAGCTGGACGAACCATAATCCCACTGAGAATTATTGTTCATGTCTTTGGAGAGCCCAGAAAAATGGCCCCTCTCCGACTCATAGAATCCCTATAGTGCTGAAGGAGGCCATTCGGCCCATCGGGTCTGCACCGACCACAATCCCACCCAGGCCCTATTCCCATAACCCCACATATTTATCCTGCTAGTCCCCCTGACACCAAGGAACAACTTAGCATGGCCAATCAACCTAACCAGCACATCTTTGGAGTGTGGGAGGAAATTGGAGCATCCGGAGGAAACCCATGCAGACACGGGGAGAATATGCAGACTCTGCCTGAGGCTGGAATTGAACCTGGGTCCCTGGCGCTGTGAGGCAGCAGTGCTAACTACTGTGCCACCATTGCACCCCTAACAAAGAACAGTACAGCACAGGAACAGGCCCTTCGGTCCGCCAAGCCTGTGCTGATACATGATGCCTTTCTAAACTAAAGTCCTTTTGCCTCTACGCGGTCCATATCCATCTATTCGCTGCCTATTCATGTATCTGTCAAGATGCCTCTTAAATGTTGTTATTGTATCTGCTTCTACCACCCCCTCTGGCAGCGCGTTCCAGACACTTACCACCCTCGGTGTAAGAAAACTTGATGTGGAGATGCAGGCATTGGACTGGGGTAAGCACAGTAAGTAGTCTCACAACACCAGGTTAAAGTCCAACAGGTTTATTTGGTAGCACAAGCTTTTGGAGCGCTGCCCCTTCATCAGATGAGTGAAGGATGAATGTTGGGCTTTAACCTGGTGTTGTGAGACTATTTATTAAAAAAACTTACCTCTCACATTTCTTTGAAACTTTCCCCCTTTTACCTTAAACCTTTGTCCTCTAGTAATTGACAATTCTACCTTTAGTGCGACTCTGAGTTTGGACTATGAGTGTGTCGGTGACTACAGAAATGAGGTAATATTAGAGGTTAAAGATAAATTATTTTTCCAACATTGATATTACAGTTTGGATGCAGCAAACCATGTTTCTCAAAATTCTGTTTCTCAGAACTCCATTGCCGCACCTTGTGTATATAATTGAAACGCGTGTTGAATATTTGGAAATCAGGCCTGATTCTAACATGTAGGAAAGAGGGGATTTCCATTAACACATTGATGAACAAAGAGTTGCTTTCTGGCATTCAAATTGAATTCACTTCCTTCCTCTTGTGCGTGTTCTCAAGTATGTTGTGGTCTGGACTGGTTCCAACAATCCCACAGTTTCTGAGAAGTGCAACAAAGAGGGAAATGGGATGAAATGTTTTCTCGTAGAAGGTTATTGGACTATGAAAAGCTTTATAACCAATGATAAGCAATAAGGAAGAGATTAGCACAGTCTATGAAAGGGAATTGGCTTGATATTTGATCAGGACTAATGTAATCAGATGTGGGTAGCATTCACAAAGTAAGATTAGAGGTTCCAGCTGTCGTGATGGATTGAGTTGCCTTGATTGTGCTGTAATTCCTAAATGTCCATTACATCTCTTATTTGGCCAAACGATTGACTTACCCTCATGTCTGGAATCATAGATGTGTTGAGTTATCTAAGTTAAAGTTTATTTATTAGTCACAAGTAAGGCTTACATTAACACTGCACTGTGAAATTCCCGTAGTCACCAGATTCCGGCACCTGTTTGGGTCAATGTACCAGCACGTTTTTCAGACTGTGGGAGGAAACCGGAGCACCCGGAGGAAACATACACAGACACGGGGAGAACATACAAACTCCACATAGACAGTGACCCGAGCCGGGAATCGAACCCGGGACCCTGGCGTTGTGAGGCAGCAGCGCTAATCACTGTGCCACCGTGCCGTGTTACAGGAACATTGGGGCAGAAGGTTTTTTTTAGTTTAGTTAGGGCGTCATGATCGGCACAGGCTTGGAGGGCCGAAGGGCCTGTTCCTGTGCTGTACTTTTCTTTGTTGTATAAGAAATAGGAGCAAGTGAGGGGCATCCAGCCCCTTGAGCCAACTCCATCATTCATTTATGGTCATGGCAGATTGTCAGTCTCACATTTACTTGTCCATCCACTCCAAAGCAACATGGGGTTTCTGCTATTGCAGGGAGAAAGCAAACTCTCCCATTTGATCGTTGGCTGGTAGTTTCCACTGGTGTGTGTGTGTGTGCGTGTATATATGTTTTTAATTCATTCATGGGACATTGGCGCCACTGGCTGGGCCAGCATTTGTTGCCCATCCCTTGTTGCCCAAGAGCAGTTGAGAGTCAACCACATTGCTGTGGCTCTGGAGTCACAGGTAGGCCAGACCGGGTAAGGACAGCAGATTTCCTTCCCTAAAGGACATTCGTGAACCAGATGGGTTTTTCCAACAATCGACAATGGTTTCATGGTCATCATTCTTAATTCCAGATATTTTTTATTGAATTCAAATTCCACCATCTGCTGTGGCGGGATTCGAACCTGGGTCCCCAGAAGATTAACTGAGTTTCTGAATTAAATCTCAAAGTGGTTGGGAGATGAGGAGAGATGATTGAATAAAGTCATTGGCTGGGCTGGGTTGGAACTGCGGCGGATCTGCGGGACAGCTGGGGAACATCCTGGCTGTGACTACAGGTACTGCACAGTTTAAAGATGGTGGAATGGTTGAAAGTAGGGGAAAACTGGAATGAGGAGAGGAGGCACAGAGGAAAGGAGGGACAGAGGAAAGGAGGGACAGAGGAAAGGAGGGACAGAGGAGAGGAGGCACAGAGGAAAGGAGGAACAGAGGAGAGGGCAGATCGAGATGTAATATATCACCTGCAAGTTCCCCTCCAAGCCACTCACCATCCTGACTTGGAAATATATCTTCCACATGAGGACGGCCTAAACCGGGATGTTGGATTTATGTCACATTATCAGTAACCCCCACAGCTTGCCTCCTGGACTTGCAGAATTTCACTAGCTGTTCTGTCTGGAGACAATACACATCTCTTTAACCTGTGTTGAATGCTCCCTCCACCCACATTGTCTGTACATTTAAGACCTGGCTGGCTGTAGAGATTTGCATTCTAATCAGTATTCTGTAATTTGATTTCTGTGTCTGTGCACTGTTTGAGAACAGATATCCACTCCATCTGACGAAGGAGCAGTGCTCCGAAAGCTTATGGTATTTGCTACCAAATAAACCTGTTGGACTTTAACCTGGTGTTGTGAGACTTCTTACTTGGAAATATATCGCCATTCCTTCGCACTCGCTGGGTCAAAATCCTGGAATTCTCTCACTAACGGCATTGAGGGTCAACCCACAGAACATGGACTGCAGCGATTCAAGAAGGCAGCTCACCACCACCTTCTCAAGGACAACTTGGGATGGACAATAAATACTGGCCCAGCCAGCGACACCGTGTCCCACAAATGAATTTTTAAAAGTTGAATACATTTGGAAAAAATGTTAGTCTTTGAGCATCCCAGATTAACAATGAAAGGTGACTGGAGGTGGAATACTTTTACAGGCCCTCTGAATCCCTGGGCTAGAGAGGGCAGGACTCAGAAAGATTGGTGCAGAAGCTTGGGATTGTCTTTGCCTCCCACACTCTCTGTTCATTTTGACCCCAGTTATTGCTTCCCCATTATGAGGAGAATATAGGTAAGGGGTTTACAGGATAACCGATACCCAGATCCCTATAAACAATGTCAAAAGCTAGGGAATATTGAAAAATCTGATGAATTATTTCCATTTATATTCCACAATACACTACATACCATAATCAGGAGGTGACCCGCCCAGTCAGGTCCACTCGCAGCACGAAGGATGGTTAGAATTTGAGGGTCGTTTGGTGATGGGCTGGGAGTCTGAAGAGCTGGTAAAATGGTGGGAGAAAACCTCAGGATGGGAGCGCAATGTCATCCCTCTGCCAGGTTGCTGAGAGTGTGAAACACTTGGAGATCGGCGGCCCGGAGAGGGGAAAATGGAGTCACTCCAATTAAAGAAAAATACAGCTGGAAATCTGAAATAAGAACAGAGAATGCTGGATAAACTCAGCAGCTCTGGCAGCATCTGTAGACAGAGAAGCAGAGTTAACATTTCGAGTCTAGTGTGGTTTAAGAGTTTTTATTTGAGCCACTTAAATGAGGAATGAGAAGGGCTTGTTTCCACCTTTACAGGCATTTTGCCTGATTTGGGAGGGGGTGGGGGAGGGGGAGAGGCGGCAGGGTTGTTTGCCACCCAGTAAACCCTGGTGGCCTCCCAGCCTGCTCTGGAGGTGAGGGGTCTCCTTTAGTCCATGCCCCACAGAATGGCCCCTCTTAACAATGGCTGACTCCCGCCTCTCCCTCACCCAGCCCCACTGGCAGCCAATGGAGAGGAAAGCACGGGCGATATACCATTCAAATCCTGCCACCCATCAAAGCAGGATCGGTTCCTGCTTTTGGGCCTAACTTTGAGTTTTCTGTCACCGGAAAATAATCAGCTTCTATCCTGTTTACACAACTCAAACTAGAACAAGTCAAATGCCACAGAGGTTCTCTGTATGTCCCCTTTTAGAGTCATCATAGAATCCCTACAGTGCAGAAGGAGACCATTCGGCCCATCAAATCTGCACCGACTCTCTGACAGAGCATCTTATCCAGGCCCTCTCCCCCACCTGTCCCCGTAACCTCACACTTTTACCATAGCCAATCCACCTAACCTCCACATCTTGGGACATTAAGCGGCAATTTAGCATGGCCAATCCACTAAACAAGCACATCTTTGAACACTAAGGAGCAATTTAGCTTGGCCAATCCACTTAACCTACATATCTTTGGTCACGAAGGGGCAATTTAGAAACATAGAAAAACTACAGCACAAATAGGCCCTTCGGCCCCACAAGTTGTGCCGAACATATCCCTACCTTCTAGGCCTACCTATAATCCTCCATCCTATTAAGTCCCATGTACTCATCCAGGAGTCTCTCAAAAGACCCTATTGAGTTTGCCTCCACCACCACTGACGGCAGCCGATTCCACTCGCCCACCACCCTCTGTGTGGAAAACTTCCCCCTAACATTTCCCCTGTACCTACCCCCCAGCACCTTAAACCTGTGTCCTCTCGTAGCGGCCATTTCCACCCTGGGAAAAAGCCTCTGAGAGTCCACCCGATCTATGCCTCTCAACATCTTATATATCTGTGGTGAACCACTGTAATACTGTCTGTATATGGGATATGCCTGGGCATGCCCCTGCTGCCTCAATCCGGGGCTCCGCCCTCCTCAGGGTATAAAGGTGGCTGCTCTCTGCCCCTTTTGCCTCAGTTTGGGTTAGCCATCGGTTTGGGAGTGCTTCTGTTCTTGTTAATAAAAGCCTGTTGTTTCGCAACCTCTTGTCTTTGCGTGAATCACAAGGATGTTGCCGGGACTTGAGAAGCTGAGTTACAGAGAGAGATTGAATAGGTTGGGACTTTATTCCCTGGAGCGTAGAAGATTGAGGGGAGATTTGATAGAGGTGTATAAGATTTTGATGGGTATAGATAGAGTGAATGCAAGCAGGCTTTTTCCGCTGAGGTTAGGGGAGAAAAAAACCAGAGGACATGGGTTAAGGGTGAAAGGAGAAAAGTTTAAAGGGAATATTAGGGGGGGGTTTCTTCACGCAGAGAGTGGTGGGAGTGTGGAATGAGCTGCCGGATAAAGTGGTAAATGCGGGGTCACTTTGAACATTTAAGAAAAACTTGGACGGGTTCATGGATGAGAGGGGTGTGGAGGGATATGGTCCAAGTGCAGGTCAGTGGGACTAGGCAAAAAATGGTTCGGCACAGACAAGAAGGGCCAAAAGGCCTGTTTCTGAGCTGTAATTTTCTATGGTTCTATGGTTCTAATAGTGCATCAATTTTATTAACAACATTTTTGAAATGGAGCAACTCCTGAAACCTGACAAATTGGACTTGGATCCGCAGGCAGTTGGTGCCTCTAACTCTTTCGATCACTGGCTGCGCTGTTTTGAGACCTTCATCGCCTCCTCCTCCTCCGTCGTTGTAACAGACATCGACAAACTACACGTGCTCCACGCCCGCGTCAGCGCTCACGTCTTTGCGCTGATCCGAGACGCGGAAACTTACCAGGAGACAATCGATCTCCTCAAGAGCCAGTACAACCGGCAGCCGAATGAGGTCTACGCCAGACATCTGCTGGCCACTCGCAGACAGCAGCCGGGGGAATCGACTGAACAATTCCTGCGCGAACTGCGTGCCCTCGGCAGAGCCTGCAACTGCAAGGCCGTTTCAGCCGCCCAAAACGCTGACGACCTGATCAGAGATGCCTTTGTCGCGGGCATCAGGTCGGCCGATATCCGGCAGTGTCTGCTGGAACAAGGTGGGCTGGACCTGCAGAAAACTGTGGAACTTGCCGGCTCACTGGGGGTAACGTTCCGGAACCTCGAGGCCTACACCCCCAACCACGAGGGCGCACCATGGACACCGCGATCGCAGCCATCGCTGTACCCGGGAGGGCCGCAAACCTACGCCACGCCCCGTCCCAAAGCCGAACTGAGCACTGCGGCAGTCTCCGGAGGCCCGAGGTGCTACTTTTGCGGCCTGGAGAAGCACCCAAAGAACAAAGAACAATACAGCACAGGAACAGGCCCTTCGGCCCTCCAAGCCCGTGCCGCTCCCTGGTCCAAACTAGACCATTCTTTTGTATCCCTCCATTCCCACTCCGTTCATATGGCTATCTAGATAAGTCTTAAACATTCCCAGTGTGTCCGCCTCCACCACCTTGCCCGGCAGCGCATTCCAGGCCTCCACCACCCTCTGTGTAAAATACGTCCTTCTGATATCCCTCACCTTGAACCTATGACCCCTCGTGAACGTCACCACCGACCTGGGGAAAAGCTTTCCACCGTTCACCCTATCTATGCCTTTCATAATTTTATACACCCACGATGACGCTGCCCGGCGAAAGACGCGATCTGCTCTGAGTGCGGTAAGAAGGGTCATTACCTGAAAGTTTGCAGGGCAAAATCGGCCTCCAGGCCCAGCAGCGCCGCGTGCGATCCGCGGGAGGGACTGCCTTCGACGCCATCGATCGGGTGCAATCCGCGGGTGCCGCCATTTTGGATGCCAGCGGCCACGTGCGACCTACGGAGGCCACCATCTTGGACACCATCAGCTATGTGCGACCCACGGGAGCCGCCATCTTGGGTGACATCAGCCGAGTCACGGGGGCCCCATTTTGGGAACCGTCCACCGCATCGCCTAATCCGACAGTGGCCTCGGTCGCGTTGGACCAGTCCAGGCCTCACCAGCTCGCCTGGTCGATGATGGACATCAAGGTAAATGGCCACACTACTAACTGCTTATTTGACAGAGTTTCATCCACCCTAACACGGTGAGGCGCTACGCACTGCCAGTACTGCCAATGCAGCAATCAATCTCCATGGCTTCGACGTCCCGGTCAGTGAATGTCCTCAGGTACTGTGTAGCGAATCTGACTGTACGGGGCACGGTGTACGAGAAGTGCAGGCTCCTCGTGCTGCCACAGCTCTGTGCTGCCGTACTACAGGGGCTAGATTTCATGTGCCACCTCGGGAGCGTCACTATGGTGTATAATGGGCCTTTTCCCCCAATCTCCATCCAAAATCCACAGCTATTAGACCAGCCACCGCGCACCACCTGTGGTCTCTCGACCCTTAAAGTCGCCCCTCCCTCGCTCTTTGAACACCTTACCCCCGACTGCAAACCCATTGCCACCAAAAGCAGACGGTACAGCGCTGGAGATAGAGCGTTCATCAAGTCTGAGGTGCGACGCCTCCTGGGGGAGGGGGTCATTGAGGCCAGTACCAGCCCCTGGAGAGCCCAAATGGTGGTTGTCAAGACTGGGGTGAAACTTCGCATGGTCATTGACTACAGTCAGACCATCAACCGATACACGCAGCTGGACACGTATCCCCTTCCCCGCATATCTGACATGGTCAATCAGATTGCACAATATCGGGTGTTCTCCATCATTGATTTGAAGTCTGCATACTACCAGTTCCCTATTCGCCCGGAAGACCACCAATATACTGCCTTCGAGGCGGATGGCCGTCTCTACCACTTCCTTCGGGTCCCCTTCGGCGTCACCAACGGGGTCTCGGTTTTCCAGCGTGAGATGGACCGAATGGTGGACCAGGACGGGCTGCGGGCCACCTTCCCGTATCTGGATAATGTCACCATCTGCGGCCACAATCAGCAGGACCATGACGCCAACCTCCAAAAATTCCTCCACACTGCGGCACTCCTCAACCTAACCTACAATAAGGAGAAGTGCGTATTCCGCACGCGCCGCCTCGCCATCCTTGGTTGTGTTGTGGAGAACGGGGTCATCGGCCCCAACCCCGACCGCATGCGTCCCCTCCTGGAACTTTCCCTCCCCACCACCCTCAAAGCGCTGAGGAGATGCCTAGGCTTCTTCTCATACTACGCCCAGTGGGTCCCCAATTATGCGGACAAAGCCCGTCCGCTCAGCAAATTCACATCTTTTCCCTTAGCGGCGGAGGCCGGCTGGCCTTTGACCGCATCAAAGCGGATATCGCGAAGGCCACGCTGCACGCCGTAGACGAATCCACCCCATTCCAGGTGGAGAGCGATGCGTCTGATTTTGCCCTAGCCGCCACTCTTAACCAGGCGGGCAGACCCGTGGCCGCCTTCTCGTGCATCCTCCAGGGCCCTGAAATTTGACACTCCTCTGTCGAAAAAGAGGCACAAGCCATGGTGGAGGCTGTGCGACACTGGCACCACTACTTAGCTGGTAAACGGTTCACCCTGCTCACGGACCAACGGTCCATTGCCTTTATGTTCAGTAACGCACAGCGGGGCAAAATCAAGAACGATAAGATTTTGAGGTGGAGGATCGAGCTCTCCACCTACAATTATGACATTTTATACTGGCCTGGGAAGGTCAATGATCCCCCAGACGCCCTGTCCCGGGGGGACCTGTGCCAGCGCGAACCTAGACCGGTTACAGACTCTCCACGATGACCTCTGCCACCCGAGGGTTACCAGGTTCTTCCACTTCATCAAGGCCCGGACCCTGCCCTATTCCATCGAGGAAGTCAGGTCTGTAACCAGGCACTGCCAAGTCTGCGCGGAGTGCAAGCTGCACTTCTATCGGCCGGACAGAGCGCACCTCATCAAAGCCACCCGCCCTTTCCAACGCCTGTGCGTTGACTTCAAAGGCCCCCTCCCCTCTTCTGACCGCAACATATATTTCCTCAACATTGTTGATGAATATTCGTGGTTTCCCTTTGCTATTCCCTGCCCGGATATGGCCTCGGCCACGGTTGTCAGGGCCCTGCACAGCCTCTTCACCCTGTTTGGTTTCCCCAGCTATATTCATAGCGACCGGGGTTCCTCTTTTATGAGTGACGAGCTGCGCCAGTACCTACTCTCCAAAGGCATAACCTCGAGTGGGACCACCAGCTACAACCCCAGGGGGAACGGACAGGTGGAGAGGGAGAAGCGACAGTCTGGAAGGCTGTTTTATTAGCTCTCCGGTCTAAGGGTCTTCCAGTCTCCCGCTGGCAAGAGGTCCTCCCTGCTGCGCTGCACTCAATTAGGTCACTTACTGTGCACGGCTACCAACGCCACCCCTCATGAATGAATGTTTGTTTTCCCCAGGAAGTCCTCCTCGGGGACCTCACTACCGTCATGGCTGACGTCCCCTGGCCCTGTCCTGCTCCGGAAGCACATGCGGACCCGTAAGTCGGACCCCCTGGTCGAAACGGTCCGGCTCCTCCACGCCAACCCCCAATACGCCTATGTGGCGTATCACGACGGGCGGGAGGACACGGTCTCCATTCGTGATCTGGCCCCCGCAGGTACTACGTCCCACGGCCCCTCACCCCCAGCTCCCAACGTCGTCCATGAAGCACCAGAGTCACAGCACGATCATTTAGCCCCCGTGTACGGCACACCTGAGCCCCAGGAGCAGCCTCCACACACCCGGCAGCCTGAAGGCGCTTCAGACTGCTTCACCGGTTATAGACTGGCGTCTGACCCATCACCGCGGCCTCCTGAACCGGCCCCACGGCTGACATTGCGGCGGTCGCAGCGGCAGATCAAGCCCCCAGAGAGACTGAACTTGTAACTTGAATCAATAACTTGTGACTGTCGTTCCACCACCTCGCCCCCGCCGAACTCTTTTTTAAACAGGGGATGAATGTGGTGAACCACTGTAGTTGTCTGTTTATGTGATAGTTTATGTGATATGCCTGGACACGCCCCTGCTGCCTCAATCTGGGGCTCCGCCCTCCTCGGGGTATAAAGGTGGCTGCTCTCCGCCCCTTTTGCCTCAGTTCGAGTTAGCCATCGGTTTGGGAGTGCTTCTGTTCTTGTTAATAAAAGCCTGTTGTTTCACAACCTCTAGTCTTTGCGTGAATCAATGGTGCATCAATACCTCTATTAGGTCTCCTCTCATCCTAAGTCTCTCCAAGGAGAAAAGACCGAGCTCCCTCAGCCTATCCTCATAAGGCATGCCACTCAATCCAGGCAACATCCTTGTAAATCTCCTCTGCACCCTTTCAATCTTTTCCACATCCTTCCTGTAATGAGGCGACCAGAACTGCGCACAGTACTCCAAGTGGGGTCTGGCGAGGGTCTTATATAGCTGCATCATTATCCCCGGACTCCTAAACTCAATCCCTCGATTGATAAAGGCCAGCACACCATATGCCTTCTTAACCACCTCCTCCACCTGGGGGGCCAATTTTAGAGTCCTATGGACCCGGACCCCAAAATCCTTCTGATCCTCCACAGTCCTAAGAGTCTTTCCCTTTATATTGTACTCCTTCATCCCATTTGTCCTGCCAAAATGGACCACTACGCATTTGCCTGGGTTGAAGTCCATCTGCCACTTCTCCGCCCAGTCTTGCATCCTATCTATGTCCCTCTGTAACTTCTGACATCCCTCCAGACTATCCACAACCCCACCAACCTTCGTGTCGTCGGCAAACTTACCAACCCATCCCTCCACTTCCTCATTTAGCATGGCCAATCCTCCTAACCTGCACATCTTTGGACACTAAGGAGCAATTTAGCACAGCCAATCCACCTAACCTGCACATCTTTGGAGTGTGGGAGGAAACCGGTGCACTCGGAGGAAACCCACGCAGACACGGGAAGAATGTGCAAACTCCACACAGACAGTGACCCAAGATCGGAATCGAACCCGGGTCCCTGGCGCTGTGGGGCAGCAGCGCTAACCACGGTGCCACCACGCCGCCCCATGTAGGTGAACATAGATGTCTTGTTTGAGGTTCCTTCATCAGACTGAAAACTCACTTGAATTGTTCCATCCAGGGAAGATCTATTCCCCTGAACAAGTCCAGTAGCGTGGAATTCTCTCTCAGCCTGGAACAGCAGGAGAGACAGAACGTTCCAGAGATGGACATTCGGGGTTGAATGGCGTGCTCTAGCCCACTAACCTCACACCGCTCATCCGAAAATAACCCCCACGGTTTCTTTCGATTCGAATAACAGAACAACGATAAGGGAGGTGTTTTCCAGAGTGGAGGCATGTTCTTTATTGTGCAAAAGCAGTGAAGCAGTGCAATTGAAGAGTTACTCATAAAGCCCACAGCAAGCAGATCATCAATTTACACTGAGATGTCAGGTTGGGGGTGGGGGAAAGAATGTGAAGACTGTTTGTTTAGAATCTGTTCGACAGACTGAGGCAAACACTTCTTACTGTGTTTACCCCAGTCCAACGCCGGCATCTCCACATCAAGACAGACTGAGGCTCAGGACGTTTGACCACTTCAACATTTCGGGCAAAAAGATTTAGAACATCAAAAAATCCCTTAATCGATCGAGATCCCAGCTCGCCCCTGGTCAGGGCGGATAAGGACACACACGCTTCATAGCTGGCTGTCAACTTGTCGATAAAGTCACTCCAGCCCCAGGATCCAGTTACCCCAGTGAGCCAAATGGAATGGAATCCCAAAAATCCCCCTCCCAACCCCCGGGCACACCTTCTGCCTCCTCTCCGCACAGACTTGGCAGCCCTCAGAATGCCAGCTGTCTGCTTCCCACACTGTACCCTGAACACTGAGCAAACAAGCAACGCACACAGTCAAAAGTGTCTCAAATATCCCAGCCTCCTCCAGGGTGTATCAGGTTGCCTCCCGTCAGAGTATCACGCTTCCACGCTGGTGGGGGAGCAGGGGGCGGGTAGGGCAGCTTGCCAGGTAGAAACATTAGCAGTTTTACATTTAGTTTGCCCCTCTGTTAATCTTCATTCTCTCAGTAAGATCCCTGATTCCGCTGCGTCAGATTTGTTTTTGTTAGCGAGGGTGGTGTTTAACTCAAATTGCTTCAAGAACAGTTCAAGAAACAAGCAATAATGCAAATGTATTCTATTGTAAGCCGTTGTGGGTGGCTCATAAACTACCTGAATGTCAGTCCTGAGTGACAAGGGAGAGAGAGTGAGTATCTACCTTTCTCCAAATACTAAACAACAGTATATGATAAGTGAGGAGGTTACAGATTCACAGGCATGGAATGACATCATATCATATCACTGATTTTAACAAAAATCACCCAACATTTCAGATATTCTTATACCAAACTACAGCACAGTCAAGACATGTCACAACAGTTGACTTTTGAATTTTTTTCTTATTCATTCGTGGGACACGGGCGTCGCTGGCTGGCCAGCATTTATTGCCCATCCCTAGTTGCCCTTGGAGGGCAGTTGAGAGTCAACCACATTGCTGTGGCTCTGGAGTCACATGTAGGCCAGACCGGGTAAGGACGGCAGATTTCCTTCCCTAAAGGACATTAGTGAACCAGATGGGTTTTTCCGACAATCGACAATGGTTTCATGGTCATCAGTAGACTCTTAATTCCAGATATTTTTTATTGAATTCAAATTCCACCATCTGCCGTGGCGGGATTCAAACCCGGGTCCCCAGAACATTAGCTGAGTTTCTAGATTAAAGTCGAGAGATAATATCACTCGGCCATCACCTCCTTATATACTTCATTCTGCTCATTGGTATCTCCATAAGGTGCTTTACGTTGAGAGGTGACACTTGTTTAATTAGTAACTAAAGACTTGATGAAAATGTGGAGAAGTCAGTTGGTTCAGGGTGGCCTTGTAAGATGATTAAACACATGCCAGGGGGAATCTTCCTCCTAGAACATGTCCCTCTTTTATATTTCTGTGAGAAAAGCCATCGATATTGGCCAAGTCGCAGTGATCGGGTATTTACACACACACACACACACGCACGCACGCACGCACGCAAGCGCGCGCGCACGCACGCACGCACGCACACACGCACGCACACACACACACACACGCACGCACGCACGCACGCACACGCACGCACGCACACACACACACACACACGCAAACACACACACACACACGCGCGCACACGCACACACACACACGCACGCACGCACACACGCACGCACGCGCATGCACACACACACACACACACACTCTGAATATCAGCATCAAAGCAATAGGTTGCACCTCATCAGATTGGTACAAATAGAGTTGGTTTAGCTCAGTTTGGTTCAGCAAATTTCGAAGGAAATTTGGCATGTCAGTTACGACTCTCACCAACTTTTACAGATGCACCATAGAAAGCATTCTTTCTGGTTCTGTCACAGCTTGGTATGGCTCCTGCTCTGCCCAAGACCGCAAGGAACTACAAAAGGTCGTGAATGTAGCCCAATCCATCACGCAAACCAGCCTCCCATCCATTGACTCTGTCTACACTTCCCGCTGCCGCGGCAAAGCAGCCAGTATAATTAAGGACCCCACACACCCCGGACATTCTCTCTTCCACCTTCTTCTGTCGGGAAAAAGTCTGAGGTCACGTACCAACCGACTCAAGAACAGCTTCTTCCCTACTACCGTCAGCCTTTTGAATGGACCTACCTTACATTAAGTTGATCTTTCTCTACACCCTAGCTATGACTGTAACACTACATTCTGCACTCTCTCCTTTCCTTCTCTATGAACCTTCTTTATTACCATCAGTCAGCTACCCCTCCCCCTCCCATCCTCCCCACAGGGGAGAGCAGCCCATGGTCACCTGGGACTATGGCCACTTTATAAATGAACAGCCCACAGTTCACATGGGCAATGCTTTGTTCTAGGGTTCGGTGGAGATTATTGGGCAGGCGAGTGTCCAATCTGCTGCATAACTGTGAATGGGGCATGGGGAGTGGAGCAGAGAATGGGGCTGGAAAGAAGAGTGGAGAAATGAGGGAGAAGGAAGGGCAGTCCGATTCTTCAGAATTGGAGGCAACAGGAACTCCATGTCATACTACTCACTATGGCAGAGGGTTACCTTCAGTGGCAGATCGGCACATCGACCCCATTCTTTGATTTGATTTGATTTATTATTGTCACATGTATTAACATACAGTGAAAAGTATTGTTTCTTGTGCACTACATAATCAAAGCATACCGTTCATAGAGAAGGAAAGGAGAGAGTGCAGAATGTAGTGTTACAGTCATAGCTAGGGTGTAGAGAAAGATCAACTTAATGCAAGGTAGGTCCATTCAAAAGTCTGACAGCAGCAGGGAAGAAGCTGTTTTTGAGTCGGTTGGTACGTGACCTCAGACTGTTGTATCTTTTTCCCAACGGAAGCAGGTAGAAGAGAGAATGTCCGGGGTGAGTGGAGCCCTTAATTATGCCGGCTGCTTTACCCAGGCAACGGGAAGTGTAGACAGAGTCAATGGATGGGAGGCTGGTTTGCGTGATGGATTGGGCTACAGTTACGACGTTTTGTAGTTCCTTGTGGTCTTGGGCAGAGCGGGAGCCCATACCAAGCTGTGATACAACCAGAAAGGATGCTTTCTATGGTGCATCTGTAAAAGTAAAAGTTGGTGATGTTGATTCGCAGTACAGGATGGCCCCTTGTGAAAGTGGAGTCCAAAAGCCCCTCTTGAGATTTCCCTGAAACAATGTTTTGGGTTCACATCCTTTTATTCACTTCCCTCTTGACCCTTTGGAAGTCTTAAAGAAATCCAAAACTGGGCTTGTTCCCATCGGGAGGTGGGAATTCCCTGATTTCTGGGTGAGATAACCGAGTTTGTGACGTTTTTCCTCTTGTCTGTGCTTCTACTGAAATCAGAAACCAGCTCTTTGGAGACGGTGATGAGTTCAGTCTCAGAGACACTCAGACGCCAAGGTTCAGTAATGCTTCATTATACAAATTCAAATTCCTTCACCATTTGGAATAAATGCCCGTGTGCAACACGAGTTAAAACCAGGAGCCTGCAGCATCTTCCACTTCGATTAGATTGAGATTGGAAGCACCTGCCGCACCGGCCTGTGAGATTTGATTTCTCATTTTTAACCCAAAGAAATGACAGATCATTCTGCCCCTCGGAACAGCAGTTAGGAGCGGACACGTCTATCACACACTTCCCCCAAGACCCCCGTCTATTTCAACAGATTTAAACTTCTCATCGATCTTAATGAGCAAGTAGGTGGTGATTTCAGCAGCTGTTTGGGGAATTTCTTTCCTTTGGCAGGGACATGAGGCTGTGAGCTCAGAGGCTGCAGCATTGTACACTCTGAAAGCTCTGTAGGGAAGGCAGGTGGAGGGAATAGTCTCACAACACCAGGTTAAAGTCCAACAGGTTTATTTGGTAGCACGAGCTTTCAGAGCGCCGCTCCTTCATCAGGCGTTTCAACCTGGTGTTGTGAGACTACTTACTGTGCCTACCTCAGTCTAACGCCAGCAACTCCACATCACAGATAGAAGGAAGAATAAGATAGGGAGTATCCTGGGAGTGTAGTTTGTTTGAACTCCATCATTAGGAGTTAGACCAGATTCAAAGAGAAATTATCGCAGGGAAAGAAACATTTGGAGCGCAGATAGACAGAGGAATGGATGGATCACAGACACAAAGTGGAAGATAATAGCTACAAACTTCCTCAACAAGCTCTTGCTATCCTCATAGAACATAGAACATAGAAAAAATACAGCACAAACAGGGCCTTCGGCCCACAAGTTGTGCTGGTCATGTCCCTACCTACCTAGGCTTATATATAGGCTTACCTATAACCCTCAATCCTATTAAGTCCCATGTACTCATCCAGAAGTCTCTTAAAAGACCCCATCGAGTTTGCTTCCACCACCACTGACGGCAGCCGATTCCACTCACCCATCACCCTCTGAGTGAAAAACTTACCCCTGACATCTCCTCTGTACCTACTCCCCAGCACCTTAAACCTGTGTCCTCTCATAGCAGCCATTTCAGACCTGGGAAAAAGCCTCCGAGATTCCACCCGATCTATACCTCTCAACATCTTGTACACCTCTATCAGGTCACCACTCATCCTTCGTCTCTCCAAGGAGAAAAGACCGAGCTCCCTCAACCTATCTTCATAAGGCATGCCAGCCAATCCAGGCAACATCCTTGTAAATCTTCTCTGCACTCTTTCAATCATTTCCACATCCCTCCTGTAATGAGGCGACCAGAACTGAGCACAGTACTCCAAGTGGGGTCTGACGAGGGTCTTATATAGCTGCATCATTACCTCCCAACTCCTAAACTCAATCCCTCGATTGATGAAGGCCAGCATACCATACGCCTTCTTAACCACCTCCTCTACCTGCGAGACCGATTTAAGAGTCCTATGGACCCGGACCCCAAGGTCCTTCTGATCCTCTACACTGCTAAGAGTCTTACCCTTGATATTATACTCCTTCATCCCATTTGACCTGCCAAAATGGACAACTGCACATTTATCCGGGTTGAAGTCCATCTGCCACTTCTCCACCCAGTCTTGCATCCTATCTATGTCACGCTGCAGCTTCTGACATCCCTCCAACCTATCCACAACCCCACCAAACTTCGTGTCGTCGGCAAACTTACCAACCCATCCCTCCACTTCCTCATCCAGGTCATTTCTGAAAATGACAAACAGCAAGGGTCCCAGAACAGATCCCTGGGGCACACCACTGGAGTCTTCATCTTCATCTTCATCTTCATTCCACTTCATCTTCCACCCTCCCTCAACTTAAGCATGCTGATACTCCGGGATTCGCTGCTCCCAATGCGATCTGCTCTACATGAGAGAGACCAAACGCAGACTGGGTGACCGCTTTGCTGAACACCTTCGGTCCGTCCGCAAGCAGGACCCAGACCTTCCTGCCGCTTGCCACTTCAACACCCCACCCTGCTCCCCTGTCCACATGTCCGTCCTTGGCCTTTTGCAATGTTCCAGCGAACCCCAATGCAAACTGGATCTTCTGATTGGACACTTTACAGCCTTCCAGACTGAGCATTGAGTTCGACAATCGAAAGAGAAAATGCTGGAAAATCTCAGCAGGTCTGGTAAGGAGAGAAAAGAGCTGACGTTTCGAGTCCAGACGACCCTTTGTCAAAGCTATGATTCCTATCATTTCTTTCAAGGCAGGGAACCAATAACAAACCATTAAAAAAAAACACAACATGATGTGAAAAATAATTTACATGTTGACAAAATATTGATGAAGCTGGAACCGCAAGATTCAAACATCTTCACCCCATTTCCATTTATTTTATTTATTTCTTTTTAAAAATCTGATTAATCCATTATGTTTAACTCACTAAAACTCTGCTGCTTTGTATCCCAACTCACCCAAGTTCCATTCACCCATCCTTCCTGTGCTAGCTTTCCGACACCAGGTGACAGTGTCTCCAGCTGTCTGGGCCCTATATCCTCCCTAATACTCTCCGCATTTTCACCTGTCTCACCCCCTGTAAGATGCTCCTTAAAATCTACACATTCACTGGTCCGAGGAGTGTTGGCAATTATCTTGTAGACAAGTGCCCCTGTGAAGTGTCGTGGGGCATTTGATTTCCTTAAGGAAGCAATATAAAATGTAACTTGTTGTTAGATGCAGATGGGTACAGACAGGACAAAAGGTAATGAATGTGATTGATGGATCCACGTAAATAATAATTGAACCTGAGTTCTGGTCAGGAAGAGAATTGAGAGCTTTGTGCAGTATGAATAATAGATAACAAGAAGTGAGTCAGAGGATGTCATTTAATTGGCAGATGCAAACTGGTCCGACTCATTTATCGCCAGAATGAACGGGGATTTTCTTTGGCTGATCATTAGGAAGTCTGAAACCATTGTCTCCAGTCACCTTCTGTGCTCTGACCCCATCGCCCCCCCCCTGATAACTGACTGAGGCACAGCTTAATGTCACACTGAACCCCAGGAGAAGCTTCCGATCGCACACCCATGTCATTATTCAGGCCACCGAGTTTCATTTGTGTAACATCACCCGACTGCTCCCCTGCCTCAGCGCCCCTGACTCGCACTCATGTCTTTGTTACCGTGAGGGTGACAATTCCAGTGAAATCCTGGCTGCCCACACACCCCCACACCACAAACTTCAACTCATCCAGAACTTTGCCTGCCCAGCCCTGACTCACATTAAACCCACTCCCACCCATCGCCCCTGTGCTCACTGACACTGCATTGACTCTCCCTGCATCAGCACTTCCACATTCACACACTCAGCACTTTCCAAATCCCTTCACCGCCTTCTCCTCCCTATCTCTGTAACCTCCTCCAGCCCCTACTCCCCTCCCTATCTCTGTAACCTCCTCCAGCCCCTACACCCCTCCCTATCTCTGTAACCTCCTCCAGCCCCTACACCCCTCCCTATCTCTGTAACCTCCTCCAGCCCCTACACCCCCTCCCTATCTCTGTAACCTCCTCCAGCCCCTACACCCCTCCCTATCTCTGTAACCTCCTCCAGCCCCTACACCCCTCCCTATCTCTGTAACCTCCTCCAGCCCCTACACCCCTCCCTATCTCTGTAACCTCCTCCAGCCCCTACACCCCTCCCTATCTCTGTAACCTCCTCCAGCCCCTACACCCCTCCCTATCTCTGTAACCTCCTCCAGCCCCTACACCCCTCCCTATCTCTGTAACCTCCTCCAGCCCCTACACCCCTCCCTATCTCTGTAACCTCCTCCCAACCCTACAATCCTCCCTATCCCTGTAATATCCTCCAGCCCCTACACCCCTCCCTATCTCTGTAACCTCCTCCAGCCCCTACACCCCTCCCTATCCCTATGACTTCCTCCAACTCCACAATCCTCTGAGATTTCTGCGCTCCGCCGATTCTGGCCTCTTGTGCATTATCAGTTTTAATTGCTCCACCGTTGGCGGCCGTGCATTTAGTTGCCTAGGCCCCAACTCTGGAATTCCCTCCCTAAACCTCTCCACCTCTGTCCCTCCTCGTTTAGGACATTCCTTAAAACCTGCCTCTTTGAGAATGCTTTGGGTCATCCAACTGATATTTCCTCATGTCAGTGTGAAACTTTGTTCCAGATTGCCCTTGGGCAATGCCTGGCACCCTGACACTGCCCAAGGGGCACCCTGGCACTGTCCACTGGACACCCTGGCACTGCCCACTGGGCACCAGGCAGTGCCAAGGGGCAGGACCAGAGAGGGCAGGGCCTACTTGGGGGGGGGGAGCTGATCGGTGGGGGGGGGGGGGGGGGGGGGGGGGCCCACTGCCACTCTGCAATGGAATTGATGGAGAAGGGGGTGGGTGGGCAATCGGGGCTGGCGAGATGGGAGAAGGGGATCAGGACTGGCCATGAAGGGGGGTGTTGGGCTGGCCATGGGGAGGTGGGGGGGCGGTTGGGCTGGCCATGGGGGGGACATTCAGGGCTGGAGGGGTAGGGGGCTTGGGGCTGGCCATGGGGGAGTTGGGAAGGCCAGCGATTGAAGAGTTGGGCTGCCTGGGAAGAAATTGGGAGGGCGGCAGTGGGGGGGAGGGGGGGGCACTTCTCTTGCTCCGCTCTCGGCGCTGACAGATTGGCACGTGCGCAATGGCCTGCTCAGCGCTCTGCTGCAGGCCTCTCCTGTGGGATCGGGTCTCACCCATCACTATCAGAGGGAACCAGGCTGAGGCGCTCTGTGATGCACAGTGTGTTGGAGATTCGCTCTGCTAAGCACATCCAAAGAACGGACGGGAAATACTCCCATTTTCCCACCCATTGGGCACTTAGTTTTCTTTGGGAGAACCCGAGCCAGCTTTTGCCATCAGTAGGGTATAATGTATGCACCTCTCGACTCTGGCTGCCATGAGGCAGTCTTGGTAACACCGCGAGCTCTTTACTGTCAGTGTGCACTGTTCCATAGTCAGATCTAAGACTGTCCAACCCGGTCCCACACCAGGAGGAGCTAACCCCCCAGGAGTCACATGACCCACATGCTTAAAGGGGCAGTACGCACCCCAAACCCCAACATACCTTATATGCATGTATCACAGAGAGTGAGGCAGAAGCAGGGGAAAGCAGACTTGTGGACGTGAGGGTGTAAGCCAGGGACTGTGTCCACCTGGTAGGAGAGACTGGTCATGTGTCTTGATGGAGATATAGTCTTGAAGTGTCTGTGGATCAAAGGGGGAGATGGAGAAGTGGACGCATTCTTGGTGTGGGAGATAGCGGCCTGGGAGTGGGTAAGAGGCTGGAATCTAATCGAGGAATTCTGGTGAATCATATCTGGAACCAGGAGTTAAGTCCAAGCTAAGAGCTTCAGGTGGCTTTGTGGTTTGAGAATTTAACTGAGGGACCAGATCACATCATAAACCACATCACCTTCTTCCTGTTCTCTTTCTCCTCCTATCACTAGTAGAATACTGAAAGGCCTGGATAGAGTGGACCTGGGAAAGATGTTTCCATTAGTGGGAGAGACTCGGATCCGAGGGCACAGCCTCTGAGTAAAGGGACAACCCTTTAGATGAGGATGAATTTCTTCAGCCGGAGGGTGGTCAATCTATGGAATTCATTGCCACAGAGGAGGTCGAGTCAATGAGTGCGTTTAAGACAGAGAAAGATAGGTTTTTGATCGGTAAGGAGAATGGGGTTGAGAAACTTATAATCATAGAATCCCTACAGTGCAGAAGGAGGCCATTCGACCCATCGAGTCTGCACCGACCACATCCCACCCAGGCCCTATTCCCCGTAATCCCACATATTTACCGCTAATCCCCCTCACACTAGGGTCGATTGAGCATGGCCAATCAACCTAACCTGCACATCTTTGAAGTGTGGGAGGAAACTGGAGCACCCGGAGGAAACCCACACAGACACGGGGAGAACGTGCAGACTCCACACAGACAATGACAGATATCAGCCGTGATTGAATGGCGGAGCAGACTCATTGGGCCAAATAGCCTAATTCTGCTCCTATATCTTATGGTCTTACAGTCTTATGGTCTAACTCTTCCAATTCCCAATCACTGGCCATGCAGAGCGGCAGGGAAGAAGAATTGTATTTGCAAATCATTCAACTGCTTCCTCCAATCTGCTGCAGGTTTCCAAGAGGAGCAGGACGAGGAGGTAGCCTCTCTCCCTCTCCCAAATGCCACGCTCCTTCACAACCTGAAGACGGAAAGGGCGAAGGTTTTCCCAAAGGATATCCAAACCGATCAAAGTGTTCCGTTCCACTCTTCCAAGACTGTAAATTATCCAGGAAATGCTGGATATTTGAGACTGACTAATCTATTAATTAAAGGGTTTGAAGAAGGATTGGTTAATGGATGTCATTTGAAATTAAAGATGAAACACTGACCACTTCCTTGCTCCCTACCCGCCGTCATGCTGAATAATATATACTTTGTTTTCAATAAAATTAAAGGGGATGTTAATGGCAGGCATTAAATATTGCAAGAGTTCATTCATGTCTTTCTTACCATTCCAATGCTCTCGTGGCTTCTCTCCCGTATTCTCCCTCTGTCAACCTGAGGTCATCCAAAACTCTGCTGCCTGGTGATATATCTTGTAGCAAGACTTGTTCCTCTACCTCCGCCGGCCCTCGCAGCATTGGCTCCCGGTCTTGATTTTAAGATTCTCATCCTTAATTTCAAATCCCTCTCTGGTCTCACAACCTCCATATCTCTATAATCTCCTCCAGCCCCACAACCCTACGAGGTTTCTGCGCTCCTCTAACTCTGGCCTCTCGAGCATCCGCGATCTTAAGCTCTCCGCTATCGGTGGCCGTGCCTTCAGCTGCCTGAGCCCCAAGCTCTGCAATTACCTCCTGAAACTGCATTACCTCTGTCTCCTTGCTTTACACAGACTCCTTAAAAACCTACCTCTTTGATTAAGCAATGTCTATCCTAAAATCTGTTTAAATGGCTCAGTGTCCATGATTGTTGGACTTTGCTCTTATGAAGCATCTTGAGATATTTTACGCGCTATATAAATGCAAGTTGCTATTGTTGAAGAAGTCTTTAAGATTGAGAGGGGACTACAGGTCCTTTCGGAATAAAAGCATTGGGATTGGCCGAATTGGAGACTTCAAAAATGAAGCTGATGCTGTGGGATTATTGAAGGCAAGTTTCAGATTTCCGACAGTGTAGAAGGAGGCCATTCGGCCCATCGAGTCTGCGCCGACCATAATCCCAGGCCCTATTCCTGTAACTCACCATATTTACCCCACTAACTCCCCTGACACTAGGGTCAACTTAGCATGGCCAATCCACCTAACCCGCACATCTTTGGTGTAAAAACCTTTGAATGTAATCTTTATTAAAATATACAACTGCATCACAACGTAACTAGTAAATGGTATGTGAGGCAAGGCCACAGAGTGATTTGACAACAAGAATGAGAATTTGAAAATGGAGGCTTTGTTTATCTGACCAGGAGCCAATAGGGGAGTGAGGACAGGGGGAAAGGGGTCTTGCTGTGAGTTAAGGCAGCAGAACTTTGGATGGCCCCAAGGATGGATCGAGATTTGTGTCTAATCTCCAGAGCGTTTTATAAGAAGCTGCCGGTGAGATTGACGATCGAGAATGTTTTCCAATTCTGTAACTCCAGGCGACTCAATGTGGCAATGACCAAACTTGAAGATTTATTGCATCTGAAGAACTGTTTACAACTATAGGTTTAACACTGCAACAATAGAGGGCTACGCCCAACAATGCCCTGACTCTCAGCTGCTGACACCCAATCCCTGGGGATAAGTTCCCTCATTCCCGATTGACGGAAGTTCATGCACTTGCGCTCCATTGGTTCCAGCCCGTTCACATGGTTGCTTTTTAAGTTTTAAAGTTTATTTATTAGTCTTACAAGTAGATTTACATTAACACTGCAATGAAGTTATATGACCTTATAGAAACATATAAGATTATGAAGGGAATAGATAAGATAGAAGCAGGGAAGTTGTTTCCACTGGCGGGTGAAACTAGAACTCGGGGGCATGGCCTCAAAATAAGGGGAAGCAGATTTAGGACTGAGTTGAGGAGGAACTTCTTCACACAAAGGGTTGTGAATCTGTGGAATTCCCTGCCCAGTGAAGCAGTTGAGGCTACCTCATTGAATGTTTTTAAGACAAGGATAGATACATTTTTGAACAATAAAGGAATTAAGGATTATGGTGAGCGGGCGGCTAAGTGGAGCTGAATCCATGAAAAGATCAGCCATGATCTTATTGAATGGTGGAGCAGGCTCGAGGGGACAAATGACCTATTCCTGCTCCTAGTTCTTATGTTCTTATGTTCTTAAGTTACCGTGAAAATCCCCTAGTCACCACACTCCGGCGCCTGTTCGGGTACACTGAGGGAGAATTTAGCCAATCCACCTAACCCGCACGTCTTTCGGACTTTGGGATGAAACCGGAGCACCCGGAAGAAACCCACGCAGACACGGGGAGAACGTGCAGACTCCACACAGACAGTGACCGAAGCCAGGAATCGAACCCGGGTCCCTGGCGCTGTGAGGCAGCAGTTTCTTTTTATTTTCGCTCATGGGACATAGGCGTCGCTGGCTGGCCAGCATTTATTGCCCATCCCTAATTGCCCTTGTTCAGAGGGCAGTTGAGCAAATGAACTAAATGAGGCCAATCTTGGATGAGGTGCCTGTGGCTTTGTCTGCGGGCTTGGAGCTTGGAAACAGACTGTCGCTGCCTTCTATCCTGCTGCCTTCCAGCCAAAATCAAAAATAAAAACCAACAATTTCCTGTGACTGTTCACTCCCTCTGCAACAAACACACCGCCCAGAACTCAGGCTGGAAGAAGGAGGTGGTACATTGACTCACACACTCTCCCCGTCCCCTTCATTTGCCAAGTAAAACACATTTTCAAATTAATTCTTTGAAAGGAATCTAATTAAAACTCTTGAGCTAATGCAAGGCCTTTTCTGTTTTGTTCAATAATACAAAAGGTGGCTGCCATTCCCTATAGTTTGAGAATCCTGGGATTACCCCGTGCAACAAACATTATCAGAGAAGTCGCACGTTTGTCTGGGAATTCCGCACGTAGTCATTTTAACCAAGATACTAATTATCTGGTAAAAGCGAGAGGAAAATCAAATGATTGAGTTAGACGTCCAATGGGTGTGCTGCCAGGATAACCTCTGTGCTCATATTTTCCAAAGGAATTTGTGGTAGCAAGGCCCCTTTAAGAGGCAATCCGTCATGGGCCATGTGACTATGTGGCTAGTGGGTTAGCACTGCTGTCTCACAGCGCCAGGGACCCGGGTTCGATTCCCGGCTTGGGTCACTGACTGTGTGGAGTTTGCATGTTCTCCCCGTGTCTGCGTGGGTTTCCTCCGGGTGCTCCGGTTTCCCCCCACAGTCCGAAAGACATGCAGGTTAGGGTGCATTGGCCGTGCTAAATTCTCCTCAGTGAACCCGAACAGGCGCCAGAGTGCGGCGACTAGGGGATTTTCACAGTAACTTCATTGCAGTGTTAATGTAAGCCTACTTGTGACACCAATAAATAAATTAAGATATCAGCACTCCTCCAATGCTTTGCATCCTCGATTCCCATCACTCCACCATTGGCGGCCGTGCCTTCAGCTGCCTGGGCCCTAAGCTCTGGAATTCCCCCCCGAAACCTCTCCACCTCTCTCTCTCCTTTAAGACACTGAAACTGAGTTATCTAACCAGGCCTCGGGTTACCTGTGCTAATATACTCCCGTGTGGCTCAGTGTCAGGTTCGGTTTGCGAATCGTGGCTGTACACACCATGAGACGTTTCACTGCATTAACAGTGCCATATAAATACAAGTTGTTGTTGTTGTAAGGAGAGGGTCACAAGGTTAAGATCATCACCAATAGGATAGAAAAAGAGGTAATGGAAAATTGCCTTGCCCAGAGGGCAATTGGAATCCAGAATTCCTTGATGTACTTCACATAACTCCTTTTCAAGAGAATTACATAACTGTTCAAAGGAGAAGAATGTGTCGAGAGACAGAGAGCAAGAGAGACAGTGAGAGAGAAAGAGAGAGCAAGAGAGAGAGAGAGAGCAAGAGAGAGAGCGAGAGAGAAAGAGAGAGCAAGAGAGAGAGAGCGAAATAGAGAGAGCAAGAGAGTGAGAGAAAGAACAAAGAACAAAGAACAATACAGCACAGGAACAGGCCCTTCGGCCCTCCAAGCCCGCGCCGCTCCCCGGTCCAGGATTGAATCCTGAATCCCCGCCCAATTTTCCAGCCTATCTGCATACCAATATCCTATCCACCGAGCTGTCCCCCACAGCTACGATGCTTTGTTCATTACAACCTATTAACTCACCCCCACCCCCCCATTCCAGACCATGTGATCTCCAGGGAGAGGCGAAAACCCAGAGTGAAAAACCCCAGGGCCAATATGGGGAAAAAAAAATCTGGGAAATTCCTCTCCGACCCCCTGAGGCGATCGAAACGAGTCCAGGAGATCACAATGGCCCTGATCGGAAAATGCGAGAGAGAGAGAGAGCAAGAGAGTGAGAGAAAGAGAGAGAGAGAAAGCAAGAGAGAGAGTGAGCAAGAGAGAGAGAGAGCAAGAGAGTGAGAGAAAGAGAGAGAGAGAAAGCAAGAGAGAGAGTGAGCGAGAGAGTGAGAGAAAGAGAGAGAGAGAAAGAGAGAGAGAGAAAGCAAGAGAGAGAGTGAGCAAGAGAGTGAGAAAGAGAGAGAGAGAGACAGCAAGACAGAGAGAGAAAGCAAGAGAGAGAGAGAGAGCAAGAGAGAGGGAAAGCAAGAGAGAGAGAGAGAGAGCAAGAGAGACAGCAAGAGAGAGCGAGAGAGAGCAAGAGAGAGCAAGAGAGAGAGAGGGAGCAAGTGAGAGAGCAAGAGAGTGAGAGAAAGAGAGTGAGAGAAAGAGAGTGAAAGAAACAGAGAGAGAAAGAAAGAGAGAGAGAGAGAAAGCAAGAGAGAAAGAGAGAGAGAGAAAGAGAGCAAGAGAGAGAGAGAGCAAGAGAGAGAGAGTGAGAGAGAGAGCAAGAGAGAGAGCAAGAGAGAGAGAGAGAGCAAGAGAGAGAGAGAGAGCAAGAGAGGGAGCAAGAGAGAGAGGGAAAGCAAGAGAGAGAGAGAGCAAGAGAGAGATAGAGCAAGAGAGAGGGAGAGAGCAAGAGAGAGAGAGAGCAAGAGAGAGAGAGAGAGCAAGAGAGAGAGGGAAAGCAAGAGAGAGAGAGAGATGCACGATATAACTCATGAGGCTAGAGGTACTCGGGGAAATAAAGGCTTTTATTGACTACAACAATAGAGCTACCATATATAATACACGATCCCAGACTAAAGGGTCCCAGACAGAGCAGTGACCTTTATACCTCTCCCAGGAGGCGGAGCCCGACTGGGATGTACCATTAGAACTATATTACAGGTAGAACAGCCCAACCCTAACTCCAACAGTAACATGCAGAACAGCCCAACCCTAACCCCAACAGTAACATATATACAGACTCATAGTACTGGCCAGATCCTGGCTCAGCACTACCTGGTGGGAACCAACAATGGTTCACCACATTCACCCCTCCTTTGAAAACAAAGGCCGGCGGGGTACAAAACACAGAACAATTGTTCATCAGTCTATAAGTTCAGACGGTCTGGGGGACCGCACCGTTGTTGTGACCTCCTCAACACCGGTGATGACACCGGTGTAGGCACTCGCGGTGGCGTTCTCCCCAAGGCGGTGTCCAACGGCTCCTCCAATGTCTCACGGGCCGGTAGACCCCGAGGTGGTGACAATCCGCTGAACTCGGGCACGCCTTGAAGTGGCGACCATCTCCTGGACTCAGGCAAGCTGTACATGGGAGTAAAAGGGTTAAGTGAAGGTCCCGATGCTGCCCGCGCCGTGTCAGGAGGGGAAACAATAGTTGGGGGGTCTCTAACAGGAGGTATGGGAGCGACAGGGGTTTCCAAGCCCCCTGCTGGCGCCAGGTCTCGAATCGAGACCGTGTCCTCTCGCCCGTCAGGGTATGCCACATAGGCATACTGAGGGTTAGCGTGGAGGAGATGGACCTGTTCAACCAAAGGGTCGGACTTGCGGGTCCTAACATGTCGCCGCAGGAGGACAGGTCCTGAGTACGTCAACCAAGACGGTAATGAGGTCCCAGAGGAAGACTTCCGAGGGAATGAAAACAGTCTCTCATGGGGAGTAGAGTTGGTTGCCGTACACAGGAGTGAGCGTATGGAGTGGAGCGCATCAGGGAGTACCTCTTGCCAACGGGAGACTGGAAGACCTTTAGACCTCAACGCCAGTAAGACAGCCTTCCAGACTGTAGCATTCTCACGTTCCACCTGTCCGTTACCCCTAGGGTTGTAGCTCGTGGTTCTACTAGAGGCAATCCCATATGAGAGCAGGTATTGCCTCAAGTCATCGCTCATGAACAACGAGCCCCTATCACTGTGGATGTAACAGGGGTAACCGAACAGGGTGAAAAGATCACGAAATGCCTTGATAACCGTGACAGCGGTCATATCAGAACAGGGAATGACAAAAGGGAATCGTGAGTACTCATCAACCACATTGAGGAAGTACACGTTCCAATCTGTCGAGGGAAGGGGGCCCTTAAAATCCACACTCAGTCTTTCGAAGGGACGAGTGGCCTTAACGAGTTGTGCCCTGTCAGGTCGGTAAAAGTGCGGTTTGCGTTCCGCGCATACCCGGCAGCTTCTGGTTATGGACCTGACATCCTCCACCGAGTAGGGTAGATTCCGGGCTTTTATGAAGTGGTAGAGCCGAGTGACCCCCGGATGGCAGAGGTAATTGTGGAGAGCCTGTAATCGATTCTCCTGCATACTAGCGCATGTTCCACGCGACAGGGCATCCGAGGGCTCGTTGAGTTTCCCTGGACGATACATGATGTCGTAATTATAGGTGGAGAGTTCGATTCTCCACCTCAAGATCTTATCGTTCTTGATCTTGCCCCGTAACGTGTTATTGAACATGAACGCCACGGACCGCTGGTCCGTGAGCAGGGTGAACCGTTTTCCCGCCAAGTAATGGCGCCAATGCCGGACGGCCTCCACAATGGCCTGGGCCTCCTTTTCCACCGCCGAATGTCGGATTTCGGGCCTTGGAGGGTGCAAGAGAAAAAGGCGACGGGCCTGCCCGCCTGGCTAAGTGTGGCGGCCAGGGCGAAATCAGATGCATCGCTCTCCACCTGGAAGGGGATGGACTCATCGATAGCGTGCATCGTGGTTTTCGCGATGTCGGCTTTTAGTTTTTCAAAGGCCAAATGAGCCTCTGGTGCTAGGGGAAAAGAGGTAGACTTGATGAGCGGATGGGCTTTGTCCGCGTAATTGGGAACCCACTGTGCATAGTAAGAGAAGAAGCCTAAGCATCTTCTCAGTGCTTTTGCGCTAGTGGGCAGGGGAAGTTCAAGGAGGGGACGCATACGGTCTGGATCAGGGCCAATGACCCCGTTTTCCACCACGTATCCGAGGATAGCTAGGCGGCGTGTGCGAAATACACACTTCTCCCTGTTGTAGGTCAGATTCAGGCGAGATGCAGTGTGTAGGAATCTAAGAAGGTTGGCATCGTGGTCCTGCTGGTCATGGCCGCAGATGGTGACGTTATCCAGGTACGGGAAGGTAGCCCGCAGTCCGTTATGGTCCACCATTCGGTCCATAGCACGCTGGAAGACCGAGACCCCATTCGTGACACCAAAAGGAACCCTTACAAAATGGTACAAGCGACCATCCGCCTCAAAAGCCGTGTATTGTCGGTCGTCTGGGCGAATGGGGAGCTGGTGGTAAGCAGACTTTAGGTCGATGGTGGAGAACACCCGGTACTGCGCAATCTGGTTGACCATGTCAGATATGCGCGGGAGGGGATACGCATCCAGCTGCATGTATCTGTTAATGGTCTGACTATAGTCTATGACCATCCGGGGTTTGTTCCCACTCTTGACCACCACGACCTGCGCTCTCCAAGGACTAGCGCTAGGTTGTATGATCCCTTCCTTGAGGAGCCGCTGAACCTCAGATCGAATGAAGATCCGATCCTCAGCGCTGTAACGCCTGCTCTTAGTCGCGATGGGCTTGCAGCCTGGCACGAGATTCTGGAATAAAGAGGGTGTGGTAATCTTAAGCGTCGAGAGGCTACAGATGGAGCGCGTTGGGCAATTTAGAGGCTGCGAGTCTCCCACTGAAAGCGGAGGGAGTGGCCCACCGTACTGTAGGGTTACACTCTTCAAGTGGACCATGAAATTTAGTCCTAGGAGTATTGGCGCGCAAAGGTGCGGTAACACCAGGAGCTTGAAGCTCTCGTAAACCGTGCCCTGCACCGTCAGATTTACCACACAACTCCCTAGCACGGTGACAGACCGGGACATTGACGCCATCGAAATTGTCTGCTTGACAGGCTGAATCCGGAGGCCACACCGCTTCACGGCATCTGGGTGAATGAAGCTCTCCGTGCTCCCGCTGTCAAACAGACAATAAATCGTGTGTTTGTTTACCTGTATGTCCATCATGGACTTGTCGAGTCTGTGAGGCTTTGCCTGGTCTAGGATGATCGACGCCACCGTTGGTTCGTGGGCGCCACTGCAGGCAGCTGAGATGGATGATGACAACCCCTGCTGGTCATTCGCGGTCGGTGCCGACCAAAATGGCTGCCCCCATAGATCGCACGTGGGCGATGGCGCCAAAACCAGCGGCCCCTGGTGGTCGCGCGTCTCTTGCGACTCCGTCGTCTGGAATGGCGACGTCCTGGCCTTGCACGTGGAAGAAGCCCTTGACGATGCCGACGACGAGGAAACCAGCTCCGGGGAGTCACACGCCGCACTGCTGTTCCTGGATGGAAGTTTGGATCGGCATACCTTCGAATAATGCCCCTTCTTTTCGCAGGCGGAGCACAACACCGCTTTAGCGGGACATCGCTGCCGAGTGTGCTTCACTCCCCCACAGAAGTAACACCGTGGGCCGCCTGGAGCTGCTGCCGTCGTCAGGCCCGAGGGTGGGAACGCAATCACGCAGTTTTTCGGTCCCGCTGAATGAAGTGGGGTCTGTGACTGCCCCTGCCACGCTGTCTCCACGTGGTCGTCGGGGTACATCGCCAGACTTTTGGAGGCTGTTTCTAGCGCATCCGCTAGCTCTATGGACTTAGTGAGATCGAGATGACCTTGCTCCAACAGCCGAAGGCGGATGTAAGACGATCCGATTCCCGCCACAACTGCATCTCGACCGAGGTCGTTCATGTTCTGGTCTGCCGACACTGCTTTGCAGTTACAGCCCCTGGCTAGCTGTAGGAGCTCGCACGCGTACTGTTCCGTCGTTTCGCCGGGCTGCCGCCGTCGAGTGGCTAAAGAGATATCGAGCATGCATCTCGTTCGGCGGTTTGTTGTATCGCTTCTTAAGAAGCTCGAGGGCCCCTTTGTAGTCGGTGGCCCCACGGATCGCTAAATATACAGCGTCACTTACCCTCGCGTGGAGGACCCGGAGTCTGCCGGCGTCGGTGGTGACCGCTGCGGAGGCTTCGAGATAATCCTGAAAACATTTCAACCAGTGGTCGAAGGTGTTCGAGGCGCCCGCCGCACGTGGGTCCAGCGTAAGCTGTTCGGGTTTAAGCATTTGCTCCATGTTCTCTGTGTCGTTTTTTTTTCAACGAAGAGATTTCAATTGTAGTCAATAAAATTGATGCGTGATATAACTCACGAGGCTAGAGATGCTCGGGGAAATAAAGGCTTTTATTGACTACAACAATAGAGCTACCATATATAATACACGATCCCAGACTAAAGGGTCCCAGACAGAGCAGTGACCTTTATACCTCTCCCAGGAGGCGGAGCCCGACTGGGATGTACCATAAGAACTATATTACAGGTAGAACAGCCCAACCCTAACCCCAACAGTAACATGTAGAACAGCCCAACCCTAACCCCAACAGTAACATATATACAGACTCATAGTACTGGCCAGACCCTGGCTCAGCACTACCTGGTGGGAACCAACAATGGTTCACCACAGAGAGCAAGAGAGAAAGAGAGAGCAAGAGAGGGAGAGCAAGAGAGAGAGAGAGAGCAAGAGAGAGAGAGAGAGCAAGAGAGAAAGAGAGAGAAAGCAAGAGAGAAAGAGAGAGCAAGAGAGGGAGAGAAAGCAAGAGAGAGAGAGAGCAAGAGAGAGAGAGAGAGCAAGAGAGAGAGGGAAAGCAAGAGAGAGAGAGCAAGAGAGAGAGAGAGAGCGAGAGAGAGAGAGAGCAAGAGAGAGAGGGAAAGCAAGAGAGAGAGAGAGCAAGAGAGAGAGAGAGAGCAAGAGAGAGAGAGAGCAAGAGAGAGAGGGAAAGAGAGAGAGAGAGAGCAAGAGAGAGAGAGAGAGAGCAAGAAAGAGAGAGAGAGAAAGAGGGAAAGAGAGAGAGCAAGAGAGAGAGAGCAAGAGACAGAGAGAGCAAGAGAGAGAGCAAGAGAGAGAGCGAGAGAGAGAGAGAAAGCAAGAGAGAGAGAGAGAGAGCAAGAGAGAGAGAGCAAGAGAGAGAGCAAGAGTGAGAGCAAGAGAGAGAGAGAGCAAGAGAGAGAGAGAGAGCAAGAGAGAGAGAGAAAGAGAGAGAGCAAGAGAGAGAGAGAGAGCAAGAGAGTGAGAGAAAGAGAGTGAGTGAGAGAAAGAGAGAGAGTGAAAGAAACTGAGAGAGAAAGAGAGAGAGAGAAAGCAAGAAAGAGAGAGAGAGAAAGAGAGAGCAAGAGAGAGAGAGCAAGAAAGAGAGAGAGCAAGAGAGAGAGAGAGAGAGCAAGAGAGTGAGAGAGAGACAACAAGAGAGAGAGAAAGAGAGAGGGCAATCTCACGGGATCCAGGGTGAGGTATCTGAATGGATACAAAATTGGCTTCTTGACAGAAGCCAGAGGGTGGTTGTAGAGAGTTGTTTTCCAAACTGTCGGCCTGTGACCAGCGGTGTGCCTCAGGGATCAGTGCTGGGCCCACTGTTATTGTCATTTATATTAATGATTTGGATGAGAATATAGGAGGCATGGTTAATAAGTTTGCAGATGACACCAAGATTCATGGCATAGTGGACAGTGAAGAAAGTTATCTCCGATTGCAGCGGGATCTTGGTCAACTGGGCCAGTGGGCTGATGAATGGCAGATGGAGTTAAATTTAGACAAATGTGAGGTGATGCATTTTGGGAGATTGAACCAGGGCGGGACTTTCTCAGTTAATGGTAGGGCTTTGGGGACAGTTACAGAACAAAGAGATCTAGGGGTACATGTTCATAGCTCCTTGAAAGTGGAGTCACAGGTGGACAGAGTGGTGAAGGAGGCATTCGGCATGCTTGGTTTCATCGGTCAGAACATTGAATACAGGAGTTGGAATGTCTTGTTGAAGTTGTACAAGACATTGGTAAGGCCACACTTGGAATACTGTGTGCAATTCTTGTCACCCTATTATAGAAAGGATATTATTAAACTAGAAAGAGTGCAGAAAAGATTTACTAGGATGCTACCGGGACTTGATGGTTTGAGTTATGAAGAGAGGCTGAATAGACTGGGACTTTTTTCTCTGGAGCGCAGGAGGCTGAGGGGTGACCTTATAGAGGTCTATAAAATAATGAGGGGCACAGGTCAGCTAGATAGTCAATATCTTTTCCCAAAGGTAGGGGAGTCTAAAACTAGAGGGCATAGGTTGAAGGTGAGAGGGGAGAGATACAAAAGTGTCCAGAGCGGCAATTTTTTCACACAGAGGGTGCTGAATGTCTGGAACAAGCTGCCAGAGGTAGTAGTCGAGGCGGGTACAATTTTATCTTTTAAAAAGCATTTAGACAGTTCCATGGGTACGATGGGTATAGAGGGATATGGGCCAAATGCAGGCAATTGGGATTAGCTTCGGGGTTTAAAAAAATGGGGCGGCATGGACAAGTTGGGCCGAAGGGCCTGTTTCCATTCTGTAAACCTCTATGATGCTATGACTCTAAGAGAGAGAGAGAAAGCAAGGGAGAGAGCAAGAGAAAGAGAGCAAGAGAGAGAGAGAACAAAAGAGAGATCAAGAAAGAGGGAGAGAGCAAGAGAGAGGGAGCAACAGAGAGAAAGAGAGAGAGCAAGAGAGAGACAACGAGACAGTGGGAGCAAGAGAGAGAGAGCAAGAAAGAGAGAGTGAGAGAGAGAAAGAGGGAGGCAGATAGAGAAAATGAGAGGGAAAGAAAGAGAGAAAAAGAGAGAAAGAGTGAGAGATAGAAAGAGAGTGAGAGAGACAGAGAAAGCGAGAGAGTGATTGGGAGAGAGTGAGAAACAGACAGAGAGACAGAGAGTGTGAGAGAGCCAGAGAGAGAGACAGAGACAGATAGAGAGAGAGAGACAGACAGACAGAGAGTGAAAGACAGAGAGAGTGTGTGTATGTGAGAGAGAGTGAGAGAGACAGAGAGGGTGTGTGTGTGTGTGTGAGAGAGAGAAAGATAGAGAGCATGAGAGAGAGAGACAGAGAGAGAGACAGAGACAGACAGAGAGGGAGAGAGTGTGTGAGACAGAGAGACAGTGAGAGAGAGAGAGTGTGCCTGAGAGAGAAATTGTGTGAGACAGAGTGAGAGAGAGAGAGAGAGAGTGTGTGTGAGAGAGAGAGAGAGCAGGAAATGACATTAGACCCAGTAGCTGAGGTGCTGCAGCATTCCAGGAGCTACTGGAGGTTCCAGACTGTCACTTTCTATGCTGTTATATCCCACAATCCCATTTAATTGTTTGGTCATCCGCATTGTGGAATCTTCCAGAACACGAGAACATTGTCCTCATTAAAACACTGAATGATTCACAAGTGAATTGGGAGCAGGAAGAAGGTGTGAGTGTTAGTGTTGGCTGGGGTAGGGAAATAGGTGCAAGGCTCCCTCACAAGGAAGAATTTCAAAGGGGAAGATTTGGCAAAGCTGAATTATTAATGAGGTGAAAAGTCAAGGGGGCCGTGAGGACACGCATTGCACTTACACAGCTCCAGATATAACCTGTGGAAGTGGATGTGATGGAATAAACTGTGTAGGCTCGAGCACCGAGAGCTACACTAATGCCCAGAAAAAGCCCTCAAGGCATTACTGACAGAATCCATACACAACCCATAAACGGAGGAATTACTGTCCAACACGGCTCTGAAATCCTTCCTGTGTAACTACAGTCAAATGAAGTGCTGATTGTCACCTGGAGTTGGGTGCAATCCTTATTTTCTTTGTCATTAATGCCTGGATGATGGTTGAATGTTTTTACAACCCCAAGCTCTGGGATGACACTGTTAATGTTTTCACCAACTGCTGCTTTGGCCCCAATATATTCCACTCGACTGTTCTGTCCGGGTTGGTGAACCATCTCCACAGGAAGCATGTGGTCCAGCCGTGTTGGAGAGGGTACCCGCTCAGGCTGTTATTCATAGCACCCCTACAGTACAGAAGAGGCCATTCTGCCCATCGAGTCTGCACCGACTTTCCGACAGAGTACCTGGCCTATCCCGATCCTGGCCTATCCTAGTATTTACCCTGTGCATTCCCCTAACCTACACATCTTGGGACACTAAGGAGCAATTTAGCATGGCCAATCCATCTAGCCCATCTCTGGACTGTGGGAGGAAACTGGAGCATCCGGAGGAAACACATGCAGAAACACGGGGAACGTGCAGATTCCGTGCAGACAGTCACCCAAGGCTGGAATCGAACCTGGGTCCCTGGCGCTGTGAGGCAGCACTGCTAACCGCTGTACCACTGTGCCACTCCTTGTTCTATGGCTGTCCTTTCCTCAGTTTGCCTGACTACTGGAGTTCCAGCCTCCCAGCTTAGACCATTGCTACGTTATTAAAACAAAAGTGATGTGTTAGGCTTTGCAATTTGTCTTGTTGGAAGTTCAGGGTTGTTCCACACCACTTCCTTCTAGGTAGAAAACAATTCAATTATCGTACTCTGCAGTAGATGCACTCAATTAATGTGGTAAACCACTGTTAGCTTATTACCTGTATATGTGACATGCCTGGACACATCCCTGCCGGCCCTACCCGAGACTCCTCCCCTCCCCTGGTCCAGGTATAAAGGCGACTGCTCCCCACCCCCCTGCCTCAGTCTGGACCAGTTCATCGGCATGGGTGTGCTCCAAGTCTTTTGCTAATAAAAGCCTATTTGTTCTTGCATACAAACTAGTCTTTGCTTGATTGATGGTGCATCAATTAGCATATCCTAGCCACTCCTTGCTGGTCCAGGGGCCCTGGCCTTAGTCTAACTATCTCTGTAGATCCTCTGCATTGAGCCGCAACACCTCTTCACCTCTTCCTTCCCTACCTCACACTGGACAGGAAGTTTGGCATTTTGACCTATGACCCCCTTGGCTAGTAGAATTGGCCAATTAAACTGTCCATTGTCACCTTTCGCCAAAGAAATCGACTCTTGTTTCCCTCAAAACGAAAAATGTTCTGGATTTTGAATGAAACATTCAAGCCAAGCTCTGTTGACTCTCTCTCTCAGGTGGCTGTAAAAGGTCCGACGGACATTACTGTGGTGAGTGGGGCGGGGCGAGTGGGGGGGATGTTTACCCCTGGTAACCTGCCCACAATACATATCTCAATCAACATCACCAAGAACAGATTATCTAAACATTTTCTGCTTCTCTTCCTGGGATCTTGTGGCCGCATCCCACGGAGCAATATCAAAGAAACCCTGACCTTGTGATGTTCACTTTACTTTTTCGATGTTCAAATGAGTTAAAATTACAACTCCAGATGTGAACTAACAGATACATTTTTTTCAGTTTCCTCCCACTTCTAACAGTGCCTGCCTGACGTGTCACCGCTGTGACTCCTGTCCAAATTCCAATACATCATCGCCTTTTAAAAACGGTTCCCCCAAAACCACATGTGAGATTGAGCTAGTACATCATTAGTATAAAACTGGCCCGTCAACCTGACTCCAAGAAAACTTCTGCCTCTCTGCCCCAAACCATCCACATCCCTCGCTGTCAACATAAGGCAACTTTTGGAAAAGTATGGTGACTCACATCTTCATTTACATTCAGAGAGTTTAAAGTTTGGGGTTAAGGGTGAGTCATGTTCTCCCAATGGACTCTGTCTCATTCTTCAACTGTCTCTCCTTAAGGATCCAATTACTGAATCATAACCTGAGTTATTGTGAACCTTTCCACTTCTCCATCTCTGCACTTTCTAATGGCATTTCAAGACAAAATAAAACTGTCCCATCAGGTGCTGTGGCAGAGGGCAGTGGAGGTGAAAGGTACGTGAATGGTGGAGCCAAATTTCAGCTGGGATCAGGGGCTGAAGAATCTGCAGCCGAAAAATGAACCAGAAAGTCTTCCATCAACACATGCATCTACGGTCACTATCTGGTTATGTTGCAGCTGGTGAGGCCACACCTGGAGTACTGTGTATAGTTTTGGTCTCCTTACTTGAGAAAGGATACACTGGCACTGGAGGGGATGCAGAGGAGATTCACCAGGTTGAATCTATGGAATTCCCTGCCCAGTGAAGCAGTTGAGGCTACCTCATTGAATGTTTTTAAGGCAAGGATAGATAAATTTTTGAACAGTAAAGGAATTAAGGGCTATGGTGAGTGGGCGGGTAAGTGGAGCTGAGTCCATGAAAATATCAACCATGGTCTTATTGAATGGCGGAGCAGGCCCGAGGGGCCAGATGGCCTCCTTCTGCTCCTAGTTCTTGTGTTCTCATGTTCTGTTTGTCATTGAGAAATGAGAAAGGTCAAAGTGCAGGACATGGCCAGTGTTAAAAAGCGTTAAAGGACAAATTAGGAATTGTAAAATGGGAAAATCAACTTAGCACTGCTGCCTTATAGGGACCTGGGTTCAATTTTGACCTTGAATGACTGCCTGTGTGGGGTTTGTATGTTCTCCCCATGTCTGTGGGTTTCCTCCGGGTGCTCTGGTTTCCTCCCACACTCCAATGATGTGCAGGTTAGATGGATTGGCCATGGTAAATTGCCCCTTAGTGTCCAAAGATGTGTAGGTTTGGTGGACTGGCCATGCTAAATTGCCCCTTAGTGTCCCAAGATGTGCAGGTTAGGTGGATTGGCCATGTTAAATTGCCCCTTAGTATCCAAAGGTGTGCAGTTAAGGTGGATTTGCCATGCTAAATTGACCCTTAGAGTCCAAAGATGTGTGGGTTCGGTGGATTGACCATGCTAAATTGCCGCTTAGTGTCCAAAGATGTGCAGGTTAGGTGGATTGGCCATGCTAAATTGCCGCTTAGTGTCCAAAGATGTGCAGGTTAGGGGAATTGTCTATGGTAGATGGGTAGAGTTGAAGGAATATGGCGGGGCGAGTGCCTGGGTAAGATACTTCATCAGAGAGTTGGTGCAGAGTCAATGGGCCGAATGGCCTCTCTTGCACAGTAGGGATCGAATGATTCTGAGAGACTCGGGTTCACTGATTTCACTTTCTGCCGTGCTGGGAGCCACATGATACTCCGCAATGATAATGGAGTTATTACCTAATCACAGCAACCTGGATTAATAAGTCTACAACAGTCCCAAACATGAGGGGAAGGAAAGCTCAGTATCACAGAGCTCAGGGAACAAAGGTCCACACTTGCTGCTCTTTCCAAGCTCACCGCACCCGCCACAGACCGTGTCTCCAATTACACACTGCACACCAGGAAACAATAATCAGTCAACTGTAAACCTGTCAGACTGGAATGGGGAGGAACGATTACGTTCTTATAAAGATTGAAAGTTATCCTTTATAGTGAAATGTCTGAATGACTATGGATCGAGAGAGGGCAATGTGTAACGAGACCTGGGTTCTTTGCGCATCAGTCGCTGAAGGTAAGCATATAGGTGCAGGCAAATGGTATGTTGGCCTTCATCGCAAGAAGTTTTGAGTACAGGGACAGGGATGTCTTGCTGCAGTTATACAGGGCCATGGTGAGGCCACACCTGGAGTATTGTGTGCAATTTTGGTCTCCTTATCTGAGGAAGGATGTCCTTGCTATAGAGGGAGTGCAGCAAAGGTTTACCAGGCTGATTCCGGGGATAGCAGGACTGATGTATGAGGAGAGATTGACTAGGTTAGGATTGTATTCGCTGGAGTTCAGACGAATGATGGAGACCTCTATAAAATTCTAACAGGACTAGGCAGGGTAGATGCAGGAAGGATGTGCTCGATGGTGGGGGAGTCCAGAACCAGAGGTCACAGTCTGAGGATTCGGGGTAGACCATTTAGGACCGAGATGAGGAAAAATGTCTTCACCCAGAGGGTGGTGAGTCTGTGGAATTTGCTACCAAAGAAAGTAGTTGAGGCCAAAACATTATGTGTTTTTAAGGAGTTACATATAGCACTTGTCTACATCAATGGGGATGAAGTAGAAAGGGTTGAGAGCTTCAGGTTGTTAGGTGTCCAGATCACCAACAACCTGCCCTGGTCCCCCCATGCCGGGACTATAGTTAAGAAAGCCCATCAATGCCTCTACTTTCTCAGAAGACTAAGGAAATTTGGCATGTCAGCTACAACTCTCACCAACTTTGTACCATAGAAAGCATTCTTTCTGGTTGTATCACAGCTTGGTATGGCTCCTGCTCTGCCCAAGACCACAAGGGACTACAAAAGGTCGTGAATGTAGCCCAATCCATCTCGCAAACCAGCCTCCCATCCATTGACTCTGTCTACACTTCCCGCTGCCTCGGGAAAGCAGCCAGCATAATTAAGGGCCCCACGCACCCCGGACATTCCCTTTTCCACCTTTTTCCATTGGGAAAAAGATATAAAAGTCTGAGGTCACGTACCAACCGACTCAAGAACAACTTCTTCCCTGCTGCCATCTTTTGAATGGACTTACCGTGCTTGATCTTTCTCTGCACCTTAGCTATGACTGCACTCACCTAATGAATCCTGCACTCACCTGATGAAGGGGCAGCGCTCCGAAAGCTCGTGCTACCAAATAAACCTGTTGGACTTTAAGCTGGTGTTTTGAGACTAGATACTGTAGCTATGACTGTAACACTACATTCTGCACTCTCTCCTTTCCTTCTCTATGAACGCTATGCTTTGTCTGTATAGCGCGCAAGAAACAATACTTTTCACTGTGTACTAATAATGTGACAATAATAAATCAAATCAAATCAAAATCACTTGGGGAAAAGGGGATCAAACGATATGGGGGGAAGGGAGGGATCAGGCCATTGAGTTGGATGATCATCCATGGTCATAATGAATAGCAGAGCAGGCTCACAGGACTGAATGGCCTCCTCCTGCTCCTATTTTCTGTGTTTCTATATTGAGGTAATCTTACACAACAGTGTTCTGTGACAGAAATATTGCCCCAACAATGAGGCAGGATTCAACATGGGAGTGACGGCGTTTGAGGATGGCATGACCTTTGCAATTGCCGGTGAGTTTAGATAGGATCATTGTTACAAGAAGGATTCTCTTCAGAAGAAAGCAACTGGAGAGGTTCCAGGAGCCACAGGCAAAGCTAACAGCAGTAGCTGTGTGCTGCATCAGACTGACCCTCAACAGATGAGAGCAGCAGCAGTCGCTAAGCGACTGTATATGAGAGTGACGGGGATGGGGGAAGAGGCTGAAGAATTTAGATATCCCAGATTGGGGTTACACAGCAGCAGGGTTCCAAAGTCACACCCAATAGTTACCCCATGTAAGGCAGTGAAATTGTTGACAAAGATACCTCACAACAACAGCAATACTTCATATTTATATAGCATCTTTAACATCGTAAAATGTCCCAAGACATGAGAGTTATTGTGAAACAAAATTTGACATTGAGACACATAATAAGATATTATGACAGCTTGAGGTGTGTTTCTCAAAGAAAAGCGTGGCAGAGAGGTGGAGAGGTTGAGGGAGGGAATTTCAAAGCTTGGGGTCCAGGCAGATGAAGGCACAGCCACCAGTGACGGAGTAATTAATTTAGGTAGTCAGAATTGGAGAACCGCAAGTATCTCTCAGGTTTATGGGGCTGGAGGAGCTTACAGAGTTAGCGAGGAGTAAGGCCATGGAGGGATTCGAAAACAAGGATGAGAATTTTTATTGGAATTTTGCCAGGTTGGCAGTCAATGTGGTTGATTGAAGAGTGAATGGGACACCAGCATGTTTTCATGTCTTCAATGGAAGAACATAAGAACTAGGAGCAGGAGTAGGCCATCTGGCCCCTCGAGCTTGCTCCGCCATTCAGTAAGATCATGGCTGATCTTTTTGTGGACTCAGCTCCACTTACCCGCCCGCTCACCATAACCCTTAATTTCTTTACTGTTCAAAATGTATCTATCCTTGTCTTAAAAAAATTCAATGAGGCAGCCTCAACTGCTTCACTGGGCAGAGAATTCCACAGATTCATAATCCTTTGTGTGAAGTTCCTCCTCAACTCAGTCCTAAATCTGCTCCCCCTTATTTTGAGGCTATGCCCCCTAGTTCTAGTTTCACCCACCAGTGGAAACAACCTCCCTGCTTCTATCTTATCTATTCCCTTCATAATCTTATATGTTTCTATAAGATCTCCTCTCATTCTTCTGAATTCCAATGAGTATAACCCCAGTCTACTCAGTCTCTCCTCATAAGCCAACCCTCTCAACTCCAGAATCAACCTAGTGAATCTCCTCTGCACTCCCTCCAGTGCCAGTATATCCTTTCTCAAGTAAGGAGACCAAAACTATACACAGTATTCCAGGTGTGGCCTCACCAGCACCTTATACAGCTTCAACGTAACCTCGCTGTTTTTAAACTCCACCCCTAGCAATGAAGGACAAAATTCCATTTGCCTTCTTAATTACCTGCTGCACCTGCAAACCAACATTTTTTGATTCCTGCACAAGGACACCCAGGTCCCTCTGCACTGCAGCATGCTGCAAATTTTTACCATTTAAATAATAGTCTATTTTGCTATTATTCCTACCAAAATGGATGACCCCACATTTACCAACATTGCACTCCATCTGCCAGACCCTCGCCCACTCACTTAGACTGTCTATATCCCTTTGCAGACTTTCAGCATCCTCTGCACACTTTCCTCTGCCACTCATCTTGGTGTCATCTGCGAATTTTGACACACTACACTTGGTTCCCAACTCCAAATTATCGATGTAAATTGTAAACACTGTGGCCAAGTCATGTTAACCTCTTGCCTTGTCTCCTGAAAAGAAATCTTGGGAAAAATCTCACAGTGAAACATGACAAACACAATCCTTGTCCTCATCTTCATTATCCCCAACAAATGGATGGCCAACATTTGAGAAGAGCAAAGCACTAACTGCAAACAAAATTGTAATCGAACAGATGCACCCGCCTCCCATTGGGCAGTGCCACTATGCTGCTTGCGATTCAGGCCACTGTGCTTTGAGCCTGTCTACAGCATGTGAATGAACACACAGCGCAGGCCAGTGAGAATCTGGAATATATTGGTATGTTGTCTGAGGTATGAGCACAATGTTGGGGAATAGAAGCTTTTTGACACATTGCCCCATCAATCAGATATCAATTATTCAAGGGTTAGATATGCTGCAACCACATCGTAACATCAAACATTCCCAGGTCCGGTACCAAAACCACCATGCACTGTCCCGTATCACATACCCCAAAGATCAACAGCAAGTCTCCGAGATTGACTCATCAGCCCTCGGGTGGCACGGTGGCGCAGTGGTTAGCACTGCTGCCTCACAGCGGCAGGGACCCGGGTTCGATTCCCGGGGGCACGGTGGCGCAGTGGTTAGCACTGATGCCTCACAGCGGCAGGGACCGGGTTCAATTCCTGGCTTGGGTCACTGTCTGTGTGGAGTTTGCACGTTCTTCCCGTGTCTGCGTGGGTTTCCTCCGGGTGCTCCGGTTTCCTCCCACACTCCAAAGATGTGCGGGTTAGGTAGATTGGCCATGCTAAATTATTCCTCAGTGTCAAGGGGACTAGCTAGGGTAAATGCATGGGGTTATGGGGATAGGGTCTGGGTGGGAGTGTGGTCAGTGCAGGCTCGATGGGCGAATGGCTTCCTTCTGCACTGGGGATTCTATGATTCTTCCCAGATAAAGTCGAAATTACATGTCTGTTGAACCTCATTCTTATAAACACCAACAAAGTTAAGCTTTGTTTGCAAGATAGTTTCTCCATTTCAATGTCAGGGTCTACTCCTGGGAGTGATCCTTGTGTCCCCTACAATCAGTGCCGGATTTAGACTTGGTGAGGCCCTAAGCTATATAAAGCCTGGAGGCCCCTTGTTAAAAAGTTACACCAAAAGGTCTCACAAAGGGTGGGTACCAAAACAGGACCTTGGGTCGCCACAAAAGAATTGAAAACATAATTATACCTTTTAATTATTTACTAGCAAGGTATTTAAAGTGAAAAATACACATTATTTATCATTTGGCTGTCTTGATCTCTCTCATAGATTATAATATAGTATACCCTGGAAACAATACTTAACTGTAATTTTAAAAATAATTTTAAGATACATTATAGCTTAAATGTACAGGTGCTTTCTTTTTCTTTTCTGGTATCCACTCTTAAATGTTGTCTTCATTGTAAACCTTCTGAAATTTTGTGAGGCCCCTGCGGATTGTGAGGCCCTAAGCTGTAGCTTGTTTAGCTTGTGCCTAAATCCAGCACTGCCTACAATCCAGAGTGCCCCCCCCCACCACCCTCCAGAGTGCCCCCCCCACCACCCTCCAGAGTGCCCCCCCAGCACCCTCCAGAGTGCCCCCCCCAGCACCCTCCAGAGTGCCCCACCAGCACCCTCCAGAGTGCCCCCCGCACCACCCTCCAGAGTGCCCCCCCACCACCCTCCAGAGTCCTCCCCCCACCACCCTCCAGAGTGCCCCCCGCACCACCCTCCAGAGTGCCCCCCCAGCACCCTCCAGAGTGCCTCCCCACCAGCCTCCAGAGTGCTCCCCCACCACCCTCCAGAGTGCCCCCCGCACCACCCTCCAGAGTGCTCCCCCCACCACCCTCCAGAGTGCCCCCCCACCACCCTCCAGAGTGCTCCCCACCACCCTCCAGGGTGCCCCCCCCCCCCAGCACCCTCCAGAGTGCCCCCCCCCCCACCCTCCATTCCCGTCCCATCAATGCCCAAGTAAACAATGACATTATCTTTAATCCGTGCTGCATCGATTGGGTTGGGCTGGATGCCACGATCCAATTCTCTCTGAAATCTCGACCGAATATATATTCTGGAAAGAGCCACTGGCGTATTTACTTTAAGCAGGTTAATTACAGCCTTCAAACTCAATCGCAAAGCAATTCTAACCTGACAACCAAAGGAAATTGCCTCATCCACCCCTCTCCCGCCTCTTTCAAACTCATAAACTCTCCGATCAGCAGAATGTTGTCGCTTTCTGAGCCTTGTAAAAAATACAATTTATTTCTGGAAAATGGCAAGATTAAAGGAAAACATTGATTTTGAAATGATTTGTGGAATTGTGAAAGACGATAATGACATTTAGAAAGTGGCAAAGATTTGCAAGGTGAACGTTTTAAAGCTTATTATTAGTGTCACAAGTAGGCTTACATTAACACTGCAATGAAGTTACTGTGAAAATCCCCTAGTCGCCACACTCCGGCACCTGTTCGGATACACTGAGGGAGAATTTAGCATGTCCAATGCACCCTAACCAGCACGTCTTTCGGACAGAAAGAGGAAACCGGAGAATGTGCCAGAAGTGTCAAAACAATTAGTCCAATATTTGAAAGACCGTGGCTGGGATTCTCCGACCTCGCCCCGCGGCTGGGATTCTCAGGTCCCTGTACAGTGAATGGAGATTCGGCTCAGTGCCAAGTTCTCCGTTCTCATTGGCAGCGGTGGTCATACAAGACCAGGGAGTTCCGGCCAGGATCCTTGTTCACTCCTGGAACAATAAACAGGATTTTTCTCCCTCCCCGCGGCGTGTTTGGCAGTGGTGGAAGATGGCGTACTGCTTACTGGTGGTGGGGTCTTATAGTCCCGCCTTTGTCAACAGGGTTTCCTGGAGAACACATTCCTTGCTGCCAGGAGGTCCACGTCGATGGAACTGTAAGTCCCCGTCAGTGTGAATGGCAGCAGGATTCCAGAGCTTTCGCCTTTCATTTCAAAATGGATGAGCTTCAGTTTCCTCCAATTATAACCAGGATGTGAAAATAAATGAGATTCTTCATCACCTTCTGTTAATATCAATGAGAAACAATATTTTTCCTGCAAGTTCGAGTCAAGATGGGGTCTCCCCCTTGACTTCTACTTCAGTTTTCCCGAACAGATGGATATGGATATTGTAATCTGTCCTTAATGTGATATTAAAGACTGCTCCTAAAACATTTCAGGAACACATGGATGATCTTCAACAACTGTGCATCCCTGTTTGGCGTGAGAGTGAAACGGGGAAGGTGGCTCATCCATGGCTAACAAGGGAAATCAGGGATAATGTTCAAGAGGAGGCTAAAAATTGGCTCGAAAAAGCAGCAAGCCTGAGGACTGGGGGAAATTTAAAATCCAGCAGAGGAGGACAAAGGGTTTAATTTAGAAGGGGAAAATAGAATGCGAGAGTAAGCTTGCAGAAAACTTAAAAACTGACTGCAAAATCTTCAGTAGATATGTGAAGAGAAAAAGACTGGTGAAGCCAAATGTAGGTCCCTTACTGTTCAAATCATAACGGGCAACAAAGAGACGGCAGACCAGCTGAACAAATACTTTGGATCTGTCTTCACTAAGGACGACACAAATAACCTTCCAGAAATACTTGGGGACGGAGGGTCTAGCATGAAGGAGGAACTGAAGGAAATCCTTACTAGTTAGGAAATTGTATTGGGGAAATTGCTGGGATTAAAACTCAATAAGTCCCCAGGGCCTAATGCTCTGCATCCCAGAGTACTCAAGGAAATAGCCCTGGAAATAGTGGATGCATTGGTGATAATTTTCCAGCATTCTATAGATTCTGGAAAAGTTGCAGTGGATTGGAGGATAGCTAATGTAACCCCACTTTTTAAAAAAGGAGGGAGAGAGAAAACGGGGAATTACAGACCGGTTAGCCTGACATCGGTGGAGGGGAAAATACTGGAGTCAATTATTAAGGATGCAATAACTGAGCGTTTGGAAAGCGGTGACAGGATTGGTCCAAGTCACCATGGATTCACCAAAGGGAAATTGTGCTTGACAAATCTTCTGGAGTTTTTTGAGGATGTGACCAGTAGAGTGGAAGATTATTATCTGAATGGTGGCAGTTTAGGAAAAGGGGAAGTGCAACGTGACCTGGGTGTCATGGTGGACCAGTCGCTGAAGGTTGGCATGCAGGTACAGCAGGTGGTGAGGAAAGCTAATGGCATGCTGGCCTTCATAGCAAGAGGATTTGAGTATAGGAGTGAGGATGTCTTGCTGCAGTTATGCAGGGCCTTGGTGAGGCCACACCTTGAGTATTGTGTGCAGTTCTGGTCCCCTAGTCTGAGGAAGGACATTCTTGCTATTGAAGGAGTCCAGCGAAGGTTCACCAGACTGATTCCTGGAATGGCAGGACTGACATATGACGAGAGACTGGATCGACTGGGCTTGTACTCACTGGAATTTAGAAGAATGAGAGGGGATCTCATAGAAACATATAAAATCCTGATGGGACTGGACAGGCTAGATGTGGGAAGAATGTTCCCGATGTTGGGGAAGTCCAGAATTGGGGGTCATAGTCTAAGAATAAGGGGCAAGCCATTCAGGACTGAGATGAGGAAGAACTTCTTCACTCAGAGAGTTGTGAACCTGTGGAATTCTCTACCACAGAAAGCTGTTGGGACCAGTTTGATAGACATGTTCAAGAGGGAGCTGGACATGGCCCTTGTAGCTAAAGGGATCAAGGGGTATGGAGTGAAAGCGGGAGTGGGACACTGAAAGTGCATGATCAGCCATGATCATATTGAATGGTGGTGCAGGCTCGAAGGGCCGAATGGCCTCCTCCTGCAACTATTTTCTCTGTTTTCTATGTTTCTATGTTTCCATTAGCGTAACATCACTTGAAAGGAAATGTGTCATGTGATCCAGTCTTAGTTTAGTCTTTGCTTAGAGCAGAGCACACTCACACAGCTCTGCTGCTTCAAGCCTCATCAGCGTGTATAACTGTTCTCATGTAACTAGTTGTAATAAATGAACACGCACCATTAATAGCCTATCCCATAAGAATGATTGGTGACTTGTGTCTTGTACAGTGAGTAAGCCCAAGGTATTACATCATTATAATAACTGAACATCAAAGGCCAGTAATCCCAGCACTATGATTGTATTAGTTAAATATCTGTGCTACTGGATTTAGTGAATTCACACAGACCCAGGAACAGTCTCTCCTAATTTACAAACTTTGGTAGAAAGGATAAAGGAGCTGAATTGAAATGGGGCAAGACTGCAGCACAGAGGGATTTGGGGGCCCCCATATATAAATCACAAGAAGCTAGCGGGCAAGTTCAGCAGGTAATAGGGAAGGCAACTGGAATGTGGACCTTTATTTCAAAGGGAATGGAGCATAGAGAAAAATGGGGAAGTCATGCTGAAGTTGGAGTTAGACCACAGCTGGAATACTGTGAACAGTTTGGGTCCCTGTATCTGAGGAAAGATATCCTGGCATTAGAGGCAGTGCAGACAAGATTGACTCGGTCGATCCCGAGTACGGAGGGAGTTTCTCATGAAGAGAGGTTGAGCAGGTTGGGCCTGTACTCGATGGAGTTTAGAAGAATGAAAGGCGACCTCCATTTGGTGAAGCTATCAGGAATCTTTCAGGTAGTTGTGTCGGAGATGGGGGGGAGGGTAGGGGGAAAGTAGGATCTGCTCCTTTGTGTTCCACAAGAAACCTTCAGGTCTCTGCCCTTCAAACTACCCCCTCCCTCCCCATCTCTATATTCTCTTCCTGTCCCAAATCCTACCAAATCGTTCCTTGAACTCCCCGTGCCAGTATCTCATTAAATCACTAGAATCATAGAATTACGACAGGACAGAAGGAGGCCATTCAGCCCATCAAGTCGGCACTAAACTCTCCAACAGAACATCCGACCCTGGCCCTGTCCCCGTAATCCATGAATTTACCCAACTAAGCCCCTAATCCACACATCTTTGGGCACTAAGGGGCAATTTAGCATGGCCAATCCTCTTAACCTGCACATCTTTGGACACTAAAGGACAATTTAGCATGGCCAATCCACCCAACCTGCATTTCTTTGGAGTGTGGGAGGAAACCGGAGCACCTGGAGGAAACCCACACAGACATGGGGAGAGCATTTAAAAACCCATCTGGTTCACTAATGTCCTTTAGGGAAGGAAATCTGTCATCATTACCTGGTCTGGCCTACATGTGACTCCAGAGCCACAGCAATGTGGTTGACTCTCAACTACCCTCGGAAATGGCTGTGTGAGACACTCAGTTCAAGGGCAATTAAGGTTGGGCAACAAATGCCGGCCCAGCCAGCAATGTCCACAGCCCATTGAATAAAGTGTTCAGCCAATCCACTCCAAATCTGGAAGGGCTTGCACTTTGTCTGACTGCCTCAGAGCAGCTAACAGCTTATTTCATCATTGACTCCATGTTCGTCACGTGTCCTGTGGAGGTGAAATTGCTGGTGCCTGTCTGAAGCAAGTCTGGGTTTCTATCTCACAAGATGCTGTGGATGCTGAGGGCTCAATTGAAATGTTCAAGACTTGGGATTGATCAATGTGTGCTAGGTTGGTAGAATTTGAGAAATGGAACACAGACAGGTGACTGGAGCTACAGAGCAAGCAATGACCTAACTATTGTAATCAGCCAGAGATGCGGAATGGCCTCCTCCTGTTCCTATGTTTGAAATTCTGTCTCTCACATTCCCCTTAACATTGGCAAGACACAACTTTTCCGATTGCCATAACGGGCTCAGCTGTACAATAATACCCTTCAACTGTACTTTGATTTGATTTATTATTGTCACATGTATTGGGACACAGTGAAAAGTATTGTTTCTTGCGCACTATACAGACAAAACATACCGTTCATAGAAAAGGAAAGGAGAGAATGCAGAATGTAGTGTTACAGTCATAGCTAGGGTGTCGAGAAAGATCAACTTAATGCAAGGTAAGTCCATTCAAAAGTCTGATGGCAGCAGGGAAGAAACTGTTCTTGAATCGGTGATCTCAGACTCACTCGCTGTAATGATGCACGCTCACAGACTTTGTCAGGACCACAAAGCGTTTTTATTAACAAGAGAAAGCTGTACAGAGGCCAGCAGCCCCCCTCCCACTCACTCCCACCACCAGGTGCCCTGGAGCAGCTCCTTACTTCCCCCGTCCTACATGTCTTCTAGATGTCTTCTGCCGAAGAGAGGCCTCCACCCACCTCCCCCTCCCCCTCCCCGGGATGATTACACACTCCCAATCCCAATTGGTCCCCCAAGCCGGGTGACCCTTTTCTACTGTGTTGCCCTTAAAGGGATACCCAGCATCGTCATCACCCCGCCCACCCCTCCCCCGACTGCCCGAGGGCAAAGAGAAGGCCCATTGACATTCAAACTCGCCTAAAACCCTTCTCTTGCGTGACTTCGACAGAACCCAAATATAGCAGCAGGGTTCTGTAAATACTTTGCCATCAGCACAGTGGAAAATTAGTGGCGTTATAGCCAGAACGTTACCATTAGTGTCAGAGAACTCAGCAGACAGAGAGAGTTACAGTCAGTGAGAACCGGTTACAGACAGGCTAGAAAGCAGTTAAAGACTAGCTTCATAAGCTGCCTGGAATGAGCATTTAGTTCACTGTCAGAGCAGTGTGACGCTGTGTAATTATCCACTCAATAGGACAGGTTGTGGGTTTGGAGTATTGTCCTGTCCTAATGGGCTGTTTGATAACCAACATTTACAATTCAAATCCTAAAATTCAGAGCTAGAGAAACCCCACTTGTCCCCATCTGTTCACACATTAACCCAATTTCCTCTAGGACCTTGTCTGCCGGTAGAAATGGGTCATTCACACCTGCAGTGTAACAGGCAAACTTCCCGGAATACTCTCGATCCATCGCCAACTTCCCCAGTTTTTCCCAGAAAGTGTGACTGCCTCCCAAATTTGTGTTGCTGCTGAAAAGTGCTGCAAGCAACAAAGTGAAAGAGGCATCTGAATAGATCCATGAATAGCGGGAAACAGAGGGATATGGACCACGTAGAGGGAAGAAGATATTAGATTAGAGAGGCATCTGTGTCAGCACAGACTTGGTGGGCCGAAGGGCCTGTTTCTGTACTGTACTGTTCTTTGTTCAATGTACACACAGCAAACTCAGAGAAACAGGAGGGAGATAGAGTCATAGAGTCATAGAGGTTTCCAGCATGGAAACAGGCCCTTCAGCCCAACTTGTCCATGCTGCCTTTTTTTAAAACCCCTAAGCTAATCCCAATTGCCCGCGTTTGGCCCATATCCCTCTATACCCATCATACCTATGTAACTATCTAAATGCTTTTTAAAAGACAAAATTGTACCCGCCTCTACTACTGCCCCTGGCAGCTTGTTCCAGACAGTCACCACATTCTGTGTGAAAAAATTGCCCCTCTGGATACTTTTGTATCTCTCCCCTCTCACCTTAAACCTGTGCCCTCTAGTTTTAGACTCCCCTACCTTTGGGAAAATATATTGACTGTCTCGCTGATCTGTGCCCCTCATTATTTTATAGATCTCTATAAGATCACCCCTCAGCCTCCTAAATAAAGATAAATGGGCAGATCTTATTTTAACAACGGTTGGTTAAGTGATTGGTTAGAATGTGTTTATCTTTGAACAGTGTTATGGAATCTTTCACACATGCATCAGTGAGGGTGGATAGGATTTTATATAATGTCCCATCTGCAACTCTGACAGGACAACAACACTCCCTCAGTGCTGGACTGAAGCATCAACTGGGATGATGTGCTTGGTGGGGTTGAACTTGATCCTCACTGGGGAGACCGTGGCATCGTGGGCATAGTGGCAATGTCACTGGGCTAGTAATCCGGAGGATCCAGGCTAATGTTCTGGGGACACGGGTTCAAATCCCACCATGGCAGCTGATGGAATTTGAATTCAATTATTAAAATCTGGAATTGAGAGCTAGTCTCAGTGTTGGTGACCGGGGAACTATGGTCAATTGTCATTAAAACCCCGTCTGGTAGGGAGTCACATGATGTGAGTGCGGGAGTGGCTGCGTTTCCGCAACGTCTGGCGCCACTCATCATTTAATCTGTTTATGCATGATCCATAATTATCCGATCCTGGTGTGTATAATCGATGCTATAATCCTGGAAGATCCTGGCTAAACTTTGGCAAAGGGGAGATGAGTTAAACCAAGGAAATCCTTGTTTGATGGAGGCGGTGGGAGAGGGCCGGGGTGGGACTCGGTTTCGCTGTTGAGGGGGTCAACACTTCAATGACACAGTTGGCGTTGAGATGAGGGCCGCCATTGTGAGTGAAGTTGGGGACAGCAGTCTTGGCTCCCGGCACAGATTATAGGTTCTTGCATTGATTGCACGCGTTGAAGGAGAATGGACAAAGCAGAGAAGAGAATCCTGTTAGGATGAGAGGCCAGCTTCCTCGGCGGGGCTCGACATGGAATGTCGAACATCCTGGTTGACTCAGGGTGGTGGAGCCGGAGAAGGAGTATCCTCGAGTCCAGTCTCCTGAGTGGGCCTGGGAATGAATTCCCGGCCAGATTTGGGAGTTGGCTGCCATGCTTTCACAGTGTTGAATTGAGGGCTGGGTGTCTCGCGTTCAATAATTTACATTGTATCTGGTCTTTAATGCTTGGAGTCAGTCGAAGGCTCCGACCACTGGTCTTACTCTGTCTTGTCCTTGGTGTCCATCGAGAAGGGCAGGAGGCGGCTGAACGTGTTGGGTCCTCACCATCAACCGGGTCCAAGGCTTTACTTTGCCAGGACAACAACATGGCGGAGGTGCAGAGTGAAACTCTGGGTGGATCCAGGATGTTGCTTGATGATCCTTAGACCAGAAGACCATAAGATATAGGCAGAATTAGGCCATTTGGCCCATCGAGTCTGCTCCGCCATTCAATATCAAATCAGTCAAGATCAGCCGTGGCTGATATTTTTCTCATCCCCATTCTCCTGCCTTTTCCCCATAACCCCTGATCCCCTTACTAATCAAGAACCTATCTATCTCTGTCTTAAAGACACTCAATGGCCTGGCCTCCACAGCCTTCTGCGGCAAAGACTTCCACAGATTCACCACTCTCTGTCTGAAGAAATTCCTCCTCATCTCTGTTTTAAAGGAGCGTCTCTTCAGCCTGAGGCTGTGCCTCTGGTTCTAGTCTCTCCCACTAGTGGAAACATCCTCTCCACGTCCACTCTATCCAGGCCTCTCCTGTCCAGGCCTTGGCTTTTTCAAGCTCCATGGATGGTGATATTATCCTGCAGTTCCTCATTAATCCTGACCTTTCTTCCCTTGAGATTATAATCCTGATATTGTGATTTTTTAAAATCCTGACGTGGGTGTATGGTATCTGAGCGCAGAGGCGCTTGTCACCTCTATCCTGTGAAAATCAGGACTGTAATTTTGGTTTTGTTATGGAACCCGTCCACCGATATGCTCTGATGGTGAAACCAGGGGGGGCTGCAGTTTAATTGTTTGTGGGCCTCCTGCTTTCCATGGGGGAGCAGGCTGAATTTGTGTGACATGAGTGTTGTGCAGGAGAGACGCAAGAAAAAGTTGCCAGTCAGTTTCGACGTCCTTTGTGTTGTGTCTCTATACCCCCTGTACTGCCGTTTGATTAACAACATCATCGAGATCTTCACACAACGTGTGAGATTAAAATAGTTCCCTTCTCTCTGGAGGGAGTAGAGTGGTGACTCCAGTTATTTCTTGCATAGAATGGAAATTCCCTGCAGTGCCCTGTTTTACAAAACTTTATTAGAAGTCACCTTTACATGGCCTAGTCTGTCCTTTGATGTGTTCAGCTGTTTCCTGTGATCACAAGTTGACAAGGTAGTTCGGGATTGTCAGAGGTCAGTCGGTCCACCCCATTTATCCATCCAGAAAAGAAACTTTAACAGCCCCCGGATTGTAATAAACCAACTGTGTGTTTTCCCAACAGTTCCAGGGCACTGGCCTTCATAACTCTACACAGATCGTTCATTGTGTGAAGGAGCCTTGGCACCGGGTTCCGAAGATATTCCTTTCACCTTAGTTTGAACCTGTCCCTTATTGTCCAACTGTTGTGGTTTCGTGTGCAGGGCAGCTCCAGATTTATCTCTCTGGCGCTGCTCGCTCGCTGCAAAAATAAACACACATTGCCCACTCGCTTCAAATAAATCGCCCAGAGAGGACATGAAACTGTCATCTCAATGGCAGCGCAGGGTGAAAGCAAATCATTTCGCAGCCATTTGCAGTCTCACTGCGAGGCAACAAGACATTCTGCTTGGGGAAAAATATCAGTGGCACAACAGGCTTGAGGAGAAGGGGAAAGAATCAAACCGGGTGATCTATCACGGAGGGGTTTGATTGGTGTTTGCGTAATGAAACAAGATGTTCTCTCTCAGTTTAAGCAGCTTATATATTCAAACTAAATCCAGTTATAAGCTCAGAGCAGACACACTTTCCAACACCGCAGCAGATTATCACTTCTCCAAAATTTACTTCAATCCTCACTCTTCCAACTAGACCCTGCTGCCTTGCTACCAAAACCCACACCCCTCCACATACATCCCCCCCCACCCCACTCCTACAACCTACACACACCACCCCACTCCCCACACACTGCCCCACAACCACAACCCACACCCCTCCGCATAGACTCCCACACACACCCCCACCCCATTCCCACAACCTACACACACCCTGTCCACACACCACCCCACTCCCCACACACACTCCCACAATCACAACCCACACCCCTCCACATACACCCCCCCACCCCACTCCCACAACCTACACACACCCCGTCCATACACCACCCCACTCCCCACACACTCCCCCACAACCACAACCCCCACCCCTCTACATAGACTCCCACACACACCCCCACCCCACTTCCACAACCTACACACACCCTGTCCACACACCACCCCACTCCCCACACACACCCCCACAATCACAACCCACACCCCTCCACATAGACCCCCCACACACCCCCCCACCCCACAACCACAACCTACACACACCCACCCTGTCCACATACTACCCCACTCCCCACACACTCCCCACTCCCTGCACTCCCCACAACCAGCCTCCCACCCCACACATACCACCCACGACCACAACTCACACACACACCCACTCCCCCCACTATCACAATCCACAAGCTCAGCCGCTCCCCCACTCCCACAACCCCACACACCCGGTCCACACATACTCCCACACTTCCTACATACTCAGGAATTGGCTAGTTGGAAGAAAACAGAGGGTGGTGGTTGATGGGAAATATTCATCCTGGAGTTCGGTTGCTAGTGGTGTACCACAAGGATCTGTTTTAGGGCCACTGCTGTTTGTCATTTTTATTAATGACCTGGATGAGGGCGTAGAAGGATGGATTAGTAAATTTGCGGATGACACTAAAGTCGTTGGAGTTGTGGACAATGCGGAGGGAAGTGGCAGGTTACAGAGGGACATAGATAAGCTGCAGAGCTGGGCTGAGAGGTGGCAAATGGAGTTTAATGCGGAAAAGTGCGAAGTGATTCACTTTGGAAGGAGTAACAGGAATACAGAGTACTGGGCTAATGGTAAGATACTTGGTAGTGTGGATGAACAGAGGAATCTGGGTGTCCATGTGCATAGATCCCTGAAAGTTGGCACCCAGGTTGATAGGGTTGTTAAGAAGACGTACGGTGTGTTAGCTTTTATTGGTAGAGGGATTGAGTTTCAGAGCCAGGAGGTCATGTTGCAACTGTACAAAACTCTGGTGCGGCCGCACTTGGAGTATTGCGTACAGTTCTGGTCGCCGCATTATAGGAAGGATGTGGAAGTGTTGGAAAGGGTGCAGAGGGGATTTACCAGGATGTTGCCTGGTATGGTGGGAAAATCGTATGAGGAAAGGCTGAGGGGCTTGAGGTTGTTTTCGTTAGAGAGAAGAGGGTTAAGAGGTGACTTAATAGAGGCATACAAGATGATCAGAGGATTAGATAGGGTGGATAGTGAGAGCCTTTTTCCTCGGATGGTGATGGCTAACACTAGGGGACATAGCTTTAAATTGAGGGGTGATAGATATAGAACAGATGTGAGAGGTAGGTTCTTTACTCAGAGAGTAGTAAGGGCGTGGAATGCCCTGCCTGCAGCAGTGGTGGACTCGTCAACATTAAGAGCATTCAAATGGTTATTGGATAAACATATGGATGATATTGGAATCGTGTAGATTAGAGGGGCTTTAGATTGGTTTCACTGGTCGGCGCAACATCGAGGGCTGAAGGGCCTGTACTGCGCTGTTATGTTCTCTACAACCATCCCCCCGCTACCACAATCCCACATTCCCCCACTACACCCTACGTCCCCCCACACCACAAAGAAAATTCCAGCACAGGAACAGGCCCTTCAGCCCTCCAGTCCTGCACCGACCATGCTGCCCGACAGAACTAAGATCACCCCACTCTTCCACCCTAATTTTACTTTAGCCATTCATCGGGTGTGGGCATTGCTGGCTAGCCCAGAATTTATTGCCCATCCCTAATTGCCCCTTGAGAACGTAGTGGGTGAGCTGCCTTCTTGAACCCGCTGTAGTCTGTGTGGTGTAGGTACACCCACAGTGCAGTTAGGGAGGGAGTTCCTGGATATTGACCCAGTGAGGGAACGGCCGATATATTTCCAAGTCAGGATGGTGGGTGGCTTGGAGGGGAACCTCCAGGTGGTGGCGTTCCCTGGCAGCTGCTGCTCTTGTCCTTCTAGATGTTTAGAAGGTGCTGTCTAAGGAACCTTGGTGAGTTGCTACAGTGCATCTTGTAGATGGTACACACAGTGACAGTTTAACCCCTCAGATCAGAGAGACATTGGGTAGAGGGTATACTTCGCTGTACTTGTTTCTTGAGTGTTAAAAACGGACGAAAAAGGACCAATTCTGTGGGATTGTCCCCGATTGGGTCAGGTGATTGTTCAGGCACTACTATTGGTTGTCGAGAACAGACACTTGGCCTGTTGAATATAAACATCCCTTCCTGATGTTGGATTCCTCTGTTTGGCTGGAATATGTCTCATGGCGTCATGTTGGAAGTTGACTATTTTTTCTCTGGTTGCTGTGTTCAGGCTTGCCACAATCGGATAGTTCTGTGAAGCTGCTGATTTTTGGTAGGCGGCTCCTGAGCGAATATAAGTTAAAGTGCGTGTTATAACTTGGGCAGAAAAGCCAAGTTATCATCCCTGCCCTGGGTGACTTCACAAATGAGGGAAGACGCAGTAACTTAGACATTGCGCCAAATTGTCAGCGGTGTCTCGGAATCGGAGGATTTCTTGATTCAAGTCACACACCAGAGAGATGAGCACAGAAATCTGACTGTGCAGTGCAGCGCTGAGGGAGTGCAGCACTGTTGGAGGTGACGTCTTTGGGATGAGAGGTTAAATTGAGGTTCTAAGGTGAAGATTAAAGATCCCCGAGCAGTATCCCCCACCAACCTCACTAAGACAGATTACCTGCGCATTGTCATGCTGTATTAGTGGCAGCTTGCTCTGCACATATTGTGGCTGTCACATTTCCCACATTATCATAGTGACCACACTCGGAAAGAATCCTGGGATGTCTTTCGGTTGAGAAAGGTGCTAAAAGAATGAAATTCTTTCTTGCTTTCAAGAACAAAGAAAATTACAGCACAGGGACAGGCCCTTCGACCCTCCAAGTCTGCACCGACCATGCTGCCCGACTTAACTAAAACCCCCTACCCTTCCGGGGACCATATCCCTCTGTTCCCATCCTATTCATGTATTTGTCCAGACCCCCCTTAAAAGGCACTATTGTATCTGCTTCCATTACCTCCCCCGGCAGTGAGTTCCAGGCACCCACCACCCTCTGTGTAAAAAATCTGCCTCGTACATCTCCTTTAAACATTGCCCCTCGCACCTTAAACCTGTGCCTCCTACTAATTGACTCTTCCACCCTGGGAAAAAGCTTCTGACTATCCACTCTGTCCGTGCCTCTCATAATCTTGGAGACTTCTTTCAGGTCGCCCCTCAACCTCCGTCATTCCAGTGAGAACAAACCAAGTTTCTCCAACCTCTCCTCATAGCTAATGCCCTCCATACCAGGCAACATCCTGGTAAATCTTTTCTGTACCCTCTCCAAAGCCTCCACATCCTTCTGGTAGTGTGGCAACCAGAATTGAACAAATTCTTGGACAAAGGTGAATTCTTCCTGAGTATCAGTTTTGCACTGTAAGGGACTGGCACATAAGGAGTTAATGTGGGACTGAGTACAGTACCATCCACATAGTGAGGTAAGAGAACACATGACCCATGACCAGGGTCAGTCTCGAGTTGAACAGAGACGTGTGTTTAAGAAGGGGAACAGAGACTTCCCCGGGAATTATAGACCGGTGAGTCTCACTTCTGTTGTCGGCAAGATGTTGGAAAAAATTATAAGGGATAGGATTTATAGTTATTTGGAGAGTAATGAATTGATAGGTGATAGTCAGCATGGTTTTGTGGCAGGTAGGTCGTGCCTTACTAACCTTATTGAGTTTTTTGAGAAAGTGACCAAGGAGGTGGATGGGGGCAAGGCAGTGGACGTGGTATATATGGATTTTAGTAAGGCGTTTGATAAGGTTCACCATGGTAGGCTTCTGCAGAAAATGCAGATGTATGGGATTGGGGGTGATCTAGGAAATTGGATCAGGAATTGGCTAGCGGATAGGAAACAGAGGGTGGTGGTTGATAGTAAATATTCATCATGGAGTGCGGTTACAAGTGGTGTACCTCAGGGATCTGTTTTGGGGCCACTGCTGTTTGTAATATTTATTAATGATCTGGATGAGGGTATAGTTGGGTGGATTAGCAAATTTGCTGATGACACCAAAGTCGGTGGTGTGGTAGACAGTGAGGAAGGGTGTCGTAGTTTGCAGGAAGACTTAGACAGGTTGCAAAGTTGGGCCGAGAGGTGGCGGATGGAGTTTAATGCAGAGAAGTGTGAGGTAATTCACTTTGGTAGGAATAACAGATGTGTTGAGTATAGGGCTAACGGGAGGACTTTGAATAGTGTGGAGGAGCAGAGGGATCTAGGTGTATGTGTGCATAGATCCCTGAAAGTTGGGAATCAAGTAGATAAGGTTGTTAAGAAGGCATATGGTGTCTTGGCGTTTATTGGTAGGGGGATTGAATTTAGGAGTCGTAGCGTTATGTTGCAACTGTACACAACTCTGGTGCGGCCGCACTTGGAGTACTGTGTGCAGTTCTGGTCCCCACATTACAGGAAGGATGTGGAGGCTTTGGAGAGGGTGCAGAGGAGGTTTACCAGGATGTTGCCTGGTATGGAGGGGAGATCCTATGAGGAGAGGCTGAGGGATTTGGGATTGTTTTCGCTGGAAAGGCGGCGGCTAAGAGGGGATCTTATTGAAACATATAAGATGATTAGAGGTTTAGATAGGGTGGATAGTGATAGCCTTTTTCCTCTGATGGAGAAATCCAGCACGAGGGGGCATGGCTTTAAATTGAGGGGGGGTAGTTATAGAACCGATGTCAGGGGTAGGTTCTTTACCCAGAGGGTGGTGAGGGATTGGAATGCCCTGCCAGCATCAGTAGTAAATGCGCCTAGTTTGGGGGCGTTTAAGAGATCCGTAGATAGGTTCATGGACGAAAAGAAATTGGTTTAGGTTGGAGGGTCACAGTTTTTTTTTTAACTGGTCGGTGCAACATCGTGGGCCGAAGGGCCTGTTCTGCGCTGTAATGTTCTATGTTCTCTATGTTCTATGTGTGTAGCAGCCAGCACGGAGGCAGTCCCTAGCTTTCACCCTTCACTATATATTTGTAAATACCTAGAAAGAGTCAATTAAGACTTACAGTTAACCTACGTATGACCTCAAAGACTTCTTCAGACCTGCACAACTGTAGTCAACACCCAACAACAACTGTCACCCAGAAGTCCTGAGATTCCACCGTCATTCCTGAATTTCCAAATGCTCCAGATGCCCATGCCTCGTGGTACTATCGCTAGATTATTAATCCAGAAACTCAGCTAATCTTCTGGGGACCCGGGTTCAAATCCCGCCACGGCAGATGGTGGAATTTGAATTCAATAAAAAATATCTGGAATTAAGAATCTACTGATGACCATGAAACCATTGTCAGAAAAACCCATCTGGTTCGCTAACGCCCTTTATGGAAGGAAATCTGTCGTCCTTACCCGGTCTGGCCTACGTGTAATTCCAGAACCACAGTTGACTCTTAACTGCCCTCGGGCAACTAGGGATGGGCAATGAATGCTGGCCAGCCAGCGACACCCAGGTCCCACGAATGAATAAAACACAGAATGGTATCTGGAACACGCGTGTGCACGTAACGTAACAGCGGCAAGCGTGCTGTCATATCGAACAGGCCTCGCAGTGGGGTTGGGAAGCCTGCGATATCTGGTGATGTGATTTGAGGCTCTATCTGTCCTGGACAAGTTAACATGTCACTGGAGTCATCCTTCAAAAGTTGATGTTCTTACTAATCCTGGGGGCTCACTTCAGAATGGAGAATTATATGTCCAACCTGACACATGGTGGATTCCCAACAGCCCTGGAACTGACTCCAGACTCCATCCAGACACTCTGTGCTGGAGAGAGTGAGGAGTAGAGTGTGAGGGCCTGCCTTAGTACTACAGCCTAGACGCTCTGTCACTCTGAACTCACCAGCTGTGTGACAGAAAGCCTTTGACCGAGGCTGCTTTAAATAGGAGCACTTAATGGTCACAGAGTAAAATTGTGGCTTAAAGAAAGTTTTAATTTGGTTCTAACTATATCCTCTTTATATTACAGAGCTGCTGCTAACAATAGCCCCAACTTCTGCTGCACTGCGGTTTATAAATTAGACAGGATTATGGTGCCGAGAATGCCAAAGCCTCTCTTAGTAAGTGACTGTAAAAAGACAGAGTAATTACTGACCATGTGTCTGTACGGCAGCCCTGTATATATCCCACCCGAGCCACTAACATAGAGAAATTAAAGCGTCATCTGCTCCTGGGTCTATCCAAACTAACGTCCAATAGCACCCAGAGCACCAGACATTCAAACTGAAATGCTGCCTGTGGATCTCACAGATCTCATAGCCTCTGGAAGAAGAGTGGGAGACTTCTCCCCGGCACCCTGAATAACATTTGTCCTTCAACCAACATCATCAAAACAGCTTAGCTCATTATTGTCTGGTTTCTGTGCGTGGGAGCTTGCTGTGCAGAAATTGGCTACCATGTTTCCTGTAATCACAATTGTAACTGGGCAGCGTGGTGGCACAGTGGTTAGCACTGCTGCTTCACAACGCCAGGGACCTGGGTTCGATTCCCGGCTTGGGTCCAAGCACTTTCTCACCATTCTGCTCCAGTTTCCTCCCACAGTCTGAAAGACATGCTGGTTAGGTGTGTTGGCCATGCTAAATTCTCCCGAACAGGCGCCGGAGTGTGGCAACTAGGGGATTTTCACAGTAACTCCATTGCAGTGTTAATGTAAGCTGACTTGTAACACTAATAAATAAACTAAATGAATTATTTCACTGGCTGTAGAATGTTTTTGAGATGTCCTGAGGTCACAGTACGAGATAAACAAATGCAAGCCTTTTTATTCAAAAACGTGTCTTTATTGACAAATCCCTCCTTGGTCCATTGCTGCCCCTGACCTCTGTTACCCCCCCCCCCCTCCCCCCCCGCCGGCACTCCTCACTGGCACTTCAGTTCTTCAGAACTCCTATCTCAAATCCCTCTCTTAATGCCTTGACTCACCCCTTTCCTGTTTGCCACTTAAAACCACCCATCCATTCATCAACTCTTCAAAATCTTCAAATTACACTTCTCTGTCGCATCCTCCATGTCAGAATCCAGAAAACCGCTTCTGTTCCTTCCTCAAACTTGCACAAACCCCGTTCTCTTCCACTTACGGCCAGTACTCTGAAACCCAACTTGCAAAACAAATTGTTGGATTCCAGTTCTGGTTGCCACACTACCAGAAGGACGGGGAAGCTTTGGAGGGAATGCAAAGAAGGTTCACCAGGATGTTGCCTGGTCTCGAGGGTGTTGACTATGAGGAGAGGTTGAATAAACTAGGATTGTTTTCACTGGAAAGATGGAGGCTGAGGGGAGACCTGATAGAGATCTACAAAATTATGAGAGGCATAGACAGTGTGGGTAGTCGGAGGTGGAAGTGTCGGCTACAAGGGGGCACAAGTTCAAGGTGAGAGGGGGAAAGTTTAAGGGAGGTGTGTGGGGAGAGTTTCTTACGCAGAGAGTGGTGGGTGCCTGGAACGCGCTGCCAGAGGAGGTGGTGGAAGCAGGAACATTAGCAAAATTAGAGAGGTATCTGGATGGGTCCATGAATAGGGAGGGAATAGAGGGATACAGACCGAGCAAGGGCAGAAGGTGTTTTGTTTAGTTAGGGCATCATGATCGGCATGGGCTTGGAGGGCTGAAGGGCCTGTTCCTGTGCTGTACTGTTCTTTGTTCTTTTTTTTACAGCGTCACACCTGGTGACATTAAAAACCGTTCCGAGTAGAAGGTGTTCTGAACTCAAATGAAAAGAAAAGAATTCTTCAAACAAACCTATCATCGGATTGCTGATATTCAGAATGTTACGACAGCAGGGCATTTTATCAGTAACTTGATGAATCGAGCTTCCAAATAAAAAGTCTGGTTCGGTGTTCCAAGGACACAGTGAGTTAGATATTGGCCTAAAACTTGTGGGCCCTGGAGTGAAATCCTTTAAGTGATGAAGCTGCAGCGTTAATCACATCCTGGAGATGCACCAGATTGTGCCTCATTTTATCTCTGCCAATTCCCATCTCCTTTGAAAAGGAATTGAAACTCCCAGCAGATCCTGTGAAACAGAGGCCTACTGAAAGGCTCACTGTGACAAACAGAACCTCGCTGACTAGGCACAGCACTCCAGATTAAAATTAATAATCGCATGATGAAATCTTCCCTGTTAACTAACAGCGCGAGACCCAATTCCACATTCCCAACAACCCGATTCCCAGCAGACAGATCGATTGGTCCTTGTGAACTGAACTGCTTCTTTCTTCCTCATTTACAAAGAGTGCTTGTTGCAGTTAATATTAAATTACTCACTTCAGATGGTCTCCTTTTGAAACTGAGAGGAACAACTGTGCGGAACACATTTAGTTCTCCATCTGCTCCTTACAATATTCCGAGGGGAATTGTGAACAACTGCTCTAACTGATTTAATATCCCTGCTCTATCACTACAGCAGGCCCCATCAGGGCTGTTGGAGCTTCAGTCACCTTAATGGCTGCAGCAATGTCAGTCATGGACTCCCGACAGTGCAGAAGGAGGCCATTTGGCCCATCGATTCTGTACCCATCACAATCTCACCCAGGGCCTATTCCCGTAACCCTTATTTACCCTGCTAATCCCCTGACACTAGGGTCAATTTAACATGGCCAATCAACCTAACCCGCACATCTTTGGAGTGTGGGAGGAAACTGGAGCACCCGGAGGAAACCCACGCAGACACGGGGAGAGTGTGCAGACTCCACACAGACAGTGACCCAAGCCAGGAATCGAACCCGGGGTCCCTGGCACTGTGAGGCAGCAGTGCTAACCACTGTGCCACCGTGCCGCCACATCACCCCTGTAAACTTTTCACCAAATTGACTGCTGTCGCTCTGTTTCTTCTCGAGCAGCCGGGATGTGACATTGAGGATCACTTGTGATCAGCAGCAGATTTTCATTCTTTCCACTGATGTGCTGGGCTCGCGTGGACTGAGGGGAAATTTAGCTCCAACAATAATCTGCTTTATTCCACAGTCAGTAAACGACATGGGTCATGCGATTGATGAGAATCTGTTGATACAACAGCCTCCATTTATGGGTGGCACGATGACACAGTTGTTAGCGCTGCTGCCTCACAGCGCCAGGGACCCGGGTTCAAGTCACTGTCTGTGTGGAGTTTGCACATTCTCCTCGTGTCTGCGTGGGTTTCCTCCGGGTGCTCCGGTTTCCTCCCACAGTCCGAAAAATGTGCTGGTTTGGCCACGGTAAATTCTCCCTTAGTGTACCTGAACAGGCAGCAGAGTGTGGCGACTAGGGGATTTTCACAGTAACTTCATTGGAGTGTTAATGTGAGCCTACTTGTGAAACCTAAAAACGTAAACATTAAATGTAACAAAAATATCCCAAGGTGCTTCACAGGAACAGTATCAAATACAATTTGACACTGCCCTACAGAAGAAGCTACTAGGCTCAATGACCAAAACTTGGCCTAAGAGGTCATTTTTAAAGAGTGTCTTAAGGAGGAGAGAGAGGAGACCAGGCATAATGCCACGCCAGAGGTCTCGGAGGCCATTGAAGCCCTTGGTAGTTGGCGACATGGTTAGGCAGTGCCCACCTGGCAGTGCCAACCTGACACACTGGCAGTGCTAGTTGGGCACTGCCAGTGTGCAAGGGGCAGTGTCAAAGGGGAGGGACCTGAGTGGAGGTGGGGCCTGAGCAGGAGCTATGACAGGGGATGCCGGTGTTAGGGACAGTAGTGTAGTGGTATTGTCAGTGAGCAATCAATAGATCCAGGGTAATGCTCTGGGGACTTGGGTTCCAATCCTGCCACGGCAGATGGTGAAAAACCATGGCGTGTGGTCATTCAATTTATGTAATATTTGACTTTGAAAACTTTAAAGTTTTATGTACGATTCAGCTGAAATAAGGATTACCTGGATTTTCACAGTAACCTCATTGTAGTATTAATGTGAGCCTACTTGTCACAGAAATAAAGTTTAAAAACTTTAAAACTAAAATCAGGCTGCTTGTTATAAATATTTGCATATTGCATTAATGAACAAAGAACAAAGAACAGTACAGCACAGGAAACAGGCCCTTCGGCCCTCCAAGCCTGTGCCGCTCATTGATCCAACTAGACCATTCGTTTGTATCCCTCCATTCTCAGAATGCTCATGTGACTATCCAGGTAAGTCTTAAACGATGCCAGCGTGTCTGCCTCCACCACCCTACTTGGCAGTGTGTTCCAGGCCCCCACCACCCTCTGTGTAAAAAACATCCCTCTGATATCTGAGTTATACTTCGCCCCTCTCACCTTGAGCCCGTGACCCCTCGTGATCGTCACCTCCGACCTGGGAAAAAGCTTCCCACTGTTCACCCTATCTATACCCTTCATAATTTTGTACACCTCTATTAGATCTCCCCTCATTCTCCGTCTTTCCAGGGAGAACAAGCACAGTTTACCCAATCTCTCCTCATAGCTAAGACCCTCCATACCAGGCAACATCCTGGTAAACCTTCTCTGCACTCTCTCTAAAGCCTCCACGTCCTTCTGGTAGTGCGGCGACCAGAACTGGACGCAGTATTCCAAATGTGGCCGAACCAGCGTTCTATACAGCTGCATCATCAGACTCCAGCTTTTATACTCTATACCCCGTCTTATAAAGGCAAGCATACCATATGCCTTCTTCACCACCTTCTCCACCTGTGCTGCCACCTACAAGGATTTGTGGACTTGCACACCTAGGTCCCTCTGTGTTTCTATACTCTTGATGACTCTGCCATTTATTGTATAACTCCCCCCTACATTAGTTCTTCCAAAATGCATCACTTCGCATTTATCTGGATTAAATTCCATCTGCCATTTCTCTGCCCAATTTTCCAGCCTATCTATATCCTGCTGTATTGTCCGACAATGTTCATCGCTATCCGCAAGTCCAGCCATCTTCGTGTCATCCGCAAACTTGCTGATAACACCAGTTACACCTTCTTCCAAATCATTTATATATATCACAAATAGCAGAGGTCCCAGTACAGAGCCCTGCGGAACACCACTGGTCACAGACCTCCAGCCGGAAAAAGACCCTTTGACTGCTACCCTCTGTCTCCTGTGGCCAACCCAGTTCTCCACCCATCTAGCCACTTCTCCTTGTATCCCATGAGCCTTAACCTTCTTAACCAACCTGCCATGTGGGACTTTGTCAAATGCCTTACTGAAATCCATATAGACGACACCCACAGCCCTTCCTTCGTCAACCGTTTTTGTCACTTCCTCAAAAAACTCCACCAAATATGTAAGGCACGACCTCCCTCTTACAAAACCATGCTGTCTGTCACTAATGAGATTGTTCCGTTCTAAATGCACATACATCCTGTCTCTAAGAATCCTCTCCAACAACTTCCCTACCACGGACGTCAAGCTCACTGGCCTATAATTACCCGGGTTATCCCTGCTACCCTTCTTAAATAACAGTACCACATTCGCTATCCTCCAATCCTCAGGGACCTCACCTGTGTCCAATGAGGAGACAAAGATTTCCGTCAGAGGCCCAGCAATTACATCTCTTGTCTCCCTGAGCAGTCTAGGATAGATGCCATCAGGCCCTGGGGATTTGGGGATTTGTCAGTTTTAATGTTACCTGAAAAACCTAACACTTCCTCCCTTGTAATGGAGATTCTCTCTAACGGGTCAACACCTCCCTCTGAGACACTCCCAGTCAACAAGTCCCTCTCCTTTGTGAATACCGATGCAAAGTATTCATTTAGGATCTCCCCTATTCCCTTGGGTTCTAAGCATAATTTCCCTCCTTTGTCCCTGAGAGGTCTGACTTTTTCCCTGACAACGCTTTTGTTCCTAACATATGAATAAAATGCCTTAGGATTCTCCTTAATCCTGTTTGCCAAGAACATTTCGTGACCTCTTTTTGCCCTTCTAACTCCCCGTTTGAGTTCTTTCCTATTCTTTCTGTATTCCTCCAGAGCTCCATCTGTTTTCAGTTGCCTGGACCTAACGTACGCCCCTCTTTTCTTTTTGATCAGATCCTCAATTTCCCTGGTTATCCACAGCTCTCAAATCCTACCTTTCCTATCCTTCCTTTTTACAGGCACATGCCTGTCCTGCAGCCTTATCAACTGTTCCTTAAAAGACTCCCACATGCCAGATGTGGACTTACCCCCGAACAGCCTCTCCCAATCAACGTCCACCAATTCCTGCCTAATCCAGCTATAGTTAGCCTTCCCCCAATTTAGCACCCTGCCCTTAGGACAACACTCGTCCTTGTCCATTACTATCCTAAAGTTAACAGAGTTGTGGTCACTATTTGCCACATATTCCCCGACCGAAACTTTGACGACCTGACCGGGCTCATTTCCCAGAACTAGGTCCAGTATAGCCCCCTCTCTAGTTGGGCTATCTACATACTGTTCCAAAGAACCTTCCAGTACGCATTTTACAAATTCCTCCCCGTCCAGACCCCCAGCCCTAAGCACTTCCCAGTCTATACCAGGGAAATTGAAGTCTCCCACTACAACAACCCTATTTTTTCTGCACATATCCAGAATCTCCTGACATATCCGTTCCTCCACTTCCCGTGGGCTGTTGGGTGGCCTGTAGTATACCCCCAGCATAGTGATTGCACCTTTCCTGTTTCTGAGCTCCACCCACAGTGACTCATTACATGATCCCTCTAAATTGTCCACCCTCTGCACCGCTGTAATATGCTCCCTAACTAATACCGCTACTCCCCCACCTTTTTTAGCTCCTCCTCTGTCTCGCCTAAAACACTTATACCCCGGAATACTCAGCTGCCAGTCCTGTCCTTGTTTTAACCATGTCTCCGTCACCGCAACCACATCCAAATTCCGCGTAAGCATTAAGGCCCTAAGTTCGTCTGTCTTACCCGTTACGCTCTTCGCATTGAAGCAGATGCACTCCAGACCTCCAGGCTCACTCAGGTCATCCTGCTCCAGAATGCTCTTCTTCTTAGCTAGCCTTGCCCTGGCCCCCAGCTCGACCCCAGCCTCAGTACTTACTGACCTACTGTTTTGATCCCCACCCCCCTGCCACACTAGTTTAAACCCTGCCAAAACACTCTAGCAAAACTCATGAGAATCATGAAGTCTCTCCAAAGCACAAGTACAAAGTATGAACAGATGTGACTCTTTAAGAATTGTAGACAGGTCTACTGCTATCTTCTCCCTCTGCAATGCCATTGCTATGGCAATAGATTGGAGAGAAATATCACACACAAGTAAATGTCTGGGGGAGAAGCAGAGTGCTGAAGATGCTATCGGAGGGATTGTTTTTCTGGGATTGATTGACAGCCTAATGGACAGCATGGTGGGAGGCAGGGAGATCTAAATGCAAAGGCATTTTCAATTCACATTTATCTTTGCTTTTATAATTTTTCTGCCTCTCCCTTTATCTCCTTCACTCACGCGTGCAACAGGTGAGGAGCTGTTATTCTCTATAATTAACTAAATCTCAGCACTGCGGGAATTTGATATATGTCAATTCTGATGATTCAATTTCACTTTGACTTTCTCTGTGGTGAATAGGAACACTCCAAAGTTCTTTGTGAGTTGACTGATGAATTTCATCCCCTTGCTGTTCTTTTAAAAATGTTATTTAACGGTATCTAGTGAACCTTTTCCCTGAGGAAATGGGAACTAAGTTGTGCCCTGCAAGGTCTCATTGGGCTGAGAGGTCTATTTACAATGAGATACGCTCTGATATTTATCAGGAGAATTTGGCATTTTGCCTGGATTCCTTCATTCCCTGTTTTAACACCAGCACCTCGGAGAGGCAGTGGCGCAGTGATATTGTCATTGGGCTAATAACCCCCAGATCTAAGGTAAGGCTCTGGGGAATCTAAGTTCAAATCCCATTGTGGGCAGATGATGAAATGTGAGTCCAATAAAATTTGATTTGATTTATTATTGTCACATGTATTAGCGTGCAGTGAAAAGTATTGTTTCTTGCGTGCTACACAGACAAAGCATACTGTTCATAGAGAAGGAAAGGAGAGAGTGCAGAATGTAGTATTACAGTCATAGCTAGGGTGTAGAGAAAGATCAACTTAATATATGGTGGGTCCATTCAAAAGTCTGATGGTAGCAGGAAAGAAGCTGTTCTTGAGTCGGTTGGTACGTGACCTCAGACTTTTGTATCTTTTTCCTGACGGAAGAAGGTGGAAGAGAGAATGTCCGGGGTGTGTGGGGCCCTTCATTATGCTGGCTACTTTGCCGAGGCTTCATTCATGACCCTTTATAGTTTCTTGTGGTCTTGGCAGTGAGGGAGCCATACCAAGCTGTGATACATCTGGAAAGGATGCTTTCTATGGTGCATCTGTAAAAGGTGAAAGTTGTAGCTGACATGCCAAATTTCCTTAGTCTTCTGAGAAAGTAGAGGTGTTGGTGGGCTTTCTTAACTATAGTGTCGGCGTGGGGGGACCAGGACAGATTATTGGTGATCTGAACATCTGATACTTGAAGCTCTCGACCCTTTCTACTTTGTCCCCATTGATGTAGACAGAAGCATGTTCTCCTTTACGTTTCCTGAAGTCGATGACAATCTCCTTCATTTTGTTGACATTGAGGGAGAGATTATTGTTGCCGCACCAGTTCACCAGATTCTCTATCTCATTCCTGTTCTCTGTCTCGTCATTGTTTGAGATCCGACCCACTACGGTGGTGTCGTCAGCAAACTTGAAAATCGAATTGGAGGGGAATTTGGCCGCACAGTCAGAGGTGTGTAAGGAGTATAGTAGGGGGCTGAGAACACAGCCTTGTGGGGCACCAGTGTTGAGGATGATCATGGAGGAGGTGTTGTTGCCTATCCTTACTGATTGTGGTCTATGGGTTAGGAAGTCTAGGATCCAGTCGCAGAGGGAGGAGCCGAGACCCAGGTCATGGAGTTTGGAGTTGAGTTTCATAGGAATAATAGTGTTGAAGGCTGAGCTGTAGTCAATAAATAGGAGTCTGACATAGGTGTCCTTGTTATCTAGGTGTTCCAGGGTTGAGTGCAGGGCCAGGGAGATGGCGTCTGCTGTGGACCTGTTGCAGCGATAGGTGAACTGTAATGGATCCAGGTAGTCCGGGAGGCTGGAATTGATTCGTGCCATGACTAACCTTTTGAAGCACTCCATAATGATGGATGTCAGAGCCACCAGACGATAGTCATTAAGGAATGCTGCCTGGCTTTTCCCTGGTACCAGGTAGCGACACGGTAACACAGTGGTTAGCACTGCTGCTTCACAGCTCCAGGGACCTGGGTTCGATTCCCGGCTCGGGTCACTGTCTGTGTGGAGTTTGCACATTCTCCTCGTGTCTGCGTGGGTTTCCTCCGGGTGCTCCGGTTTCCTCCCACAGTCCAAAGATGTGTGGGTTAGGTTGATTGGCCATCCTAAAATTGCCCCTTAGTGTCCTGGGATGCGTGGATTAGCGGGTAAAATATGTAGGGATATGGGGGTAGGGCCTGGGTGGGATTGTGGTCGGTGCAGACTCGATGGGCCGAATGGCCTCTTTCTGTACTGTAGGGTTTCTAGGTCATCTTCTTAAAGCAGATAGGGGCCTTAGATGTGTACTGGTACATTCTGGACTCACCCCCGGACAGTGAAAGGGCAGTGTGGGTAGTTTAAATCCTACACTGAATGGTGTCAGCAAGGCATGGACAGACAGTACAACCCACATTTAAAGCCTGACTGTCAGGTGGGCCAAATGTTGCTGGGCTGCTGGACTACCCAGAACTTACAACCTGCTGATATTTGCCTCAATCTGTCTGTGTCAGTGTTTACCCTCCCGTACAGCAAATAGATCCGAGTGTCATTTACTTACTGTGTGAAATCCTCTGCTTGCAACCTCTTACAGGCAATCTTGTAGCTTCAAGTTTCTAGGTGTCCAGATCACCAACAACCTGTCCTGGTCCCTACATGCCGACACTATAGTTAAGAAAGCCCACCAACACCTCTAATTTTTGATTTGATCTGATTCAAATCAAATCAAATCAAATCAAACTACCTCAGAAGACTAAGGAAATTTGGCATGTCTGCGACAACTCACACCAACTTTTACAGATGCACCATAGAAAGCTTCCTTTCTGGTTGTATCACAGCTTGGTGTGGCTCCTGCTCTGCCCAAGACCGCAAGGAACTACAAAGGGTTGTGAACGAAGCCCAATCCATCACGTAAACCAGCCTCCCATCCATTGACTCTGTCTACACTTCCCGCTGCCTCGACAAAGCAGCCAGCATAATCAAGGACCCCACACACCCCGGACATTCTCTCTTCCACCTCCTTCCTTCGGGAGAAAGATACAAAAGTCTGAGGTCACGTACCAACCGACTCAAGAACAGCTTCTTTCCTGCTACCATCAGACTGTTGAATGGACCGACCATATATTAAGTTGATCTTTCTCTACACCCTAGCTATGACTGTAACACTACATTCTGCACTCTCTCCTTTCCTTCTCCCCTATGTACTCTCTGAATGGTATGCTTAGTCTGTATAGTGCGCAAGAATCAATACTTTTCACTGTATCCCTCTACATGTGATAATAATAAATCACATCAAAGCAAACATTAAGGTCAACATCAAGTCAAAATTAGGGTGACATGAGGGCACAGTGGGTAGCACTGCTGCCTCACAGCGCCAGTGACCCGGGTTCAATTCCTGGCTTGGGTGACTGTGCGGAGTCTGCACGTTCTCCCCGTGTCTGCGTTGGTTTCCTCCGGGTGCTCCGGTTTCCTCCCACACTCCAAAGATGTGCGGGTTAGGTGCATTGGCCACGTTAAATTGCTGCTTGGTGTCCTGGGATGGTAGGTTAGAGGGGTTAGTGGGGTAAATATGTGGGGTTACAGGGATAAGGCCTGGGTGGGATTGTGGTTGGTGCAGGCTCGAAGGGCTGAATGGCCTCATTCTGCACTGTAGGGATTCTATGATTCTTGATTCTGAAATCAGTGGCCCTTTGCACCAGATCTCTCAATGCCTGAAAGAGTCTCCTATCTGTCCCAGCTTTTTATAATGTTAAAATGTTCATGATACTGTTGTGAAATCTGTGCTGGTCTGATGAAGAAGGGGCAGACTTCCACATTCTTTCTTTGTGTGCATTTGTTTGTGTTTGTGTGATGCGCTGGAGGCTCCTGGTGTTGGATAGGTCAGAGGTTGAGAGCTCCTGTCCTCCAGCATTCTCTGTTGATGTATTGGAGCAGATGTTGTGGACCGGGATACAGATTGAATCCTTTTGTTAGGGAGAGCCTTTGAAAACACATCTGTTCAATTGGACTTTAAAACCTCGCCCCCAAAATATGTCACATCAGACCTTCCTTTCCGTCACTCTCCTGACAATAATGTCGCTCTTAAAACAAGTAATAAGCAGACACTTTCTAAAAGCACTTGATAGTAATGGATTTAGCCAGATTCAATAAAAGCTTTGTGCAAGACCAAAACAGCAATGCAACATTAAACACTCAGATAGAATCAGTAATCTATATTTAACTGCAGAATATGCTCCGCATTACTCCCCCGCCAGCCCCAATCAACATTGTTAAGCACCAATATTCTTATTGTGAATTTCACAGAATAACCTTGTCCCTCAGAGCAGCACAGTAGCACAGTGGTTAGCGCTGCTGCCTCACAGCGCCAGGGACCCGGGTTCAATTCCGGCCTTGGGTCACTGTCTGTGCAGAATCTGCATGTTCTCCCCGTGTCTGCGTGGGTTTCCTCTGCGTGCTCCGGTTTCCTCCCACAGTCCAAAAGAAGTGCTGTTTAGCTTGATTGGCCATGCTAAATTGACCCTTAGAATCAGGGTAAATCCATGTGGTAATGGGGATAGGGCCTAGGTGGGATTGTGGTTGGTGCAAGCTCGATGGGCCAAATGGCCTCCTTTTGTACTGTAGGAATTCTATAAATTGGACCTTTGATGTCAAGACCTATGCTTCCTGCAAACACCCTTTCTAGAAAAAATATAAAGGAATTGGATTTAAGTCAACAATGATTCCAGTGTTCTTATTTGACTTTCTCTGGGTGGCTGTTGTTAATGTTTATAAATTGCCAGGTACAGGGATTTTCCATTCCTTGTTTGTTCTCCAGGGAAGAGGAGTGGGGAAAGGGTTGAGTGTTGTATTTTAAAGCAAAGTGCTTTAGAACGGCTTAAAAAGCTATGGCTTGTCAAGTGGAGGGAATGGTGGATTAGTGAGTTAACTCTGCCTATTGTCGCTCACAATGACCAGGGATATTAGACCATTCACTATTTCAACTCTGCTCAGCTAGCTAAGCCAAATGTGGAGGGAATGTTATCCACGTGAATCCCGCTGAGGAATATCTCCCTGAGAAGATGTTATCAGTTTGATTGGGGAAGGATTTGAAGGCAGCACCCATGCACTCTCCCTATGTACAGCAAAGTAAGATATTTGGATGAACCGAAAGCTATTTAAAGCGGGAGAGTGCATGCCACAGGCTGGCTGGATGCAGAAGGTCTAGTTTTGTAGTTAGATGTTTCTTAAAAAGAAAGGCAATGCCAAAACCAAGTGAGTTGGCTCAGGAAAAGACAGGACACGAGATCAATTATTATTCTTCTCACATCTCAAGGAGCGAAGGGATTAATGTCCCGACCGCATTCGCAGGTTGTGGGTTTTAAACAAAAGGAAGAAAGATTTGGTTTGCACACATAGATTCAAAATAGCAACAAGGTTTATTGAGGAGCTGTTGTCCAGAATAGAAACTGAAACTCAAGCAGGGGCCTGTGAAACACCCCAACGACATCGCCATCAAATCATGTGACTGGCTGTCAAAGCAATCATGCAACCATTTAAATATATAACGGAAGGAAAGGCAAATGGGGGCTTTTGCAGCTGTTACTGCCTGGAAAATAAAAGAAAGACTTGCATTTATATAGCACCTGTCATGACCACAGAAGCATCCCAATGTGTTTTGCAGCCAATGAAATATTTGGAAGTGTTGTCACTGTTGGAATGTAGGAAACACAGCAGCCAATTTGTGCAAAGCAAGCTCCCACAAACAACAATCTGAAAATGATCAGATCACCTGTTTCTTTTTATAATGCTGAGTGAGTGATAAATATTACACATCACCCATGATAGGGAGAATTAACAGATGAAAGATTCATACCTGGCCTCATCTCAATCAAATATCACAGTCCCTATTTTAGCATTTTGATTCTAAGCCCTGGGCAGACTTGAAACTGGAAATGTTTCAGATCCGACTTTTAGACCCGTTCTCAGGCGCCCCCATACACACTCTGCCTGAAAAAATAGCAGCGATTCTGAATCGCGCTGCACAAGCCTGAGGGCGGGGCTTAACGCACCCAAAATCCTACAGCTCCAATCGGCGCCTCCAACCGCGCCTGTGCAAAAAAAATGATAGAATGCTGCTCCCCTGCCACATCCCTCCCGAGCCGGATAATGCCTCCCCCACAGACATTGCCCCACCCCCGCAATATTACTGACCCCTTATCCCCCATTCCCTCCTGCCACCCAGACTGACCATGGGCCCCTCCCCCCTTCCCCCCCACTGATCACACGCAGAGTGGCAGCAGACCCCCCTTCCCCCTCACTGGTCACAGGCAGAATGGCAGCGGACCCCCTCAACTGATCACAGGCAGAGTGGCAGCGGACCCCCTCCTTCCCCTCACTGATCTCAGGCAGAGTGGCAGTGGACCCCCCTTCCCCCTCACTGATCACAGGCGGAGTGGCAGCGGACCCCCGCCAACTGATCATGGGCAGAGTGGCAGCGGAACCCCCTCCTTCCCCCTCACTGATCTCAGGCAGAATGGCAGCGGAGACCCCTTACCCCTCACTGATTCACTGATCTCAGACAGAGTGGCAGCGGACCCCCCCCCCCCCCCCCCCCACTGATCTCAGGCAGAGAGCCATTGGACGCTCGACACTTACCTCCTCACTAACTGGAGCGCCTGAATCGGACTTTTGTGGAGCATGTCGGTTTTGCGCCGATTCTGGATGGGCGAACGCGGTGGTAAAGGGGGAAGTGACGGTAAAGTTGGGCGTGCAGCCCATTAAGTCAATTGAAATGCATGCAATTGCATTTAAATGGCCATTGCGCCCGTTTCGGGCACGGTCCTGATCGCAGCCATTTTTGGGCCTTGGTAAAGGGGGAAACCGGCGCAGAGGCGGGCGTGAATCGCACTACTTGCCTCATGGCCGAATTTACCAAGTTTTCACGCCCAATGGCTGCAACTTGATGGGAAAATGGGGCCCCATGAGTCCCAAGGTGGAGAGATTGGAGAAGTGTGTGATGGCATGTGGAAAATCCATATCAGGTGGCAAAGCAATCTCCCGGTTACAGCCTCGGGTCTGCCATTGTGTTATTAAATATTGGTGGCATTATTTCTGGAATCAACCAGCAGAGGGGTACCTGGGAGATTAGCTAAGGCGAACCCAAAACTGGAAACACTGAACTTTCCAAATTCCAAGGAGAAATCCAAGCCGGTGGATATAGGCCAGAACAAAACAAACTTACTTCAATCTTAGAATCAGCTTTTCTAAGTTATCTTACCTCACGCAGCGATGTCTCACTTTTTTGATTTGTTCATGGGAGGTGGGCGTGGCTGACTCAGCCAGCATTTATCACCCATCTGTAATTCCCCTTGAGGGGATGGCATTGAACTGTGACACTGGAGGTCCTTGTGTTACGCTGGTGTTTGCTGCAGTTACTGGGGAAGCTCCAATGCTCAGTAATGAAAATCCAAGCTTCTTCTTAAAGTGATTCAGTAATGGATGTCCAAAGACGTGTAGGTTAGGTGGATTGGCCTTGCTAAATTTCCCCTTAGTGTCAGGGGGGCAGGCTAGGGTAAGTGTGTGGGGTTATAGGGATAGGGCCTGGGTGGGATTGTGGTCAGTGCAGAACCAATGGGACGAATGGCCTCCTTCTGCACTGTAGGATTCTGTGATTCTATGTATCGCTTTCCATTCATTCACAGGATGTGGCTGTCCAGACCAGCATTTATTGCCCATCCCTAATTGCCCTTGAGTAGGTGGTGGTGAGCTGTCTTCTTGAACTGCTGTTGTCCATGTGGTGTAGGTACACCCACAGTGCTGTTAGGGAGGGAGTTCCAGGATTTTGACCCAGTGACAATGAAGGAACGGCCAATATATTTCCAAGTCAGGATGGTGAATGACTTGGAGGGAAACCTCCAGGTGGTGGCATTCCCATGTATCTGCTGCCCTTGTCCTTCTGGATGGTACAGGTCATGGGTTTTGAAGGTGCTATTGAAGGAGCCTTGGTGAGTTGCTGTAGTAGGTGGTACACCTTGCTGATATTGTGCATCAGTGGTAGATGGGATGCCAAATATCATGATGATGGGAAAAAAAACACAGGATTATACATGGAAATATTAAACTTTAAATAAGACCTGTGTTTACTTTTTTAAATGGACAACAACCCCAAAGGTAGCCGTGAATGTAGTCAGCCACTGACAGGACTGGCTGCAGGGGTCTCATAGAATCATAGAACCACTACAGTGCAGAAGGAGGCCATTTGGCCCATCGAGTCTGCGCCGACCACAATCCCATCAAGGCCCTATCCTCTTAACCCCATATATTTACCCTAGCTAGTCTCCCTAATACTCTGGGTCAATTTATTATGGCCAATCAACAACCAGCACATCTTTGGACTGTGGGAGGAAACTGGAGCACCCGGAAGAAACCCACGCAGACACGGGGAGAACGTGTAAGCTCCACACAGTGACCCAAGACCGGAATTGAACCCGGGTCCCTGGGACTATGAGGCAGCAGTGCTAACCACTGTGTCACTGTGCCGCCCAAGGGACAGTGGAACCCCTCTCTGTTTCCAAACTAGGTATTTCTAAAAAAATCCAAAGACTGATTGATATCTCCAATAGAGACAGAGTCACATAGTGGCCATCTCATCTCAACAAATCCTGGGCGTAATGCCTAGATTGTAGAACCTCAGGGAAGGTACAGCTAGCTTGGTTATATACAGACTTACTGATGCAAACCTCTTTTTAACCATTATCGGTCTCTACAGGAATGGTAACAGCCTACTCCATGGATTGTTCTAGTAATCAGATTTCATTTAACTGGAGTCTGAATTTAACAGCAGTCCCTTTGTGAAGAGTCATTCCAGAAGCTATCTTGCTTTTTTTGTTCCATTTTGGGGATTTCCAAAACTCTATGAATTTCAGACCCAAAGAGAGAGAAACAAAAAGGGAAAATGTTGGAAAATCTCAGCGGGTCTGGCAGCATCTGTAAGGAGAGAAAAGAGCTGACGTTTCGAGTCCAGATGACCCTTTGTCAAAGCTAAAAGGCAAATAAGTGGGAGATATTTATACCGCAGGGTGACACTCCCCCCTTTTTCTCAATTTTACCTCCCCCCCCCCCCCCCCCCCCCCCCCCCCCCCATCTTCATCTGTCACAGTTTACCCTCTGATTTCAGCTTCTCTGCCATTTGGCCATTCACACCTTCTATTCTATGGGCTGCCATTAGCAGCCTTTCCCCTGGTTTCTGTGGCTATGACTCCTCTTTCATTCCCTCCCCCTGCAGTATAAATATCTCCCACTTTCTATCCCTTTTAGCTTTGACACAGGGTCATCTGGACTCGAAACGTCAGCTCTTTTCTCTCCTTACAGATGCTGCCAGACCCGCGGAGATTTTCCAGCATTTTCTCTTTTGGTTTCAGATTATGGGCCCTGGTTCTAGAGCCTTCAACAAATGGAAATATTTTATCCTGATCCACCCTGTCCTTCCCTGTTAATTTTTGTAGACGTCTATCAGATCACCCCATCTCTAAGAGGCTATGATTCTATGAAACCTAGTCACTGTTGCTATTTAGGTTGATGCAGCAACACTCCTACACCAACACCTCCAGGGAATGTGGAGGATTCCAAAATGCTAATTAGAATTTATGTTGATGTTCCACACTGATGTGACGTCTGTGATACTGGTAACACCAGTTACTCTTGTCGGGAGGGTATGGTTTGTCTAGCGGCTGAAGGCACTCCTAAATTCTATTATTGAGACGCTCTTTCAGCTTGTAAAATAATTCCTTCGTCTTGAAAAGAAGCGTGGGAATGAATTGGGTTGGTCCCACATCCACCAGACCTGGTGTCACTTCTCATAGCGCACAATGGTGGCTACAGTAACTCCCGTGGAATCATATAAAGCAGAGAAATAACTGCTGTAATCCAACCCAACACACGCAGGCCATCACAGAACAAGGTTTATTCTTGAGATGTGAAAGAGCTTGAAGGAGTGCCAGGCTTTGCAGAGAGGCAGCGCACTGACCAGGGGCAAGGTTTGTAACACGATCGGCCCTTCACTCTCATACAACACTCTCCTTCTCTCCGGGTGCATCACTGCGGGGCTAGAATTGAGTTGTTTTCTCAAAGGGTTTGACAAGATTCTCCATAGTGCTTCATTATTTAGCCAACAAACAGAAGTGAACGCTTGTACCAGCTCTGACAAAGGGTCATCCAGCCTCGAAACGTTGGCTCTATTCTCTCCCCACAGATGCTGCCAGACCCGCTGAGATTTTCCAGCACTTTCTGTTTCTGTTTCTGATTCCAGCATCTGCGGTATTTTGCTTTTAACTTGTACCTGTGCGCCATCTCCACTGATGTCAGGGTTCCTCTAAGCTACACCTCGAACTGAAAGACTTAATCACCTTTCGCAGCCATTGTACGTCCCAAAACACTTCACGGCCGATGAAGTATTTTTGAAGTGCAGCCACTGTTATAAAGTAGGAAATGAAGGAGTCAATTTGTGCACAGCAAGCTCCGACTGCGCCAGCCTAGATTCTGCACCGGAGTGGGAGGTGAAGCCACGACTGGACAGGGAGAGCGTCATCAATCAGCCATTTCCAGGGCAATGTGATCTCAGCAAAAACATGTTCTTTTTGAGAACCAATTGTGTTACTGTAAAGATTTGCCCAGTGCTTCCAGCCACACACTCCTGCTGCAACCTCACATCTGATTTCCCTGAAGATCTTTTCAAAATACTAACATTGAACAGTGACACTGAGGGTCCCTGGGTGGGATTTTCCTGCCGCGCTCAACCCAAAACGGGAAAATCTCACCTGAGATCAACAGGCCTTTGCATGGTCCGTGCCCCCCCCCCCCCCCGCACCCCAGAGACCCCCCCCCCCCCCACCACCCCCCACCCCGCCCACTGCAATTCCCATGGCGGTGGAACGGAAACATTCCCCTCCTTGTGTCATGCTGGAGTTTGCTGCCAGTTACTGAGGAAGATCCAACGGTCAGAATCAAAGTTCTAGCTTTCATCTGAATGTAATTCTGTAATGTGTGTCGGGTTTCCATTTATTCCTGGGATGTAGGTGTCGCTGGCTTGGCCAGTATTTAGTTACCATCCCCAATTGCCCTCGAGAAGGTGGTGGTGAGCTGCCTTCTTGAACCGCTGCAGTCCTTGTGGTGTAGGTACACCCACAGTGCTGTTAGGGAGGGAATTCCAAGATTTTGACCCAGTGACAGTGATATATTTCCAAGTCAGGATGGCGAGTGACTTGGAGGAGTAGCAGGCGGGGGTGTTCCATGTGTCTGCTGCCCCTGTCCTTCGAGGTGGATAGAGTTTGCGGGTTTGTTGGCAGAGCAGCCATGAAGTGGTAGACACTGGAGACATGGTGCGGTGGTGATGGAGGGTGTCGATATTTAAATACGGCAATTATGTTAATTGAACATTAAATGCCCCATGATAGGATGAGGCACCCTTTATAATTATATTCAAAGGTCTCCTCATGTTATCCAACGTAATATTCCAGAGCATCTAAAAATATGGTTACTCCCACGCTAGTTTGAGTGTTTGTCGGAACATAGCACTATCATAGAATCCCTACAGTACAGAAGGAGGCCATTCGGCCCACGAGTCTGTATCAACCGCAATCCCACCCAGGACCTATCCCCATAACCCCATGCATTCACCCTAGCTGGTCCCCCGACACTAAGGGGCGATTTAGCATGGCCAATCCACCTAACCCGCACATCTTTGGAGTGTGGGAGGAAACCGGAGCACCCGAAGGAAACCCACACAGACACAGGGAAAACATGCAAACTCCACACAGATAGTGACCTGCGCTGGGAATCGAACCCGCTCCCTGGCGCTGTGAGGCAGCAGTGCTAACCACTGTGCCACCGTGCTGCCCATAATATGAAGGGGGCGACACTCCAACTGGGGAGTGGGACATTTTGGAGCCAACCAGAACCAAAAATGTTGCAAATTCACTGCCAGCGATCCCTTCACTCACTCTCAACACAAGATAAAGTCCTTGCTTAAAGTACAAAACAAACCTCCAACAGAATCATCCGAGCCTTAAGAAAACATTGTTATGTGAACAATAATATCTATCACAGTTGCCAAGGACGACTGGAAAAAAAATCTGTTTCCCTAAAAGATGAAAGATGGGTTTGGGTTTGTGATACACCGGTGCGATTTGCTCCATCTGAGAGTTACCCAGGAGGCAGAGTCCAGCCATGAAACCACAACTCCCAGAGCCATCACACAGTGGGGCAAATGGCACAATTACCAAAGGAATGTGAATCAGACTGGCTATCCTCCCTTTGTGTGTGTGCCCAAACCCTCCTCATTTTATTGATTAACCTAGTTTCATGACAATTAAATGAATGCCTGTCATTGTACAGGCCCTGTGTGCGTTAATCATCCTTAGAAACAAAGCACTGCATCTCCGATGAGAATGGTGTTGCAGTAAACAGCACCAGGCTACCATGGAAACATACTTGGGAAGTCCAGAAATGTATCCTGAGTATATATTTCTTTCCAAATATCACATTTGAAAGTGTCTGCAAACAAATACATGCCTTGTCAAGCCACTGTCAAGACAATGCCTTGATTTTAATATCCTCATCCTTTTTCCAAATCCGTCCATGGTCTGAAACTAGAACTCGGGGGCATGGCCTCAAAATAAGGGGGAGCAGATTTAGGACTGAGTTGAGGAGGAACTCCTTCACCCAAAGGGTTGTGAATCTGTGGAATTCTCTGCCCAGTGAAGCAGTTGAGGCTACCTCATTGAATGTTTTTAAGGCAAGGATAGATAAATTTTTGAACAGTAAAGGAATTACGGTGAGCAGGTGGGTAAGTGGAGCTGAGTCCATGAGAAAATCAGCCATGATCTTATTGAATGGCGGAGCAGGCTCGAGGGGCCAGATGGCCTACTCCTGCTCCTCGTTCTTATGTTCTTTCCCCTTCCTATCTGTGTAATCTCCTCCAACCCCACAACCCTGAGAGATATCTGCACCCCTCTAATCCTCGCCCAATAAGCCTGAATCTGATCACTCTACCACTGGCGACTGTGCCTTTCCCTGGCCTGGAGCCTAAGCTCGAGACTTCCTGCTCTACATCTCTCTGTCTGCCTTGCTTTCCTCATTTAAGACACTGCTTGAAGCCTGCCTCTGTGACCAAACAATTGGCCATTGGCAAATATCTTTATGAGTCACTCGGTGTTTATAATGCTCCTGCGAAGGTCCTCAGGATCTTTCGGTATGTTAAAGGGACAAACGCAATTGTTGTCACTTAATACTTTGGTCTAACCCGTACTTTAAAAAACTCACATTGGTGAGGTTGATCCATCATCTTCCTTCAAATCCTCGGAGTGAGAACGGATCAAATCTCCATACGTTATCACGATGACAGGAAACTGTGACTGAGTGAGGTCCACCTACAACTTGACCATATCCAACTGTTTCAAGAGGAACTGTTTGTTTAAAAAAATAAAAATAATGACCAAAGGGGCGCACAGTGGTTAGCACTGCTGCCTCACAGCGCCAGGGACCCAGGTTCAATTCCGGCCTCGGGTCACTGCCTGTTTGGAGTTTGCACATTCTGCCCTGTGTCTGCATGGGTTTCCTCCGGGTGCTCCGGTTTCCTCCCACACTCCAAAGATATGCGGGCTCGGTTGATTAGCCATGCTAAACTGACCCTAGTGTCGGGGGATTAACAGGGTAAATATGTGGGGTTATGGGGATCAAGCCTGGGTGGGATTGTGGTCGGTGCAGACTCGATGGGCCGAATGGCCTCTTTCTGCACTGCAGGGATTCTATGATAAAGATGGCTACCACCAGTAACCTGATGTCTGGTATTGTAGGTTGACCACATTCCTGGATTGTTGCAATGTTGATTGGTGTCAATGTCCTCTTCAAAAAGGGACTGTCTGTGGAAAGGAAGGCATTAAAAAAGCAAAGTGATGGACTTTAATCTCTTCGTTTGTAGTCTGCAGTATTGGAATCCCAGCAACTGTGACTTTGACTGGATTCCGAGTCTAGAATTTAAAAAAAAGATATCACCAAACTAGGTCAGCTCCTCTGCGTGAGGCAGAGTGTGTCCGGCTGAATTAGGTTATAAATTCTACATCCCCTCAAATGACAATGCCAAAAGCCATTGTCTTCAAACGGGAGAATGTACAGCTGAAATTAACATTTTGCACCTATTCAGGATAGAATTCTGGGGAGGAAAAGGCTTCATTTGCTAATTTTACATCCAATGTAATAATCAATGTTTCCCCAGATCCAGCCTAATAGTGTAAATGTAGAAATAGGCTCTCTCTACCTTGTCTGAGCTAACCTGCATTAAACCCTGGAGAACGCTTTTGAATGTTATTAGGGTAATCATCTCTTTTCCCTATCAGTCAATCTCGTGCTATCATTAATACAGACTGTTGAATTACTGCTGTGGATCAGCACTAATTATAAACTGCGTGCAGACTCTCTCTAGCTGAATTCTAATAGGATTCTCACAGATATCAGATCAGGATTATTCTCAGTCAGACAAATCACAGCACAGCAGTGCAGTCCAATCAACCATCAAACTCATTTAGAGTTAAAATTAATCCTAAACTTGTAAGAATCATGTTATTTAAACTTCCAAAATGCATTTCATTCTCAGAACGTGAAGCTAACAGGATCAGAGAACATTTCTGTCTCTGGTATTCTCCCTCCACACAACAATCAGCAGTCCAGCAGTGCCTACTCCAACCTGATTCAACCTCAGACAACAAGAAACGCTCAGCTGAGAAACAGAAAATGCTGGAAAGACTCAGCAGGTCTGGATTCTCCAACCTCATCCGGGGCTGGGATTCTCCAACCTCGCCCAGGGCTGGGATTCTCCGACCTCGCCCAGGGCTGGGATTCTCCAACCTCACCCGGGGCTGGGATTCTCCGACCTTTCCCGCGGCTGGGATTCTCCGACCTCGCCCAGGGCTGGGATTCTCCGACCTCGCCCAGGGCTGGGATTCTCCGACCTCGCCCCACGACTGGGATTCTCCGACCTCGCCCCACGGCTGGGATTCTCCAGTCCCGCTGCACTGAACGGGGATTAGACTTAGCGCCAAATTCTCCATTCTTACTGGCAGTGAACTACCTGAGAATTCCAGCCTGTCACTCTCAGGTGTTAATTCTATTTATTGCTCTCCAGATCATGGGGTCATGATAATGTCACTGGAGTAGTAATCCTGAAGTCCGGACAAATCCCATGGGATATAGATTCAAATCCCACCATTCAAAATCAATTAATAAATCTGGAATTATTGGTGACCATGACAACGATCATTGATTGTCATTAACACTCATTCTGTAGGGAAGGGAATCTGCTCCCCTGACTTGGCACTGGCCTATAGGTGACTCCAGTCCCACAGCAATATGGTTTCCTTTCAACTGCCCTTTGAAGTTACCCAGCAAGCCTTCTCAAGGGGCAATTAGGGATGGACAAGAAATTCTGGCCTTGCCAAAAACATCCTCACCCTATGAAAGAATAAAAAAGGAGATAAACAAGCGGTAAAGATAACCCTGTTTCTTCCAGTCAGGTCAACATAAGAACATAAGAACATAAGAAATAGGAGCAGGAGTAGGCCATCTAGCCCCTCGAGCCTGCCCCGCCATTCAATAAGATCATGGCTGATCTGACGTGGATCAGTACCACTTACCCGCCTGATCCCCATAACCCTTAATTCCCTTACCGATCAGGAATCCATCCATCCGCGCTTTAAACATATTCAGCGAGGTAGCCTCCACCACCTCAGTGGGCAGAGAATTCCAGAGATTCACCACCCTCTGGGAGAAGAAGTTCCTCCTCAACTCTGTCTTAAACCGACCCCCCTTTATTTTGAGGCTGTGTCCTCTAGTTTTAACTTCCTTACTAAGTGGAAAGAATCTCTCCGCCTCCACCCTATCCAGCCCCCGCATTATCTTATAAGTCTCCATAAGATCCCCCCTCATCCTTCTAAACTCCAACGAGTACAAACCCAATCTCCTCAGCCTCTCCTCATAATCCAAACCCCTCATCTCCGGTATCAACCTGGTGAACCTTCTCTGCACTCCCTCCAATGCCAATATATCCTTCCTCATATAAGGGGACCAATACTGCACACAGTATTCCAGCTGCGGCCTCACCAATGCCCTGTACAGGTGCATCAAGACATCCCTGCTTTTATATTCTATCCCCCTCGCAATATAGGCCAACATCCCATTTGCCTTCTTGGTCACCTGTTGTACCTGCAGACTGGGCTTTTGCGTCTCATGCACAAGGACCCCCAGGTCCCTTTGCACGGTAGCATGTTTTAATTTGTTTCCATTGAGATAGTAATCCCATTTGTTATTATTTCCTCCAAAGTGTATAACCTCGCATTTATCAACGTTATACTCCATTTGCCATATCCTCGCCCACTCACTCAGCCTGTCCAAATCTCTCTGCAGATCTTCTCCGTCCTCCACACGAATGGAGACAGTATTACAGTTGATAAGGAGGATGTGCAGGATATTCTGGAGGGTCTGAAAATAGATAAATCCCCTGGTCCGGATGGGATTTATCCAAGGATTCTCTGGGAGGCAAGAGAAGTGATTGCAGAGCCTCTGGCTCTGATCTTCAGGTCGTCGTTGGCCTCTGGTATAGTACCAGAAGATTGGAGGTTAGCGAATGTTGTCCCATTGTTTAAGAAGGGGAACAGAGACTTCCCCGGGAATTATAGACCGGTGAGTCTCACTTCTGTTGTCGGCAAGATGTTGGAAAAAATTATAAGGGATAGGATTTATAGTTATTTGGAGAGTAATGAATTGATAGGTGATAGTCAGCATGGTTTTGTGGCAGGTAGGTCGTGCCTTACTAACCTTATTGAGTTTTTTGAGAAAGTGACCAAGGAGGTGGATGGGGGCAAGGCAGTGGACGTGGTATATATGGATTTTAGTAAGGCGTTTGATAAGGTTCACCATGGTAGGCTTCTGCAGAAAATGCAGATGTATGGGATTGGGCGTGATCTAGGAAATTGGATCAGGAATTGGCTAGCGGATAGGAAACAGAGGGTGGTGGTTGATAGTAAATATTCATCATGGAGTGCGGTTACAAGTGGTGTACCTCAGGGATCTGTTTTGGGGCCACTGCTGTTTGTAATATTTATTAATGATCTGGATGAGGGTATAGTTGGGTGGATTAGCAAATTTGCTGATGACACCAAAGTCGGTGGTGTGGTAGACAGTGAGGAAGGGTGTCGTAGTTTGCAGGAAGACTTAGACAGGTTGCAAAGTTGGGCCGAGAGGTGGCGGATGGAGTTTAATGCGGAGAAGTGTGAGGTAATTCACTTTGGTAGGAATAACAGATGTGTTGAGTATAGGGCTAACGGGAGGACTTTGAATAGTGTGGAGGAGCAGAGGGATCTAGGTGTATGTGTGCATAGATCCCTGAAAGTTGGGAATCAAGTAGATAAGGTTGTTAAGAAGGCATATGGTGTCTTGGCGTTTATTGGTAGGGGGATTGAATTTAGGAGTCGTAGCGTTATGTTGCAACTGTACACAACTCTGGTGCGGCCGCACTTGGAGTACTGTGTGCAGTTCTGGTCCCCACATTACAGGAAGGATGTGGAGGCTTTGGAGAGGGTGCAGAGGAGGTTTACCAGGATGTTGCCTGGTATGGAGGGGAGATCCTATGAGGAGAGGCTGAGGGATTTGGGATTGTTTTCGCTGGAAAGGCGGCGGCTAAGAGGGGATCTTATTGAAACATATAAGATGATTAGAGGTTTAGATAGGGTGGATAGTGATAGCCTTTTTCCTCTGATGGAGAAATCCAGCACGAGGGGGCATGGCTTTAAATTGAGGGGGGGTAGTTATAGAACCGATGTCAGGGGTAGGTTCTTTACCCAGAGGGTGGTGAGGGATTGGAATGCCCTGCCAGCATCAGTAGTAAATGCGCCTAGTTTGGGGGCGTTTAAGAGATCCGTAGATAGGTTCATGGACGAAAAGAAATTGGTTTAGGTTGGAGGGTCACAGTTTTTTTTTTAACTGGTCGGTGCAACATCGTGGGCCGAAGGGCCTGTTCTGCGCTGTAATGTTCTATGTTCTATGTTCTATGTTCACTTTTCCACTTATCTTTGTGTCGTCTGCAAACTTCGTTACCCTACACTCCGTCCCCTCCTCCAGATCATCTATATAAATGGTAAACAGTTGCGGCCCAAGTACCGATCCCTGCGGCACGCCACTAGTTACCTTCCTCCAACTGGAAAAACACCCATTTATTCCGACTCTTTGCTTCCTGTCGGATAGCCAGTCCCCAATCCACTTTAACACACTACCCCCAACTCCATGTGCCCTAATCTTCTTCAGCAGCCTTTTATGGGGCACCTTATCAAACGCCTTTTGGAAATCCAAAAACACCGCATCCACCGGTTCTCCTCCATCAACCGCCCTCGTCACATCTTCATAAAAATCCAACATGTTCGTCAAGCACGACTTTCCCCTCATGAATCCATGCTGCGTCTGATTGATCGAACCATTTCTATCCAGATGCCCTGCTATCTCCTCTTTAATAATGGATTCCAGCATTTTCCCTACTACAGACGTTAAGCTGACCGGCCTATAGTTACCCGCCTTTTGTCTCCTTCCTTTTTTAAACAGCGGCGTAACATTAGCCGTTTTCCAGTCAACCGGCACTACCCCAGAATGCAACGAGTTTTGATAAATAATCACTAACGCATCCACTATTACCTCTGACATTTCTTTCAATACCCTGGGATGCATTCCATCTGGACCCGGGGACTTGTCCACCTTCAGTCCCATTAGTCTACCCAGCACTGCCTCTCTGGTAACATTAATTGTATTAAGTATTTCTCCTGCTGCCAACCCTCTATCGTTAATATTTGGCAAACTATTTGTGTCCTCCACCGTGAAGACCGACACAAAAAACTTATTTAAAGACTCAGCCATATCCTCATTTCCCACTATTAACTCCCCCCTCTCGTCCTCCAAGGGTCCAACATTCACTCTAGCCACTCTATTCCTTTTTATATATTTATAAAAACTTTTACTATCATTTTTTATATTAATTGCTAGCCTAGCTTCATAGTCTATCCTTCCTTCCTTTATCACTTTCTTAGTCTCTCTTTGTTGTTTCTTAAATTTTTCCCAATCACTTGTTTCTCCACTATTTTTGGCCACTCTGTACGCAGCTGTTTTTATTTTAATACTCTCCTTTATTTCCTTCGTTATCCACGGCTGGTTCTCCCTTTTCTTACAATCCTTGTTTTTTGCTGGAATATATTTTTGCTGAGAACTGAAAAGGATCTCCTTAAAAATCCTCCACTGTTCCTCAGCTATCCTACCTGCCAGCCTGCTCTCCCAGTCTACCTTAGCCAATTCATCCCTCATCCTATCATATTTCCCTCTGTTCAAACAGAGGACACTGGTTTGAGACCAAACTTTCTCCTCTTCCATCAACATGAGTGGCACGGTGGCAGTGGTTAGCGCTGCTGCCTCACTGCACCAGGAACCAGGGTTTGATTCCCGGCCTCGGGTCACTGTCTGTGCAGAGTCTGCACGTTCTCCCCGTGTCTGCGTGGGTTTCCTCCGGATGCTCCGGTTTCCTCCCACAGTCTGAAAGACGTGCTAGTTAGGTGCATTGGCCATGCTAAATTCTCCCTCAGTGTACTCGAACAGGCGCCAGAGTGTGGCGACTCGGGAATTTTCACAGTAACTTCATTGCAGTGTTAATGTAAGCCTACTTGTAACACAGGTGCATTGCCATGATAAATTGATCCTTAAAGTTTATTTATTAGTGTCACAAGTAGGCTTACATTAACACTGCAATGAAGTTACTGTGAAAATCCCCTAATCGCCACACTCCAGTGCCTGTTCGGGTACACTGAGGGAGAATTTAGCATGGCCAATCCACACATCTAACCCGCACATCTTTGGGACTGTGGGAGGAAACCGGAACACCTGGAGGAAACCCATGCAGACACGGGGAGAACGTGCAAACTCCACACAGACAGTGACCCAAGCCGGGAATTTAACCCGGGTCCCTGGTGCTGTGAGGTAGCAGTGCTAGCCACTGTGCCACCATGCCGCCCGTGTGTCCAAAGTTGTGTAGGTATGGGGAATTGGTCATGGGAAATGTGTGGGGTTACGGAGATAGGGCAGGGTAGAGGGCCTGGATGGGATGCTCTGTTGGAGAGTCAGTGCGAACTCGATGGGCCGAATGACCTCTTCTGTATTCTATGGCGGGATTCTATAACGATGATTGATTCTCGCACTTTGCAACCTCGAGAATATTTAGATTTGTTTGAGCGAAAGCAGAAGGGATTAAATGGAGGTGCGCATATTCCAAAGACAAGAGATCATTTATGTTTCCTTTTGCATCAGAAAATGTGAATCGGTGAGTTGACCTGACAATGCCACTTTACAATAGTTCTGACATCCATTGTAACACTCATAGAATCATAGAATCATAGAAACCCTACAGTGCAGAAGGAGGCCATTCGGCCCATCGAGTCTGCACCGACCACAATCCCACCCAGGCCCTACCCCCACATATTTACCCGCTAAAACCTCTAACCTACACATTCCAGGACTCTAAGGGGCAATTTTTTAACCTGGCCAATCAACCTAACCCGCACATCTTTGGACTCCATTCAGTTTCTCAATTAAATAAGTACAAACTTAAATCTACCTTTCCAATATAGTTTCACAAAATTAACTTCTTTTTCCGAAATCCAAACTCCAGTCACGTTTACCTGATATAATTCCATGTTCTTTGTAAATTAAGTTATTTTTCATTTTTGGATGCGGTTGCCAGGGATTGAAGTGGGTATTTAACTTGAGCCATGTGACACGATGATTTCTATTCGCTCTCCTCATGTCTAAGTGTATGGGGGCGTTTGACACCTCAACGTTCCCGAGTATGAGCTTTGATGTAGTCGGTAGCTTAGCATTTGCTGCTTGATGTAACAGTCAACCGCCGAGTAACAGATTTGATATGACAGTAATGCATTCATACTCTGGGTGTTTATAAACATTATTTCATACAGAGTTTATTTTGTAACTTGCAAGGAGGCTTAAACACTGGGTATGACTTAAGACAGAATAGGCTCTTTGGGCTGTTCGTTGGTAGTATTTTGGGACATCTGCCTTTCTGTAAATTTTTACAATTCCTTTATGCAATGTGGGTGTCACTGGCAAGGCTAACTTCGTTGGCATCTCAAATTGCACTGTGGAAACTCACCAAAGTTCCTTAGGCAGCACCTTCCAAACCCACGACTGCTACCATCTAGAATGACAAAGGGAACATGTGCTTGGAAACACATGCAATTTGACCCCCAAGTCACTCACCATCCTGAATTGGAAATATATCGGCCGTTCCTTCACTGTCATTGGGTCAAAATCTTGGAGTTCCTTCCCTAACAACACTGTGGGCGTACCTACATTTCAGGGACTGTGGAGGTTCAAGAAGGCAGCTCACCACCACTTTCTCAAGGGGCAATTAGGTATGGGCAATAAATGCTGGCCTAGCCAGCGATGCCCATGTCCCGTGAAAGAATTTTTAAAAAAAGTTGTCCAGGTATTATATTAATAAGACGCGCTAATTTGAAGATACAGGTTAGGAAGATCTGGGGAGTGTTGGAGAGCAGTGTTTGTGTTTGATCCACATTTCAATTCTCCTGCTCAAGACTTTATCTGACAGGTTATCTGAATTTGTGAATATTTAAGACTCATGAGAGGGTTTTTTTGACAGAGGTCTAGAACCTGCTGTGGAATGTCAAATGTCATTGTAACCGACTGTGGAGATCCATTTGGATTCAATCTGGATTGCCAAACCATGAAAAGTCAGGAGATATCTGAACGTGAATATTGGATAATTCATAGTTACGGAAGAGTGATGTGAAAAGATAGTTTGCGCTAGTCCCTCAGTGACTTTGGGACCACGACTGATCTCAGTCAGATTCCAGGGTGAAACCAATCACATTCACATCACCCCCTCAGCTTTTGAAAATAAATGTACAATCCTCTCCTCTGGATCCAAGGTGACTTGCTTCCTTTCCAGTTGGCTGAGTTCTGAGATAGCTACAAAGAGTGCAATCTTCAGATTCTGCAATGTGTGGGGCAGCTGGTGTTTGAGGGCTCACCGAGATGGGTTGGTTTGGAGGTTTGTGCACTCTCTCCAACCCCAATCTTCCCAATGGAGAGTGTGCCCCAAAGAAACCTTCTCATAAACTGCCACTCCCAGGCCTGGGAGTAACATTGGATTAGCTAAAGACTGGCATCTGTGAGGCAGGAACCTCAGGAAGAGGTGCAGTTCGAGAATCCACGTTGCACTACAGACTGGAGATGGTCGCATATGCTTCATGAGTCTGCGGGGATGTTTGACCTCTTCAGAGATGCTTTGAGGACATCTCTAAAGTGTCTCCGCCTCCCTCCTGGGAGTCTCCTGCCCCGACTGAGTTCCGATTGGAGCGGTTGCTGGGTGTAAATGTGAATGGGCGTGTGTAAGATGTGTAAAAAGGCAAGAGGAAAACAAAGTGGCGATGAGGGGTGAGGTTCTCTGACCTCCCGTGTTTCTCAGTAGCAGGAGGCGGTTCCCGCCATTGGCCGGCAGCAGACTCTTGCCGCTGGCAATGGGATTCCCGGTGAATCCAGACTGCCTGGAAACATGCGGCAAGGGTTGTGCCATTAGCAGTAATGGAATACCCGCCGGCCTGGCCAGCTGGGAGATTCTGCCCAAGGTTTGAGAGAACAGGAGAGATTTGAACGTGATAGAAATGTTGGGCGGGATTCTCCGTCCGCACTCGGCTGAAAACCGGAGATTCCCGTCTGGCTTCAATTGACCTTTACATGGTCATAGAATCATAGAATAGAATCCCAACAGTGCAGAAGAAGGCCATTCGGCCCATCGAGCCTGCACTGACCACAATCCCACCCAGCCCCTATCCTCATTATCCAATGCATTTACCCTAGCTAGACCCCCTGACACTATGGCCAATCCACCAACCCGCACATCTTTGGATTGTGGGAGGAAACCGGAGCACTCGGGGAAACCCACGCAGACACGGGGAGAATGTGCAAACTCCACACAGACAGTGACCCAAGCCGGAAATCGAACCTGGGTCCCTGGCGCTGTGAGGCAGCAGTGCTCAGCACTGTGCCACCGTGTCCCACCCCCCCCCCCCCCCCCCCACCCGCTAGAATTCCAGTGGCGGGTGGGATGGGAGAATTCTGGCCGTTACATTCAGACAGCAGTAACAAGATTTGTCTATGCGTGCGTTCACATGTACGGGGCATCCCTTGATTTCAGCAGCCACGCTATTAAGTGAATGACGAATGCATCTTGGGGCTTTGAGATCCACCAAAGAGAAATTTTGCACCAATTCAGTAGTTTGTTTCTGGAAAGAAACTCTGCAACAAAACGTCAATGGTTTTATATTCCCACAGTAATGGCAGAAAAGTATTACTGACTGAGTGTGGCCCCACAAAAACTAAAGATGCTAATTAATGATACGATCTAAACCTCCAGCTGCTGGTGGGCTCAGGATTGAACTGTTTGCATGCGCGATGACTCGAATCAAAGAAACTAAATGTAAACACACCAATCATCAGGTAACAAGCCCAAAATATGATGAGCTATTGGGGTGGCACGGTGGTTAGCACTGCTACCTCACAGCGCCAGAGACCCGGGTTCGATTCCAGCCTCAGGTCACTGTCTGTGCGGAGTCTGCACGTTCTCCCCGTGTCTGCGTGGGTTTCCTCCGGGTGCTCCAGTTTCCTCCCACAGTCCAAAGATGTGCAGGTTAGGTTGATTGGCCATGCTAAATTGTCCCTGAGAGTAAGGGAGATTAGCAGGGGGGTTACGGGGATAGGACCTGAGTGGGATTGTGGTCGGTGCTGGCTCAATGGGCTGAATGGCCTCCTTCTGTGCTGTAGGATTCTCTGATTCTATTTCTACAAAGAAAATAGTAGTTTGTTTGATCTGAAATTTGGCAGACATATATGTAAACGCACACGCATGACGCTCCCTCACTCAAACAAATGAAAAGATACATACGTGCAAACACACATGTGCACATGCAAAACTACGGTAAACACATATACAGGAAAGAGCAGACAACATGTGTGTGTCTTTCTCAGCTCATTCAGAGAATAAAGTGTTTGATTGGGAAGCTTCTCCTTGGGTTATATTCCCTTTTTGGCACGGTGTGACGTTGAAATATCTCCACTGCACACTTCCACGATCGTATGATTGTAACTGGGCCTTTCCAAAACAGGTTGCAAATATTTCTCACAAAAAAAATCAACCTCTTGAAACATGATAGATGTAAACATCTTCTTTATGAGTTGGGCAGAGCAGCAAGGAGAGTTAAATCTTGTAACTCCTTAACTCCTGTGAGCGCATTTACCTTGACCACAATCTCTTATCTAAACGTCAGGGGTTAAACAAGTTTTCTTCAAGATCTGACTGGTTTGGTTACTTAAAGAGTACAACAGGATTCAAATGAGTGGCACTGACTACAAACAGCAAGAGGGCTGGTCACAAGATAAGACTCGTACTTAAGGATTTTTACTTCCTCTCTTTAATGTGTTCAGATAGACAGATTTTTAAAAAATTATTAACATGGAGTTGAGATGAAAAAAGAAAGCCCCAGTAAAATATTCCACCACCCACCTCCCTTCTGACATAATTAGGGTGTGAGAACCGGTTCGTCATCCGCATTCAGACTGTCTGCAGCCTGAATCGAGCAGCTTTATTGGCAATTAGTTAGTGTGTTTCTCAGGATCTAGCTCAGTGGGAGTTGAGAGTCCAGACTTCTGCTACTGAGTGGCCACAAATGAGTGAATCCTTGCAAACCCACATCAAGTGCGAATCCTCACCCCGTGGTTTTTTTTGCTATTGTTTGCCAGGGCCCGCTTGTAGCACAGGAATAATGAACGATTTGCAATTGATCCAAGAACAGAATCATTAAAATAAAATCCAAGGGTGATTTGCCCTCTGCGTGGCGATTTTCTCAGGAGATTTCGAACGCAGCAGCAGTACATAAATCAGAAGATGAGATGGGTTTCTCTCTCCCTGTGTCCCAGGCGGCTATGATCTTGCCAGCTCTACTTTCCTTCCAGCCCTCCCAGCAATGATGTGACCTGCATGAAACCCCCTCCACTCCCCCCAACTTCTGGATCAAGGATTTGTGGGTTTTCCTCCTACAAAAACAAATGAGGTTTTCTGGGGAATTGCCACTTGCAAATCCTTTCTCAAAAGCATATTCCTTGCATCAGAATTAGATTATTTGAAAAGCATTCATTCCGTCTCGTATATTGGAACGCCTCAGGACAATTCTAAAATAAAATGTGCCTTGCTCTAGGTCCTATATTTGCAAATGTTGTTGCAGCTACTGAGGGAAATGAAAGGGTGATTTATTATTTCCTCGGAATAGTCCAGCTCCAGAATACCTCTTGGTGAGTTTCCTCAATGGCATGGCTGTAAAACAATCTAAATTGTGCACTTTTATCCCTAAAATCCTCACACACTGGGGTGCAAGTTATTTGCTTCCCATTGCGATGGGGGTAAAATGATATTTAACAAGGGCAAAGCGAGGAAAGGGAACTGGGGCAGGTCAGTCAATTTAAAAATAACAGGAGCCGTACTAACCTCCACCAAGGACAGAAAACACCACATGATTCTTTTATCACAAGGGTATTTTTTATTATCCCAAGACAACCATTCATCCTTACTGTCAATGGTAAATTGATAAAAGACATTATTTTTGAGTTACCAAGTGCAGGTAAATAGAGTTCTGTACATAGATAGTCAAAGGTGAGGACCAGCCTTACCGAGTTCAGTTTAATAACTGGTTATGACCAAAGCCAAGATGCAAAAGGCCCTGGGTCAGGGGTCAGGGGTCAGTCTGCAGCTTCTGTACAAGAGCATATCTCTGGCCTGTCTGCCAACTCTCCCACTGCCTGGAGCATCACCTGTGGAACTTTACAATAGGTCCTTGCAACCAAACCCTCGAGTCGGGCAGAATTTCACTTCTCTCCTTGTGCCTACCACCAAAGGGGTTAAAGCAATCCGCTGAGAACACTGGTTTGGAGCCCATTTCAGAGCACAAAGACATGTCAAAGTGTTTCGAACAGGCCTCAGCAAAACTGCCACCCTTCACCCTCCTGGTGTGTGGCAGTGCGGCCGTAACCAGCTGCCCTCCACTGCCAGAGGGGAAGGCGACACAAACACAAAGAGAAAGGCCCAATGTCCAGTTCCCTGATGCTGCAGCCAGTGCCCAGAGGATGGTGCAGCCAGTGCCCAGAGGATGGTGCAGCCAGTGCCCAGAGGATGGTGCAGCCAGTGCCCAGAGGATGGTGCAGCCAGTGCCCAGAGGATGGTGCAGCCAGTGCCCAGAGGATGGTGCAGCCAGTGCCCAGAGGTGCTACAGTTAAAAAGCTGGTTTAAAACTGGCTCTGTCTTTGCCTGGCACACAGTAAGAGTCACCGCAATGGCAATCTGTCTGCTGATGGCTTCATTGTCATTTAGCTTCAATAAATATATATATATTTCTATATGTGGACAGTACCGTACCGCAAAAAAACACACACAACGTCAGGGTCACCACATTGGCATCAAAGTCATCGCTTCTTCTTCTGCCTCAGGACCTTCCTCCTCTTCAGGATCATCTCGTAGAGTTTGTCCATGCCCTCGGGCAGCCCTTCGCCGATGATGGCACAGGCGGGTTGGACGTGCCAGGCAGTGGACGGGCACAGTTCATGCAGTGCCAGCTGCTTCTCGATGTCGGCCACTGGCAGTGACTTGGGCAGGTCCTGCTTGTTGGCGATGACCAGCAAAGGGGTGCCCTGGTTCTCCGAGATCCTGGTGATCTTGTGAAGTTCGGTCTTGGCTTCCTCCAGCCTCTCGGCATCCACCGAGTCCACCACGTAGATGATGCCATCCGTGCAACGGCTGTAGGACTTCCAGAGGGGCCGCAGCTTCTCCTGGCCCCCCACATCCCAGAAGTGGCAGCTGATGCCCTTGGTGCTGCCATTTCCCAGTCGGATCTTCTCCGTATTGAATCCGATGGTTGGCACAGTGTTGACAAACTCATTGAATTTGAGCCTGTACAGCACGGTGGTCTTACCGGCAGAATCCAGCCCCAGCATCACAATGTGCAGAGACTGGAAAGCAGACACATTGGAGAAACTGTTCCCCATTCTCAGAGGCAGCGGGGAGACTCAGCGGGGAGCTTCGAGACACTGTCCAGTCTGTTCAATCCACTCAAATCCCTCCTCGGATCTCTCACATCCTCAAAGCTGCTCCATAAACTTCTCCACTTGGCTCCGGGGTTAATGCAGACACTGCAGAAAAAGATTCTCCCTGTGTCACTGTGCAGACAGCAACCCTCTGTCTGACTCTCTCTCTCTGTCTCTGTCTTTCTCTCTCTGTCTCTCTGTGTCAATGTGCAAACAGCAACCCTCTGTCTGACTTTCTATCTCTCTCTCTCTCTCTCTCTGTCTCTCTCTCTTTCTCTTTCTGACTCTGTGTCTCTTTCTCTGTCTTTCTGTCTCTCTCTCTGCGTCTCTCTTCGTCTCTCTCTTTCTCTGTCTCTCACTCTCTGTCTGTCTTTCTGTCTCTTTCTCTCTCTGTCTTTCTGTCTCTTTCTCTGTCTGTCTTTCTCTCTCTGTCTCTCTGTCTGTCTCTCTCTCTGTCTCTCTCTATCTCTCCCTGTCTCTCCTCTCTCTCTCTCTCTGTCTCTCTCTCTATCTCTCTCTGTCTCTCTCTCTCTCTATCTCTCTCTGTCTCTCTCTCTCTCTGTCTCTCTCTCTCTCTGGGGTTGCCTGGCTGCAGCTAATGCAGAGATCTTGTGTTACAGACAGTAATTCTCTCTCTCTCTCTGTCTCTCTCTCTCTATCTCTCTGTCTCTCCTCTCTCTCTCTCTCTGTCTCTCTCTCGCTCTCTATCTCTCTCTATCTGTCTCTCTCTCTCTCCCTGTCTCTCTCTCTCTGTCTCTCTCTCGCTCTGGGGTTGCCTGGCTGCAGCTAATGCAGAGATCTTGTGTTACAGACAGTAATTCTCTCTCTCTCTCTCCGTCACTCTGTGCACAGACAGTAGCCCTCTCTCTCTTACTGCTCAGTCATCTTATCTCCCTTTCTGTCTCTCTCTCTCCCACTTTACACACAGTAATCTTTCCCTGTGTGTCTCTCACTGCGCAGACAGGAATCCTCTCTCTCTGTCTCTGTCTCTCTCTCTGTGCATAGACAGTAATGACACAGAAAGCCGCAGTAACATCCTCCCTCCCTCCCTCCCTCTCTATCAGGTCACTCTGTAACTTCCGCTGCCACAGGATCCAGCCTCTCGACATGAGCACCACCCCGGTGATTGCAATGCAGGATTGCGGGAGCTGGCACCCCCCCCAGTGCCCTGTCTGCACATTCTCATTTATCAGCCAGTCCCCTGCGGCTCAAACTGCAGCCTGACCCCCTCCGACTGACACTCAGCAATCTGCTCATAACCCGCCAGACACTCACAAACCCACAGCCATTCCTGCAGATCGAAAAAATATACATTATTTGCTAAACCTCTTCTGTTTGTTTGCTGACCCCTGTGAGAGATGCCAGTGTGAACAGGGACAGTGACCCAGGGGACGGTGCTGTGAGGGGTCCACTGTCCTTGCCTGACATTTAACCTGAATGCTTTTGCTGAGAATTGTCACTGTCCCATGGCACTATTTGCTAAGTGGGATCTTCCTCCGGATCCACATTCCTCCCTCAGTAAACTCGCAGAGCTGATTAACAGGTTATTCACTCCCAGCGATTAGTCCTGTTCTTGCTGTACTCGGGAGGTACCTTGCATGGAAAGCCAGCTTCAAAGGAATTGCTGGTATGTAAAAGCTTTCAGAAACATTCCTCCAAGGAGATGAAAGGTGACTTTTTATTGCCTGTGTCAGCAAAGTTCATTGTGTTTGCATCGTGGACCCTCTCTCCTCTCAACGCCTTCCTGTCTCGTTCCCCACATCACCCCCACCCCCCACCCCTGACATCTCCATTCTAACAAACACTATTCTTCTGAAACACCTCCAAAACTAATTATAGCCAATAAGGTCAAGGCACAGTGGTTAGCACTGCTGCCTCACAGCACCAGGGACCCGGGTTCGATTCCTGGCTCGGGTCGCTGTCTGTGTGGAGTCGGCACGTTCTCCCCGTGTCTGCGTGGGTTTCCTCCGGGTGCTCCGGTTTCCTCCCACAGTCCGAGAGACTTGCTGGTTAGGTGCTAAATTCTCCCTCAATGTACTCGAACAGACGCAGGAGTGTGGCAACTAGGGGATTTTCACAGTAGCTTCATTGCAGTGTGAATGTAAGCCTACTTGTGACACTAATAAATAAGCTTTAAAACTTTAAGGTCGCACCCCTTCCTCCAGATCTTTCGTATTGTGTCTTTCAGCCTCCAGTCCTGTTATTATCAGTGATACAGTGCAGAAGGTTTGAGCTGTTGGGTGGTGTCACTGTCCGAACACTATTCCATGCTTATTTCATACACTTATTCTGGAGCTGCACATTTCTCAGCCGACCTTCTGACCCGGGCCTGCTATGAAATGTGCAGCATTCCGGTTCCTGGCACTCTTCCGGGCAGTACTGTTCCCTTGCTTTCACAGCATTAGCTGCCGTAAAGCAGGGAAGTTTCAAGGTGCAGCCACCAAGGCAGAGGTAGGTATGTGAGGTCAATGGGTAGCACAGGATGGGATGAAGCAGGTGGGGGGGTAGGGTGGGTGCGGGTAGGTATAGAGGGTGAGTGGGGTATGGAGGGTGGGGGTATGGAGGGTGGGGGGTATGGAGGGGTGGGGGAGGTAGAGTGGGTTGTGTGTATGGATGGTCGGGGGTAGGGTGGGTTGGGGGGAGGGTGGGTGCAGGTATGGAGGGGTGAGGGGGTAGTGTGGGTTGTGTGTATGGAAGGTGGGGTTAGGATGGGTTGGGGGTAGCCAGGGAGGCAAAGGGGCAGTCGGGAGAGGGTGGTCAGTGGGTGGAGAGTGTAGCCGGGACGCATTAGGCAGATTGGTAGTGTAGTGGGAGGTAAGGTAGGGATATAGTTGGGAGTGTCAGTGGGCGGAGGCAGTCACCCCCACCCCCACCCACCCACCACCACATTTCTATCTTTCTTCAATCCTGATGCTGAGTTTCTCCAGCTTTCTTTCTGTTCTTAGTCCAGAAGGAGTCCATTCGGCCCTTTGAGCCTATAGCGGAAAGAGGCTAACCAGCCAGCCTGTTCTTTCCCCACAGCACAGTCAGCGAATCCACTTCTCTGACCACCTCTTCCCGCACCAGAGTAGAAGCAGAAAATGCTGGAAATATTTAGCAGCACAGGTGGTGAGAGAGGAATGGAGCGAAAGTCCTGATAAAAACTGATGTCGGGTGAATTTGGCCATTGAGCTTCCTGAAGACACAGACCCTGAGATTCCGGCCTTGGGTGGCGTGTGGAGTCCACACATTCTCCCCGTGTCTGCATGGGTTTCCTCCAGGTGCTCTGGTTTCATCCCACAGTCCGAAGATGTGTAGATTAAGGGGATTAGCATGCTAAATTGCCCCTTAGTGTCCAAAGATGTGCACGTTCGGGGGATTGGCCATGCTAAATTGTCTCTTAGTGTCCAAAGATGTGTAGGTTAGGGGGATTGGCCATGCTAAATTGTCTCTTAGTGTCCAAAGATGTGCACGTTAGGGGGATTGGCCATGCTAAATTGTCTCTTAGTGTCCAAAGATGTGCACGTTAGGGGGGATTGGCCATACTAAATTGTCTCTTAGTGTCCAAAGATGTGCAGGTTAGGTGGATTGGCCATGTTAAATTGCCCCTTAGTGTCCAAAGATGTGTAGGTTAGGGGGATTGGCCATGCTAAATTGTCTCTTAGTGTCCAAAGATGTGTAGGTTAGGGGGATTGGCCATGCTAAATTGTCTCTTAGTGTCCAAAGATGTGCACGTTAGGGGGATTGGCCATGCTAAATTGTCTCTTAGTGTCCAAAGATGTGCACGTTAGGGGGGATTGGCCATGCTAAATTGTCTCTTAGTGTCCAAAGATGTGCAGGTTAGGTGGATTGGCCATGTTAAATTGCCCCTTAGTGTCCAAAGATGTGTAGGTTAGGGGGATTGGCCATGCTAAATTGTCCCTTAGTGTCCAAAGATGTGCAGGTTAGATGGATTGGCCATGCTAAATTATCCCTTAGCGTCCAGTGATGTGCAGGTTACGGGGATTGGCCATGTTAAATTGTCCCTTAGTGTCTAAAGATGTGTAGGTTAGGGGGATTGGTCATGCTAATTGCCCCTTAATGTCCAAAGATGTGTAGGTTAGGTGGATTGGCCGTTCTAAATTGCCCCTTAGTGTCCAAAGATGTGTAGGTTAGGGGGATTAGCAGGGTAAATATGTGGGGTTATGGGGATAGGGCCTGGGTAAGATAATCTGTCAGAGAGTCAGTGCAGACTCAATGGGATGAATGGCCTCCTTCTGCACTGTAGGGATTCGATGATTCTAATAAATATCTCACTCCTTGGAATTCCTCCTGCTCTGTTGCGACATATTGACTATTTACTGTCCACAGATAAACCGTTGGCTCTTTTCCACCATAATCCAGGCTTAACTCACTCAGATAATAATTATTCTGGGCATAACACATGTACAAACACAAATTGCTTTGTTACGTATCGTGAAAACAAACTCAATATGCCTTCACTTCAGATTACATAATGCAGTTAAACCTGCCTGCCTCGCCTTTGTGACACTTACCACAAACATAGAATCGAAGAGTGAACTGAATGAACCAAATTACTCAGAACGTCATGGCCTGGCCTTTTCCTCAGCTTAGCATGGAGAGTTAAATGCATTTTTAAAACATATTGGATTCTGGGCTTCTTAAATGAGGACACAGCACAAAAGAAAGGAAGTTACGTTAATCACTTATCCGTTACTGATTGTCCAACTCTGGACAAATATTAGAATAATATAATAATAATAATGCAGGAAGGGATGAGGGGGACAATTCCGGGAATGCTATTAAGGACATGGAATGCTAGTTGTGTGGAGAGGATTATGTAAACAAACATCTTCATCCCACTGTGAAATGGTCGGAATCTTACTTGCAACATGATCCTAGTTTAAATCATGCAATTAGCAAGGTGCATCTTTCAACTGAAACTTTAAGAAGGGTTCAGTTGATTTAAGTTTAAAGTTTATTTTTCCGTGGTACAAGTAGGTTTACATTAACACTGCAATGGAGTTACTGTGAAAATTCCCTAGTCGCCACACTCCGGCACCTGTTCAGATACACTGAGGGAGAATTTAGCACGGCCAATCCACTCTAACCAGCACGTCTTTCAGACTGTGGGAGGAAACCGGAGCACCCGGAGGAAACCCACGCAGACACGGGGAGAACGTGCAGACTCCGCACAGACAGTGACCCAAGCCGGGAATCAAATCTGGGTCCCTGGCGCTGTGAGGCAGCAGTGCTAACGACTGTGCCACCGTGCCGCCCCAAACTCAAATCCGTTCTGGCAACGGTGGGATTCGAATCCACGCCTCTGCAGATCCTTAATCCAGCACCCTTGCACCTGAGACAAAAATATAAATTTATATTATTAAAAAACTAATCTGATAAAAAGCTTCACTAAATCCGCAGTTACTCATGGATCAGTGATGCATTCGAACTGGGAAGAAAATCAACATTACATTAATCAGCGACAGCTTCTCCTATTCCTCCCCCACCCCCCCCCAACCCCAAATCCTCCTGCGAATGTTCTGTTGCTCAGTGAAGCTTGACCAGGACATTGTCTCGATGAAAAGATTCCTGAGGGCTTCATTGTTATGGGGGTGGAGGACAGGCTGGAGGGAGGGTTCCATGTGGTCTTCACCACAGTGACATCTGTGCAAGTAATAAAGTTAGCACGTCTCCATGAGGGCTTCCACACACTGGGCCGTTACTAAACAAATTCACAGGGATATAGGGTCAATAAACACAACTGGTCACCGTGAACACCCTTTCAGGGAATGAATCAATTGGATGAACAAATTCTCATCTTGTCGTTTCCCCTCAGTCAGAGTAAAGTGGTGTTTGTCGAAAGGTCTCAGTGCTGATTATTTTTACACAGACGATTGAAGTTATAGGTCTTTTTTTAGATTGCTGGCGGTGCAGCGAATAGTCCTCCCCCATCTGCCCCGCAACCAGAGAGGAGCCCAAAGCTTTGCCAGCCTGTTAAAATCAATGTGGGTCCTCTGCTGCGCCTCGCACACTGATCTCAAGAAACACGGTCTCTGTGCCGTAAACCGCCAAAAGTAAAGTTTATTTATTAGTCACAACTAAGGCTAACCTTAACACTGCAGTGAAGTTACTGTGAAAATCCCCTAGTCGCCACACTCTGGCGCCTGTTCAGGTCAATGCACCTAACCAGCACATCTTTCAGAATGTGGGAGGAAGCCGGAGCACCCGGAGAAAACCCAAGCAGACATGGAGAGAATGTGCAAACACCACACAGACAGGAAACACATCAGAAGTGAAGGTGAGAGATGTTAAGCTCCAGAAACAGGATCTAAAAGCGGCCACGTGAAGTCACTCCAAGTTTTCCAGTGGGTAGCTCTTAGATGGAATAAAAAACTGTGGTAATGTTAGTTCCCCTCCCCACGATCATGCTATGTAAACACAAAAGGCCTCTGTCTCAATTAAACTGTAGCTCAGCTGAGGGGAGGCAATGGCCTAGCGGTATCATCGCTAGAGTATTAATCCAGAAACTCAACTAAGGTTCTGGGGAACTGGGTTTGAATCTCGCCATGGCGGGTGGCAGAATTTGAATTCAATAATAAATACTTGGAATTAAGAATCTACTGATGACCATGAAACCATTGTGGATTGTCGGAAAAACCCATCTGGTTCACTAGTGTCCTTTAGGGGAGGAAATCTGCCGACCTTACCTGGTCTGGCCTACATGTGACTCCAGCATGGGTTGACTCTCAACTGCCCTTGGGCAACTAGGGATGGGCAATAAATGCTGGCCAGCCAGCGATGCCCATGTCCCATGAATGAATAACAAAAGTGTAAATTTGCTGGTGTTCAACGAGACATATTGTTCTGTTTTTCCAGGTGTCAACTCTATATAACCCTGCTCTCAGGCTGTGTGAGACGTACAGGTTGGAGCTTGCACAGCTGATGATGCGTGGCAGCACGGAGCTACACTATAACTATCTCAGCTCCCCATTCCCTCCTTTCACAGTTTCTATTTCCCGGCACAACTTCCCATCTTTGGGATGGGTAACTTTCCTCATTCTCCAGCTATATGGGGGGTGTCTGCACAGGTGCGTCACAACTCCCCGCTTACCTGCTTCATTTAGACAATCCATCGTGGCTGGATGAGGTCCATGGCTCATTCTTCCCACAATCCTTCAGCCTTCCCCCATGATGCACTTGGCAAGTCAGCCTAACCTTCAACATAATGAAGGTGAAAGGGATAAAGCCAATGGGCCAGAGGGTCCCAAGCTGTAGCGATGATGGTCTGAGTAGAAGGTGGATGGGGGTGGGGGAGGTGGGGAGGGTTAGTTGGGTTAGCAGGGGGCAGATGTGGGTTTGGGGAGCTAGTCGGAGGGTAATTGGGGGTGTGGGTGTAGTTGGGGTGTCCGAAAGGTAGTCGAAGATGGGGGGAGGTAGTGTAGGGTGTGGGGAGAGCAGTCGGGAGTTGGGAGAAGGGAGTTGGGGTTCAGGAATTGGTGAAGGTCAGTCGAATAGTTACCCAGGAGTTGGAAGTGGTTTTAATCCTAACCTTTCCCGGGTAACTATCCTGCTAAGAGAGACAGAGCCATCCCAAATCTCTGTTTTAAATCGGAATATCGGGTGGTTCCCAGTGCAGGGTAACTTCCCAGGAAATTCAAACTTCCCAGGAAATTCTCACACAGTATGGGAACCTTGGGAGGTTTCAACACAACCTGTCCCTACCCAGGGAATGTAAACTCTGAGACAATGGGGCCCGATTTTGCCATCAAGTTGCGCCCGTTTTCGGGCACGAAAACTTGGTAAAGTCGGGCATGAGGCAAGTAATGCAATTTGCACCCGCCTCCGCACCAGTTCCCCCTTTACCAAGGGCCAAAAATGGCCACTGTCGGGACCGCTCCGAAACAGGCGCAACGTCAATTTAAATGTATTTGCATGTATTTAAATTGACTTAATGGGCTGCATGCCCACATTTACTGGCACCTCCCCCTTTCCCATCGCGTTCGCCCATCCAGATTCGGCACCAAGCAGACATGGTCCACAAAGGTCTGATTTGGGCGCTCCAGCTTCTGAGGAGGTATGTTCATAACTTCTGGCGGCTCTCTGACTCAGATCGATGGTGGTCGGGGGGCGGCCGGGGGGGGGGGGGGGGGTGAGGTGGGTCAAATGGCTCTCTGGTGGAGGGGGAGGGGGGGATCCGTTGCCACTCTGCATGTGATCGGTGGGGGAGGAATGGGGGGGTCCGCTGCCACTCTGCGTGCGATTGGTGGGGGGATAGTGGGGCGGGGGCTGCAATCGGTCTGGGTCGCAGGGGAGGGCGTGGGTGGATAAAGGGGTCAGTAATGTTGTGGGGGTGGGGCAATGATTGTGGGGGCCAGGGGGAGGCATTATCCGGCCTGGGTGGGAAGTGGCAGGGGAGCGTTTTTCTATTTTTCTTTACTGCGCATGCGCAGGTGGAGGCTCTGATCGGAGCTGCAGGATTTCGGGCACGATAAGCCCCGCGATTTGGAATCGCTGATATTTTTTCAGGCAGAGTGCGTTTGAGAACGGGTCTAAAAGTCGGATCTGAAACACTCCCAGCTTCAAGTCTGCCCAGCACTTAGAATCAAAATGGCAAAATAGGGCCCGTGGTGTGTAGAATCGGTGGCACAATGTGGGAGTGCAGCAGATCCCAAACATCAGGCTGGAGACCAGGCTGTCAGCCTGATGTTCAGTAAGAAGTCTCACAACACCAGGTTAAAGTCCAACAGGTTTATTTGGTAGCAAATACCATAAGCTTTCGGAGAGCTGCCCCTTCGTCAGATGGAGTGAAAATCTGTTCTCCAACAGTGCACAGAGACTCCACATCAAGCCTGATGTTAGTCATGAAAAGCACAACATGGGAGTGAGAGCAGCCTATAACCTCATCACAAACTTACTGAACTGCTCCGAGAATACCTGCGTTTCTTAAAGAAATACAAAAGACGCAGATGGAGGGTGGTTGGTGTTGTACAGTGACCACTTTCTGGTAAATTGCTATATGGATTGTACTGGGAGAGTATGGAATCTCATACCCGAAGCCCACTTCAAGCAGGGCCACTTGAAAGGAAGATATGGAAATGCAGCTGGCTGGACTTTAATCTCCCGTGGTTGTGAATGTAATGGAATCCTCCTCCCCAGCTAGATACACCCCACTAGACACCTGAAAAAACCATAATAGTTTATGGGCAGAATTCTCCCATAAAAGATTTGTGTCGAATTTGCATGAAAGCTGGTGATGTTCCCATGTGTCTGAAGCCTTTGTCTTCCTCGGTTGTAGAGATCACAAAAAGGTGCTGTCTAGGGAGCCTTGGTGAGTTGCTGCAGTGCATCTTGTAGATAGTACACACTGCTGCAACTGAGCATCGGTGGGGGAGGGAGTGAATGTTTGTGGATGTGGTGCCAATCAAGCGGGGCTGCTTTGTCCTGGATGGTGTTGAGCTTCTTGAGTGTTGTTGGAGCTGCACCAATCCAGGCAAGTGGGGAGTATTCCATCACACTCCTGACTTGTGCCTTGTAGATGGTGGACAGGCTTTGGGAGTCAGGAGGTGAGTTACTCGCCACAGAATTCCCAGTGTGTGACCTGCTCTTGTGGCCACAGTATGTATAAAGCTGTGTCCAGTTCAGTTTCTGGTCAATGCTACCCCCCGCACCCCCCCCCCTCCCCCCCCACCCCGCAGGATGTTGATAGTGGGGGGATTCAGCAATGGGAATGCCATTGAATGCAAAGAGGCGATAGTTAGATCCCCTCTTGTTGAAGATGGTCATTTCCTGGCACTTGTGTGGTGTGAATGTTCGCTGACACTTGTCAGCCTGAGCTGGATATTGTCCGGGTCTTGCTGCAATTGGACATGGATTGCTTCAGTATCTGAGGAGTCGCGAATAGGGCTGAATGTTGCATAAACACCAGTGAACATCCCCACTTCTGACCTTAGGATCAGAGGGAAGGTCATTGATGAAGCTGTGCGCAGGGTTAACTCCTGTCCTCAGACAGCCTCTTACAGTCATTGAGGAACTCTTGCCGCGATGTCCTGGGACTGAGATAACTGACCTGTCATTCCCTGTTTTCTCTGTCCTTCCCTTTTTTTGTGTCCTTACTTACACCATGTCCCAGTCACCCATCACTCCAGTGTCTCTTGTTTTCAGATTCTTCCATGGCCTCACTCCTTTAAGAAATATCCCTCATTGTCTGAACTCTTAGGCAATTGCTTGCAATCTGTCCAACTTTGTTTGAGAATGTTTCTCTGAAATGCTGTGGGATATTTCAGTGTGTTGAAGGCACCATATCAATACAAGTTGTTGTTGGTATGGCAGTTGTGATGTTTACGACCTTCTAATCCACAGAGACCATTCTAGAACCAGAGCTGGTGGGTTCCCAGCCTCTGTTTTAAATGCTGGGAGGTGGTCATCAGTCTCTGGTGGTTCATTGACTATTCGTTCCATCAATTTCTCCAATTATATTCCTTTATTAACTTCTTTAAGATCCTGATTCCCACACTAAACCTTTGTCTGTCCCATTACTCACAGAATGATTTTATTCTCGACCATGAAGACAAGAATGTTCATTTAATGTCTCCGCCATTTTCTCGTTCCACTTAATAATTTCTTCTGTCTCTTAAATTCTTCTCACTAAGCTCTTTCTTTTTACCTACCTATAGAATCTTTTACAACTGGTTCTTTTCATATCTCCAGCTAGTTTACTGGCTTAGTGTTACGATGCGGAGGTTGTCCCCCTTTTGAGAAGCTGCGCCGAATCCTCCAAAGAGGAATCCCTCGCCTCGTAATCTGTTAAAAGTGTGTGGGAAGTAACGTTTAGTAACGTTTAGTGGGTAACTAATAAATACCCTACACTCACTTTAAAATGAACACTTAACAATTTATTTATTTAACTAACTGGGAACTTAAACTAAACAAGTAACATACCGAATAAAATAAGATTCTACTGCAGTGCTGTTCAAATGAATACAAATAACTGGGAACTTTAACCAACCAAGAAACAAACCGAATGAAATAAGATTCTACTGCAGTGCTGTTCAAATAAATACAATACTCATTCATTAACAAAAAAAAACTAGAATTTAATCACTCTCAAAAAATATACAACCAGGTTTTATGTTTTTCGGAAGCTTCTGGAATTTCTCGGTTGATTTCTCTGTCTGTAAGTTCTTCCTGATTTGGTACCTTTCGCTGGTTAGATGGTGCATTCTTCATTGCAAGCCTACTTGTGACACTAAAATATTTATAGGATCAAGAGAAACCAGAGTGTACTCTTAAGACATATATAAAGCTGGTAGGATTGAGAGCTGAGAACACTTAGCTCTTGGCAACTGGCATTTTCTCTCTCCCTCTCAAGGCTTGAGAGGCGGCAGTTTCTATCTCCTGTTCTTCCCTCTTGCACTCTCATTTATACCTGCGATGACTTATCAATTTTCCTGCAATAGGATTGGTCTGATTTTTTCAACATCATCAAATTCAAATCTTATAGGTTCTTGGTAGCTGAGTGCCTGCTTTAAATTGATTGGGTAAAATTCAAAAACATTCAAATGGCTGAAGCCAGTTACCAAGGCAACCCCGTTACAAATATTTCAGCTTGGATTCTGTGTGTACAGGTATTTTGCATTTTAAACTTCCAAGCACTGAAACAAAACACCAGCTTTTCTTGGGAACACGCAATGTTATTTCCCCTCGAGCATTTTTACACTCATTACATCTTTACCAACTCAACTTCGCAACATTAGCCTCTTTCCTCTTTTTCAATTCCATGATTATCCCTTATTGAATTTTACAATCCTCCCCAAATCCTCGGATGTACGGAGAACGTCATGGTTTAAAAATCAGAATTACCGGCCCGGTGTCGCTAAGGTTCACTGTTCAGTCTGTAGCTGCTCATTCTCTGAGCACAGAGCAGCCTCCGATCCATCATCAAAACACTCTCTGTAAAAAATGAGATGTTATCCAGGCTGTTTCCTCCCACTAACACCTGGTCACAGAGGAGACAGTTCTCATTATCCTCTCAATGCTAAATCAAACATTCTGAAATAGAGGGAGATTCAGCTCCAGTTAAATGTGTTCCTATTGCTTTAACACTGGCAGATGTATGGCACTTTGATGGTTGTGGTAATCGGTTATTCCGCTCCATGAGTGCTCCATGCGAAGGCAGCTTCTTGGCACATCGTCTGCTGATGCTTCACCCTGAGCTGTTTCCCGGGCAGTCACTGTCAGTGCTGCTTTGTTATTGCTTTCCACTCTTAGGGGCAGGTCGGTGGGGCGGGGGGACAGCTCCCAAGTCGAGTTGTGGTACTAGATGTGGTGCCATTGTGGCAGGGTGATTAGCACTCTGCCACGCAGTGCCAGGGACCACATGCAAATTCCCCGTGTCTGCCTGGGTTTCCTCCGGGTGCTCCGGTTTCCTCCCACACTCCAAAGATGTGCAGGATAGCTTGATTGACCATGCTAAATTGCCCCTTAGTGTCCAAAGATGCGCAGGTTAGGGGGATTGGCCATGCTAAATTTTCCCTTAGTGTCCAAAGATGTGCAGGTTAGGGGGATTGGCCATGCTAAATTGCCCCTTAGTGTCCAACGATGTGCAGGTTAGGTGGATTGGCCATGCTAAATTGCCCCTTAGTGTCCAAAGATGTGTAGGTTAGGGGGATTGGCCATGCTAAATTTTCCCTTAGTGTCCAAAGATGTGCAGGTTAGGTGGATTGGCCATGCTAAATTGCCCCTTAGTGTCCAAAGATGTGTAGGTTAGGTCGATTGGCCATGCTAAATTGCCCCTTAATGTCCAAAGATGTGTAGGTTAGGTGGATTGACCATGGTAAACGCACAGGGTATGGTGATAAGGCGGAGGGGTGGGTGGAGGGCTCTTTCAGAGACTTGATGGGCTGAATGGCCTCCTTCTGCACTGTAGAGATTCAACGGATTGTATAATCATGAAAAACAGCAAAGATGCATCAGAGAAAGTACATGCAATGCTACCTGGAACCAGCAGCTTATTTTAGCAATCAAATCCAGAGCTTGCTGTTCCGTGAGAAAGAGGATCAGAGGAAAGATTTGAAGCAGGTTAGGGGTTAGCTGGTAAAGCAGAGAGAGGTGGGCTGGTAACGTGAGGGGTTGCTGATGGAGCTGCGGGAGTTACTGGGACAGAATCAACTCCTCGCACATTCACTGGACAAATCTGCCCTTCCATTTGGATAAACAGCCTGAGTGCTGTGATTGGACCATCACATGATGGGTTCCGGTCCCCCGAATGAGACTGATGAACACAATGGTGGTGTGGTGGCATTGTCACTGGGCTGGCAATCCAGAGGCCCCAGGTTATTCCTCCGGCTACACGGGTGACTCCAGAGCCGCAGCAATGTGGGTGACTCTCAACTGCCCTCTGAAATGGCCGAGCGAGACACTCAGTTCAAGGCCAATTAAGGATGGGCAGCAAATGCCGGCCTTGCCAGCGACACCCCATGTCCCATGACAGAAAAAGGTGAAAGAATCATAAAGTGCTGCAGTGTTGGAGCTGTGCCGTTGTGTCTGATATTAAACTGAAACCCTGTTTCTTCTCCCAAACAGCTAGAAAAGACCTTAGGCATTAGTTCAAGAACAAACCAGTTCTTCTGGCGCTCTGGTCAATATTTGTCCCTGAAGCACGGAATAAAAATGCTGAGTAGGTAAAGGTGAGAGTGCTGTTTCATTCCTCACACTGCTAGTCTTCACCTCGTGAAGCGTAGAATTCATTCTCCTAAATTCATAAGATATAGGAGCAGAATTAGGCCATTCGGCCCATTGAGTCCACTTCGCCATTCGATCATGGCTGATAAGCTCCTCATCCCCATTTTCCTGCCTTCTCCCCATAACCCTTCAACCCATTCCCAATTAAAAATCGGTCTAACTCCTCCTTAAATTTACTCACTGTCCCAGCATCCACCGCACTTTGGGGTAGCAAATTCCACAGATTCACAACCCTTTGGGAGAAGCAGTTTCTCCTCAACTCTGTTTTAAATTTGCTGCCCCTTATCCTAAGACTGTGACCTCTCGTCCCAGAATGTCCCACAAGAGGAAGCATCCGCTCCACGTCTACTTTATCCATACCTTTTATCATCTTGTACACCTCAATTTGATCTCCCCTCATTCTTCTAAATTCCAGTGAGTATCGGCCTAAACTGTTCAATCTCTCTTCATACGTTCTAGTGAACCTCCTCTGAACCACATTGCTGCAGCTCTGTAGTCACCCGTGTAGCCGGAGGAATCTCTGGAATCAATCTAGTGAACCTCCTCTGAACTGCCTCCAATGCCACTACATCTTTCCTCAAATCTGGGGACCAAAACTGTGCACAATACTCCAGGTGCGGCCTCAAAGTAAGGGAGTCTTTGTAACTTTCAAAGAACAAAAACAAAATACAGCTTGGGAAAGACCCTTCGGCCCACCAAGCCTGCACAGTTTCTATCCCTCTGTTCGTCTCCTGTGCATGTGTCCATCACAATACACCTTGAACGTTGCTAATGTACCTGCTTCCACTACCTCCATTGGAAGTGCATTCCAGGCACCCACCACCCTCTGGGGGAATTTTCCCATCCCGCCCGCCATGGGAATCATAGTGGGGTGGGGGGGGGGGGGGGGGGCGGGGGGATGCGGGGAGGGGCAGACCTTGCAAAGGTCCGTTGACCTCGGGTGGGATTTTCTGGTTTTGTGGCAAGCGGGGCTGGAAAATCCCATCCTCTGTGAAAAAACTTCCCTGCACGTCTCCCATAAATCTACCCCCTCTCACCTTAAAACTGTAAGAAGTCTCACAACATCAGGTTAAAGTCCAACAGGCTTATTTGGAATCACGAGCTTTCGGAGCGCTGCCCCTTCATCAGGTGCCCTTAAACCTGTGCCCTCTTGGAGTCGACCTTGCCACCCTGGGGAGAAGCCTCAGACTATCCATGCTGTCTATGCCTCTTGGAATTTTGTGGACACAGTGAGATTGTGAGCAGGAGACTTGCTCTTTAAGAGAAAGAATTCCACCGATCAGCCCCTCATGCAGTTTGTTTCTGTCGGACTCAGTGCTGTCAGTTCATTGGATGCTGCGGTTGAATACTGTACATTGTGAGTTTCCCAAATACACACACACGGACCTCAGGGACTGCTTCACATCCCACTGAACCCAGAACAGTAAGTTCAGCCAGGAACAAAGCTGGTGTCTGTATTTCAGGTTTGGATTCGTGAGCAGAGTACGTCAGGTGACACAAGGATTGAGTTACTGCCATTCAAGATGCCCTTCAAAATACTCCGGGTGCCACAGCAGGTGGAAAACCTACGCACAGTACGAGCAATTTGTACATTTGTCAGGACCTGTCAGACTGAGTAACGTAACTGCCACATCTACAGTCGCAAACATAAACAGCAGCAAGAGACCGCAGGACTTGCACGAGTGTTATTTTAGTATTCGCATTCAATTGCCTTCCTGTTTACTGAAGGTTGTAGTGCTCTGTACAACAATAGGGCACAGGGGCGGCAGGGTGGCACAGTGGTTAGCACTGCTGCCTCACAGCCCCAGGGACCCAGGTTCAATTCCGGCCTCGGGTCACTGTCTGTGCAGAGTTTGCACATTCTCCCCATGTCTGCGTGGGTTTCCTCCGGGTGCTCCAGTTTTCTCCCACAGTCCAAAAATGTGCGAGTTAGGTGGATTGACCATGCTAAATTGTCCCTTAGTGTTAGGGGGATTAGCAGGGAAAATATGTTACGGGGATAGGGCCTGGGTGGGATTGCGGTCGGAGCAGGCTCGATGGGCCGAATAGACTCCTTCTGCACTGCAGGGATTCTATGATTCTATGAATACAGCAGCTTACAGCCTTCAGGCATTTCTCCAGACTGAAGATTCTCAGAGTTCTACCCTGTCTCCACCCTGAAATATGCTCATAAAAGCAAATTACTGCGGATGCTGGAATCTGAAACCAAAAGAGAAAGCGCTGGAAAATCTCAGCAGGTCTGGCAGCATCTGTAAGGGGAAGAAAGAGCTGACGTTTCGAGTCTGTAATTGAGTTTCAAAGCTGACAAAAGGTCATCGGGACTCAAAACGTCAGCTCTTTTCTCTCCTTACAGATTCGGAGCAGGCACACTGCACCCCTTTTCGAATTCTCTTTTTTGCTAACTGTTAGTCTGCATTTTCTTCGCTTGCTTCTGTTTTCATAGAGAAGTGTCCCTTATCTTGGAATTCACACTTGCCCCAGACCCGTGGTTTGTTCCTTTATCCCAAACACTGCCACTCGCTTTGCCTCTTGACCCGTGACATCTTTGGTATTTAATCTCTCGCAACCCTTAACCTATTCATGACCTTTCCTTTTGGCCCCTCTCACTTTTCCCCATCATGCTTCCATCTCCCTTCCATTCTGAAGAAGAATGATATTGATCTGGAGGCTGGAGGACTAGTAGCCCACGTAATTCTTTGTGTTGTTTGCTAACTAATTTGTAAAGCAGACTTTAAGTCTATGAGGAATATTGCTTAATTTGGAACTAATGGAGATAGGTTAGCAGTTAATAATTGTATCTTGTCATGTTTAATATTCCAATTGTTACAAGTTAAGCTAATTCATTTGTTATAGTTAAACCGTATTGTTAAAATAAAGTTTGGTTTGATAAAAGCTTCCTCGTGCGTTAATAGAGTCACACCTGGAGTGAAACACCTTATGCCCACACTAATGCCAAAATAGAAAAGATAGCTGGGCTTTGGATTTTCTGATCAGGTCCTAAATGGGGCTGGTTGAATTTTTGTTTCTGGGTCTACGCTAATGATGTGGAGATGCCGATGTTGGACTGGGGTGGGCACAGTAAGAAGTCTCACAACACCAGGTTAAAGTCCAACAGGTTTAATTGGTGGCACAAGCTTTTGGAGCGCTGCTCCTTCATCAGGTGAGTGGGAGTTGTGTTCACAAACAGGGCATATAAAGACACAAACTCAATTTACAAGATAATGGTTGGAATGCAAGTCTTTACAGGTAATCAAGTCTTAAAGGTACAGACAATGTGAGTGGAGAGAGGGTTAAGCACAGGTTAAAGAGGTGTGTATTGTCTCCAGCCAGGACAGTTAGGGAGATTTTGCAAGCCCAGGCAACTCGTGGGGGTTACAGATAGTGTGACATGAATCCAAGATCCCAGTTGAGGCCGTCCTCGTGTGTGCGGAACTTGGCTATCAGTTTCTGCTCCGCGATTCTGCGTTGTCGTGTGTTGTGAAGGCCGCCTTGGAGAACACTTACCCGAAGATCAGAGGCCGAATGCCCGTGACCGCTGAAGTGCTCCCCAACAGGAAGAGAACACTCTTGCCTGGTGATTGTCGATCGGTGTTCATTCATCCGTTGTCATAGCGTCTGCATGGTTTCCCCAATGTACCATGCCTCGGGACATCCTTTCTTGCAGCGTATCAGGTAGACAACGTTGGCCGAGTTGCAAGAGTAGGTACCGTGTACCTGGTAGATGGTGTTCTCACGTGAGATGATGGCATCCGTGTCGATGATCCGGCACGTCTTGCAGAGGTTGCTGTGGCAGGGTTGCGTGGTGTCGTGGTCACTGTTCTCCTGAAGGCTGGGTAGTTTGCTGCGGACAATGGTCTGTTTGAGGTTGTTTGAAGGCAAGAAGTGGGGGTGTGGGAATGGCCTTCGCAAGAGTATACGCTCTCATGAGTGTTCGCTCATGGCCAAAGTATAGCCGCACTTCAATGCTGTTAAGTCCACTTCAGGAATCAAAAGGGCACATCCATTTTATTTAATTAACGCCTCAGTTTTGGGGCATTTTTCTATGTTAATGGTGCTGTAAAAATGAATGTTTTGCTGCTGCCTTTTCCTCTTCTCAAAATCTTAACACTAAGCCCCCAGCAGGGCTCAGGAACAGGGTGGCAATGTCTCATCAGCTTGGCCAGGTTGGTTGCACTCCATGTGAGACAACTAAGGTTTCAAACCCTACTGCAACACATGCCAAGTTAATCTTCCAGTGAGCGGTGGCACGCTGGTTAGCACTGCTGCCTCACAGCACCAGGGATCCGGGTTCGATTCCAGCCTCGGGTCACTGTCTGTGCAGAGTCTGCACGTTCTCCCCGTGTCTGCATGGGTTTCCTCCGGGTGCTCCGGTTTCCTCCCACAATCCGAAAGACGTGCTTGGTATTTAATCTCTCCCAACCTTTAACCTATCCATGACCTTTCCTTTTGTTCTACTGGCCTCTCTCGCCTCCCCCCCCCCCCCCCCCCCCCCCCCGCCCCCGTCACGCTTCTATCTCCCTTCATTCTGAATTGGCCATGCTAAATTCTCCCTCAGTTTACCCGAACAGGCGCCGGAGTGTGGCAACCAGGGAATTTCCACAGTAACTGCATTGCAGTGTTAATGTAAGCCTACCTGCGACACTAATAAATAAACTTAAAAAAATAAACTTAAAACCTCGGCGCTGAGGCAGCACTGTGTTATTGGGAGAATTGGATCCTGGATGAGATATTCAACTGAAACGTGTCTGACTGGTCAAAGCAATTGTGCTCTTCAAGAGTGGCATGATTGTAGAATTGAGAGGGGCTTTGAAGAGAATTGTTCGGGTGTTGTATAACTGTGAATCTTGTTATTTTTACACTCCCCCGCATGTTCCCTGACACCACTGGCAGTGAAATAATAATTTCTACTTGCAGCACTCATCCAGTATTTAAGTAGCAATGTCTGATAATGAGATTGGCCTTGAAATCCTGAGTAAATAGTGTCTCTTTCACCGTATGTAAATGAGAGAAATTGATGTAGAAATCACTTACCCCCCTGTCCAAGAGAAATCCAGTAAACAACACAGCAAAATATTTACTAAACTGCAACCATGTTTGCTGGGAAAATGCGATGAAACAGATAGAATTGCCTGGGGCATCCAGAATCTCCCTGCTGTTAATGGCTTCTCTCAATTATCTTCCTATAATGGGTCCACTCAGTGGAACCTTGAATTGGATGAATTCTATACTGCCTAACGTCGGAACATTGCTTCGGGGTAGCTTTTGTCCCGACTTAAGATAATCCACAAACATTTGCTGAGTTATTGGGGAGACTTGGACAAAAGTTAGTTTGATTGGATTGGATCCTGTAGTGTGGAGATGTCGGCATTGGACTCGGGTAAAGACAGTAAAAAGTCTCACAACACCAGGTTAAAGTCCAACAGATTTATTTGGTAGCACAAGCCACTAGCTTTCGGAGCGCTGCTCCTTCATCAAGTAAGCACTTACCTGATGAAGGAGCAGCACTCCGAAAGCTTGTGGCTTGTGCTACCAAATAAATCTGTTGGACTTTAACCTGGTGTTGTGAGACTTCTTACTTGGATCCTGTAGCCAGGACAGTTCTGAGCCAGCTGGGGCTATTCTCATTAGAACGGATTATGGTGTAATTTGAGAGTGATGATAGCTTGGTAGAGATGTTTTAATGTTTTTAGATGATGATTTGACTGTGCCAGTTAAAATGATGAAGGGGTGGGAGAGAGTAGAAAGAAACAGACCTCTTGCTGTGATTTAAGGCTTTAGACGTGGTGAGCACTGCTGCCTCATAGTGCCAGGGACCCGGGTTCAATTCCAGCCACGGGTCACTGTCTGTGCGGAGTCTGCACATTCTCCCCGTGTCTGCGTGGGTTTCCTCGGGTGCTCTGGTTTCCTCCCACAGCCTGAAAGACGTGTGGGTTAGGTGGATTGGCCATGTTAAGTTGACCCTAGTGCCAGGGAGATTAGCAAGATAAATATGTGGGGTTATGGGTAATAGGACCTGGGTGGGATTGAGGTCGGTGTAGCCTTGATGGGCCGAATGGTCTCCTTCTGCACTGTAGGGATTCTATGATTCTGGAAGCTTTTACCCAGGGTGGAAGAGTCAATTACTAGGGGGCATAGGTTTAAGGTGCGAGGGGCAAAGTTTAAAGGAGATGTACGAGGCAAGCTTTTTACACAGAGGGTGGTGGGTGCCTGGAACTCGCTGCCGGGGGAGGTAGTGGAAGCGGATACGACAGTGAGTTTTAAGGGGTGTCTGGACAAATACATGAATAGGATGGGAATAGAGGGATACGGTCCCCGGAAGGGTCGGGGGTTTAGGTCAGTCAGGCAGCATGGTCAGTGCAGGCTTGGAGGACCTGTTCCTGTGCTGTAATTTTCTTTGTTCTTAGAATAATGAAACAGTTGCTGTAGATTAAATGTAAAAGGTTTCAGAGTGACAGCAGCAGTAAGTGTTTTTTACACAGAGGAGTGTGAGGCTGTGGAACAAGCAGGGATGTGATTTTAGCAAGGTTCTAGTCAGGGTGTAAGAATAGGAGTGCCACTGTCGGAGGTGCAGTGTTTTGGAAGAGCCATTGATCTCAAGCTTGGTGTGTCTGTGAAGATTGTCATAAAGAGCGCAGGGCATTGAGTTGGAGAAGATCAAGGGGCTTCTTCCTGGTGTCCTGTCCCTCAACATACACAGTAAAACAGATCATCTTGTCAGTTATCTCATTGTTATCTGTGGGAAGTTGCTGTGCACAATGTGACTGTTACATATTGCTACGTGATAGCAGGGAAAGAACTTCACAAGCAATTTGCTGCTGTGAAATATTTTGAAAGGTTTTAATATAAGACTATTCTTTCCACCAAATCAAGTAAAATGTTAGACCCGATTCTCTGCCCTTGCACCATGGCTGGGATTCTCCGTCCACGCTCGCGGCTGGGATTCTCCGACCTTGCCCGCAGCTGGGATTCTCCAGTCCCGCCCGCGGCTGGGATTCTCCGACCTCACCCGTGGCTGGGATTCATCGACCTTGCCCACAGCTGGGACTCTCCAGTCCCGCCCGTGGCTGGGATTCTTCGACCTCACCCGCGGCTGGGATTCTCCAGTCTCGCCTGTGGCTGGGATTCTTCGACCTTGCTCGTGGCTGGGATTCTTCAACCTCGGCTGCAGCTGGGATTCTCCAGTCCCGCCTGTGGCTGGGATTCTCCGACCTCGCCCGCGGCTGGGATTCTCCAGTCCCGTCTGTGGCTGGGATTCTCCGACCTCGCTCCGCGGCTGAGATCCTCCGGTCCCGCTGCAGTGAATGGAGATTTGGCTGAGCACCAGGTTCTCCATTCCCGCTGGCAGCTGTGGTGCAGAGAGTTTGGAAAAGCGTAATTCTTGCCGGCGAGATCGGCTTTTCCGATTTTGAACTAATCCCGCCGGCGGAGTGGTGTGGAACACACTGGGGAAGGGTGGGAACCTAATTTGAATGCATCAGCAGATCATTAGCGAGCACTCTCTCCGGGTACTGAAAACACACCAAATATTCAGCTGGCGCCTGTGTGACATCATCTTGGTGCCATTTACAACAGGTCGACATTAACCTGAGCCTGACGCTGTCACTCCCGAGGGGGCAAGCGCACAGGTGGCCATTAATTCCCAGACAGTCCAACACTCGAGGGGGGCCATGAAGAATGAGGGGACACACACCCACACAGCTTGGGGCTGGGCTGAGGGTCACTGTAGCAATTGGGAGATGCAGGGTTTGCGGGGGGGGGGGGGGGGGGTGTGTGTGAGTCAGTCAGAAGCCATACCTTCCTGACATATCGGGTTGCCCCTCGCTCTGAGGGGATGTGCTCGCTGCCAAACAGGCATTGCTTCCCGGTTCCCCCATACTGGGTTGGTGTTCAAACAGTAGCTGGGTGGGTGCCCTTCCTTGTTGGAGCTGCAAACTGTGTGGGAGGCAACCGTAACAGAGGGGCAGCACTGTGGTGACTATGGTGTCCTGGGGTCCTGCCTTGGGAGAGGCCAGGCTGCAAGGGCAGCGTGGGGGTCTCTGTGATGAGGAGCTATGCTGACTCATGAGGCCATAAAGACCCCCTTTAAGAGGGAACCTATAGCCCTCACTCTGTCAATGGTGTGAGGACAGAGAGGATTACTGGACAGGAAGTTGCAATCCGCTTCTCTGTGAACTCTGATTCTCAGGTACAGCAGTGAGAGTGCATTGGCTGCCCTCATGCAAGGCTGCTGAGCTGCACAGCACTGAGGACCCCGAAGAGTGAGGCTGCCCTGTAGGCAATTGCTTCAAAAGCTAATTGCCGACCCCTCAGGATTCAGCTGTGTCTCGTCAGGTGAATGCTGTTGCCAGAGCGACTGACGAATCTTGGAAGAATTCGGCATGCCAGTTTAATATCCAGAGCTAGATCTGGTTGCACAGTCTGGAGATAAAGGTCATTGGGACACCAAGCCCCAAGAATGTGGGCGCTTCTTTCAATTCAAGCCTTAGCAGTACACAGCTCGCCCTGTGGAGAACCCGCTGGCAAGGTAGCATGGTGATAGCTGGCACCACACCCCCTGTTCAATCTCAGGTCTGGTACCATTTGTGAGGTGCCCCATCAGGATGGCGACCTTGGTGTCGTGTATTCTCTCTGATACACTTTAGAGTTCTGGAAAGTCAGGATTTGTCCTTTGACTGGGGCGGGGATGGGGCGGGAGTGGGAGGGGTGGAGAGGGGGTCTGATACCCTAAGGCAATCGAGACTCCAACACTACTCATCCTGCCGGAGTACAGAGAAGGCTATGTGGGGATGTGGCTGTAGTGTCAGAGGGGGTGGTGTGAGGGAGAGCAGAAATTCACTCGGCTAATGGGAAGCACGGGGGTGGAAGTCACAGGCACACGGAGCAGTGGGGGTCAGGGCTCTGTGGCGACTCCTCAGCACTCACCGTAGTGTTCTCACTGTTTCAGTTGCATGAACCATCGGACACGCTCCGAGGAGGGACTTTCCATGCCTTTGATATTTCTGACAACAGGATAATGGCTGGATATCGCTGTGGCAATATCCTCCACTGGGAACCGAGCAAACATGTTTTCCACAATGGCATCAGGAGTGGGTTTGCCAATACTATTGGCAAGACATCAAGTTGTTGAGTAAATGAAGAGAGTGGATGAAACAAAGCAAGGCACTGTTACACTTCCTGCATACTCAAGCAGTTTGTGAACTTGTTGCCTTTGAGTCTTGATTAGAACTGGCTGTACAGGAATCTAGATAGAATATATGGAAACTATATGGGATCTATGTGGAAACTATATAGAATATACAGAAACTATATGGGATCTATGTGGAAACTATATAGAATATACAGAAACTATATGGGATCTATATGGAAACTATATGGAATCCTTATACAAAATATCGAGTGTATAGAATCCATGTGGAATCCATATGGAATATATGGAATCTATATGGATTATAAATGGAAATTATTAATTCAGATGAATGATTTCCAATCTATCTCTTGGAATTTTCTGCTATTGAATGTTGTTTTGCTGAGTTTCTGGAACATGGATCTGTCCCTGTAATAATTCACCATGTTAGATTAGACATATGATAACCCTAACATTCAGCACAGTCATCGCTGGTAGCAACACCGCAGATTAATTCAGAAAACCCCGATCGACGCAAGTTAACGGAACAAACTCTAAGTACACAAATCTTTTCGCATATAACCAGCTCTAACAATCTTTCATCAGTGTGTCCCATCCTGGCCACCTTCACCACCTTCCTGTCCAGCCTGCCAATGAGCTGGGCACAGCCTGCTGTTTGTCCAGTATCGGTAACATCCTGGTGTGTTAGCTGTAGCCCAGCGATTAGCTCTCTGAGCCTGAATACCAGGAGCTCAAACCCCACTCCAGGGACCTGGCCCAGGATTTTACACACTCCCCCACTCACCCAGTGAGATATTACCAACTTGTCAAACTGAACGGAGATTTAAAGTTTCCATTGTTACATATTTAAAAGGGTTGCAGACTGCTTTCAGAGCCAATCACATGATTTGATGGCACTGTCATTAGGGTGTTGCAGAGGCTGCTGTACAAGCAAGAACTGCTTCAAAGAGGGGAAAGTCGTGCTTGACGAACATGTTGGATTTTTATGAAGATGTGACTAGGGCGGTTGATGGAGGAGAACCGGTGGATGCGGTGTTTTTGGATTTCCAAAAGGCATTTGATAAGGTGCCCCATAAAAGGCTGCTGAAGAAGATTAGGGCACACGGAGTTGGGGGTAGTGTGTTAAAGTGGATTGGGGACTGGCTATCCGACAGGAAGGAAAGAGTCGGAATAAATGAGTGTTTTTCCGGTTGGAGGAAGGTAACTAGTGGCGTGCCGCAGGGATCGGTACTCGGGCCGCAACTATTTACCATTTATATAGATGATCTGGAGGAGGGGACGGAGTGTAGGGTAACGAAGTTTGCAGACGACACAAAGATAAGTGGAAAAGTGAATCGTGTGGAGGACGGAGCAGATCTGCAGAGAGATTTGGACAGGCTGAGTGAGTGGGCGAGGATATGGCAAATGGAGTATAACGTTGATAAATGCGAGGTTATACACTTTGGAGGAAATAATAACAAATGGGATTACTATCTCAATGGAAACAAATTAAAACATGCTACCGTGCAAAGGGACCTGGGGGTCCTTGTGCATGAGACGCAAAAGCCCAGTCTGCAGGTACAACAGGTGATCAAGAAGGCAAATGGGATGTTGGCCTATATTGCGAGGGGGATAGAATATAAAAGCAGGGATGTCTTGATGCACCTGTACAGGGCATTGGTGAGGCCGCAGCTGGAATACTGTGTGCAGTATTGGTCCCCTTATATGAGGAAGGATATATTGGCATTGGAGGGAGTGCAGAGAAGGTTCACCAGGTTGATACCGGAGATGAGGGGTTTGGATTATGAGGAGAGGCTGAGGAGATTGGGTTTGTACTCGTTGGAGTTTAGAAGGATGAGGGGGGATCTTATGGAGACTTATAAGATAATGCGGGGGCTGGATAGGGTGGAGGCGGAGAGATTCTTTCCACTTAGTAAGGAAGTTAAAACTAGAGGACACAGCCTCAAAATAAAGGGGGGTCGGTTTAAGACAGAGTTGAGGAGGAACTTCTTCTCCCAGAGGGTGGTGAATCTCTGGAATTCTCTGCCCACTGAGGTGGTGGAGGCTACCTCGCTGAATATGTTTAAAGCGCGGATGGATGGATTCCTGATCGGTAAGGGAATTAAGGGTTATGGGGATCAGGCGGGTAAGTGGTACTGATCCACGTCAGATCAGCCATGATCTTATTGAATGGCGGGGCAGGCTCGAGGGGCTAGATGGCCTACTCCTGCTCCTATTTCTTATGTTCTTATGTTCAAGAACTGCTTCTTGTTGTTAGTTAGAATCTACGTGTACAAGCCACATCTTTTCTTTTTGCTATAACAGAGTTAGGACATTACAGCAGTCATTATCACATTGCTGTGTGAGGGAACTTGCAGGGTGCAAATTGGTTGGCACATTTCCTACAGCGATTGCCATTCACAAAGTACTTTATCAGAGTGAGAACACCCTCAGAGCTCTTGAACTGGTGAACGGTGCTATGGAAATGCAAATCTTTCTTTTGGCTCATTACCAGGAATCGCGGGTCACTTTTCCCAGGGGACTGCGCTCAAGGGAAAAGCAATTGAGGGAATTTCAGTGAGAGTGGAAGATAAAAGGTGCTGGGAAAACACATTGGTTCTCAGTGAAGGAGATTAAAAACAAGCCTGGACTGAGATCGATCAGATATGTTTGACAAAAAGAGGATATTGAATTCCACAATTAGCAATCTAATCTCGCATCCCTACAGAATATTAATCAGAGTCAAAAGTACCAGTTGCTTCAGAAATTCAACCTTGTCCACACAGCGTCGAGACATTACACTCTCCTGATACTGAACTGGTCTTTTCTTTCTCAATCTCATTTGATTTGGAGTAATTTAATCCGAGAATGATCCACCTGCAAACCAGTATCTTCAGGTTTTATACATGTTCAGTGCAGAGCAGTGATATTAAGGGTTGAATTTGTTCCGCGTGATTGTGCTATTCCTTTGGCAGGATCAGGCTGAGTGAGGAGAAGTATTACTGCTCCCAACAGCAAGACATTAGCATTGATGGAACCACACTCCTGCCAGGTTTATGGAGCAGTTTGTGATCTGCAGTTCCTCATCACCAAGGGCTCAGTAAACACCTGTCTCATTACGCTCACACCATCATCGGATGATTAACTGATTAGAATACGCCACCCAACCAATGCCAACATTCTTCCTGCATTTCCAATGCTGAGATATCTCTCCAGGCTGGTGGGGGGAGTGGGGGGGATTGGAAGAGCGGGCAGGGGCGGGCCGAGATGGCAGGGGGTCCTGTTAGTTGAACGACATTATTAGAATTCCGCTCTAATTTCCTGAATATTCAGTTTCCAGGTAGTTATAGAATCCCTACAGTGCGGAAGAGGCCATTTGGTCCCGAGACACCTCTGACACAACATCTTACCCAGGCACTCCCCTCTGCCCTATCCCCATAGGGGTTTAGTTTGGTCAGTTTACCATGGCCAATCCACCCAACATGCACATCTTTGGACACTAAGGAGCAATTTAGCATGGCCAATCCACCTAACCTGCACATCTTTGGACACTAAGGGACAATTTAGCATGGCCAATCCACCTAACCTGCACATCTTTGGACACTAAGGAGCAATTTAGCGTGGCCAATCCACCTAACCTGCACATCTTTGGACACTGAGGGACAATTTAGCATGGCCGATCGACCTAACCTGCACATCTTTGGGCACTAAGGGGCAATTTAGCATGGCCAATCCACCTAACTGCACATCTTTGGACACAAAGGGGCAATTTAGCATGGCCAATCCACCTAACCTGCACATCTTTGGACACTAAGGGGCAATTTAACATGGCCAATCTGCCCAACATAACACATCTTTGAACACTAAGAGAAAATTTAGCATGGCCAATCCGCTTAACATAACACATCATTGGACATTAAGGGGCAATTTAGCATGGCCAATCCACCCTAACCTGCACGTCTTTCGGACTGTGGGAGGAAACTGGAGCACCTGAAGGAAACCCACGCAGACACAGGGAGAACGTGCAGACTCCACAAAGCCAGTCACCCAAGCTGGGAATTGAACCCGGGTCCCTGGAGCTGTGAGGCAGCAGTGCTAACCACTGTGCCACCGTGCCACCCAGATATATCTCCTCCATCCCCACATCCCTGTAAATATATTTGCTATTTTAAAGTGCAGGGTTAAAAGGATGTAAAATCTTCATTCACATTTATTTGTCAGTTTGGTGGAGTAGTTTTCCTTAAACAGTCTTTAATTAGGATTACATTGCACGTGAGAAATACTGACTCAGATACAGCTCTCTGACTTCCAGATCCCTGGCTCCTCTGTATTTGTGGATTTCTCTGGAACTCAATCTGATGATGAATCTTTGATGTGATTTTGTTGTCCTTTTCACCCAATGCAACCAAATGCCGCATTAATCTTCCGGAAAAATCTGAAGGCAGCAATTCTGCCGTGCCCACGAGAGGGCAGCAGAGCCTTTTGGTCAGAGACTGTACGTCAATAAAGAGAGAAAGTGCCGGAAACACTCTACAGGTCTGGCAAAATCTGTGAAGAGAGAAAGAGAGGCTGGAACTCTCTGGCCGTTCACTCCCGCCTGCCAGCGAGCTCAGAGAGGACAGAGAATCCCACCTGCCAGCGAGCTCAGAGAATCCAACCCAGAGTCAACGTTTCAGATCCTTGACTGCGCAGAAATATCTGCAATAAAATTTTAGCTTATCCAGCGAGAGATATTACATGAAAGGAATATTCCAGACTCTTTCAGAAAATGTCTAGGAGTGATCACCTTGGCAACACTGTGCCGCCCTAATCGATGAGTTTAGGCTTTACCCATAAGGCAAATCTTGAGGTTGGGATGATTTCTCAAACATTGATTGGACATAGAATGTGTGGAGTCTCTGCAGTATCCCGTCAGCTGTCCCACAACAAGTGTGATTGTTGGTCGTATGTAACCCTCTTTCTGGTCAGGAAAAGGGATGTGGGGAGAGTCTGGGAAAAGGAAGTGGATGCTCAACATTGGTCATATGGAATGGCGGGGCAGGACCGATGGGCTGAATGGCCTGCTCCTGCCCCTATCTTCTTATAAACTGTTTGCAATCAGGGGCAGTACGGTGGCGAACAGTGATTAGCACAGCGCCAGGGACCCGGGTTCGATTCCCAGCTTGGATCACTGTCTGTGTGGAGTCTGCACGTTCTCCCCGTGTCTGCGTGGGTTTCCTCCGGGTGCTCCGGTTTCCTCTCACAGTCCAAAAGACGTGCTGGTTAGGGTGCATTGGCCGTGCTAAATTCTCCCTCAGTGTACCCGGACAGGCGCCGGAGTGTGGCGACTAGGGGATTTTCACAGTAACTTCATTGAGATGTTAATGTAAGACTATTTGTGATACTAATAAATCAACTTTAAAACTGTCCTGAAGACCTTCTTAATGCAACTAAAAAATCTAAGGGGTAGAGGGAGGTAGAAATCCAGATTAGGAAACAGGTCAGAATGAATGAAAATATAGATGAGAGTGGTGATGCAGGTGGACAGCTGGTTATCTCTGCACTCTCACACCCGGGGTTGGGGGGGACGGGGAGAGGTATGGTCCTGTACCATCTTACAGCGGGGAATACCCACCCCCAACTCCCCCTTCCCCCCCCCCCCCCCCCCCTCCCCCTTCTCTCCCCATACACACAGTTTCACCAGGGTCACCCTCAGCTGTAACTCTGCTGGGTTCAGTCACTCTACAATCTATGGGGCTGACTACACAAATTCAGTAAGAAGTTTAACAACACCAGGTTAAATTGCACAGGTTTATTTGGTAGCAAAAGCCACACAAGCTTTCGGAGCTCCAAGCCCCTTCTTCAGGTGAGTGGGAATTCTGTTCACAAACAGGGCATATAAAGACACAAACTTAATTTACAGAATAATGGTTGGAATGCGAATACTTACAACTAATCAAGTCTTTAAGATACAAACAATGTGAGTGGAGAGAGCATCAAGACAGGCTAAAAAGATGTTTATTGCCACAAATTCATTCAGTCAGGTACCCAAACTGTCTCTGAATACGGACAATAAAGCTTCATGCAAGCGTCTGGGGGACTCAAATTTACATTTGCATGTAGTCTCCATGCGCCGGTCTAACACAGTCAGTGAACTGTTTAGAATACGTGACCATGGCAAATGGAAGGATTTTCTGTAAATGCATCACTAATGTCACATAGGATAACTTTAACCCCTCAGTAACCCGGGTAGTTAAGTACGCTGAATAAAGTAACCTCTCATTTTGCTAACTGGGCTGAATAGATTCCCCATGGCCACAAACCCACCGTGAGCACTGTCCTGTTTATTCAGTCCCAGTTATTTAACAGACCCACAGTCACCCAAATCACAAGGAGTTTTTTTAGTCGATGACACATCTGCTTTCTAAACGTTTGTTTAGCCTGAGTGCAGGAGAGAATGAAAGCTTTCGTTGCCCACAACTTCCTGCTTGCATTTCTGTTGCTTTAATCTTATGGCTGGTTTATTCAGGGTGATGGGGACAGCTGCCTCTGAGTCATCGGCCATCTCTTCCAGCATCTGGAGAATCCGAGGTTTCTTAAAGGAGAACTGTCACCTTGGGCTCGGATAGCGATGAGGCGGTGGACATATCCGAGATTCATCTCCAATCCTCCCTCAAGCCCTCTCTAAGATCATCTTGTCCATAAGACTCACCTCTTGCTCCCTCGACCTCATCCGTATTAACCTACTGAGGGCCCAGCCACCTTTACTGATTCCCAAATTAGTCAAAATTGGAAGCTAACTCTCTCTCTTTCTCTTTTTTGGAGCAGAGAAGACTGAGGGACAACCTGATTGAGATGTACAAGATTACGAGGGGCATGGACAGGGTGGATAAGGAGCAGCTATTCCCCTTCGTTGAAGGGTCAGTCACAAGGGGACGAAAGTTCAAGGTGAGGGGAAGGGGTTTTGGGGGGGAATGTGAGGGAAAACCTTTTTTACCCAGAGGGTGGTGAGGGTCTGGAATGCGCTGCCTGAGAGGGTGGTGGAGGCGGGATGCCTCACATCCTTTAAAAAGTACCTGGATGAGTACTTGGCACATCATAACATTCAGGGCTATGGGCCAAGTGCTGGCAGATAGGATTATGTGGGAGGTCAGGTGTTTCTCATGTGCCGGTGCAAACTCATAGAAACATAAACACTAGAGGCAGGAGTAGGCCATTCATCTTGATCATGGCTGATCACCGAATTCAATATCCTGATCCCCTCCTTCCCCCCATATCCCTTTAGCCCCAAGAGCTATATCTAGTTTCTTCTTGAAATCAGACAATGGCCTCAATTACTTTCTGTGGGAGTGAATTGGATTGGGGCTGGATGGGCTGAAGGGTCTTTCCTGCACTGTGTGATTCCATGACTCTCCAGGTCCTATCATGTTCACCCTGTTGTTGAGTTTGTGGTGATCCCGGTATCCAGCTATCCCCCTCCTGTTCTATGAGGTGCATTGGAGTAACTAACCCTCTTTCCATCCAGAACTGAGAGCTTCACAGTGTCCCCAACCAAAATGACAGCAATTCTTTTTAAATTCAATGCCAGATTTTTAAGAATGAGGGTTATTTTAATTGGATTGACATATGAGGCACTTCGGATACAATATGACAGAGATGAACGAATGGGAAGAGTAATTAGCAGAGAAGGTTTATTCATGTATTCCCGATAAATAAACCACTTCCCCAGGGAACTCTGCTGCAGGCTCACTCACTAATCCTCGCTCACTAGCTCAACTCTGGCAATGCAGATGGAGATTTATTTTTGACTGAATATTATCCATTGGTTTTCTTTCTGTTGACATTGTGGAGTTTCCTTTGGTTTTGAAAGTTACCAGTCTCTGCAGAGATCGTTACACTCAATAACAGCACAGTAACTTTGTTTTACCGTCTCTTTCTACTGTGCTGTTATATTCTGCACATGATGTACAAAGGAAAGGTGGTACATAGAATCAAGAAATAAATGCAGCACGTCCCTTCAGCCTTGATAGGAGATTAGGGTCACACTCAGGGTTAAGGTTAGGGTTAGGTCTTTGGGGTTGGACAAAGACAGAACATGTCCCCTTTTCTTAAGGTTAGGGTTGGGGTGAGGATTGGGGTTAGGGTTAGGATTAGGGTTAGGATTGGGATTAGGATTAGGGTTAGGGTTAGGGTTAGGGTTTGGGTTAGGGTTAGGGTTAGGGTTAGTGTTAGGATTAGGATTAGGGTTAGGGTTAGGGCTTGGGTTCGGGTTAGGGTTTGGGTTAGGGTTAGGATTAGGTTTAGGGTTACGATTAGGTTTAGGATTAGATTAGGGTTATGGTTAGGGTTAGGGTTAAGGTTAGGGTTTCGGTTAGTGTTAGAGTTAGGGTTAGGGTGAGGGCAAGGTTCGGATTAGGGTGAGTGTTCGGCTCAGGGTTAGGATTAGGGTGAGAGTTAGGGTTGGGGTTAGAGTAAGGGTTAGGTTTGGGATTATGGTTAGGGTTAGGGTTACGGTTACGGTTAGGGTTAGGGTTAGATTGGGATTAGGTTTAGGGTTAGGGTTATGGTTAGAGTTAGGGTTAGGGTAAGGGTCAGGATTTGGGTTAGCGTTCGGATTAGGTTTAGGATTAGGATTAGGATTAGGTTAGGATTAGGAATAGGGTTAGGGTTAGGGTTAGGGTTTTGGTTCGTGTTTGGGTTAGGGTTAGGTTTAGGGTTAAGGGTTATGTTTAGGATTATTGTTCGGGTTCGGGTTAGGGTTCGGGTTAGATTTAGGTTTCGGATGAGGATGAGTGTTAAGGTTCGGGTTAGGTTCAGGGAAAGGTTTCGGGTTAGTGTTAGGATTAGGGTTATGGATAGGGTTAGGGTTCGGGTCATGGAAAGATTTAGGGTCAGGGTTAGGTTTAGGGTTCGGGTTAATGCATTAGGGTTAGGGTTCGGGTTCGGGTTCAGGTTAAGGTTAGGGTTAGAGTTCAGGATCAGGGTGAGGATTAAGTTTAGAGTTAGGGTTAGGCTGAGGGTTAGGGTTAGGGTGAGTGTTTGGGTTCGGGTTAGGGTTTGGGTTCGTGTTTGGGTTCGGGTTAGTTTTAGAGGTAGGGTTCAGATTAGGTTAGGGTTTGGTTTCGGTTTAGGGCTAGGGTGAGGGTGAGAATTAGGATTCGGGTTCGGGTTAGGGTTAGGGTTCGGGTTCGGGTTCAGGTTCGGGTTAGGGTTAGGGTTAGGGTTAGAGTTTAGGGTTCGGGTTAGTTGTTCGGGTTCGGGTTATGGAAAGATTTAGGGTTATTGTTAGGGTGAGGATTAGGGTTAATGTTTGGTTCAGTGTTTGGCCATCTTTTGTCTCCCTGGGCTAAACGTTATCAGTAAAACCATTGCTGAGTTATTCTGCAACCGACAAGCAAAGATACAACCCACCCGTTGCAGAGGTCCCACATTGCTGTCAGTGTTCAAGTCACAATGGTTCTTACCTTTTATTACTGGGACCACTTCAGCCTCTCACGTTGCTAACATTTGACTAGGAGCAGTGCACAGACGTATCAAGCAAGTTAGGTTAGGTGGATTGGCAATGGTAAATTGCCCCTTAGTGTCCAAAGATGTGCAGGTTAGGTGGATTGGCAATGGTAAATTGCCCCTTAGTGTCCAAAGATGTGCAGGTTAGGTGGATTGGCAATGGTAAATTGCCCCTTAGTGTCCAAAGATGTGCAGGTTAGGTGGATTGGCCATGCTAAATTGCCCCTTAGTGTCCAAAGATGTGCAGGTTAGGTGGATTGGCTGTATTAAATGTATGGGGTTACAGGAATAAGGTGGGGGAGAGGGTCTGGGTAAATTCTCTGTCAGAGAGTCAGTACAGACACAATGGGCCAAATAGCCTCCCATGCACTGTCGGGATATTATGATTTTATGAAATTTAACCTGAAATCTGTTGGAACTGAATGGGAAAGAATCTTGCATTCTGCAGAGTACAGGGTCTGGAAAACCTTTGACTCCTTTCCTCACCAATTGACACCGGCAGTGACGAAAATCACTTCAGGGTTCATCATACTGTGAGCTCACCTTAATGAAGAGATCACGCAAATCATTCCTTCTATTTACTTCTTACGCAGAAGGGGAAAAGCGTCTGGTTCCATTGTCTTTGTTAATGAAGCTTCAACCTCTCTGAAACCCTTGGAGCTGAAGGATTTGTTCAGGCTGATTTCAGTGTTTTTGTTCATCCGTCACTCCCTCATGTATGTTGACAGCGACTTTGTGCCTCAGGAATGGAGTTAAGGCTTTAAGAGAGGTCAAAGGGCTGACAAGTGACATCATCAGACCTTTGACATTATCATACAATGTTTGTTGTTGTTTTTCTGCTTCAGAAAATAACCTCCTCTGCAGCCAGTTCTCCACCAGGGAATCATGAACATTTGCACGTGCGCACAGATGCGTGTTTGTTTAGCAAGTTGCCTTTGACTGTCATGGGGCTGCCAGTGAGTGTGGGTGTGTGTTAGTCTTCTGTAAATTACTGCCTCAAACAATGATACAAAGCACACACTGACATCCTGCATTGATGTGACCTCACTGGGCAAACATGTGGTTTGGATGGATTTCACTACGCAGTTTACAGAAATGTTTTCACCTGGCATTGCAACAACTAATAATTACTGCACTCCCCGCCACTGCATTTCCCCCACCCCCGTGTCCCTCTAAATGTGACACACACCAACATGTGCTCCACATCATGATTATCTTGACCATCCAGAATCAAAAACAGAAAGAGCTGGATAAACTCGGGAGGTCTGGCAGCACCTGTGCAGAGGGAAAAACAGTCAACATTCTGAGTCTATATGACCCTTCTAAAAAAGTTTGAAGTTTTTTTTTATACATTCGTGGGACACGGGCATCACTGGCTGGGCCAGCATTTATTGCCCATCCCTAGTTGCCCTTGGAGGGCAGTTGAGAGTCAACCACATTGCTGTGGCTCTGGAGTCAGATTAGGTCGGACTGGGTAAGGACGACAGATTTCCTTCCCTAAAAGACCCATAGAACATAGAACATTACAGCGCAGTACAGGCCCTTCGGCCCTCAATGATGCGCCGACCAGTGAAACCAATCTAAAGCCCCTCTAACCTACACTATTCCAATATCATCCATATGTTTATCCAATAACCATTTAAATGCCCTTAATGTTGGCGAGTCCACTACTGCTGCAGGCAGGGCATTCCACGCCCTTACTACTCTCTGAGTGAAGAACCTACCTCTAACATCTGTCCTATATCTATCACCCCTCAATTTAAAGCTATGTCCCCTCGTGCGAGCCATCACCATCCGAGGAAAAAGGCTCTCACTATCCACCCTATCTAATCCTCTGGTCATCTTGTATGCCTCTATTAAGTCACCTCTTAACCTTCTTCTCTCTAACGAAAACAACCTCAAGTACCTCAGCCTTTCCTCATAAGACCTTCCCACCATACCGGGCAACATCCTGGTAAATCTCCTCTGCACCCTTTCCAATGCTTCCACATCCTTCCTATAATGCGGCGACCAGAACTGTACGCAATACTCCAAGTGCGGCCGCACCAGAGTTTTGTACAGCTGCAACATGACCTCCTGGTTCCGAAACTCAATCCCTCTACCAATAAAAGCTAACACTCCGTATGCCTTCTTAACAACCCTATCAACCTGGGTGCCAACTTTCAGGGATCTATGCACATGCTCACCGAGATCTCTCTGTTCAGCCACACTACCAAGTATCTTACCATTAGCCCAGTACTCTGTATTCCTGTTACTCCTTCCAAAGTGAATCACCTCACACTTTTCCGCATTGAACTCCATTTGCCACCTCTCAGCCCAGCACTGCAGCTTATCTATGTCCCTCTGTAACCTGCAACAACCTTCCGCACTGTCACAACTCCACCGACTTTAGTGTCATCCGCAAATTTACTAACCCATCCTTCTACGCCCTCATCCAAGTCATTTATAAAAATGACAAGCAACAGTGGCCCCAAACAGATCCTTGCGGTACACCACTAGTAACTGAACTCCAGGATGAACATTTCCCATCAACCTCCACCCTCTGTCTTCTTACAGCTAGCCAATTCCTGATCCAAACCGCTAAATCACCCTCAATCCCATGCGTCCGTATTTTCTGCAATAGCTTACCGTGGGGAACCTTATCAAACGCTTTACTGAAATCCATATACACCACATCAACTGCTTTACCCTCATCCACCTCTTTGGTCACCTTCTCAAAGAACTCAATAAGGTTTGTGAGGCATGACCTACCCTTCACAAAACCGTGTTGACTATCCCTAATCAAATTATTCCTTTCTAGATGATTATAAATCCTATCTCTTGTAATCCTTTCCAATACTTTGCCCACAACAGAAGTAAGGCTCACTGGTCTATAATTACCAGGGTTGTCTCTACTCCCCTTCTTGAACAAGATTTGCTATCCTCCAGTCTCCTGGCACTATTCCTGTAGACAATGACGACATAAAGATCAAAGCCAAAGGCTCTGCAATCTCCCCCCTAGCCTCCCAGAGAATCCTAGGATAAATCCTATCCGGCCCTGGGGACTTATCTATTTTCACACTTTCCAGAATTGCTAACATCTCCTCCTTATTAACCTCAATCCCGTCTCGTCCAATAGCCTGTATCTCAGTATTCTCCTCGACAACATTGTCTTTTTCCTGCATGAATACGGATGAGAAATATTCATTTAGCGCCTCTCCTATCTCTTCAGACTCCACGCACAACTTCCCACTACTGTCCTTGACTGGCCCTAATCTTACCCTAGTCATTCTTTTATTCCTGACATACCTACAGAAAGCTTTAGGGTTTTCCTTGATCCTATCTACCAAAGACTTCTCATGTCCCCTCCTGGCTCTTCTTAAGTCTCTCTTTAGGTCCTTCCTGGCTAACTTGTAACTCTCAAGTGCCCTAACTAAGCCTTCATGTCTCATCTTTACATAAGCCTCCTCCTTCCTCTTCACAAGAGATTCAACTTCTTTAGTAAACCACGGTTCCCTCGCTCGACCACTTCCTCCCTGCCTGACAGGTACATACTTATCAAGGACACCCAGTAGCTGTTCCTTGAACAAGCTCCACATTTCAATTGTGCCCATCCCCTGCAGTTTCCTTCCCCAACCTATGCATCCTAAATCTCGCCTAATCGCATCATAATCTCCTTTCCTCCAGCTATAACTCTTACCCTTCGGTATATACCTACCCCTTTCCATCACTGAAGTAAACGTAACCGAATTGTGGTCACTATCACCAAAGTGCTCACCTACCTCCAAATCTAACACCTGGTCTGGTTCATTACCCAGATGGGTTTTTCCGACAATGGTTTCATGGTCATCATTAGATTCTCAAATCCAGATATTTTTTATTGAATTCAAATTCCACCATCTGCCGTGGCGGGATTCGAACCCGGGTCCCCAGAACATTAGCTGAGTTTCTGGATTAATAGTCTAGCGATAATACCACTAGGACATCGCCTTCCCTAATTATTAGTGCCACAAGTAGGCTTCCATTAACACTGATGTAGAGATGCCGGCATTGGACTGGGATGGGCACAGTAGGAAGTCACACAACACCCAGGTTAAAGTCCAACAGGTTTATTTGGAATCCCGAGCTTTCAGAGCACTGCTCCTTCCTCAGGTGAGTTCTTTCATCACCTGATGAAGGAGAAACACTCCAACAGCTCATGATTCCAAATAAACCTGTTGGACTTTAACCTGGTGTTGTGAGACTTCTTACTGTTACATTAACACTACAATGAAGTTACTGTGAAAATCTCCTAGTCACCACACCCTGGCACCTGTTCGGGGACACTGAGGGAGAATTTAGCATGGCCAATCCACACATCTAACCCGCACATCTTTGGAGGAAACCGGAGCACTCAGAGGAAACCCACACAGATACGGGGAGAACGTGCAGACTTCGCACAGACAGTGATCCAAGCAGGGAATCAAACCCGGGTCCCTGGCGCTGTGAGGCAGCAAGGGGGATAGAAGAATGATGAATTGTATCTTTGGAGAGGGGGAGCTGGGGGAGGGGGGAGCAGAAAGGAAGATCAGTGTTAGGTCGGAACTAAGGAGGGATTGATAAAGATGTCATGGATGTGAGACAAAGGGAGAGTTAATGGTTCCATTAGGGACTGCAGAGTGGTGATAGTGGCAAAGGTGGGACAGCAGAATGTGTTAACAGGAGGTCAAAAGTGGGAGTAAAAACAGAACAAGTGACCCTGTGGGGGAGGGGGATTGTATTGGGACACAATAGCAGAAATACAGTGGGGGGAGTCAAGATGGAGGGGGAGTTGAGAATGCAGCCTGTGCGTTAAGCTGCTGTTACCCACTCCAGCCTGTCAGTCTGTGTTACCGCAGATATAAATACTCTGGATCCCCAATGCAGGTCCCATCCTCCAAATCATCCCATAGCATCTTATCTGATTCTTTGGCTGGAGTCCTCCAGCCGTTCACGCTCCACTGCCCGCTGCAAGCAAGGATAGAGACTTTGGCGCTCTGCCAAATCTCCATTCACCGCGGCTGGAGCGGAAAATCCTGGGGCGAGAATCTCTGGCTTGTCCCAAAACCGGAGAATCCCACCCGAGGTCGGTGACCTTTGCGTGGCTCGCTCCCCCTGCATGCTGCTACTGCCTGACAGAGTATCTTACCCAGGCCCTCTCAACCACCCTATACTCGTAACCCCACACATTTCCCATGGCCAATACACCTAGCACGTCTTTCAGACTGTGGCAGGAAATCGGAGCACCCGGAGGAAACCTCCCAGTGCAAACTCCACACAGACAGTGATCCAAGCCGGGAATTGAACCCAGGTCCCTGGCGCTGTGAGGCAGCAGTGCTAACCACTGTGCCACTGTGCTGTCCCCATAATGATAGTATTTGAGGTGTTCTGGAGGATCATCCTGGAGGAGTATATGCATTTGACAGGAGAGAGCGAGACCCAGTAGATCCAGATGTGATCCAACCAGATCTGATGATAGATGTTACCACAGCTGTCTTCAAGCTGAGTCCATACCAGGGGAAGCAAAGAGCAGTTGGGGGATTTGGGGAGCTGGGCATCAGAGTGGAGGTGAGTGAATGATTAAGCAAGTCAATGCTTGTAGAAATATCCTGGTGAGTGTAGGAGAGGCTGGAGGAGTGTTTCCAGAGTTACCACAGGAAGTATCTTGCTGGCATGGAGGGTGAGGAGATCTTTAACGCTGATGCAGTTTGAGGAGAACTTTGGAATGGGATCACAGGCATTGAGGATTTAAAGGGAATGTGGGAAGTTATAACGAACAAGGAGCTGAGAGGAGGAGAGGGTGTATGAGGAGAGACTAAGTTGCAATAAGGACCAGGTACACAATGACCGCTGCAATTTTGGGAAGTTAAGTGGGAAAGGAGACTTCAGCAAGATAGCATCAGCAGTGACTCTAGTTTGAGTCAAAGTCCAGATAGTAATGGAGCAAGTCAGGCTGTGAATGACTGATTCCTTCTTTGTGAATGAAGGGACATCCTGAAAATAACGCAGAGAGGGGACAAGGTTGCCAATCTGAAGGGCTTAAGTCTATCCTTTACTCTATACTCCACAAGCCATGTCTGAACTATCTCTACCACCTCAGTGTGTAACAGCCACTGACATGGATACAGGTTCAATGTGCCCAAACATCACTAATTTCAGACAGAACAGTGAAGGCACTGCAAAGCATTGGGGAAGACACAACGTATTTATCCAAGGTTTGTATTCTTGATCATTCACCGTGTATGTATACACTTGACAATTGGTTGGGGGGGTGAGATGTGGAATGAGGAGGGGAGGATTGGCCTCATCTGCAAAGCCCCCGTTGTTAAATAACTTCCCAATATTTACTTCTTGTGTTAATGTGGTGTGATGGTGGTGTCTGCCCCTTTAACACAGCAGAAGAGGGCCACATGACTTGAGGAGCCAATTGGGACCAAGAGTGGATAATCACCCAGGGGTGAAGTCGTTTCTGAGGGAGAAGACATCTGGAAGACACGTCGGGACTGAGGCAGCCAGTGGCACTGTCGGCTTCTGAAAGTTTTCCTTTGTGTTCCTGACAAAGTCTGCAGTGTGCATCATTACATTGACACAATTGTGAAAGGGAGTGGGGCCGTTCTCCCCAATTCCCTCACCTTCGCTCCCCCCCCACCCCCCACCCATCCCCCCCCTCCACACCCCCCCCCCCCCAACCCCCACCCACCAGGAGTAGGCCATCTGGCCCCTCAACCCTGCTCCGCCATTCAATAAGATCATGGCTGATCTTTTTGTGGACTCAGCTCCACTTACCCGCCCACTCACCATAACCCTTAATTCCTTTACTGCTCAAAAATCTATCTATCCTTGCCTTAAAAACACTCAAAGAGGTAGCCTCAACTGCTTCACTGAACAGGGGATTCCACAGATTCACAACCCTTTGGGTGAAGAAGTTCCTCCTCAACTCAGTCCTAAATCTGCTCCCCCTTATTTTGAGGCCATGCCCCCTAGTTCTAGTTTCACCTGCCAGTGGAAACAACCTCCCTGCTTCTATCTTATCCATTCCCTTCATAATCTTATATGTTTCTATAAGATCTCCCCTCATTCTTCTGAATTCCAATGAGTATAATCCCAGTCCACTCAGTTTCTTCTCATGAGCCAACACTCTCAACTCCGGAATCAACCGAGTGAATCTCCTCTGCACCCCCTCCAGTGCCAGTATATCCTTTCTCAAGTAAGGAGACCAAAACTGTACACAGTACTCCAGGTGTGGCCTCACCAGCACCTTATACAGCCGCAACATAACCTCGCTGTTTTTAAACCCCATCCCTCTAGCAATGAAGGACAAAATTCCATTTGCCTTCTTAATTACCTGCTGCACCTGCAAACCAATTTTTTGGGATTTGAGAAAAAGGTTTTTCACTCAGAGGGTGGTGGGAATCTGGAATGTGCTGCCTGGGGAGATAGTGGAGGCCTGAAACCTTACAATCTTTAAAAAATATTTGGATGAGCACTTGAAACATCAGAACATTCAAGATATGGGACAAGCGCAGAAAAATGGGAATAGCCTGTCTTTAGTGGTAGTTGATGGTAGGGGTGGCATGGTGGCACAGTGGTTAGCACTGCTGTCTCACAGCGCCAGAGACACGGGTTCGATTCCCGGCCTGGGTCACTGTCTGTGTGGAATTTGCATATTCTCCCCGTGTCTGCGTGGGTTTCCTCCGGTTTCCTCCCACAGTCCAAAGATGTGCAGGTTAAGTTGATTGGCCATGCTAAATTGCCCCTAGTGTCCCTGGATGTGTCAGTTAGAGGAATTAGCAGGGTCAATATGTGGGGTTATGGGAATCGGGCCGAGATGGGATTGTTGCTGGTGCAGGCTCGATGGGCCGAAAGGCCTCCTTCTCACTGTAGGAATTCTATGATTGTCAGTGCAGACTCGATGGGCCAAAGGGCCTTTTCTGCACCATATGATTCTATGACATATGGAAGGCGTGTAGGGACTGGGGCAGCCAGTGGGGGGCTTGCCGACATCTGTACAGATTTTCCTTGTTGACAAATACCCTTAGTGTTGTTGATGAAATCTGTGAGCGTGCATCATTACAGTTAATACGCTCGAATAAGGAAACTGACAGTCACAAGGGTCCAGACAATTGCATTGAGATAGGCTGAGGTACAATATTGGAACCTGTAACATTTCTGAAAGTGTGAGGAAGCTGCTTCAATAATTGGGTTTAAAGCACCGCACTTAGAATAACTGCAACTGGGAAGCACCAGCTCTTACCTGCTGCTCTCCAGGGTTCATCTCTGAACCACACGAGGGCAGAGTTACCTCACATTTAAAACATGTGGAAACTTCAGACTGCTATTCTGGAATTAGACACTAAGGGGCGCCGCACAGCTCATCAAAACTTCCTTAGAATTCCATCTCCAGGTTTCTCCCACAATTTGAGTTATTCAAAATTTTTGCATTGGAAATGTTTTCCCCTTTCAAATGTTACCTGAAAAGTGAAGTTCTCTCACCCAGATCCCAATCATAGGGAATCATCATTCTTAACTAGTGAAGATGGTGGTTTATTGATAATGTCACTGGGTTAGCAATCCTAGGTTAATGCTCTGGGGAACATGGGTTCAAATCCAACCAGGGCAGCTGGGGGAATTTAAATTCAACTAATAAAAATCTGCAATATAAAACTAGTCTCAGATTTGTTAACCAGGACATCAATTGTTAGTTTTTTTTTATTAGTGTCACAAGTCAGCTTACATTAACACTGCAATGAAGTTACTGTGAAAATCCCCCAGTCGCCACACTCCGGCACCTGTTTGGGTACACTGAGGGAGAATTTAGCATGGCCAATACACCCTAACCAGCACGTCTTTCAGAGTGTTGGAGGAAACCGGAGCACCCGGAGGAAACCCACGCAGACACAAGGAGAATGTGCAAACTTGGGTCAAGACAGTGACCCAAGCCGTGAATTGAACCTGGGTCCCTGGCGCTGTGAGGCAGCAGTGCTAACTACTGTGCCACTGTGCCACCACCCATCTGGTTCACTAATGTCCTTTAGGGAAGGAAATCTGCCGCCCTTACCCGGTCTGGCCGACATGTGACTCCAGAGCCACAGCAATGTGGTTGACTTTTAACTCCCCTCAGAGATGGTCTTGAACTGTGAGGAATCAGATGAAACAGAGCATCTGTCTTTGTTCCAGAGTGTAGGCCTGTCAGTAAGGTTTCTTGGTGCTGTGGAGAATATCAAAGTACCGAAAGGTGTCTGATCTTTCCCGTGGAAAACTCTTGTCACAAATAAGTTCAGGCCAATAATCATCTGAAGCGTTATTTGTTTATGATGCTTCCGCGGCAGTGAAGCCTGCCCGAAAAAAACAAAGACTTGTATTTTTATAGCACCTTTCATGACTTCAAGATGGTCCAAAAGCATCTGAGAGCGAGTGAAGTACTCTCCTCTGCTCTCCTCTCTGCCAAACACAGGAGGACGAAAGTTAGCAGCTGCCAAAGACATGACAGTCTGGAAGCAAGACGGTAACATACCAAACTGAGGCAGAGATGCCGGCGTTGGACTGGGGTAAACACAGTAAGAAGTCTCACAACACCAGGTTAAAGTCCAACAGGTTTATTTGGAATCACGAGCTTTGACCTGATGAAGGAGCAGCGCTCCGAAAGCTCGTGATTCCGAATAAACCTGTTGGACTTTAACCTGGTGTTGTGAGACTTCTTACCAAACCAAACTGAGTGAGAGAATATACAGCCCATCACTAACAGCAAACAGATGGACATCGTGCGAGGGTGCAGCGAGCTTCAAGCAGTGCTCCCACACCACAGCACACAGGACTGCAGCGGTTCAAAGCAGCAGCTCACCACCACCTTCCCGAGGGCAATTAGGGATGGGCAATGATTACTGGGCCTGGCCAGATGCTGTCACATCCCATCAATGAATAAGCAGTGAGATTCCTCCATGAACGGTCCGATGTATTAATTGGTGTGGGATCATTCAAGCAGCTACTCAAAAGGTAATTTACAAATACTCACCAAACGTTGACACGCTGATGTACATCGCTGTGGCATTCAAATAATAGGACAGATTTCATTCCAAACTCTCGTGCCCAGGAATTGTCCCTCGCATCCCAAATCCTTCTCACAAAAAGTCAATGGGTGGGATTTTATGGCCTCACTCGAGTGAGACTGGAAAATCCCACCCGAGATCAACGGACATTTCCGTTGTCCGTCCCTCGCCCGCTCCGATTCCGTGGCCGCGGGGCGGTAGAATTCAGGCGAATGTGTTATGAGATGAGGACCGTGGAATGTGTTGAATAAGAAGCCAGCGCTGATTAACTCAAACCTGGTCCAGAGTCTTTCACTGCCTTGAAACTGTCATAGAATCCATTCAGCCCATCGAGTCAGTGGACAGTGAAGAAAGTTACCTCCACTTGCAACGGGATCTTGATCAATTGGGCCAGTGGGCTGACGAATGGCAGATGGAGTTTAATTCAGACAAATGTGAGCTGATGCATTTCGGTAGATTGAACCAGGGCAGGACTTACTCAGTTAATGGTAGGACATTGGGGAGAGTTACAGAACAAAGAGATCTAGGGGTACATGTTCATAGCTCCTTGAAAGTGGAGTCACAGGTGGACAGAGTGGTGAAGAAGGCATTCGGCATGCTTAGTTTCATTGATCAGAACATTGAATACAGGAGTTGGGATGTCTTGTTGAAGTTGTACAAGACATTGGTAAGGCCACACTTGGAATACTGTGTGCAATTCTGGTCACCCTATTATAGAAAGGATATTATTAAACTAGAAAGAGTGTAGGAACAACTTACTAGGATGCTACCAGGACTTGATGGATTGAGTTATAAGGAGAGGCTGGATAGACTGGGACTTTTTTCTCTGGAGCGTAGGAGGCTGAGGGGTGATCTTATAGAAGTCTATAAAATAATGAGGGGCATAGATCAGCTAGATAGTCAATATCTTTTCCCAAAGGTGGGGGAGTCTAAAACTAGAGGGCATAGGTTTAAGGTGAGAGGGGAGAGATACAAAAGTGTCCAGAGGGGCAATTTTTTCACACAGAGGGTGGTGAGTGTCTGGAACAAGCTGCCAGTGGTAGTAGTAGAGGCGGGTACAATTTTGTCTTTTAAAAAGCATTTTGATAGTTACATGGGTACGATGGGTATAGAGGGATATGGGCCAAATGCGGGCAATTGGGATTAGCTTAGGGGCTTTAAAAAAAAGGGCGGCATGGACAAGTTGGGCCGAAGGGCCTGTTTTCATGCGGTAAACCTCTATGACTCTACCGATTCTCCTACCCCTGTAACCCCACATATTTGCCCCACTAATCCCCCCCAACCTACAGTGTCGTCGTCCAAAGATGTGCGGGTTAGGTTAGGTTAGGTTGATTGGCCAGGTTAAAAAAAAAATTGCCCCTTAGAGTCCTGGGATGCGTAGGTCAGAGGGATTAGCGGGTAAAATATGTGGGGGTAGGGCCTGGGTGGGATTGTGGTTGGTGCAGACTCGATGGGCCGAATGGCCTCCTTCTGCACTGTAGGGTTTCTATGATTTTCTATGATAACACCTCTCGGGGCACTAAGGTGCAATTTAGATAAAAGCAAAATACTGCGCATGCTGGAATCTGAAACAAAAACAGAAAATGCTGGAAAATCTCAGCTGATCTGAGATGAAACAAAATGAAATAAAATTAAAGGGAATGGGGTGAAGGTGGAGGGGAGAGTTGATGCGCTGAAGTTGTTGAACTCAATGTTCAGTCTGGAAGGCTGTAAAGTGCCCAATCGGAAGATGAGGTGGTGTTCCTCCAGTTTGCGTTGGGGTTCGCTGGAGGATGGACATGTGGACAGGAGCGCAGGATGCTGTGTTGAAGTGGCAAGCGGCAGGTCTCGCTCGCGGACGGACTGAATGTGTTCAGCAAAGCTTTCACCCAATCTGCGTTTAGTCTCTCCGATGTAGAGTAGACCACATTGGGAGCAGCGAATGCAATAGACCAGATTGAAGAAGGTGCATGGGAAGTGCTGCTTAACCTGAAATGAGTGTTTGGGAGCTGGGATGGTCAGCAGGGAGGAGGTAAAGGGGCAGGTGTTGCACCTTCTACGATTGCATGAGAAGGTGTCGTCTGATCTATTTTGACCAGAGGGAAGCAGGAAGAGAGAGGAAAGCGGGCATGATGGCACAATGGTTAGCACAGCTGCCTCACAGCGCCAGGACCCAGGTTCAATTCCGGCCTCGGGTCACTGTCTGTGTGAAGTTTGCACATTCTCCCCATGTCTGTGTGGGTTTCCTTGGGGTGCTCCAGTTTCCTCCCACACTCCAAAGATGTGCGGGTTAGGTGGTGGATTGGCCATGCTAAATTGACCCTAGCGTCAGGGGGATTCGCAGGATAAATACGGGGATAGGGGCTGCGTGGGATTGTACGATGCAGACTCGATGGGCTGAATGGCCTCCTTCTGCACTGTAGGATTCTATGAGAAGGCATCTTTTTGACTCAATTGGCTCCATCTATATACAAATTTCGGAATCTCCGCATGTTCCATTTTAAGCAACTCGAACACATGATCCGGAGCTGGTCCAATCCACTTTGGTTCAATTTTTCTAAGCTTCTCACAATGATGTCATTGTACCTGAAGAGCGTTTCCAAGGTAACCCTGCACATGTTGACGGCAGTGCAGCAATAATGAAGTTGTTGCCAAGGTGATGCTTCACATTCTTAATCTGAGCTTTCAGTGCTCACTGGTTGGTCTCCAGTGACGAGGGAAGGATTGTTTTGGGATGTGCTTTGACCAGAGTGGATTTATACTCAGCCTGGTCGAGATGTGCCCCTAATGTTGAGGGTTACATAGGGTCTTTCTGGGCCAGATTTCCACCGAGATGAATGGCGGAGCAGGCTCGAAGGGCCGAATGGCCTACCCCTGCTTCTATTTTCTCTGCTTCTTCTGAGATGAACAATGAAGACTGGACCTTCCTCAGCAATAACCCTCTGAGAGCAGTGACAAGAATATGAGAAGACAAATTAACAGCAATTGAATATCCTACAACAGACGTAGGAATGCTTGGGGGAGCAGCGTAGTGGGGGCAATACATTAAATCCAATCCATTCTGTGTCTAAGCTAAAACTTGCGGCAGGAACAAAATCTTGCAGATATAGTCACAGCCTGGAACCTGATGAAGAGGTACAGATGATTTATGTAGGGTGTTGTATGTCACTGGGGAAAGATTATCTGTCTCAACCAGTAGACCCAATCCATTCAGTATGTGCCTTTGTGATCTGATAGTGGGTGGGAAGTGGGTGATACTGTAAGACCATAAGATATAGGGGTAGAATTAGGCCATTCGGCCCATTGAGTCTGCTCCACCATTCAATCATGGCTGATAGTTTCTCAACCCCATTCCCCCGCCTTTTCCCAGTAACTTTTGATCCGCTTGCCAATCAAGAACCTATCTATCTCTGTCTTAAAAACACTCAATGACCTGGCCTCCATTGACCTCTGTGGCAAAGACTCACCACTTTCTGGCTGAAGAAATTCCTCCTCATCTCGGTTCTAAAGGCTATTTTGTTATGAAGCAGAGGTTGGTCCCCACCTTGAGAGCTAACATCTAACCACTCAAAGGGGAGTCCCTCACCTCATAATCTGTTAAAGTACGTGCGTGGGAAGTGGGACGATCGGCTCTTCGGCAACTTTTAGTGGTTCAATCAAAATAATTCCCTGAGTCTCTCTCTGTAAAATCAACAAGTAACACTTTATTTATCTAACTAACAGTGAACAGGTTAACTAAACTATTAACAAACTGAATAAAACACGATTCCAATGGAATGTTGTTCCGATAAATACAATTCACACTCATTAACAAAAAAAAAATAGAATTTTTAATCACTCTCTAAATTACAACCAGGTTTGTCATCTTCCGGAATCTTCTGGTCTTCTTTTGCTATCTTCACGATTGAGATGAAGCTTTCTTTTAAGACATAAATACTGCTATGAGAGCCAGCAGTTCTCTCTCTCTCACTCTGAGAGCTGTGAGCAGTGACAGGTGACAAGCTCTCCCAGTTTGTCTCACTGCCCCCATTTCCTACCATATGATTGGCTCTCAGGTTCCCAAAACATCAATTTCAAATCTAATAGGTTGCTGGTAGCTGAGTGCCTAATTTAAACTGATTGGGCAAAATTCAAAGCATTCAAATGCCTGAAGCCTGTTACCAAGACAACCCTGTTGTTTGGCCTTCAATACAATGTTTCAGTCTGTGTACTGGCGCCATATGCACGCCACCTTTTTAAGGAACCATGCAATACTTTCACCTCTTAGCATTTGACAATTTAATTTATTATTTTATAAACACCAACTTCACAACTCTTTACTCTGAGGCTGTGCCCTCGGTTCCCAATCTCTCCAACTGATGGAAACATCTCCCTCCATGTCCACTTTATCCAGGCCTTTCAGTATGATTTGCTCTACCCCACCTTGGCCCCCTTCATTTTCATTCTGTTCTATTTAATTTTTTACTGTTCTCTACCTTTTATTTCCTTATTGTCTTTCTTCATTTTTCTTTCCCACCTCCCCCCACTCTTTCCTTTCCCCTACTCCATCCCCCTTCCCTTACCTTTTCTTCCCCCCGCTTACCCTTTTCTACATTCTACCTCTGTCCCATTCCATCCCCGCCCCCCCCCCTCCCCCCGACCCTCAACATTCCATCTGTCACAGCCTACAACCCCTCTGCTGTTTGGCCATTCACACCCTTTATTCTCTCTACGGGCTGCCATTAGCAGCCTTTCCCCTGGTTTCTGTGGCTATGACTCATCTTTCATTCCCTCCCCCTGCAGTATAAATATCTCCCACTTTCGCTGTCTTTTAGCTTTGACAAAGGGTCATCTGGACTCGAAACGTCAGCTCTTTTCTCTCCTTACAGATGCTGCCAGACCCGCTGAGATTTTCCAGCGTTTTCTCTTTGGATTTCAGATTCCAGCATCTGCAGGAATTTGCTTTGATTCTATCAGTATTCTGTAAGTTTCACTGGGTCTTGTCAATATTGGTGTCGAATGACTAGGATCGGTTATCAGCTTCCTGAGTGGTTAACCAAAAGACCAAGCTGATTCAGTCGCAGGAATTCTGCTGTTTCATTGGACTCATGAAGCAACCACAGGACAAACAGGTGGACAACAGGTAAAAGAGCGTGGATTGTCAGGGAAGCTGATACATATAAAAACCATAGAAACCTGGGAGTAACTCATAATCTCGAATCTCACTGAGGAGGTGGGACAGTTTATGTGTAGATAATGGATGGGTGACAAGAGTTTATAGTCCAGCCATGATTGAATGGCGGAGCAGACTCGATGGGCCGAGTGGCCTAATTCTACTCCTATGTCTTATGGTCTATGGACTTATAGCATCTAATCTAATTGAAGAGCTCGGAATGATGGATAGACATTGAGCCCACTTCTTTCAGGAGACCATATTTAATCCTCATACTTTATAAATTACTAAATCTCTTGTGGAAGACAGCTAAGGACGCTTCCGGAAGCCATTGTGAGAGTGCTGTATGGAGATACATCATACATTACCTGATATATTTCAATGTCAATGGCTTTTGGAAGCATGCACTTGATTTTTGATTCATTGACAGCATACGGGTATCGTTGGCTAGGCCAACACTTACTGCCCATCCCTAGCTGCCCCTGAGAAGGTGTTGGGTGAGCTGCCTTCTTGAATCGCTGCAGTCCACATGGTGTAGGTACACCCAGAATGCTGTTAGGGAGGAAGTTCCAGGATTTTGACCCAGCAACAGTAAAGGAACGGCTGATATATTTCCAAGTCAGGATGTTGAGTGACTCGGAGGGGTGTTCCCAGGAATCCTCCACCCTTGTCCTTCTAGATGGTAGAGGTTGTGGAGTTGGAAGGTGCTGTCTAAGGAGACTCGGGGGATTGCTGCAGTGCATCTTGTAGATGGTACACACGGCTGCCACTGTGTGTCAATGTTGGAGGGAGTGAATGATTGTGGATGGGGTGCCAATCAAGCAGGGCCGCTTTGTCCTGGATGATGTTGAGCTTCTTGAGTGTTGTTGGAGCTGCACTAATCCAGGCAAGTGGGGAGTATTCCAACACACTCCTAACTTGTGCCTTGTAAATGGTGGACAGGCTCTGGGGAATCAGGAGGTGAGTTACTCACTGCAGGAATCCCAGCCTCTGACCTGCTCTTGTAACCACTGTATTTATATGGCTGGGGTTCAGTTCAGGTTCTGGTGAATGGTAACCCCTGGGATGCTGATGGTGGTAAACATCAAGGGGCGATGGTTAGATCCTGTCCTGTTGGAGCGAGTCATTGCCTGGCACTTGTGTGGTGTGAATTGTTACTTGTCAGCTCAAGCCTGGATATTGTCGAGGCTTTGAGCTTAGGGGCAAGGGGCAGCTTCAGTATCTGAGGAGTTGAAATCCCTCAGGGAATGCTGAGCTGTATTAAAGGGAAAAGATTTGATTCCTCAGCTTCCTGTGGTGCCCATGCTGGAGACAGTGTTTGGTGGATTGTCTGAAAGAGGTGATTGAAGTTTGAGGGATATTGCTCAGCTGTGTGCACTACTGGTGCACGATGGAAACTTCCTGAGTAACACTCGGACATTCAGAGAATGGGGAAACCAGCCCATCAGGAGGGTGGGGAGTGCTAACCCTATTTACCTGGGAAATACCAGATGGGCGAGCAGGTACGACCACCCAGGTTATCCACTTGCTAGAAAACTGACAGGAAGCCACCAATCCAAATCTTGTAGAAACTTCCTCAGCTGAACTTGAGTTAAATCCTGTTGGATTCCAATTAATGGGTGTGGCCACCAATGCACAGGGAGCGGTTAAAATGGCGGCCAGTGAGATTCTATCGGACATGGAGTAATGAAACTGAAAGCTGCTACAAAGCCCGCCCTCGCTCACTCATTTCACCCCCACCTCCCACCCACACCGTTCTCCATGGGGAAATGGGAAAAGCGGTACGCTCCGTGCTAAAGACCCCCTACTCTCCATCCCCTGCCCCCGCCGCCACCACATGCCCTCACCAATCTCCAAAAGGCACATTGAGTTAAGATTCCCCAAGGAACAGTCGCAGCTGGACCCTATCCAATTCTCACCCAATAGCGGGGTATGGGGAAGCAATTAGGAGCAGGAATTCAAGACTAAATGATGCACTCCCTGGGCCAGCTGTGGTACCTCTAACCTCATTGGCTGAGTTCAGGTCACGCACAGCAGATAAACCAATTGGCCTCCAGTTCCCACGGTTGGTAACTTCCCAAACAACCCAACAAAGGAGCCAATAATTCCTTGTGAAATACTAAATGTATCAGTGGCACAGTGGTTAGCACTGCTGCCTCACAGCACCAGGGACTCAGGTTCGATCCCCGGCTTGGGTCACCATCTGTGTGGAGTTTGCACATTCTCCCTGTGTTTGCGTGGGTTTCCTCCACGTGCTCCGGTTTCCTCCCACAGTCCGAAAGGCGTACTAGTTAGGGTGCATTGACCCGAACAGGCACTGGAGTGTGGCGACCAGGGGAATTCACAATAACTTCATTGAAGTGTTAATGTAAGCCTACTCGTGACTAATAAATAAACATTAAACATCAGGAAGACTTGCATCGATAAACCGCTGTTCCCAACCTAATAGCATCTCAGAAATGTTTTACAATGAAGTAGATTTCAAAGTGTAATCACTGTTGTAATGTTGAAAGAGTCAATGGTCGTAACTCACACAGCAAGATTCCACTAAACAGTGGGAGCATGGTGAAAGGTTAATCTGTCACCGTGATTTTGATTGAAGGATAAATATTGCCCAAGGCACCAGGAATAGCCTCCCAACTGTGAAATACTGTCATGGGATCATTTGAAAGGGGAGACAGGTGCTGGAACTTTACCCCCTCGCCCGCCCTAGGCTTGTAAGATCCCACCTTAGGCCAGTGAAGAATGCTGTTCTGCAAGCCTCGCCTGCCCCAATTCTGGGGAGGGCGTGCCGATAAAACTCCGGCCAGGCTCTCAGTTTAATGCCTTACTTGAAGGAGTAAGAAGTCTCACCACACCAGACTAAAGTCCAACAGGTTTATTTGGTCGCACAACATTTGGAGCGCTCTGTTCTTTCACCTGGTGAGTGATAATATAATAGCGCTGCTCCTTCACCACTCACCTGAAAGCTCGTGATTCCAAATAAACCTGTTGGACTTTAACCTGGTGTTGTGAGACTTCTTACTGTGCTTACCCCAGTCCAACGCCGGCATCTCCACATCATGGCTACCATCGATACTTGAAAGAAACCCCCTCTGACAGTGCAGTGCTCCCTCAGCCCTGCATTGGAGTGCCAATTCTCTGTTCAGGCCTCTGTAGTGGGGTTTGAACTTTCTGACTCAGAGATGGGAGCGCTACCCACTGGGCTAATGACAGCACATGGTGTTGCAAACCTTCCAACTTGCTTCTTGTCAGTCATGTAGAAAAGCCACAATGGTCTGTGATCATTAGTTGTGCTGCGTCACTGCGATTTGAAGTCATTAATTTTTAGCTCATTAACCCACAGTCGCAGCAACATGATAGTTACAGCGCAGGGCAGCAATCACACACCCCACCTGTTCATGGAGCTATAGCAAAGCTCAGTGAGCTGGAGGGCCTGTACCCAGGGAACAGCCCGAGCTGAGACTTCACAACAGCCAGAACACTGATCCTCTCTGCCAATAGTGTCTGAACCAGGACTGCAATCCACGCAAAGATTAAAATGTCATTCTTGCTTCCAATTCTATGAACAAATGATGAAATCAATGCTTAAATCATGGATTTTTTGACAGTACGTGAATGGAAGACTTTGAGATTGAAAGCATGACATTTTTGTCAAACGGTGTGTAAACCTATCTCTCCATTTGAGTTGAAGCATCCATCATTTAAAGTGATTTGAATTCACTTTGACAACCACGAAAGATACTTATTATCTGATGGCTATTTGATGCCTGGGGAAGCAAGGGGGTGACGAAATTACAAAGAACTAAGAACAGTACAGCCCAGGAACAGGCCTTTTGGCACCAAGCCTGCGCCGATCACATTGTCCGACCGAGACCAATCACCTGTATCCTTCTATTCAGCTTTTACAGATGTACCATAGAAAGCATTATTTCTGGATGTATCACAGCTTGGTCTGGGCTCCTGCTCTGCCCAAGACTGCAAGGAACTACAAAAGGTCATGAATGTAGTCCAATCCATCACGCAAACCAGCCTCCCATTGACCCTGTCTACACTTCCGCTGCCTCGGCAAAGCAGCCAGCATAATTAAGGACCCCAGGCACCCCGGACATTCTCTCTTCCACCTTCTTCCTTCGGGAGAAAGATGCAAAAGTCTGAGGTCACGTAACAACCGACTCAAGAACAGCTTCTTCCCTGCTGCTGTCAGACTTTTGAATGGACCTACCTTGCATTGAGTTGATCTTTCTCTACACCCTAGCTATGACTGTAACTCTACATTCTGCACTCCGTAGTTTCCTTCTCTATAAATGGTATGCTTTGTCTGCGTAGCAGGTAAGAAACAATACTTTTCACTGTATGTTAATACATGTGACAATAATAAATCAAATCAAAACAAAATATTCCCCATCTGTTCATGTGTCTGTCCAGATAAGTCTTCAATGTCACTAACGTGTCTGCCTCAACCACCTCACTGGGCAGTGCATTCCAGGCCACCACCACCCTCTGTGTAAAAAACTCCCCCCGCACATCTCCACTGAACCTTTCCCCCCTTATCTTGAACTTGTGCCCCCTGGTAATTGTCATTTCTGCCCTGGGAAAAAGCTTCCAACTGTTCACCTTATCCATACCCCTCATAATTTTATAAACTCCTATCGGGTCACCCCCTCAGCCTCCATCTTTCCAGTGAGAACAATCCCAGTTTATTCAACCTCTCCTCATAGCTAATACCCTCCATACCAGGCAACATCCTGGTAAATCTTTTCTGTACCCTCTCCAAAGCCTCCACGTCCTACCGGTAGTGTGGTGACCAGAATTGGACACAGTATTCCAAATGTGTCCTAGTGACAATGAACAAGTTTTGTTAAAATCTTTGCTTTCACTCAGCCCCAGTTGAGGAAATGATTGCGACCAGTAGAATGGGACTTTTTATTTACTTATCCTTTTTTGAGGTGTGAGCGTCGCTGGGCCAGAATTTGCTGCCTATTCCTAATTGCTCCTTGAACTGAGTGTCTTGCTCGGCCATTTCAGAGGGCAGAGAAGAATCAACCTCATTGCTGTGGCCAGACCAGATAAGAACGTCAGGTTTCCTTCCCTAAAGCACATTGGTGAACCAGATGGGTTTTTATGACAATTGAAGATAGCTTCCTGGGCGCCATTACTGAGACTAGCTTGTAATTTAAATTCTGCCAAATGCTATGGTGGGATTTGAACCTGAGTCCATTAGCCTGGACCTCTGGATTAATGTTTACTGATATAACCAATACGTCACCAATCCACCATCATGATTGGTTACTGTTTAAGTTTATTTATTAGTGTCACAAGTAGGCTTACAATAACACTGCAATGAAGTTACTATGATAATCCCCTCGTCGCCACACTCCAGCACCTGTTCAGGTACACTGAGGGAGAATTTAGCATGGCCAATCCACCTAACCAGCATGGACTATGGGAGGAAACCGGAGAACCCGGAGGAAACCCATGCAGACACGAGGAGAACGTGCAGACTCTGCACAGACAGTGACCCGACAATCAACAACGGTTTTATGGTCATCAGACAGTCATTTTCCTAGGCTCATGCTCTGGGGACCTGGGTTCAAATCCCACCAAGGCAGATGGTGAAATTTGAATTCAATTAAAAAATCTGGAATTAAAAGCCTAACGATGACCATAGTCGATTGTCGGAAAAACCCATCAGATTCACTAATGTCCTTTTGGGAAGGAAATCTGCCGTCTTTACCCGGTCTGGTCTACATGTGACTCCAGAGCCACAGCAATGTGGTTGACTCTCAACTGCCCTCCAAGGGTAACTCAGGATGGGCAATAAATGCCGGCCCAGCCAGCGACGCCCACACTGCATGAATGAAGGAAAGTTAAGGGTGCAGCTGTTTTCTTTACGGGTTAGTGGCATTTTCACTGCTCTGTTGTGGGGGAGGAGGGAGGGTTTGGAGAATGGAACCCACAAGAGGCTCGAGTCACAGTGAGAGGAATTAGCAAGTGACTCGCTGACGTTTTTCCAACATAAATAGTGTCTTTGCAAAGCATGGTTCAATCTCTGATTAATCAGGGAGGACACATACTCCACTGATACAAATCCTGTTTAAATTCTTTCTCATTCTACTCCATCACTGACAGGAACAGAACAGGAAAGATTTTTTGAGCAGATGGTTACGAAGTCTTGTCTAATGCATGAAGGATTAGGTGAAAGCACTCTGATTAAAACCAGCCTGATTACCCAGCCCTTAGAAATAGGAAGATACATACTGAATCTGCATATTACACAAAGAAAGTTTACATTGATTCCAATTCTTGCAATTGCTTTGAATGGGATGTGGTTTCAGATTCACCTCAGCATCCCGCCTGCAGCTGCTGTTCTGATGTGGAGATGCCGGCGTTGGACTGGGGTAAACACAGTAAGAAGTTTAACAACACCAGGTTAAAGTCCAACAGGTTTATTTGGTAGCAAAAGCCACTACCAAATAAACCTGTTGGACTTTAACCTGGTGTTGTTAAACTTCTTGCTGCTGTTCGATCCAGAGTATATCAACAAAATCTCCAACAGAATATCTCTATCCCAGGGCAAAACATTTTGACACACATGTTCTCGTTATTAACCGAATGCAGCAATTCCTCCACAAATACAGGTTTGAGCCTTTTGCCACTTTTGTGGCTATTAAATAAGAATCAGCCCTTGGAAATTAACTGATCCTCAAAAGTCCTGTTTGAGTTCAAACTGAGCAGAATCTTTGGGCATCTCCGTGGGTGACTCATCCCTTTAACCTCCAGAGTCAGTGAAACCCGACTTCAACAAGTTGCATTCATTCTATGATCAGGATGACTCCACAGTCAGCTACAGGGGGACCCTCAGTGTGCAGCTCTCTCCATAGAACAAAGAACAAAGAACAAAGAAAATTACAGCACAGGAACAGGCCTTTCGGCCCTCCAAGCCTGCACCGACCATGCTGCCTGACTGAATTAAAACCCCCTACCCATCCGGGGACCATGTCCCTCTATTCCCATCTATTCATGTATTTGTCCAGATGCCCCATAAACGTCACTATCGTATCCGCTTCCACTGCCTCCCCCCCCCCGGCAGCGAGTTCCAAGCACCCACTACGCTCTATGTAAAAAACTTGCCTCATACATCTCCTTTAAACCTTGCCCCTCGCACCTTAGCCTTATGCCCTTAGTAATTGACTCTTCCACCCTGGGAAAAAGCTTCTGACTATCCACTCTGTCCATGCCTCTCATAATCTTGTAGACTTCTATCAGGTCGCCCCTCAATCTCCGTCGTTCCAGTGAGAACCAACCAAGTTTCTCCAACCTCTGCTCATAGCTAATGCCCTCCAAACCAGGCAACATCCTGGTAAATCTTTTCTGTGCCCTCTCCAAAGCCTCCACATCCTTCTGGTAGTGTGGCGACCAGAATTGAACACTATATTCCAAGTGCGGCCTAACTAAGGTTCTATAAAGCTGCAACATGACTTGCCAATTTTTAAACTCAATGCCCCGGCCGATGAAGGCAAGCATGCCGTATGCCTTCTTGACTACCTTCTCCACCTGCATTGTCACTTTCAGTGACCTGTGTACCTGTACACCCAGATCCCTCTGCCTATCAATACTCTTAAGAGTTCTGCCATTTACTGTATATTTCCTATCTGTATTAGACCTTCCAAAATGCATTACCTCACATTTGTCCGGATTAAACTCCATCTGTCATTACTCCATCCAAGTCTCCAACTGTAGAAGCATAGAATCCCTGCAATGCAGAAGGAGGCCATTCAGCCCATCGGTTTGCACTGACTCTCTGAAAGAGCATCCTACCCAGACCCACCACTTATTTCCACCGCCATAGCCACGTCCTACTTTGCCCGTCTCAACTCATCCACTGCTGAAACTGTCATCCAGGCCTTTGTTACTTCGAGGCTTGGCTATTCCGGCACGGTGGCACAGTGATTAGCACTGCTGCCTCACAGCTCCAGGGACCTGGGTTCAATTCCGGCCCCGGGTCACTGTCTCTGTGGAGTCTGTACGTTCTTCCCGTGTCTGCGTGGGTTTCCTCCGGGTGCTCCAATTTCCTCCCACATTCCAAAGATGTGCAGGTTAGGTGGATTGGCCATGCTAAATTGCCCCTTAGTGTCCAGGATGTGTACATTATAGGGATTAGTGAAGTAAATATGGGATTGCGGGGATAGTGCCTGGGTGGGATTGTTGTCGGTGCAATCTTGATGGGCCAAATGGCCTCCTTCTATGATCTATGATCTATTCCAACGCCCTGCTGACTGGTCTCCACATTCTACTCTCCGTAACCTTGTGATCACCTGAAACTGTGCAGCCTGTCTTCCATCATTCATCACCCCTGTGCTCACTGATCTCCAGGCTAAGCAACACCTTGGCTGGAATCTTACCACCGTTCCCTCCGGTGGGATTTTCCCATCCCGCTGCAGTGAACGGAGATTTGGCTGGGTGCCAAATTCTCCGACCTCGCTGCAGCCGGACTGTGGCGTGAACAGCCAGTAAAGATCACGCCACTTGAGTTTAAAATTCTCACTCAGTGAATCAGATGAGTTTTTACAACAATGGTTTCATGACCATTATTAGACTTCCAAATTCCAGATTTTTATTGAAAGCGAGTGTCACCATCTGGGATTCGAACCCCAGTCCCCAGAGCATTACCCTGAGAGTCTGGATTGCTAGTCCAGTGGCAATACCACTATGTCATTGCCTCCCCAATTTGAGGCGTTGCTCAACTGGGAGCCAGTCTAAATCAGCAAGTGTTCATATTAGTCTTATTGTACTTTGGACCAATTGATACTGTCTGCTTCAGCCACTGTTTCATCAAAAGTCTTAACCTTTGCTTCCCAATTTGGAAACCTGATTCCCAATCGCTATTTGCTCATTATTAAATCGGACTCTCTGGTGTTCCAAGTGTTTTACCAACATGAACAATTTGCTTGTCGGAACTTTCTCAATTTCTTTCGTAATCTCGAAAATGCTAATGAGGTGATTTCAAAATCTCTTCACTGATCAATCATAGAATCGCTACAGTGCAGAAGGTGGCCATTCGGCCCATCGAGCCTGCACTGACAACAATCCCACCCAGCCCCTATCCCCATGTATCATACCTGCTAATCCCCCATAATCTACGCATTTTAGGGCACTAAGGGACAATTTACCAAAACCAATCAATCTAACCCGCACATCTTTGGACTATGGGAGGAAACCGTAGCACCCGGAGGAAACCCGCGCAGACACGGGGAGAACGTGCAGACTCCACACAGACAGTGACCCAAAGCCGGAATTGAACCCTGGTCCCTGGCGCTGTGAGGCAGCAGTGCTAACCACTGTGCCACCCTAAAAGAAAGAAAGTTAGAAAGAAAGATGAAAGAAAGTTACTTCATGTCTCATCTTCCAGATTCCTGGAGTCACCTTCGCTGCTTCCGTCTTCAATGTTATCCTCTCAGTGAGAGCTGGACAACACATGGCAGTCCAGTACGCAGCCAGGATCCATTGCTGAAGGAATTTTCTGAGCAATATATTGAAGATAAAACCACAGACAGTTGAACTGCCATGTTCGATGGTTGCTATAGTAACCAAGCCAGATGGAATCAACCAATCAGAGACCCAGAGCTAAATGTACCCAGTCTGTGAATATGACGTGTTAGAATGATTATTGTAAAGATGCTTCTGTAAAGTGCAGATCAAGATAACCAATGAGTTTGCAAAATTAATACTAGTTGTTTGGGCAATTTTAAAATGTCAAGCGTTCTAGAATAGGCAGGAGGGAGTGGGGATCAATTCTCGAATCCACCCAGGGATTGCCCTTCTCACTCTGGCTCTCGCTCACTGTTATCCAACCAGGGCAGCAAACCCTAGTCCACACAATGTGCAGAAATTCAGGCAGGTTATTGCAGAATAAGTCACTGGGCCCAAATAATGTAGCGCCTTGAGGAAATCCAGATATACAAATACACCTACTACAAATATACACATCACACAAGTATCACATCTGTACATCGCATTGTCCTTCCAAACGGATTCCTCTTTGAGTTTTCTCCTGTGAAAGGGATAAAGCCATTGACGTCAGATCCTTGTGCTTTGAAGTTAATGAACTAGGGGGGATAAAAGAAAATTAACGATACGGCCACAAAAGGATAAGCTCAGAGCTTTAACAGGCGACGACTCATCCTCCTATTCTGTGAGTACGACTGTACATTAGTGTTCGAGCTAATAGAGCCATGGGGCAGCTACACAGTGATGGACTGAGCCTCAGAACTGAACCCTTTGAAATCTCCTCTCCGCTCAAACTCCAATATATTCAGAAACGTGTGTTCCCAGAGCTGTAGGAGGTTTACTGTGGGCAGCAGAGAGAGAGAGAGAGGGAGGGGGAATACTTTGGGGCGGCACGGTAGCACAGTGGTTAGCACTGCTGCTTCACAGCTCCAGGGTCCTGGGTTCGATTCCCGGCTCAGGTCACTGTCTGTGTGGAGTTTGCACATTCTCCTCGTGTCTGCGTGGGTTTCCTCCGGGTGCTCCGGTTTCCTCCCACAGTCCAAAGATGTGCAGGTTAGGTTGATTGGCCAGGTTAAAAATTGCCCCTGAGAGTCCTGAGATTCGTAGGTTAGAGGGATTAGCGGGTAAATATGTGGGGGTAGGGCCTGGGTGGGATTGTGGTCGGTGCAGACTCGATGGGCCGAATGGCCTCCTTCTGCACTGTAGGGTTTCTATGATTCTATGATAAGTATTAAGTTTTCATCATTATCAGAAATATTACTATAATAGTATTGGTACACTCTCCATGACAATGCCTCGACCAATCAGAGTTAACTTGCCAGCTAATCAGCACCATTTTCTCATGCAGTGTAAATTGTTACTCCTTGAAATCTTGCATCTGTCCTGATGAGTGTCAGATGAAAAGCTTTGACAGCATATCTCTTTTTTCAGCAATGCTCAAGTTTCGTACTACTAAGTGACTATTAGTAACAAAATATCTTCCCTCTGCATCCAGCACGTCAGGTCAGATGTGACAGATTTGATCAGGTTAATCTGCATGCCCTGGCGGTATAGCCCAAAACCTCCCTCTTGTGTTGTTTCAGTTTTCACACTGGGTACCCTCAGGAAATTCCTCAGTGAAATTGGCAATTAATCATAGAATCATAGAATCCCTACAGTGCGGAAGGAGGCCATTCGGCCCATCGAGTCTGCACCGACCACAATCCCACCCAGGCCCTATTCCCGTAACCCCACACATTGAGCCTGTGGATCCCCCTGACTCGAGGGGCAATTTAGCACGGCCAATCAACCTAACCCGCACATCTTTGGAGTGTGGGAGGAAACCAGAGCACCCGGAGGAAAACCCACCCAGACACGGGGAGAAAGTGCAAACTCCACAGAGACAGTGACCCGAGGCCGGAATTGAACCTGGTTCCCTGACGCTGTGAGGCTGCAGTGCTAACCACTGTGCCACTGTGCCGCCCCCATCAACATTGGTTTCATGGTCATCATTGGACTTCTAGTTCAAATTTCACCATCTGCCGTGGTAGGAATCGAACCTGGATCCCCAGACCATTACCCTGGGTCTCTGGATTGCTAGTCCAGTGACAATACCACTACACCACTGCCTCTCTGCTGATGATGAGGAGAGGTTGTTTTGTATATCCAACACATTTGTATCCCAATGAAAAATGCCCCTGCCCTTCCCCCACTGGGCCATCTGTTACTTGTTCTTTAGTTTTGCTTTCCCTTTGTTCTCCCATTAACACATTCAGCGATGTTACCTTTCTGCCACCATTAGGACTTTCTCTAGCCCTTCACACTGCCATTAATACTTCCTCTGTCGAGAGCCCGGTCCATCTTTGTTGCAAGTTCTCCTAGCTCCCAACAATGATTGACCTTTGACTCTTCTCCAGCTGCTCCGCCCCCCTTTACATTGTAAATAATCTGTCACATTTCCTCTTCCCTTTAGCTCTGAAGAAGAGTCTTGAAACATTAACTTTGTTTCTCTCTCCACAGACACTGCCAGACCTGCTGGGCTTTCCAGCATTTTCTGTTTTTATTTCATTTTGCTCCATACGGATTCTTATCCGTTGAAGATGGCGTTGAATCCTGGGTACTTGCCTCCCTCAGGAGAAAGCTTTGGATGTGGGAGTGGGTGTGAGATGATGAGGATCAGTAACAAGGGTCTCATCAAGTGGCACAGTGGTTAGCACTGCGGCCTCACAGCGCCAGGGACCCAGGTTCAATTCCCATCTCGGGTCACTGTCTGTGTGGAGTTTGCACATTCTCCCCATGTCTGCGTGGGATTCCTCCGGGTGCTCCAGTTTCCTCCCACGGTCCAAAGATGTGCAGGTTAGGTGGATTAGCCAAGCTAAATTGCCCCTTAGTGTCCAAGGATGTGCAGGTTAGGTGGATTGGCCATGCTAAATTGCCTCTTAATGTCCTAAGATGCGTAGGTTAGGGGGATCAGCACAGTGGATGCATGGGGTCATGGGGATAGTTGGTATGCTCTGTCAGAGAGCAGGTGCAGACTTGATGGGCTGAATGGCCTACCTCTGCACTGTAGGGATTCTATGGTTCTATGATAAGAACCCTTTTGGTCTGTTACTTATGGGGCAGTACACCCCTTCCCTGCAAAAAACCCTGGTGCGGTTCGATCAATGGAAGGTGTCAAAACTGTGATTGATAGATTTTTATTAGGCATGGCAGGTAGATGGAGGTCGTAATAAGATACCAATCAATCAGGATCTAATTGTGTGGCAAAACAGGTTTCTGTGTGATCTCAATGTAGTCAAACCCTTTTGAGTAATTCACACCTTTGATTTTTCAACTCTTGAGCTGTGGCTTTGCAGACATTCTCAGATTGGAGTGTGGAGGGGTTTGTGTGACAGGAGGGGCGGGGGAATGAGCAGACCATGAACAGAAATGGCTTGTTTTAAAACTGAGACCAACCAGTTCAGTGCCAGCTGCCCCTCACATTTTGTCTGCTTCTAAATAAATGAGTATTCTGCAGGGGAAATCAGCTCCCACTGAGATCATGTGAACATATCACAATGATTTCAGCCTCAGCAGGGATTTCATTAGAAACATTTGCAATCCCTCAGATCCTTTCAGGGGAAAGCAATAATCAAAGCAAGCTGGGCAGAGAATGTGGCGTGTGCACTCTCAGTGTTAATGAAGGCAGCAGGGGGAGAAATATCCACTTTGGTTCAAGTTGTTTGGGGCGATCAAGCTCTGATAACTAGAACCTTCAAAGCTGGTTAGGGAAAGTAAGTTAACCTGCAGCGTGGGTGTGAGTGTGTGTGTGTGTGAGAGTGTGTGTGTGTGTGTGTGTGAGAGTGTGTGTGTGTGAGAGTGTGTGTGTGTGAGTGTGTGTGTGTGTGTGTGTGTGTGTGAGAGTGAGTGTGTGTGTGTGTGTGTGAGTGTGTGAGTGTGAGTGTGTGTGAGAGTGAGTGTGTGTGTGTGAGTGTGTGTGTGTGAGAGTGAGTGTGTGTGTGAGTGTGTGTGTGAGTGTGTGAGTGTGTGTGTGTGAGTGTGAGAGTGAGTGTGTATGAGTGAGTGAGTGTGAGTGTGTGTGTGAGTGAGTGTGAGTGAGTGTGTGTGAGTGTGTGTGTGTGTGAGTGTGTGTGTGTGAGAGTGGGTGTGTGTGAGAGAGTGAGTGTGTGTGTGTGTGAGAGTGTGTGTGTGAGTGTGTGTGTGTGAGAGTGGGTGTGTGTGTGTGTGTGTGTGTGTGTGTGTGTGAGTGTGAGTGAGTGTGTGTGTGAGTGTGTGAGTGAGTGTGTGTGAGTGTGTGTGTGTGTGAGTGTGAGTGTGTGTGTGTGTGTGTGAGAGTGAGTGTGTGTGTGTGAGTGTGTGTGTGTGAGAGTGAGTGTGTGTGTGAGTGTGTGAGTGTGAGAGTGTGTGTGTGAGTGTGAGAGTGAGTGTGTGTGTGAGTGTGTGAGTGTGTGTGTGAGAGTGAGTGTGTATGAGTGAGTGTGTGTGTGAGTGTGTGAGTGAGTGTGTGTGAGTGAGTGTGTGTGAGTGAGTGTGTGTGAGTGTGAGTGTGTGTGTGTGTGTGTGTGTGAGTGTGAGTGTGTGAGTTGGGGGGGAGTGGGGAAGTATTAAATTTTACAGCTATCGACAGGAGGAAAGTTGGCGTGCTGAGGTAATGAGAAGCTTCCCCCCTTTTCCCGCTCAGTGAGAGTGTGAAAACCTGTCTGTTCCGGCCTGCTACACCACAACATAAAGCTTCTACCACACTGCGTTTCAGTTCGTTTGGAGCGAAGACAAAGTGTGTCATCAATTACAGCAAGGAAACAAATATTGAGAATTTCTGACAGAAGAAAGGGACAATCCCTGGTTTCATAAACAGGGATGGGAGAAAATAGATGATTTTTTTAACCATAAATCAGGATTGGAGTAAATTCTACCGCCTAAAATGTCTTTGTAAGTTACAACAGAAGATGCAGGAACTGCAGAGCATCCTGTCATTGAAGAAATATTGGGAAAGGATGAATATTCAGGAAAGCAGCAGGGAAATGGAATTAAATTCAATAGTTCAAGATGTGGAGCTACCATAGTCACAATGGGCCGAATGGCCTTCCTCTGAGTTTCAATTCATGCTCCTCAGAGCCAAACAGAGGTTACCTACCAGCCAATCAACAGCCTTTTCTCCTGTAATATAAATTGTGATTTGGTTTGTGAAAGAATAAAGCAAAGGGATGAGTGGTTCGCGGTTCCTTGGCTGGTCTCGCTATGGCGATCACACTGTGTGATCGTTTTGTCCAGTTGTCTTCCAGGGTGTAATCTTATGGAGCAGATTTCCAGATTTTATTCCAAAAGATCTGGGTTTGCGGTAGATTCCTCTTTTCAGCATGCTGGGAGTCCTCGGGCTGGCATGGACACAATGGACCAAATGGCCTCCTTCTGTGCTGTAACTTTTCTCTGGTTCAATGGTTACTTTGCAATTCCCGCCACAATATTTCTGAGAGAGGGTGAGAGAGAGAGAGAGAGAGAGAGACAGAGACTGCTTCAGCAGCCTGCTTCAGGACCACTTTGTCTTCTGATCACTCTTCCCTGCTTGGTAAGCAGTCTTTAGCATACTTGCTGGCTGTCTATTCCAGAGAAATGTGATTGCTCCATGTCTGCTGCAGTTATTGTTTCAGAGCAGGTCACTGCAGTTTGATATCTTATTTCAGAAACATTTGTAAGGTGTCAGGATATTTGGAGACGCTGTCTTTCATGCTGCTCAGAGCATTGTGTGTCTGTATGTTTTAACTCCCACGTGATGTCCTGTAAGCTGTGTATTGTAGAAAGCTGGGCAGTTTCCATTAACTTTAGAAAGTTCCAGTTTGTTCTAATCCAGGATTCAAAATTGTAACTTTACGAAAGGCACATCCTCATAACATCGGTTATTGACACTGAGTGAGGCTTCGAAGCCCAACAAACATTATTGAGTATTCGTCACCCCAGTGGAATTAATTTGTCTTTATTGTGACGGAGCGGTGTAACAGATGGAACCTCATAATCTAGCATGAGATTCTGTTGCTATGTGAGTACAGTTGTGCAAAGCAGTCACCATCCAAAGATGTGCCGGTTAGGTGGATTTGCCATGCTAAATTACCCCTTAGTCTCCAAAGATGTGCAGGTTATGTGGATTGGCCATGTTACATGTACGGGGATATAGTGACAAGGTGTGATGGTGAATTAGATGCTCGTTCAGAGGGTCGATGCAGACCCGATGGGCCAAATCACCTCCTTCTACACTGTAGGCATTCTATGATTCTATGATGTCAGATGACAACTCTTTGGACATGTTGCTTAACAGTTGATGTTTGGATGATATCTACCAGGGCGGCACGGCGGCACAATGGTTGGCACTGCTGCCTCAGAGCACCAGGGACTGAGTTAAATTCTGACCTTGGTGCCTGTCTGTGTGGAGTCTGCATGTTCTCCCCGTGTCTGCGTGGGTTTCCTCCGGATGCTCCGGTTTCCTCCCACAGTCCAACGATGTGTAGGTTAGGGGGATTGGCTGTGCTAAATTGCCCCTTAGTGTCCAAAGGTGTGTAGGTTAGAGAGATTAGTGGGATAAATACATGGGGTTATGGGGAGAGGGCCTGGGTAAGAGGCTCTGTCGGAGAATAGGTGCATGCCCGATGGGCCAAATGGCCTGCTTCTGCACTGTGGGGATTCTGGAGTTTCTATGAAGACATGGACTAAGTAGGATGAAGGTTGCCTCAAGTTCAGCCAATCATGGTTCAGGCAATTGCCTCTTTGTTCAGTTGTTCAGTCCAAGCAGTCAGGAGAAACACTGGCACCCCCAGGGTGGTATCTGAGACAAGTACCCACAGCCAGTATGTGAAGAAAAGCCTCTGTCTCACTTCCCATGCTGTTGTATATACAGATCAGCATCTACACTTGGTCCAGCTGGTACCAACTGGCATACCCCTGCCCAGTCTCGAGTGCAACATCTGCCAATGCCTTTGGCCCAAGTCCCTGCCTGGAAATAAGGTTCTTTCAGCGGGTACAATATGAGGCACAGATCAGTGAAAAATATAAGCTCCATACAATTCACTCCAATGCAAATTACAGTCATCCATTTAATCTCCTGAGGAAAGATTCTGGATAAATGCTCCCTAATCACCAAGAGTCAGAAAAACCATTCATGATTCACTTATGTTGACTGCCACAACACCTTGGAAAGCTGGTTAATGCTCTGACATTGCAGAACGTTGGTGTGCCTCACATAGCTTCTTTCAGCCTGAGCTGAACAGTTTGAGGGAGCCTTCAAACGTGTCTCCATGAAAGATGCAGCTTCCCCAGAGGAAACTGTCTTTTAGAACCTGTGATTACTGAGCGACATGTGGCCATAACTCTTCACCCCAAACACAAAGGAAAACTTCCAAGCCACCGACATTTCCAAACATGAAGAGGACAACGGGAGGATTGATGATAGTGTCAGGGGGCAAACAGTGAGGACTGGCCAGGGATGGGAGCTTGCAAGAAGAATGGATTGTAACCCATTTGATCTGATCCTACCTGTGAACCAAACACTATATTCCAATTCCAATTCTCTTCTCGGACTGAGTGATGCACTTTTGTCTGTTTCCATAGCTAGTTATTCCTGGAACAGGTTGCTAGTCTGTCACCAGGGGCTTATGACTTGAAGGGTGCCACTCCACATCAAGCAAGGCTGGCTAGGTGTCTCTCCCTAGAGTAGACTGGGGCTATACTCATTGGAATTCAGAAGAATGAGGGAGGAATCTTATAGAAACATATAAGATTATGAAGGGAATAGATGAGATAGAAGCAGAGAGGTTGTTCCCACTGGCAGGTGAAACTAGAACTAGGGGCATGGCCTCAAAATAAGGGGGAGCAGATTTAGGACTGAGTTGAGGAAGAACTTCTTCACACAAAGGGTTGTGAATCTGTGGAATTCCCTGCCCAGTGAAGCAGTTGAGGCTACCTCATTGGATGTTTTTAAGGAAAGGATAGATCAATTTTTGAACAGTAAAGGAATTAAGGGTTATGGTGAGCGGGTGGGTAAGTGGAGCTGAGTCCATAAAAAGATCAGCCATGATCTTATTGAATGGCGGAGCAGGCTCGAGGGGCCAGATGGCCTCCTCCTGCTCCTAGTTCTTATGTTCTTATGTTCTCCGGCTCTTACCTCCAGCCATTGACGTGTTTGGAGGGATTTACAGGATTGACACTCAACCGGTTTGGCCACATTACCAACGCACTTTCCTTGGCCAGTAAGCCCTGGGATGGGACTCGAAGTAAGAAGTTTAACAACACCAGGTTAAAGTCCAACAGGTTTATTTGGTAGCAAAAGCCACACAAGCTTTCGAGGCTCTGAGCCCCTTCTTCAGGTGAGTGGGAATTCTGTTCACAAACAGAACTTATAAGACACAGACTCAATTTACATGAATAATGGTTGGAATGCGAATACTTACAACTAATCCAGTCTTTAAGAAACAAAACAATGGGAGTGGAGAGAGCATCAAGACAGGCTAAAAAGATGTGTATTGTCTCCAGACAAGACAGCCAGTGAAACTCTGCAGGTCCACGCAACTGTGGGAGTTACAAATAGTGTGACATAAATTCTGATTCTAGGATCGCATGATAAAGACTCAGGAGGAAAAAAGCAGAAATATTTATGTGAAATAGTGTGACATAAACCCAATATCCCGGTTGAGGCCGTCCTTGTGTGTGCGGAACCTGGCTATCAGTTTCTGCTCCGCGACTCTGCGCTGTCGTGTGTCGCGAAGGCCGCCTTGGAGAACGCTTACCCGAATATCAGAGGCCGAATGCCCGTGACCGCTGAAGTGCTCCCCAACAGGAAGAGAACAGTCTTGCCTGGTGATTGTCGAGCGGTGTTCATTCATCCGTTGTCGCAGCGTTCTCCAGTTACTGCTCTGTGCATACTCTGCACTGATGCTAATTTTTGTGTCACATTAAATTCACTGTCGACGCCACGGATGAATACTGGGAGTTGTGATGTGTCTCACACATCAGTCAATTCATCAAGTGCGAGAGAATACAACAGAAAATTTCTTGCTTTGTCTGCAATTTGATGAAATATATTGCTTCCTATATCCTCAATTCTATGAGCAACAGTACTTGGCTCAAGACTGATGATTTTGAACAGATTTGCCTTTTCTGGGCATAACTCTCCCACTGCTTCCATTATACACTCTTTGATGAGATCTCCATCGGTGAATGGCTTTCCTCTTTTAGCCAACACATAAGCTAGTTTGTAACTGGCCCTGGTTAAAGCTTCATTTTCAGTTATCTTCTGCGTATAAAAAGCTTGTTGGGAAAGCAACCTGCGTTGCATTGATTCAAATTTTTCCAAACGCTGTGTTCCTATGAATTGGGAATAACTTCCTTCATGTTTGGTCTTATAGTGCCGACGGACATTGTACTCCTTCAAAACTGCAACAGTTTTGTTGCATATGACACACAAGGCTTTATCACCTGCTTGTACAAAGAAGTACTTTACACCCCATTCCTCATTAAACAGAATTCCCTAAAAGTGACGTCACAGGTGGATTGGGTCGTAAAGAATGCCTTTGGTACATTGGCCTTTATAAATCGGAGTATCGAGTATAAAAGTTGGAGTGTTATGGTAAGGTTATATAATGATGTGGAGATGCCGGCGTTGGACTGGGGTAAACACAGTAAGAAGTTTTCCGCTCCGGGGAAGTACTGGACAACGAAGCGGAGAAGCTACGGCATCTCCTCCGGAGCCTTCAACATGTCATTGATGAAGACGAACATCTCGCCAAGGCCATCCCCACACCCCCACTTCTTGCCTTCAAACAACCGCACAACCTCAAACAGACCATTGTCCGCAGCAAACTACCCAGCCTTCAGGAGAACAGTGACCAAGACACCACACAACCCTGCCACAGCAACCTCTGCAAGACGTGCCGGATCATCGACACGGATGCCATCATCTCACGTGAGAACACCATCCACCAGGTACACGGTACATACTCTTGCAACTCGGCCAACGTTGTCTACCTGATACGCTGCAAGAAAGGATGTCCCGAGGCATGGTACATTGGGGAAACTATGCAGACGCTGCGACAACGGATGAATGAACACCGCTCGACAATCACCAGGCAAGACTGTTCTCTTCCTGTTGGGGAGCACTTCAGCGGTCACGGGCATTCGGCCTCTGATATTCGGGTAAGCGTTCTCCAAGGCGGCCTTCGCGACACACGACAGCGCAGAGTCGCGGAGCAGAAACTGATAGCCAGGTTCCGCACACACAAGGACGGCCTCAACCGGGATATTGGGTTTATGTCACACTATTTCACATAAATATTTCTGCTTTTTTCCTCCTGAGTCTTTATCATGCGATCCTAGAATCAGAATTTATGTCACACTATTTGTAACTCCCACAGTTGCGTGGACCTGCAGAGTTTCACTGGCTGTCTTGTCTGGAGACAATACACATCTTTTTAGCCTGTCTTGATGCTCTCTCCACTCCCATTGTTTTGTTTCTTAAAGACTGGATTAGTTGTAAGTATTCGCATTCCAACCATTATTCATGTAAATTGAGTCTGTGTCTTATAAGTTCTGTTTGTGAACAGAATTCCCACTCACCTGAAGAAGGGGCTCAGAGCCTCGAAAGCTTGTGTGGCTTTTGCTACCAAATAAACCTGTTGGACTTTAACCTGGTGTTGTTAAACTTCTTACTGTGTTTACCCCAGTCCAACGCCGGCATCTCCACATCATGGGACTCGAACCCAGAACTTCGGGCAGGGAGACTAGCCACTGTGCCACAAGGCCTCCTAAACTCCCGACTGACATCCTAACACTGTTCACAGATTAATCTAAAGATGTATCCTAAAGCTTACATAAGACTTTTCAGTATATTTAGTGTCTGTGCCAGAACAGCCTAGATGCTTTACCACTGCTGAAATGTTTCTTTGTTAAGTGTCACTTTGCAATCCCTCTGTTGAAACTGTGTAAATAAAATATTAGCATTCTTATTTCCCTTAAATGTTGACTTAGGCTTTGAAGCAGTTGCCACTCACTTTTCCCTTTGATTTTAACTGGTGCTTATGTGAAGGTAGACTGCTGGTTCAACTCCAACTTTCGAAAATAAATTGGATCTCTACTCGATCGGGAACATCCTGTAGGGATGGGGGAAGAGCATGACAGTGGGACTATTGGATAGTCCATTCAGAGAGTTAGCTTAAACACATGAGTTACACAGTCCATTTCTGTGACATTCTTGTGTGTGAAGAATTCTTAGTTCCGAGCACAAAGCTGCCAATAATCCAATGACTAACAGCACTGACTGTCTGAAATACCGCACCAATAAGTGGCCACAGAATCATTCAATACCTACAGTACAGCAAGAGGCCATTCAACCCACTGAGTCTGCAGCCACTCTCTAACGGAGCGCCCGGAGTAAACCCACACAGACACAGGGAGAACGTGCAAACTTCACACATGATGTGGAGATGCCGGCGTTGGACTGGGGTGGATCACAATAAGAAGTCTCACAACACCAGGTTAAAGTCCAACAGGTTTATTTGCAATCATGAGCTTTCACCTGATGAAGGAGCAATGCTCCGAAAGCTCGTGATTCCGAATAAACCTGTTGGACTTTAACCTGGTGTTGTGAAACTCCACACAGGCAGTGACCCGAGGCTAGAATTGAACCTGGGTCCCTGGCACTGTGAGGCCGTAGTGCTAACCATTGTGTAACCAAGCTGTCGAGTGTGGGAGATGGAATGCGCATTCCAACCATTATTCATGTAAATTGAGTTTGTGTCTTTATAAGCTCTGTTTGTGAACAGAATTCCCACTCACCTGAAGAAGGGGCTTAGAGCTCCGAAAGCTTGTGTGGCTTTTGCTACCAAATAAACCTGTTGGACCTTAACCTGGTGTTGTTAAACTTCTTACTGTGTTTACCCCAGTCCAACGCCGGCATCTCCACATCATGAAGATGTTGGCATACTGAGGTGCGAATTTTGTCCCCATGGTTGTTCCGTGTGTCTGGATGAAGAACTGGTTGTTGAAGGTGAAGATATTGTGGTCCAGGATGAAGCGGATGAGTTGTAAAATTGCATCTGGAAACTGGCAGTTGACGGCATTGAGTACTGAGGCAGTTGCAGCAATGCCATCATCAGACTCACCATGGACTACTCTCCGGAATCGGTTGCATTCTTGGACACACGCATCTCCATTAAGGACGGTCACCTCAGCACCTCACTGTACCGCAAGCCCACGGATAACCTCACGATGCTCCACTTCTCCAGCTTCCACCCTAAACACGTTAAAGAAGCCATCCCCTACGGACAAGCCCTCTGAATACACAGGATCTGCTCGGATGAGGAGGATCGCAACAGATACCTCCAGACGCTGAAAGATACCCTCATAAGAACAGGATATGGCGCTCGACTCATCGATCAACAGTTCCGACGCGCCATAGCGAAAAACCGCACTGACCTCCTCAGAAGACAAACACGGGACACAGTGGACAGAGTACCCTTCGTCGTCCAGTACTTCCCCGGAGCGGAGAAGCTACGGCATCTCCTCCGGAGCCTTCAACATGTCATTGATGAAGACGAACATCTCGCCAAGGCCATCCCCACACCCCCACTTCTTGCCTTCAAACAACCACGCAACCTCAAACAGACCATTGTCCGCAGCAAACTACCCAGCCTTCAGGAGAACAGTGACCACGACACCACACAACCCTGCCACAGCAACCTCTGCAAGACGTGCCGGATCATCGACACGGATGCCATCATCTCACGTGAGAACACCATCCACCAGGTACACGGTACCTACTCTTGCAACTCGGCCAACGTTGTCTACCTGATACGCTGCAGGAAAGGATGTCCCGAGGCATGGTACATTGGGGAAACCATGCAGACGCTACGACAACGGATGAATGAACACCGCTCGACAATCACCAGGCAAGACTGTTCTCTTCCTGTGGGGGAGCACTTCAGCAGTCACGGGCATTCAGCCTTGGATCTTCAGGTAAGCGTTCTCCAAGGCGGCCTTCACGACACACGACAGCGCAGAGTCGCTGAGCAGAAACTGATAGCCAAGTTCCGCACACATGAGGACGGCCTAAACCGGGATGTTGGATTTATGTCACATTATCAGTAACCCCCACAGCTTTCCCCCTGGTCTTGCAGAATCTCACTAGCTGTTCTGTCTGGAGACAATGCACATCTCTTTAACCTGTGTTGAATGCTCCCTCCACCCACATTGTCTGTACCTTTAAGACCTGGCTGGCTGTAGAGATTTGCATTCTAATTAGTATTCTGTAACTTGATTTCTGTGTCTGTGCACTGTTTGAGAGCACATTTCCACTCCATCTGACGAAGGAGCAGTGCTCCGAAAGCTTATGGTATTTGCTACCAAATAAACCTGTTGGACTTTAACCTGGTGTTGTGAGACTTCTTACTGTGTTCACCCCAGTCCAACGCCGGCATCTCCACTTCTAGATAGTAATAGTTATAGGTTTGGAAGGTGCTGCGTAAGCAATCTTGGATGAATTCCTGCAGTGCGTCTTGTACCGAAGCTGTCCCTGTGTGTCGGTAGTGGATGGAGTGAATGTGGTTAGTGTGCCAATCAAGCAGGGCCGCTTTGTCCTGAATGGTGTCGAGCTTCTTAAGTGTTGTTGGAGCTGCACTAATCCAGGCAAGTGGGGAGTATTCCATCACACTCCTGACTTGTGCCTTGTAGATGGTGGACAGCCTTTGGGGAGTCAGGAGGTGAGTTACTCTCCTCAGGATTCCCAGCCTCTGACCTGCTCTTGTAGCCACAGTATTTATACGGCTGGGTCCAGTTCAGTTTCTGGTCAATGGTAACCCCCAGGATGTTGACAGTGGGGAATTCAGCGATGGTAATTATATTAAATGTCAAGAGGTCAAGAGGTGATAGTTAGATGCTCGCTTGTGTTACAAAATATTTAAAATAATTTATATTGTATTTGTGTGTATTGGGAATTAGGTTCCAGTTTAAGCTTAATTTGTGCTTCTGTATTTCTGTGCTCAGAATGGGTTAAATCTCCAGTTTAGCTTCTTATTAAACAAAGGTGCCTGCATGTTTAGTTTAGTTTAACATAAAAGTTTGCCTGAATGGTAATTAATGGTTTATGACATAAAAGCAACGTCAGGCTTAACAAAAGCTAAGCTGTTGCATAGCAACCAGAATCTCACACTGAAAAGCAGAAGCAATTAGACAGTCTGGAACTAGGTAACCCAGAGCAAGAAACCGCGGATACAGGACAATGCAGAGGGACAAAAAGCAAATCCCAGAAGCTAATGGCTAGAAAGTTCCAGAAATCAGCGAATGAAAAGGTGAGTCCTAGAAGACTGAAGCAAAGGGACAAAGCACCAGAATCTAAACAAGGTACTGTTCACTGATGTTGGAGAAAGGGACAGAGAGAGACAACCAGTTGAAGACAGAGTTGCAAGGTGCAGACCTGCAGATGTTGGCTAACAACAAGCCAGACATCACCCTGTGAAGCAGTGGGGTTTTGTTGGTATGGCTGGGTACCTGAGAGATTGTGTGGAAGCTTGAATGCATGTGGTGATCCAAGGCAGAAGAATACCAAAAGGAGAGGTTGAAATCCTGGATGTGGATCCTTCGTGAAGGCAAGAGAAAGCGTTGTTAGGGAGAAGATTCCAAGTGTGTTCTTTGAGAGTGGAATTTGGAAACCCTTGTGTGAAAGCCAGAGTTCCAGTGAGACCAGCTGGCTCACAGTGTGACAAACATTTGGAGCGATGGAATACAAAATCCACAGGAGTTGTATTGGGTGGCAATTGTCACTTGGTTTCAGACTGTGGTGCATCTGACCACATTTCACCTATTTGTTTACATGGACTGTGTGTACCTACTGAGAACATTAGAATGTAAGCTAAAGTTTGTAACTTGTATTACTCTTACAAATCTGTGTATATCTATGAAGGTATAGCTGGAATGGAGGAGTGGTGTATTATAGTTAATGTTTCCTTGTTTAGTAAATGTTTTGTCCTTTGTTCATTAGTTCATAAGATATAGGAGCAGAATTAGGCCATTCGGCCCATCAACTCCGCTCTGCCATTCTATCATGGCTGATATGCTCCTCATCCCCATTTCCTACCTTCTCCCCATAACCCTTCAACCCATTACCAATTAAAATCCTGTCTAACTCCTCCTTAAATTTACTCACTGTCCCAGCATCCACCGCACTTTGGGGCAGCGAATTCCACAGATTCACAACCCTTTGGGAGAAGTAGTTTCTCCTCAACTCTGTTTTAAATTTGCTGCCCCTTATCCTAAGACTGTGACCCCTCGTCCTAGAATGCCCCACAAGAGGAAGCATCCGCTCCACGTCTACTTTATCCAGACCTTTTATCATCTTGTAAACCTCAATTTGATCTCCCCTCATTCTTCTAAATTCCAGAGAGTATCGGCCCAAACTGTTCAATCTCTTCAATGTTAAATGTTAATCAACAACTCTGTTCATCCAAGTCTCGAAACAAAAACTCAAAGTTGCCATCTATCGAGCTGGGGTTCCACTCTGGGACCTGACTACGCAGTGGGAACCATCAACTTGTAATCTCAGAGTCCAAGAATCACTGTCAGGAGGAAGGGACGGGAACATTCCTGTCTTTTTCCAGAGTTTAAAACAATTGAAAGATGCAATCTTTCTCAGTGTTACAGCAGAATGATTGTAATGGCGACTTCTTGCCAAGAAAATCTCTGCTTGTAATGAAGACGTGATGGTCTACTGAGTTATCTTAATCTCTAGCATCCCATGATATTAATTGGTCATTTGATTAGTATCTCTTTGCTGGCAAGGTGCTCCGAAACAGATTGTAAACCTCACGCTAACAATAGGCAAAGCAGCTTGATCATCTGTTAGCTTTACTCTTCATCCTTCACACCTAATTGTGTGAAAGTGAGAGACAGTAACTGCTTCCACACACAAAAAGCAAAGGATCAAGAAAATATCACAACAGTTCCCACATGCAAAAATAAAACTGATGTGAAACTGGCACTTTTTAACTTGCTAGAATGTTCTTAACTTGTATATTAATGTGGTGCATCCAATAAGGGGACCACTATCATAGAATCCTACAGTGCAGAAGGAGGCCATTCAGCCCATGGGGTCTGCACCGACCATAATCCTACCCAGGACCTATCCCCATAACACCCTAGCTAGTCCCCCTGACTCTAAGGGACAATTTAGCATGGTCAATCCACCTAACCCACACATCTTTAGACTGTGGGAGGAAACCGAGCACCCAGAGGAAACCCACACAGATATGGGGAGAACGTGCAGACTCCGCACAGGCAGTGACCCAAGCCGGGAATGGAACCCGGGCCCCTGGAGCGGTGAGGCAGCAGCGCTAACCACAGAGCCATCATGCATTCTGGGGTAGTGCCGGTTGATTGGAAAACGGCTAATGTTACGCCGCTGTTTAAAAAAGGAAGGAGACAAAAGGCGGGTAACTATAGGCCGGTCAGCTTAACGTCTGTAGTAGGGAAAATGCTGGAATCCATTATTAAAGAGGAGATAGCAGGGCATCTGGATAGAAATGGTTCGATCAATCAGACGCAGCATGGATTCATGAGGGGAAAGTCGTGCTTGACGAACATGTTGGATTTTTATGAAGACGTGACTAGGGCGGTTGATGGAGGAGAACCGGTGGATGCGGTGTTTTTGGATTTCCAAAAGGCGTTTGATAAGGTGCCCCATAAAAGGCTGCTGAAGAAGATTAGGGCACACGGAGTTGGGGGTAGTGTGTTAAAGTGGATTGGGGACTGGCTATCCGACAGGAAGCAAAGAGTCGGAATAAATGGGTGTTTTTCCGGTTGGAGGAAGGTAACTAGTGGCGTGCCGCAGGGATCGGTACTCGGGCCGCAACTGTTTACCATTTATATAGATGATCTGGAGGAGGGGACGGAGTGTAGGGTAACGAAGTTTGCAGACGACACAAAGATAAGTGGAAAAGTGAATCGTGTGGAGGACGGAGAAGATCTGCAGAGAGATTTGGACAGGCTGAGTGAGTGGGCGAGGATATGGCAAATGGAGTATAACGTTGAGAAATGCGAGGTTATACACTTTGGAGGAAATAATAACAAATGGGATTACTATCTCAATGGAAACAAATTAAAACATGCTACCGTGCAAAGGGACCTGGGGGTCCTTGTGCATGAGACGCAAAAGCCCAGTCTGCAGGTACAACAGGTGATCAAGAAGGCAAATGGGATGTTGGCCTATATTGCGAGGGGGATAGAATATAAAAGCAGGGATGTCTTGATGCACCTGTACAGGGCATTGGTGAGGCCGCAGCTGGAATACTGTGTGCAGTATTGGTCCCCTTATATGAGGAAGGATATATTGGCATTGGAGGGAGTGCAGAGAAGGTTCACCAGGTTGATACCGGAGATGAGGGGTTTGGATTATGAGGAGAGGCTGAGGAGATTGGGTTTGTACTCGTTGGAGTTTAGAAGGATGAGGGGGGATCTTATGGAGACTTATAAGATAATGCGGGGGCTGGATAGGGTGGAGGCGGAGAGATTCTTTCCACTTAGTAAGGAAGTTAAAACTAGAGGACACAGCCTCAAAATAAAGGGGGGTCGGTTTAAGACAGAGTTGAGGAGGAACTTCTTCTCCCAGAGGGTGGTGAATCTCTGGAATTCTCTGCCCACTGAGGTGGTGGAGGCTACCTCGCTGAATATGTTTAAAGCGCGGATGGATGGATTCCTGAGCGGTAAGGGAATTAAGGGTTATGGGGATCAGGCGGGTAAGTGGTACTGATCCACGTCAGATCAGCCATGATCTTATTGAATGGCGGGGCAGGCTCGAGGGGCTAGATGGCCTACTCCTGCTCCTATTTCTTATGTTCTTATGTTCTTATGCTGCCCTTAATGAAATTAGTGGGGAGAATGTTATCCCCATTGTTACAGTCAGTGCATGGACTTGTGAGCTATATGTCACCCAAGCCAAATGTGGGAATGCAGTTAGTGAAGGGCGGATTTATTGGTTTATTAACCCACAGGGTATTGATGTCACTGGAAAGGCCAGTGTTTATTACCCTTCCTTAAGAAGTTGATGGTTTGTGTTCCTGGTAACGAAGAATGGGGGGGGGGGGATGCTGGGGAAACACAAAGCTGGGGTACCACCTTGGGCAACCCCCCCCCCAATGGAGGTCCTACCCTTTCTTTCCATTGTTAAGCTAAGGGGCATGAAGAAACGGACAGGCCTCCTTCGTTTAACCTTTCTCACCTTGTTATGGGGGACAGCTCAGGGGGGGAGGGGGGTGGGGGGGAATGTGCTGCCCCTGACTATGGGGGTTGCGGGGATTGGGGGAGTTGGGGGCTGTGTGTGGAGATAGGAAATTTTCTCCAAGAACCTGTCTTTTATCCAGTTGAAGAAATTAACTTCCCTGCGGAAGTGAGCGTAAGTTTAAGTTTATTTCTTAGTGTTACAAGTAGGCTTACATTAACACTGCAATGAAGGTTACTGTGAAAATTTCCTAGTCGCCACACTCCGGCGCCTGTTCGGGTACACTGAGGGAGAATTTAGCATGGCCAATGCACCTAACCAGCACGTCTTTCGGACTGTGGGAGGAAACCGGAGCACCTGGAGGAAACCCACGCAGACACGGGGAGAACGTGCAGACTCCGCACAGACAGTGACCCAAGCCGGGAATCGAACCTGGCTCCCTGGTGCTGTGAGGCTGCAGTGCCAACCACTGTGCCACTGTGCCGCCCCTTTGGCAACCCCATTGGATCAGAGAACAGGAACTGATTAACCCCAGAGCCAGGGTTTCCCGGCTTTGAGAGCAGTTTGAGATTGAGGTGAAGTCTGTGCTTTGGAGAACACTGATTGGGAACTGGAAAGGCAGCCGCTTCAGAAAGATAGCTCGGGGACCACAATCTTCAGCTTGACCGAGCAACTGCCTGATTATCCCATTAAATTCCAGCATTTGATTATCAAAGTGGAGTTGTGTAAGTAAGTCCTTTGTCTCAGTATCAGTTCAGGCTGCGCTTAAATTTCAAACGCACTCAAAGCAAACATTCATGCAGAGAAAATATGCAAATAATATACACATTTGGTACAATCTAAAGAGAGGAGAGAAAAGAGGGACTTGTATTTATTCAGCGCCTTTCGAAGCATCAAGACTTCTCAACGTAGTCAATCACCAATGAAATACCTTTTGAAATATGTTTCTGTCACAATGTAGGAAATGGCAGCGCTCCGAAAGCTTGTGGCTTTTGTTAAAAATAAACCTGTTGGACTTTAACCTGGTGCTGTGAGACTTCTTACAATGTAGGAAATGCAAGTAAGAGTTGAGAATGCGGTTGAAAGATTGCTTGGGTGAGTTGTGGAACAGGCTGCAATAGGCCAGGACCTTTTATCACCCTTGAGGCTTTCCGTGATCCTCTCACACGCATCTCAAGTCTCTGACGGATTGGAGGACACATTTTCCTTTAGTTCTTGGTCTCCATCTCCAGCCTCTGTTGTTAAGGAACATGGTCAGATGTTCCTCACGTTGTCCTAGGCTCAGTACTGCAATGTATGAAGGGAAAATGTAATGAGGAAAAGCCCGGTGTGGTGTGACAATCTTCCCAAGAATGTGTCACAGATTCTGCTGATTCAGTCCCCCAAGGGAAGCTACTGTATAAATACTCCCCACCGCAAATTAGCAATCAACAAAAACCCTTGAATGTTTATTCATCACCACATTGGTTGGTACGGTGGCACAGTGGTTAGCACTGCTGCCTCACAGTGCCAAGACCTGGGTTCAATCCCAGCCTCGGGTGATTGTGTGGAGTTTGCACATTCTTCCGTGTCTGTGTGGGTTTCCTTCGGGTGCTCCGGTTTCCTCCCACAATCCAAAAATGTGTGGGTTAGGTTGATTTGCCATGACAAATTGACCCTAGTGTCAGGGGGACTAGCAGGGTAAATATGTGGGGTTATGGGAATACGGCCTGGGTGGGATTGTGGTTGGTAGAGACTCGATGGGCTGAATGGCCTCCTTCTGCACTGGAGGGATTCTATGATTCTATAATCTCCAATAGTTTAAGGAAGGAGTGGATAGAAGTAATCGCTGTCACGGTGTAGAATCGCTATACATCTCACACAGTGTCGCACACTGGGTCCTCTCACACCTGTAGAAGCCACTAACAGTGACCTGTGTGTCTCCGACTGAAAGGGCAACTCTGAATGTCCAATTATGAAAGGATTGATGGAGTTAATAAGGTCAGAATTTCCCCCAGCCCAGCATCATGGGAATTCTGATCTGGCTGATGCTGCTTTTGGAGCAAGGCTCTGTCATTTTTAGGGACTTTTTTGCTATCCTTGCCTCCTGTACAAACATCTCACCACCTCTCGGTGAGGTGTAATGATTCTACACCTTCTCCTTCCCAAGCCTGCCTTTCGTACAATCATAGAATCTCTACAGTGCAGGAGGAGGCCATCCGCTCTGTCTGTCCCCTTCTAGCAGGTAATAAAAATTCTTAAAGGATTTGAGTACTCACCGTGCATTATTTGGGATAATTTTTAACACCTGCACCAACCACAATCCCACCCAGGGCCTATTCCCGTAATCCCACATAACATTTACCCTGAGTGAGAATTTAGCACGGCCAATCAACCTAACCCGCATGTCTTTTGGACTGTGGGAGGAAACCGGAGCACCCGGAGGAAACCCACGCAGACACGAGGAGAATGTGCAAACTCCACACAGACAGTGGCCTGAGGCTGGGATTGAACCTGGGTCCCTGGCGCTGTGAGGCAGCGGTATTAACCACTGTGCTGCCCTGCCACCCATAACTTGTTGGCCAACAGCACCAACATTGGGCCATACAGACCACAAAACTGATCCCTGGTCTCTACTGAATTGACAAAGCTCAGACCACAAGGCAGCGATGGTATAATTCGGCCTGGCTGTCCTGGGGCTCGAAAGGAGAAGAAAATGTCGGTTTCTGCTCTCATTTGCTATCTGGTGATGTTGACTGGAGAACGGAATGGGTCTGAACAACAATTTATTCAGTCCTAAAATAACCTGCGGACAGCCACAAACCACCACGGGATTGTTATTCATCAGTCTCTGGCTCAGAGACAGGAATGCTGCTAATAAGGTAACGCTGGCTGCTGGCTCGAGAGACCATATTTACAAAGTAAAGGCTTCATTGGAGAAAGGAAATTGGGAGAGGGATGGTTCCGAGCTGCGTGACCAACAAGTGGTGAGGTACTTGTGGGAGAGGTTAGGAGAGCGGAAATGAAGAACAGCCCCTGAGAAATGCCAGAGCATCGTTCTATGAGGACCACAAGGTAGATTCGAACTCCCATTGCACTCAGCTTATTAATTTAGGATGTTGGATTACCACCAATGTTAATGCACAGAAACTGGCTTTACGACTCATCCATCCCAGTAATTTTTTAATATTCAGTTCTGGGATATGGGCGTCGCTGGCTGGCCAGCATTTATTGCCCATTCCTAGTTGCCCTTGACTGGCTTGTGAGGCCATTTCGGAGGGCAGTTCAGTCAACCACGTTGCTGGAACGGCACGGTGGCGCAGTGGTTAGCACCGCTGCCTCTCAGCACCAGGGACCTGGGTTCAATTCCCGGCTTGGGTCACTGTCTGTGTGGAGTCTGCACGTTCTCCCCATGTCTGCGTGGGTTTCCTCCAGGTGCTCCGGTTTCCTCCTACAGTCCAAAGATGTGCAGGTTAGGTGTATTGGCCATGCTAAATTGCCCCTTAGTGTCCAAAGCTGTGCGGGTTAGGTGGATTGGCCATGTTAAATTGACCCTAGTGTCAGGGGGATTAGCGGGGTAAATATGTAGGGTCACGGGAACAGGGCCTGGGTGGGATTGTGGTCAGTGCAGGCTCGATGGGCCGAATGACCTCCTTCTGCACTAACGGGATTCTATGGGTCTGGAGTCACATGTAGGCCAGGTAAGGGCGGCAGATTTCTTCCCTAAAGGACATTAATGAACCAGATGGGCTTTTCCGACAATCGGCAATGGTCATCATTAGAGTTTGAATTCCAGATTTTTTTTATTGAATTCAAATTCCACCATCTGCCGTGGCGGGATTCGAACCCGGGTCCCCAGAACATTAGCTGAGTTTCTTTATTCGTAGTCTAGCGATAATACCACTAGGCCATCGCCTTCCATACGCCCCTCTTCCCATTCCTCTTTATCCCCCCCTATCCACAAATTGTAAAGCACTGAACCTCAATGGGGTTCAGGATGGAATTAGACAAATTCCTGGACAGGTCATTGTTAACACCTGCCGGGGAAGGGGGACAGGAGAGAGTTGTTCTGATATGAGTGTAAGGCACGATGTAGAGATGCCGGCGTTGGACTGGGGTAAACACAGTAAAAAGTTTAACTACACCAGGTTAAAGTCCAACAGGTTCATTTGGTAGCAAAAGTCACAAGCTTTCGGAGCCTTAAGGCTCCGAAAGCTTGTGACTTTTGCAACCAAATAAACCTGTTGGACTTTAACCTGGTGTTGTTAAACTTCTTAATTAGTGTAAGGAGCAGGGATACGTCATTTGGCATTTCAAGCCTGCCTCCTCTGCTAACCAGGTCATCGCTGATCTTCAACTTCACCCCCACTTATCCCCATTTCCACTAATTCCCTTAGGGCCCAAACATCTATCAATATCTGTCTTGAATATATTCAGTAATGGAACATCCACAACTCTCCGTGGTAGACATAACCTCAGATTCACAAGCCTTTGAGTGAAGAACTTCGCTCTATAGATATGATCCCAGAAGACGCCAACAATATAATCAGTCTTCCTCGCTCTACCACTCTGATCCCTTTCCAACATCCCACTTGGTGTATCTACAGGCTAACTTGGGCATTGTGTGAATCAGTGCTGGGAACTGATCCAACTTTAAAATGGGAATTGAATGTGTAATTGAAAAGTTTAAAAAATGCAACATTGCAGAGAAAGAGCAAAGGGTATGGGACTAATGAGATAACTCCAACTTTTAATTTGATTCAATTTGTTATTGTCACAAGTATTGGGATTCAGTGAAAAGTATTGTTTCTTGCGCGCTATACAAGCAAAACATACCGTTCATAGAGTACACCAGGGAGAAGGAAAGGAGAGAATGCAAAATATAGTGTTACAGCTACAGGTAAGGTGTAGAGAAAGAACAGCTTAATGCGAGGTAGCTCCATTCAAAAGTCTGATGGCAGCAGGGGAGAAGCTGTTCTTGAGTCGACTGGTACGTGACCTCAGACTTTTGTATTTTTTTAGAAATCATAGGTCATAGAATCCCTACAGAGCAGAAGGAGGCCATTCACCCCATCACGTCTGCACCGACCACAATCCCACCCATTCCCTATCCCCATACATTTACCCTGCTAGTCCCCACTGACACTAAGATGCAATTTAGCATGGCCAATCAGCTTAACCCACATATCTTTGGAGTGTGGGAGGAAACCGGAGCACCCGGAGGAAACCCACGCAGACACGGGGAGAACGTGCAAACTCCACACAGACAGTGACCCAAGCTGGGAATTGAACCTGGGTCCTTGGCGCTGTGAGGCAGCAGTGCTAACCACTGTGCCACCGTGCCGCCCTTTCCCAATGGACGAAGATGAAAGAGAGAATGTCCAGGGTGCGTGGGGTCCTTGATTATGTTGGCTCTTTTCTGAGTGGGAAATGTAGACAGAGTCAATGGATGGGAGGTTGGTTTGAGTGATGGACTGGCCTTCGTTCATGATCTTTTGTAGTTGCTTGCGGTCTTGGGCAGAGCAGGAGCCATACCAAGCTGTGATACAACCAGAAAGAATGCTGGTAATTGATCTAGAGGCAGCACGCGCTTGATGGGCCGAATAGCCTCCTCTGAGCTGTGTCATTCTATTCTATGGTAATGAGTCAACAGCTTCCGAGGTGAGGACCCATCTACTCTTTGAAGATATGAAGCTAATTTTATAATTGCCCATGGACAATTTGGAATTTTGAAATTAATTCTGACTCGCCTGAAGGGGGCGGAGATGATGTTTGAATCATCAACATGATATGAGATGATTTTCCTGGTCTATTGAATGCAAAGATATTTTCCAACAATACACAAGGAGAGAAAATATTCCTCCTGTTATTCACGTAGAGCTGCCTCGAATTTCAGAAAGATAACTGCCCATTTCTCCTCAGCCTCCTTCAACCTCAGCTCACACCAAACAGCAGAAGGGTTTAAGATTATTTTCCTGAGATATATTTGGCCAATTATTTGGTTCATTCACATGCAAACACGGGACCAAAATGATGGAACCGGAGTAGGGAAACCACAGTTATCTGTGACCGCAATCTGAGAGAATGTGTATAGCGATCCCATACTAAAAATAGCCACGTTCTCATTCAAAAAAAAATGTTTCTGCGTAAAGGCATGTAAAAAATTTGTAATGATATCTTGTGACAAGCAGTTTATTTTTCTACAACTGTCACTGAAGCAAATGTCATATACAGGGTCAATTTTTCAATGGAACAGTTAGAAATTGTCCAGTTTTCTTTGATCATTGCTCATTTTTGGTAACAAGTTTCTGTTATTCCAATGAAAAGGGTTTGATAAGCCTTAAAAGAGGCAATGGCATAATGATAATATCCCTGGATTAGGAATCCAGGGGTCGGGACTAATGCTTTGAGGACATGAGTGTCACGGTGGCAGAGTAGTTATCACAGCTGCCTCACAGACCCAGATTCGATTCCCGGTTTGGGTCACTGCCTGTGCGGAGTTTGCACATTCTCCCCATGTCCGCGTGGGTTTCCTCCAGGTGCTCCGGTTTCCTCCCACAGTCCAAAGATATGCGGCTGGGCCTGGGTAAGATGCTAATTCAGAAAGTCAGTGCAGACTCGATGGGCTAAATGCCTCCTTCTGCGGTGTGGGGATTCCATGGGTTCAAACCCCACTACGGCAGCTGGTGGAATTTAGAAATCTGGAATATAAACCTCGTTTCAGTAATTGTGACCATGGCAACAATTGCTGCAAAAACCCATCTGGTTCACTACTGTCCTTCAGGGAAGGAAATCTGCCGTCCTTACCTGGTCTGGCCTACATGTGACTCCAGAGCCACCGCAATGTCATGTCATGAGATCTCGTGGTGTGATCATCCCCAACCCCCACCATTGATGTAACGAGTTTGCTGCCCAGGAAGATGGGGAAACTCATGTAAATACATTTTCATCTCAATAGCAGGCTTCCCTTTCGATTGTCCAATATGACTTCACTTTGGAACCTGGGGTCTTTGTGGATGGTCCTTTTATAGAGATGTGGTCACCCGAGACTTTGTAGGGAGAAAGAGAATGAGCGATCAGACATTCAGGAAGAAGAAACTGGCAGATTGTATAGGAGTGCACCCCACCCTCCAACCTCTTTCAGAATGATGATCGATCTGTGCAGATAGAGCTCACCACTCCAACATCAAACTTGATTCTTCATTAGTCCATGTTATAACTGGGCATCCATTCCAGGTGTACAAAACCTTCCTGGTGTTAGTTCCAAATTAACCCTCTATTGGCTTGGATCTTAATCCATGGCCTACCCTCACAGTTCAATTTTTAGTAATATTCTGGATCACTACCATCTAGAAGGACAAGAGGCAGCAGATACCTGGGAACACCACCACCTGCAAGTTCCCCTCCAAGTCACTCACCATCCTGACTTGGAAATATATCACCGTTCCTTCACTGTCACTGGGTCAAAATCCTGGAATTCCCTCCCTAACAGCACTGTGGTGTACTTACATCTCATGGACTGCAGCGGGTTCAAAAAGGCAGCTCACCACCACCTTCTCAAGGGACAATCAGGGATGGGTAATAAATGCTGGCCTAGCCAGCGACACACACATCCTGTAAATGAATTTTTAAATATTCCTTATTTCCTCCCCTGCTGTTTATACAGCAGAAGATAAGGTGATGGGCCCAGTGCTGGCAGATGGGACTAGGTGGGAGTTCAGGTGTTTCCAATGTGTTGGTGCAGACTCGATGGGCCGAATGGCCTCTTCTGCGCTGTATGATTCTATGCTTCAATGACTTTCTTCATGTTTAGGAAAACTATTGGAGGAAATTCTGAAGGACAGCATCTATCTCCACTTGGAGTCAGTAAGGAATCTCATAACACCAGGTTAAAGTCCAACAGGTTTATTTGGAATCTCGAGCTTTTGGAGCTACTTCATCAGTGGAGAGGCAGCCAAAAGAGAAAACGCTGGAAAATCTCAGCGGGTCTGGCAGCATCTGTAAAGAGAGAAAAGAGCTGACGTTTCAAGTCCAGATGACCCTTTGTCAAAGAGAGGTAGGTGGAGAGGTAGGTTTCACAAACGTGGCATATGTAGACAGAGACACAATTGCAAGATAATGGTTGGAATGCGAGTCTTTACAGTTCATCAAGTCTTTACAGGTACAGACAATGTGAGTGGAGAGAGGGTTAAGCACAGGTTAAAGAGGTGTGAAGTGTCTCAAGCCAGGACAGTTAGTGAGATTCTGCAAGCCTAGGCAAGTCGTGGGGATTACAGATAGTGTGACATGAACCCAAGATCCCGGTTGAAGCCGTCCTCATGCGTGTTGAACTTGGCGATCAGTCTCTGCTCAGTGACTCTGCGTTGTTTTTCACAAATCCACTTGCAGAGGCAATGGTACCAATTGTTTAAGGAAATAGCTCACCACCACCTTCTCAAGGGCAGTTATGGATGGACAATAAATAGCCAGCAATGCCCACATCCCATAAATGAATTTTGAAAAAGCTTACCTTTCCAACAGCCTTCACAGTCTTATCTCCATTCACAGCCTTGGTTTGTTATCTCCGAAAAAAGACTGAAATGTCATCTAAGATTTTATTTATTTTGACCCAGCACAATTGGAATTCTTTAATGATTCAGTATGTGCCGACATTCTATGTTTGAACGTTGGAAAGAACTGAATCAATGGGAGTTAAACAATTGATCTTTAAGTGGTTTGGGTCAGGTATTGGCTTCTCAATACTGCCCGCCTGTCGATACTGTGTTATAACGTGTACTATTGAAAGATTAAACCAGCACTTTAACTTGTTGGATGCTGACTCTTATCACAGTCTCTCTCAATCTTCCCGATCATTGTAACTACAAATGTTTCCTTAAGATTTACAAATAAAAACAAATTTCTGGAAATACTCAGCAGGTCTGACAGCCCCTATGGGGATAGAGGCCAAGCTAAGTTTCAGACAGGTGACCTTTAATCAGATCAGGGAGATTTTGGCAGATGGAGCCAAGAAAGAGCAGAGAGGTAAAGGTTTGAGAGCAGGAAACGTTGAAAAGACGGATTTATGAAGATGCAAGATAAAAGGAGATAACAATGAAGGAAATTCAACCATAGAATCTCTACAGTGCAGAAAGAGGCCATTCGGTCCATCAAGTCTGCACCAACTCTCCGAAAGAGCATCCCACCCAAGCTCTCCCCTCTGCACTATTCCCGTAACCCAGCACATTTCCCATCATAAATCCACCTAACCTGCGCATCTTTGGCACCAAGGGGAAATTTACCAAAGCCAATCCTCCCAACCTGTACATCTTGGGCCACTAAGGGACCATTTAGCATGGCCAATCCACCTAACCTGCACACCTTTGGACTGTGGGAGGAGATCGGAGCACCCGGAGGAAAGCCAACCAGACACGGGAAGAACATGCAGACTCCACGCAGACAGTGACCCGAGGCCGGGAATGGAACCCGGGAACCTGGTGCTGTGAGGCAGCAGCACTAACCACTGTGCCACCGTGCCGCCCCCAAATAGAATCTAGAAAATGTGTGCATGCTGCACGGTTTTGGAACAATAGTGGGGAAATGGGTGAGGAAACATGGAAAATCTGGAATTAAGAATCTACTGATGACCATGAAACCATTGTCAACTGTCGAAAAAACCCATCTGGTTCACTAATGTCCTTTCGGGAAAGAAATCTGCCGTCCTTACCTGGTCTGGCCTACATGTGACTCCAGATCCACAGCAATGTGGTTGACTCTCAACTGCCCTCTGAAATGGCCGAGTGAGACACTCAGTTTAAATGCGGTCATTAAGATGTCTGTCTTTCTAACCTGCACGAGACCTCAGTGAGTTTCTGTGCCACCAACAGAGTGTTGTGAAATAAAGCGCTGGGTCAGATACACCAGTTAACTCGAACAGAGAGCTCCTGATAGGAACATATCTGTTTAATATTTACTGCCCAATCTTGCAGGAGTCTGCGACTGAGAGCTGGTGTGACAAGAAAAACTGTCACATTGATGGTGTCTATAGTTCTATTCTTATCTGTTTCTATGGCAACTAAAATTCTTTTCCGGCTTATTTTGGTGACTGAGTTTCAAAAGGTAGTGAGAGATTTCATGGATTAAATTCTCAGCAGTTACACGTTGAATTGGTTACATGATAATCGAGAATCCCTGCCATCAATTGTCCTGTTTGTGTGAGCCAGTTGGATTCAGAAGGTTTTACAGGAACTGATGACTTTGGTCCAGTGTCTTACTGTGACTTGTTAGATTTTGTTTTGTAATCTTCCTGCGAGTTGTCTTCAGATGCGTCATTACACAACAGGTCATACGAACATAGGAGCAGGGGTAGGCCATTCGGACCACCAAGCCGACCCCACCATTCAATAAAATGTCTAACACTAGGGGGCATGCACTTCGATTGAGAGGGGGAAAGTTCACAGGGTTTGTGAGGGGCACGTTCTTTTACACAGAGAGTGGTTGATGTCTGGAATGTTCTGCCAGGGGTGGTGGTGGAGGCAGATACGATAGAGGTGTTTAAGGGGCTTTTAGATAAGCACATGAATATGCAAGGATTTTGATTTGTTTGATTTATTATTGTCACATGTATTAACATACAGTGAAAAGTATTGTTTCTTGCGCGCTATACAGACAAAGCATACCGTTCATAGAGAAGGCAACAAGAGGGTGCAGAATGTAGTGTTTCAGTCATAGCTAGTGTGTAGAGAAAGATCAACTTAATGCAAGTTAGGTCCATTCAAAAGTCTGACAGCAGCAGGGAAGGAGCTGTTCTTGAGTCTGTTGGTACGTGACCTCAGACTTTTGTATATTTTTCTTGACGGAAAAAGGTGGAAGAGAGAATGTCCGGGGTGCGTAGGGCCCTTGATTATGCTGGCTGCTTTTCCGCGGCAGCGGGAAGTGTAGACAGAGTCAATGAATGGGAGGCTGGTTTGAGTGATGGACTGGGCTTTGTTCACGACCTTTTGTAGTCCCTTGTGGTCTTGGGCAGAGCAGGAGCCATACCAAGCTGTGATACAACCAGAAAGAATGCTTTCTATGGTGCATCTATAAAAGTTGGTGAGAGTTGTAGCTGACATGCCAAATTTCCTTAGTCTTCTGAGAAAGTAGAGACGTTGGTGGGGCTTTCTTACCTATAGTGTCGGCATGAGGGGACCAGGGCAGGTTGCTGGTGATCTGGACACCTAAAAACATGAAGCTTTTGACCCTTTCTACTTCGTTCCCGTTGATGTAGACATCATGTCCTGCTCGCTAAAGGCGTGATACAAAGGCAAGTTGGCAGCGTCCATAATTGTTCTGTTTTATTTCAACTTTCAGAATTTTAGGATTAAAAGAAACATTAAAAATTAATTCTGCTGTGACAGAGAATTCTCTGGGATGGGGGTGTATGGAGGGGGGCTGGTGTTGGGGACGTGTAGTTTGATCCGTATTCCGACTCTGCAGTTCTTAAGAGTGATTTTTATTGTTTGCTTATCCCTGCAGCCTGTAAATGTTAAACTATTTGTCTTGATTTGTAACCTATTGGTTTTGTTAACCATTCTGACCAGAAGGACTTCAAAACTTTGGCATGCTCGCTGTGCCTGAAGCAACAGTGTGGACATGGGTAATCCTGCGATAATTCTTTTACCCAATTTAGGATTTTCTACTCTGAATGTGAAAGAGAAGTTGATCCCTCTTTGCAAAGTGATAAACACTCAGAGGCTAAGCAATGTGTATCTCCTGTGGTTGTAGTCAACAAATTAATGCTTAACTGCAAAACTTTTATTACACCAAAAAGTTAATTGAAGTTAGAATGAAGGGGCACAGATATAAGATTAAATGTAAGGTCCAGTGCAGAGGACAGGAGGAACATTTGCAATGAAGCTAATCAAGTCTGTGGAATGATTGACAGGGGTTAGTGATTGAACGAGAGACCATGTCAACATTTCAGCTGATATTAGGGCAGTGTTTGTGGGAAAAGTGGGACGAAGAGAGGGGAAAAGGTGAGTTGCTGGGCTGCTGCTGTGGAGGGTAAGCACCAACATGCGTGTTCTGGATGTCTGTTCCCTCCCCATCGCTTCTTTCGTCTCCTTCACTAGCCATAACTTGCCAGATTCTTGCCCAACCCAAGAGTTAAACAGGCAGAGATTCTCCCAATTAAAAAGAGGGATGACCACAGCCATTGTCCCCAGCACCATCGCAAACTCTGTTTCACACTCACCAACCCCACTCTCCTCCCTGGAATCAGTCTGAGGCTGATCAGACTCTTTGTGATCACAGAGCCCCATCTGACCCTGAGCTGAGCTTCCAACCACACATTTGGCACAGTGGTTAGCATTACTGCCTCACGGTGCCAGGGACCCGGGTTCAATTCCAGCCTCGGGTCACTGTCTGTGTGGAGTTTGCATGTTCTCCCCGTGTCTGCGTGGGTTTCCTCCGGGTGTTCCGGTTTCTTCTCACAATCCAAAGATATGTAGGTTAGGTGGATTGGCCATGCTAAATTGCCCCTTAGTGCCCCAAGATGTGCAGGTTAGGGGGATTAGCAGGATAAATACATGGGGTTACAAGAACAGGACCTGGATTAGATGCTCTGTCAGAGAGTCGGTTCATATTTGATGGACTGAATGGCCTTTGTCTGCATTGTGGGATTTTATGAGTCTGTAATTTACTCCCTCATGATGATCACCTGCTCTGACCTCTGCAACCTGAACCCTCATTATGCCTCAGTTACCTCGAGGCTTCCCTACTTGATCCTCTCCTGATTGGCTACAAACCTTCCAGCCTCCAGCACTCCCAGCTGATGCAAAACCTTGCTGGCTTCATCCCAATTCACAGCAAGTTGTGTTTGCCCATCACTGCGGTACCCGCTCACCTACACTGACCCCCGTTGCAGCTGTGCCTGATGTTGAAACTCTCCTTGTTTTCAAAGCCCTCCTTAGCCCTGGCCCCCATTCCCCCTGGAATCCCCTCCAGCCTTACAGCATCCTGAGAACTTTGTGTTCCTCCAGCTTTCATCTCGTGAGCATCCTTGGTTTCCGTTACCCAGTAAGAAGTCTCACAACACCAGGTTAAAGTCCAACAGGTTTATTTGGTAGCAAATACCATAAGCTTTCGGAGCACTGCTCCAAAAGGACTTTAACCTGGTGTTGTTAAAACTTCTTACCGTGTTCACCCCAGTCCAACGCCGACCTCCCCACATCATGACTTCCGTTACCCACCCATTGGTGTCTTCAGCTGCCTCAGTCCAAAACTCTGGGATTCTCTCCTGAAACCACCTCCCTCTTCTCCGTTCATATTGCCACCTGGGGAATGCTTATTGCCTTTGTTGGGGCAAAGTTAGAATAGGAATTGGGATGCGGGAGGGGTGGGGGGGTTGGGGGGGGGGGGGAGCGGGGGGTTGGGGGGGGGGGGCTTCAATGTTTCCAGAGCAACTGCTGCTTGAAGTTTGTTTCTTGCACTCTGTTGTTTGTTGAGTTGAGGATCAGCGAGCTGGTGTTTCACCAGAGTCAGGCAGTACAACACTGCACACAGTTCCCTGCCAACAAATCAAAGATATCCTCACCTATCAGGACCAATACCAATCCTCAGTCAGTGAATTCAGACGTCACAAACTCACGATTGATGACCAGTTCCTAGGCGAGGAACATTTATATTCTGTAGAGAATCACAGATGTAAGAGGAAGCACAATGGACGTAACATTCCAGGGATCGGACCACCCTGATTCCCACACTTTCTATTCACAGAGCCTTTCAAAGAACGATAAAAACAACAGAAATTCTTGCCTAATCTCACTAAGCACGCACACACTTACTCTTTCAAAACTCAATCACTGTTACACAAACAGTGTGGCTTAGTTTGGATTAAAAATAACCCAGCATTTTCTCCCTCTCTCTTTTTCTCACTCACTCACACACACGCAAACACACACACACACTCACTCACTCACACACACGCAAACACACACACACTCACTCACTCACACACACACTCACTCACTCACACACTCACTCACTCACACACACACACTCACTCACTCACTCACTCACACACACACACACACACTCACACTCACTCACACACACACTCACTCACACACGCACACACACACTCACTCACACACGCACACACACACTCACACTCATACACACACTCACACACACGCACACACTCACACCCACGCACACACAAGCACACACACGCACACACACACATTCATACACGCACACTCACACACACATACACTCACACGCACACAATGCATCTCATCCTCAGAATGCTACTCAACCTAACTATTTCTCCTCATCCTTTTTGATCTTTTAGGATTTACTGACAGCCAGATGGATGAAGGAGTCCGACCAGATTGATAGACCAAAGGTCCAAAGCCTCAATCCAGGAGGAGTTAATCAATAACTGATCAATGTGGGACTGATTGGAATCTCCAATGTTCCCTTTCAGGTTTAGCATCCGATTGATCCTGGTGAGAAGATAAAAGGAGCTGTTTCCCAGAGAAAGGGAAGTCAGTTTTGGAAGAGCCAAGCAGAATGTTGTTTGGAATGCCAATGGGTGGAACATCCTTTCACCTCTCTCTCTCTCTCTGAAACTTACAGAACCACAACAGAGGAATAGCAATGGGATTGCTTTTTATTCCAATGGACGGGCATCTCAGTCACTCTTCCTCAGATTCAATCAGTGTTTTAGCTTTGAGTTTATGAATGGCAGTTGGAGGTGGACTTGCATCAGGATTCGGCAATGTTGTGTCATGGGTCACACGGCAAAGATCAGGTGAGCAGTCCTTCATCCACCTGGCAGAATGGAATGTTCCAGGCTGTTTTGCAAGTTTTAGGTCAGGCACTGAGGCCCAGATGGACAGTTATTCTCCTGCAGTCTTGTTGTTGTTGAGGTAGCCCCAGACATGATGGCGGCTGTTCTTGGGCCTGCTGCAGGTTGACCCAATGGACATTTGTGGAAATTTGAGCTGGTCAGGTTCCCCATGTTAATGGAGTATTGGAGATCTTCTGATTGGAGGTCTTCTGCGTCTTTGATGTAACAGTGATGGAGTCGTGATGATGCTGGTTGTCACCAACTAATCAACAACAGCATCGATACACCTACAGCCAGGTACGATACACAACACCGGTCACAGTCAATCTTGATATCCAACAATACAACCACCAGCATCGGCAGCGTTCCTGCATTTGGATCATCTCACAATCTTCCCACAGTTGCTGTTGAATCTGACAACAACTCCTTACCATGAACAGGAAATCCGAGATTAACCTTTCCAAAAGGACTTTAGCTCTTTGATTTGATTTGATTTATTATTGTCACATGTATTAACACGCAATGAAAAGTATTGTTTCTTGCACGCTATACAGACAAAGCATACCGTTCATAGAGAAGGAAAGGAGAGGGTGCAGAATGTAGTGTTACAGTCATAGCTAGGGTGTAGAGAAAGATCAACTTAATGCGAGGTAGGTCCATTCAAAAGTCTGACAGCAGGAGGGAAGAAGCTGTTCTTGAGTTGGTTGGTACGTGACCTCAGACTTTTGTATCATTTTCCCGATGGAAGAAGGTGGAAGAGAGAATGTCCGGAGTGCGTGGGGTCCTTAATTATGCTGCCTGCTTTGACGAGGCAGCGGGAAGTGTAGACAGAGTCAATGGATGGGAGGCTGGTTTGCGTGATGGATTGGGCTACATTCATGACCCTTTGTAGTTTCTTGCAGCTTTGGACAGAGCAGGAGCCATACCAAGCTGTGATACAACCAGGAAGAATGCTTTCTATGGGGCATCTGTAAAAGTTGGCGAGAGTCGTAGCTGACATGCCAAATTTCCTTAGTCTTCTGAGAAAGTAGAGGTGTTGGTGGGGCTTTCTTAACTATAGTGTCGGCATGGGGGGACCAGGACAGATTTGTTGGTGATCTGGACACCTAAAAACTTGAAGCTTTCGGCCCATTTATCCCCGTTGATGTGGACAGAGGCAGCTTTTATATCAAGCAGACTACTCCCAATGCTTATTCACACATAGAATAGTTACAGCACAAGTTAGATCACTCAGCCTGTACTTCCCATGCCAGACAGGAGCGAGCGACTTTCTTGAAAAGTGTTTCAAATGTTCCTCCAGCCAGAATCTAGTGGGGGTGATGTAGATCTCTGTCATTGGTGAGCCAGCAAGATTTCCACATTTCCTCCTTTCTGGAAGGCTGGGCAATCACGTGACATTTTGACACTTGATGACATTGGCGAGGCACCCACAACCCACCACCCCACCCAATCCCCATCCCCATCACCCCCCACCCCACCCCCCACATCAAGAACACCAGGGCCAGAGGCCCAATGAAACTTGTTGATGATAGAAGATAGGAGCAGGAGGAGGCCATTTGGCCCTTCGAGCCTGCTCCGCCATTCATTATGATCATGGCTGATCATCCAACTCAATAGCCTAATCCCGCCTTCCCCCCATATCCTGCGATCCTCTTTGCCTCGAGTGTTATATCTTACTGCTTCTTGAAAACATTCAATGTTTTAGCCAGCAGCTATGCCAAACGTAGCTCTATGGGTGACAATGGCTGCTGCCAGTACGTCACCCATCCAAGGCCTAGTATTATTGTTGGATTCTAGACCACTGGTGGGAGTGGGAGGAGCTGCCTTAGGTGGGGGCCTGGTGCGTGGAGTGAGGAGGGACATTGGCTGCAACAGCAGAGGCCTGGTTCAGAGCAGGTCCTTCCCCCATCTCCCCAGTTTCCGATGCTGGGCGCTGGCTTTGACCCTCCTCTCAACAAGCATCTCCAAAAGAGCTGGCTTGCCCTTTTCTCCATTTCCCAGTCCATCACTGGGTTCATACTACTGGGGAGGATAAGGCCCTTAAATAGGGCAGTCATTACTCAATGAGGGGCCTCAATTGGCTGCTAGTTTAGTCAGGGTGGTACCCCCATCACCAAACCCACCACGGGGGGGAGGGTGGGGGCGGAGGGAGGGAGGGAGCAAGATCCCACCCCACGAGTGGACTCCTGAGAAGAACTGCATTCTTTCCATTGAAGCAGACACCCGTCTCAAAGCTGGTAAATGGTTGTCCCAGCAGTAAATCACTGGCCTGATCTGCTCATTAAGCAGCTGAACAGGTTCCAAAGGAGCATCTTCACACGGGAGCGACAGATTATGATGAATGCTTTGTGATCATTATTTATAGCCAGGAAGAACTCGCTGCTGTCACAGTGAAACCCTGGGAAGCATCGAATGAATGATCAAGACATTTGAATAAAGATTTCTGTCACGCAGCAGTGTGGCAAGGGGAAAATTACCCAACGGGCCTGGATTTCTCACCCTTTGGGTCCACACACTCGGAAAAGGAGACAAAAGGCCACGGAACACTAATCCACACTGGCTGGACTATCGACAGGCGGCCAGTGTGAGGTACACTGAGTGCTGGTGGGGAGTGTGGGGGAAAATGCGGGCATTGAGCCAAAGGAAGGGTCCGGGCTACTGCTTGTCATGTGCTCTCTGAGGGGGCAGAGTTCTCCCAGGGACCTTTACACAAAACAAATAGCAATGGGACACCTACGCAAAGAGAGTGAGGGCAGCACATTCAAACTCAACCCTCAGTCTGCCAGGCGCCACTTCAAATGTTATTTCAACTCGGACATTCCACCCGCCCCGGATTGAGGCTGCAGGTAAAAATTAAAAGCCTCCTGGATTGGCCAACCCGCCAACCTTAAACACAGACAGGCCACAGGAAATTGAGGCCGATTGGCCCATTAGTGACCGTGATGACTTCAACCAGGCTAATGAGGTCGGCTTGCTAGAGTATGAACTGCCTGATGAATCCTAACTGATGGTTAAATCAGGGAGCCTCATGCTCCCTATTTAAAGCAGGTGTGTCAGACTCCCAGCCTGCATTCAGCACGGAGCAACTGGAGAGCTGGCTGTGTACAGATGTATGGTGTAAATAAAGTAACTTGGTGACGGGACTTTCGCCTCCGTGGAGTTATTACCGTGGCGCTAAATTGCCAGCTCGATTGGCAGTGGGCGCGCTTCCGACTCTGGCACCCACGAGCCCACCGACCGGAATACTGCGCAGTGACCTGGAGAGACACACGGCTAACATCTCCTTACCCGATTTCACCCGCTTCCCGATCACCACCCACCCACCCGGGCAACACAAAATTCTGTCCGTGGATTTGCCGGGATGTGAACTCATTGGGATCACGTTGCATCATCTGTGGTTATCTCTCTCTGAGACAACTCCCGTCTCTGTTTCAAATCACCTCCCCTTCATTTTTACTGAACCTTTCACACTGTTTGATCCAAAACAAAAATAAGGTTACAACCTGAACATTATCATTGATAAAATAGTAAATGAAAGTTTAATATCTCCAACTGATAATCCTTTATTTGCTCCTTCAAGAGATCATTAACCAAATGAGTTTAGAATACAATAAAATAGCAGCCAGAGGGATGACTAACTAATTCGCTTGCCAATATCAATAACAATCATCTCCAGACCTGTACGGGAGTTTACCATCTCAGAGAACCCGCCAGGCTCCATATTATCCAGTGATCTTAGAGTCATAGGATGGGATTTTCCAGTCGTCTTTGCCCCAAAACTGGAAAATGCCGCCCGAGGTGAAGGGACCTATCATTGTCCACCCCCTGCCCGCTACGATTCCCATGGCAAGTGGGACAGGAAAATTCCCCCCATTTTACAGCACGAAAAGTGGCCCTTCAGCCCATTGTGTCTGTGACGGCCATCAAGCATCTATCTATTCTAACCCCATTTTCCAGCACTCACTCTGGAGCCTGGGTGCTCATCTAAATGCTTCTTAAATGTGGTGCGAGTTCCTGCGTCCACCACCCTTTCAGGCAGTGAGTTCCAGATTCCCACCACCCTCTGAGTGGAAAGGTTCTTCCTCAAAACACTGCAAATCTCCTGCCCCTTGCCTTAAATCTATGCTCCCTGGTATTTGACCCTATACTAAGGGGAAAGGTTTCTTCCGATCCACCCTGACATCCATCATTATGAAGTGCATCGAAAGGTTAGTCATGGCACGAATCAATTCCAAACTCCCGGACTACCTGGATCCACTACAGTTTGCCTACCGCCGCAACAGATCCACAACAGATGCCATCTCCCTGGCCCTGCACTCAACCCTGGAACACCTAGATAACAAGGACACCTATGTCAGACTCCTATTTATTGACTACAGCTCAGCCTTCAACACCATTATTCCCACAAAACTCATCTCCAAACTCCGTGGCCTGGGCCTCGGCTCCTCCCTCTGCGACTGGATCCTGAGCTTCCCAACTCACAGATTAATCAGTAAGGATAGGCAACAACACCTCCTCCACGATCATCCTCAACACCGGTGCCCCACAAGGCTGTGTTCTCAGCCCCGTACTATACTCCTTATACACCTATGACTGTGTGGCCAAATTCCCCTCCAATTCGATTGTCAAGTTTGCTGACGACACCACCGTAGTGGGTCGGATCTCAAACAATGACGAGACAGAGTACAGGAATGAGATAGAGAATCTGGTGAACTGGTGCGGCAACAATAATCTCTCCCTCATTGTCAACAAAACGAAGGAGATTGTCATCGACTTCAGGATGCGTAGAGGAGAACATATCCCTGCCTACATCAACAGGACAAAATAGAAATGGTCGAGAGCTTCAAATTTTTAGGTGTCCAGATCAACAACAATCTGTCCTGGTCCCCCCATGCCGACGCTATAGTTAAGAAAGCCCACCAACACCTCTACTTTAGCAGAAGACTAAGGAAATTTGGCATTTCAGCTACGACTATCACCAACTTTTACAGATGCCCCATAGAAAGCATTCTTTCTGGTTGTATCACAGCTTGGTATGGCTCCTGCCCTGCCCAAGACTGCAAGGAACTACAAAAGATCGTGAATGTAGCCCAATCCATCACGCAAACCAGCCTCCCATCCATTGACTCTGTCTACACTTCCCGCTGCCTCGGCAAAGCAGCCAGCATAATTAAGGACTCCACGCACCCCGGACATTCTCTCTTCCACCTTCTTCCGTCGGGAAAATGATACAAAAGTCTGAGATCATGTACCAACCGACTCAAGAACAGCTTCTTCCCTGCTGCATTCAGACTTTTGAATGGACTTGCCTTGCATTAAGTTGATCTTTCTCTACACCCTAGCTATGGCTGTAACACTACATTCTGCACTTTCCCCTTTCCTTCTCTATGAACGGTATGCTTTGTCTGTATAGCGCTCAAGAAACAATACTTTTCACTGTATACTAATACATGTGACAATAATAAATCAAATCAAAAATCAAATTAAATCAAATCTACGTCTCTCATAATTTTGTACACCTCGAGCAGGTCCCCTTTGGCCTTCTCTGCTGTCAGGAAAACAACTCCAGCCTAACCAGCCCCATAGCTTGGAACGCAAGTTACATTTTCCAGCTCCTCTCAAATAGAAGAACCCTTCTCTAGGCAAGGACAGCAGACACATGGAAAAACCACCAACCTGCAAGTTCCCCTCCACCACCCTGACTTGGAAATATATCAGCTGTTCCTTCACTGTCACTGGGTCAAAATCCTGGAACTCCATTCCTAACAGCACTGTTCAAGAGGTGGCTCACTCGCACCTTCTCAAGGGGCAATGAGGCATTTCTTTTAGTCATTCGTGGGACATGGGCGCCGCTGGCTGGCCAGCATTTATTGCCCATCCCTAACTGTCCTCTATTTCAGAGGGTAGTTGAGAGTCAACCACATTGTTGTTGCTCTGGAGTCACATGTAGGCCAGACCAGGTAAGGACGGCAGATTTCCTTCTCTAAAGGACATTAGTGAACCAGATGGGTTTTTGTGACAATCGACAATGGTTTCATGGTCATCAGTAGATTCTTAATTCCAGATATATTTTATTGAATTCAAATTCCACCATCTGCCATGGCGGGATTTGAACCCGGGTCCCCAGAACATTAGTTGAGTTTCTGGATTAATAGTCTAGCAATAATACCATGAGGCATCACCTCCCCATATAGAGGCAATGCAAGCTTCTTTCATAGAAACCCTACAGTGCAGAAGGAGGCCATTCAGCCCATCGAGTCTGCACCGACCACAATCTTTCATCTTCTAAGCTAAAAACTTGGATAAACTCCTGTTGGAATAAGGTGAGTCAGATACAACACCTCTATAAATGTTCAGAGCTTGTGCAGGAGGATGTGGAGTCTATGGAAAGTGTTGATATCAGAGGATTCACAGCATTAAAATGTTGTGAAGGAGTTCCTTAAAAAACACTAAACCCTGGGTTGAACTGAGATCTCACTAAAGGGTGAGGAGAAATGAGAAAGAAGTTCATTCACAGCAAGATTTAATTTTGCTCTGTGAAAAAAAAGGGAACATTCTGTACGTTCTGTAACTATTTAAAAAGGCAAAGGCCTGGTCAAAAGGATAGCTGTAAGAACAAAGGAAATAAGAGCAAGAGTAGGCCATTCAGCCCATCAAGCCTGTTCCACCATTGAAACAGACCATGTCTGATCATTTACCACTTCCGCCAATTTCCCCCTTATCCTCATATTCCTCCATGTCATTCGCCTCCTGAAATCCATGGATCTCTGTCTTGGGCATACTCAGTGACTGGACTTCCACAGGCCTCTGGAGGAGAGAGCTCCAAAGATTCACCTGCCTCAGAGTGAAGAAACTCCTCCTCATCTCAGTCCTCAATGGCTTACCCCATATCCTGAGATTATGCCTCCTGGTTCGAGCCTCCTCAGCTCGGGGAAACATCCTATCAACAGCCACCTTGTCACGCCCTGCAAGAATTTTTGATTTGATTTAATTTATTGTTGTCACATGTATTCGAATACAGTGAAAAGTATTGATTTTTTGCACGCTATGCCGTCAAAGCATACCGTTCATAGAGAAGGAAAGGAGATAGTGCAGAATGTAGTTAAAGTCATCATGAGGACGCTGAGAAAGATCAACTTAATGCAAGGTAGGTCCATTCAAAAGTCTGGCAGCAGCAGGGAAGAAGCTGTTCTTGAGTCGGTTGGTACGTGACCTCAGACTTTTGTATCTTTTTCCTGATGGAAGAAGGTGGAAGAGAGAATGTCCGGGGTGTGTGGGATCCTTAATTATGCTGGCTGCTTTGCCGAGGCAGCGGGAAGTGTAGACAGAGTCAATGGATGGGAGGCTGGTTTGCGTGATGGATTGGGCTACATTCACGACCTTTTGTAGTTTCTTGCGGTCTTGGGCAGAGCAGGAGCCAGGCCAAGCTGTGATACAACCAGAAAGAATACTTTCTGTGGCTTATCTGTAAAAGTTGGTGAGAGTCGTAGCTGACATGCCAAATTTCCTTAGTCTTCTGAGAAAGTAGAGGTGTTGGTGGGCTTTCTTAATTTTGGAAGTTTCAGGGCGTCCATGAAGGAACTGGAAATAAGAGCAAAGGGGTTTTTCTTCAGGAAGCAATTTCTCAAGGACCGAGAAATGAAACAGAAACAGAAAATGCTGGAAAATCCCAGCGGGTCTGTCAGCATCTGTGGAGAGAGAACAGAGCCAACGTTCTGAGTCTGGATGACTCCATCAGGGTCATCGATAGTCGATAGTAAATGATGTGGAGATGCGGGTGTTGGACCGGGGTGGATAAGATGAGGTCATAGGTCACCAGATTATCGTCCAACAGATTTATTTGAAATCACAAGCTTTTGGGACGTTGCTCCTCCATCAGATTCCAAATAAACTTGTTGGATGGTAAATGAAAGGCAGATAATTGGGTGGAAAGAACAGGAAATCAGGATTACGTTCTGGAGGATGTGCATTCCGATATATAGTTAGAAATCATTCAAATTGGGAGTGGCGAGACTTTGGAGGTTTGGAATTGAAGACAAAGACCTTAAGGATTAATATACCGGAAGATGGAAAATCATAGAATCATGGAATCCCTACAGTGCAAGAGGAGGCCATTCAGCCCATCAATCTGTACCAAAGCTCCACACAGCTTCTTCCCCAGGCCCTATCCCTATAACCCATATATTTACCCTGCTTATCCCCCAAATCTGCACATCTTTGGACACTAAGGGGCAATTTAGCATGGCCAATCCACCTAACCTGCACATCTTTGACATTAAGGGGCAATTTAGCATGGCTGATCTATCTAACCGGCACATCTTCCAGACTTTGGGAGGAAACCGGAGCACCCGGAGGAAATCCATGCAGACACGGGGAGAATGTGCAAACCCTACACAGACAGTTACCCAAGCCGGGAATCGAACCCAGGTTCCAGGCGCTGTGAGGCAGCAGTACTAACCCACTGTGCCACCGTGCCGAGGGAAATAGGCCAGTTCAGGAAAATGGGAGCGTCCATTCTGCTGAGGAAGACAATGTAAACTGCAGAGTTTTGGATTAATTGCATTTTGTGTAATGTGGAGGTGGAAATGCTGGAGTATTCGTTCTCATTGTTTTCTGAAGCCTTGCCTGTGTAACTGCAAACCTGATCTCCGTCTGACTATTTAGGCGTAGTTTCGAACTGTTGTTAAGTGAAATTGGATGCAGCCAGAGACTAAGTAGCTCCGAATGGACAATCCTGTATTGTAACACGGAATGTGTACACAAAGCCCATTATAACAGCACAGAATAGTGCCGGAAGCATGGTTAAAGTTTCACAATTGTAATATTCAAGACAGCCCGTAAGGTGAATGGGTTATTGTCAGATTGAGATTGGAAAATTAGTGTTTGTCTCCACGACACAAGACGTTGGAAAGCATTGTTCATATTCTGCATTTTTAATCAATATTTAAAATGTCATTGGCCGGTTGTTGATTCATGGAATCCATGGAGGTCCAATCAGGCCCTTAGAGTCAAAGGATCCCATGCAGAAGGAGGCCATTCGGCCCATCAAGTCTGCACCAACTCTCTGATGGAGTATGTTTCTCAGGCCCTCTCCTCCACCCTATCCCCATACCCCTGCGCATTTACCATGGCCACTCCCCCGAACCGGTGGCACGGTGGTTAACACTGCTTCGTCACAGCGCCAGGGACCTGGGTTCGATTCCAGCCTCAGGTCACTGTCTGTGCGGAGTCTGCACATTCTCCCCGTGTCTGCGTGGGTTTCCTCCAGGTGCTCCGGTTTCCTCCCATAATCCAAAAGACATGCTGGTTAGGTGCATTGCCATTTGCAATGTTAAATTCTCCCTCAGTGTACCCGAACAGACACCAGAGTGTGGCGATTAGGGGATTTTCGCAGTTACTTAATTGCAGTGTTAATGTAAGCCTACTTGTGACACTAATAAAAAAATGTTTTAAATCTGCACATCTTTGGACACCAAGGGGCAATTTAGCATAGCCAATTCACCTAAAGTGAACATCTTTGGACATTAAGGATACATTTAGCATGGCCAATCCACCTAACGTGCACATCTTTGGATTGTGGGGGGAAACTGGAGCACCCGGAGGAAACCCACGCAGACACGGGGAGAACGTGCAAACTCCACACAGTGATTCAAGACGGGAGTTGAACCCGGGTTCCTGGCGCTGTGAGGCCGCCGTGCCGCCCTCTCCTGATAAATATAATCAAGTACTTTGCAGGGTAGGAACACAATGATCACCTGGGTTTCTCCCTGTTGCCTGCACTGGGGTGGCTTTTTTCAGATCAGATTTTGAAATACCCTCACTGCAGACTTAGGGCCCTATTGTAGCATTTTGATTCTAAGTGCTGGGCGGACTTGGAACTGGGAGTGTTTCAGATCCGATTTTTAGACCCGTTCTGAGGTGCCCCCATACGCACTCTGCCTGGAAAAATATCCGCGATTCCGAATCGCGCTGCAGAAGCTGTGGGCGGGGCTTAACGCACCCGGAATCCTGCAGCTCCAATCAGAGCCTCCAACTGCACATGCGCAGAAAAAAAAATTATAGAATGCTGCTCCCCTGCCACATCCCTCCCGGATAATCCCCCCCCTCCCCCCACAACATTACTGAGCCCCTTAACCGCCCAGTCCCTCCCGCCACCCAGACCAATTGTGGGCCCCCCCCCTTCCCCCTCACTGATCACTGGCAGAGTGGCAGCAGACCCCCCTTCCCCCCACACTGATCTCCAGCAGAGAGCCATTGGACTCATTAAGTCAATTTAAATGTATGCAAATGCATTTAAATGGCCGTTGCACCCGTTTGGGCGCGGTCCCAATTGTGGCCATTTTGGGGCCTTAATAAAAGGGGAACCTGTGCGGAGGTGGGTACGGATCGTGCTACTCGCCACACGCCCAACTTTACCAAGTTTCCGCGCCCAACAACACGATGGTAAAAGAGTCATAGAGGTTTACAGCATGGAAACAGGCCCTTTGGCCCAACTTGTCCATGCCGACTAGTTTTTACCACTAAGCTAGTCCTAGTTGCCCATGTTTGGCCCATATCCCTCTATACCCATCGTATCCATGTAACTGTCTCACGCTTTCTAAAAGATAAAATTATATCAGCCTCTACTACTACCTCTGGCAGCTTGTTCCATACACTCACCACCCTCTGTGTGAAACAATTGCCCCTCTGGACACTTTTGTATCTCTCCCCTCTCACCTTAAACCTATGCCCTCTAGCTTTAGACTCCCCGACTTTTAGGAAAGGATGTTGACTATCTTCAAGGCTATGAGGGGATTTCTCACAAATAATGCAAATTATTTGTTGTGGGCATCACATTAAAGTGTCAGAATTACTCCACAAGGCTGTACAGAGGCCAAAACATTGTGAGATTTCAAGAAGAAATTAGATATAAATCTTGGGGCTAAAGGGATCGAGGGATATGGGGGGAAGGGGGAATCAGGATATTGAATTCGATGATCAGCCATGATGGTGATGAATGGCGCAGCAGGATCGAAGGGCCGAATGGCCTCCTCCTGCTTCTAGTTTCGATGTTTTCCTCATGGGTGAGTTGTCAATATAAACCTCATGGAGCCGACACACATAAAACTGGATTGAGAGAGTCCACCAATTCTCCTCTCACTATTAAAGAGTTTGACAGATTTTCAGTAACAAAGGGGAACAGAGACACTCCTGAAGTCCGGATGTTGTAATTCTCCGGTGTGGGATTGGAGGAATTTATTGTTGAATTGCCGCAGTGGTTTGAAAGGGATATTGAGCTTGTGGCTGGAGTGTAAATTGGTACATCCTCCATCACCTCTGCGAACTTGGTTCGAATCCAGCTCAGACAATTCAGGCAGAGGTTTGCCCCCCTTCCGGGCAGCGCTGTGTGTGGGGGGGTGGGGGTTGGCCGGGGGGGGGGAGGGGGTGGGGGGGAGCAGGCTTTACAATTGGCCTTCAACAGCCTCAAGGAACAAAGCAGATTTCAGCAAAAATTGGCAGCACAGAAGTCAGACCTGGCGTTATGAAAAATAGGAGTGTCACACTTGTGTAAAAGGAACTGCTTGCTCTCCAGAGTTTGTAGTCATGGGCCTTGACGAGATAGAAGACGGGGGCAGGGGGAACTATGGCCCACACTCAATATCGAATCTATCTGACATGAGGAAAATTGAAATGAGATAGAAGCGGTGTAAAGCCAAAAGAGTTCAGGAAAGGGCATGGATATCAGAGTGGCAATTCTTCCTCGTGTCACATTCATCTTGTGGACAGTCAGGCTGGTATCTGGTATAAATGATGTGGAGATGCCGGCGTTGGACTGGGGTAATCACAGTAAGGAGTCTAACAACACCAGGTTAAAGTCCAACAGGTTTATTTGGTAGCAAATACCATAAGCTTTCGGAGCTCTGCTCCTTCGTCAGATGGAGTGAAAATCTGTCCAGCTGTGCTCCGAAAGCTTATGTTTCAATTTATTTTAATTAATTGACTCGAATATTCTATTAAATATCTGTCATCTCATGATTAATAAGATATTGAGCGGCACGGTGCCACAGTGGTTAGCACTGCTGCCTCACTGCACCAGGGACCCGGGTTCAATTCTGCCCTTGGGTCACTGTCTGTATGGAGCTTGAATGTTCTCTCCGTGTCTGCGTGGGTTTCCTCCGGGTGCTCCAGTTTCCTCCCACAGTCCAAAGATGTGTAGGTTAGGGGGATTGGCTATGCTAAATTGCCCCTTAGTGTCCAAAGATGTGCAGATTTGGGGGATAAGCAGGTTAAATATATGGGTTATGGGGACAGGGCCTGGGGAAGATAGATCAGCTATGCTAAATTGCCCCTTAATGTCAAAGATGTGTAGGTTAGGGGGATTAACCATGCTAAATTGCTCCTTAGTGTCCAAAGATGTACAGGTTAGGTGGATTGGCCATGCTAAATAGCCCCTTAGTGTCCAAAGATGTGCAGGTTAGGTGGATTGGCCATGCTAAATTGCCCCTTAGTGTCCAAAGATGTGCAGGTTAGGTGGATTAGCCGTGCTAAATTGCCCCTTAGTGTCCAAAGATATGCAGGTTAGGTGGATTGGCCATGCTAAATTGCCCCTTAGTGTCCAAAGATGTGCCGGGAGGGGGATTGGCCATGCTAAATGCGTGGGGTTACGGAGATAGGGCAGGGTGATGGGCCTGGGTAAGATGCTCTTTTGGTGCAGACACGATGGGCCGAATGGCCTCTTGCTGCACAGTAGGGAGTCTATGGATTGTATTATGCACAGGTTGACATCATTTTCTGCTTGACTTTAGGCTGAGGATATCTCCAGTGTTCTGACCACCCTGTACCCGAGGACACTCCCTCTCCAGTGAGTGCTCCACACATGCACACATTGAAGGAACAGTTTAATGGCAGCGTTTGCCCAGGCAGTACCTCATACTCTGGGAATTGCCGAGCTTTGTTGGCCAGGAAGGACTGGACCCAGAGGGTGTTTGCCAACCCAGGGTGTTTTTGATATCTTTGTGCCTTTACTCGGCAGGTTCATTCTCCTGTCAGAGTGAGCTTTGCGGTGATTACGTTACATTTGCCCACTGCTGCTGGAGGACTTGGCATTACTATGGCAATGATTTGATCCACGTCTTTCCCAGGCTTGTCTCTCATATTTCCACAATAGCGTCCATTGTTTCTGACAGGGGCACAAGTTGTGTTTTCAGTTCCAGCTCGCTGCTGCAACAGGATATGAGTTACCGGGAAATGGGACTGCCGTAGATAAGGGAATACAAAATAGAAAACATAACAACAATAATTATTGACCAATGGTTGTGGTGTTTTATCAAACCCCATTGCACCCGTGTGAATTCAAATTAAACAGTTTGTAAATTCACAAATGAGTTCAAGGAAAAGGGACGGACACTTTGCAACGTGACACTCAGACAGTGGGGGCAATGAACCCAAAGGTGTCAAACTCATGTAAAAACTGGAGGACATTCCGTGGGTTTTTTCTCCCACACTCTGTGCACTACAGAGTACACTAGCGTGGATCACTCCAAAAATCCAGGGGCAGGGCCTATTCCCATTGGAGAGGCCGGCAGCACAGCGCTGAGCGGCCACTGCGCACGCGCCGATCTGTCAGAGCGGAGACCAGCACGTGCGCAATAGCCCCGCACTGCTGGCCTCCCAGTCGCTGGCCAGCTCGACCCCTGGCCAACCCTGCGACCCTCCTATCACTGCCCTTGCCGACCCTCCACTCCCCGATCGCTGGCCTCCCGAACCTCTCCAGGGCAGCCCTGATGTCCCCTCACCAAACCACCGGCCCACCCCAATCTCCCTGATCCCCCCAACCTCCCTCCCGCCCGGATGGCCAGCCCCAATCACCTTCTTCCCTACCCTGTGTGGAGTGACAGCGGGATCCCCGCCCCCCCCCACCCCCGTCACCGATCTGCCCATATAGGCCCCGCACCCGGTAGGCCCCACCCACTCTGCCCCCCCCTCCCCTGGTGCTGCCCGTGCCCACTGAGTAGTGCCAAGGTGCCCCTTTGGTATTGCTAGTTTGCCCCTTGGGCAGTGCAAGGGGCCCATTGCACTGCTGGAACAGCAAGCTGGGAGAATCGGCCCCAGTACTTTAACAATCGGGACCCTTTCTGGTCCCTGCTCCCAAGGAGGTTTTATGGTCATCAGTAGACTTTTAATTCCAGATTTTTTTTATTGAATTCAAATTCCACCATCTGCTGTGGCGGGATCTGAGTATTAATCATTTCAGGAAACACTTCTGCTTCTGAACTAATACACTTGAGCATTAGATTGAATTTCATGCACAGAAACAGGCCATTCGGCCCAACTCATCCATGCTGGTGCTTCGACTCCTCAGGAGCCACCTCCCACTCCTCTCCAACCTATCAGCATAACCTTCTATTTTTTTATGCCTCATATGTTTGCCATCTGTTTACCTCGCCACTCCCTGTGGAAGTGAGTTCCACATTCTCCCCACTCCCTGTGGGAGCGAGTTCCACATTCTCTCCACTCTCTATGGGAGCGAGTTCCACATTCTCTCCACTCCCTGTGGGAGCGAGTTCCACATTCTCCCCACTCCCTATGGGAGCGAGTCCCACATTCTCCCTCACTCCCTGTGGGAATGAGTACCACATTCTCCCCCACTCCCTGTGGGAGCGAGTACCACATTCTCCCCCACTCACTGTGTGAGCGAGTCCCACATTGCCCCCACTTCCTGTGGGAGCAAGTACCACATTCTCCCCCACTCTCAGTGGGAGCGAGTCACACATTGTCCCCATTCCCTGTGGGAGTGAGTTCCACATTCTCCCCAATCTCCATGGGAGCAAGTCCCACATTCTCCCCCACTCCCCGTGGGAGCGAGTCCCACATTCTCCCCACACCCGCGGGAGCGAGTCCCACATTCTCCCCACCTACCCCGGGAGTGAGTCCCACATTCTCCCCACTCCCTGTGGCAGCGAGTCCCACATTCTCCCCACTCCCTGTAGGAGTGAGTCCCACATTCTCTCCACTCCCCGTGGGAGCAAGTCCCACATTCTCCCCACTCCCTGTGGGAGCGAGTCCCACATTCTCCCCACTCCCTGTGGGAGCAAGTCCCACATTCTCCCCCACTCCCTGTGGGAGCGAGTCCCACATTCTCTCCACCCCCCGTGGGAGCAAGTCCCACATTCTCCCCCACTCCCCGTGGGAGCGAGTCCCACATTCTCCCCCACTCCCTGTGGGAGCGAGTCCCACATTCTCCCCACTCCCTGTGGGAGCGAGTCCCACATTCTCCCCCACTCCCTGTGGCAGCGAGTCCCACATTCTCCCCACTCCCCGTGGGAGCAAGTCCCACATTCTCCCCCACTCCCTGGCTAAAGAGGTTTCTGCTGGATTCCCCACTGGATTGGTTAAAGGCCGTGCATTATCGGTGAGCCCCATCCTCGCTTTGGTTTCACCCATTTCTCCATGTCACTTCATAACATCGGCGCTTCTGTCAGGTTCACCCTCAGTCTTTGCCTTCAGGGACCATTCAATAAACAGCCATGTGGTTATTGTACAATGAATAAAAACCACTGATTAAAATCTCCAAAATTACGATAAAACAGAATCATGGGTGGCATGTCATTCACTCGGTTTCCTCCATTGTCCAGAGGCTGAACCAACTGGCCCTGTGGCATCTGGCTCATTATTGTTTGAATTCTATAAGCCATCCTCTCACCCAAATTGATGTGAGATTGTGAACTATGCCACACCCATGACCTTTTACCCAACTTACTGTCACTATTTCAACAATATATTTACGTCAATGTCACCTTCAACGTGGGTGGAGACGAGATTGAAAATAGCCAGGATTGCGAAAGCAACATTCCTGAGATCTACTCGTGAGGCAGAAGTTAGTCTTAGTGAAAATCTCACCCATTGGAGATTCATTCCCCTTTTACTCCATGATGCCACAAGAAACAACCTGGATTCTTGTAGACAAAACTGGAAGAATCATAGAATCCTACAGTGCAGAAGGAGGCCATTTGGCCCATCGAGTCTGCACCGACAACAATCCCACCCAGCACCTATCCCACGTACCCTGCTAATATCCCTGACACGAGGGGGCAATTTAGCATGGCCAATCCACCTAACCCGCACATCTTTGGAGTGTGGGAGGAAACCGGAGCACCCGGAGGAAACCCACGCAGACACGGGGAGAATGTGCAAACTCCACACAGACAGTGACCCGAGGCCGGAATTGAACCCGGGCCCCAGGCGCTGTGAGGAAGCAGTGCTAACCACTGTGCCACCGTGCCGCCCTGTAAGGATTGAAATTTCATCTTCAGGAGAGGATTGCATTTTCGCAACATCTAATCACATCTCTCAGAAATGTCTGATCCCTCATGACATGAATTATTTGGGAATCAAAGTCCTTGGGCGGAATTTTCCTGTCCCGCCCGCCACGGGAATCGTAGCAGGCGGAATGTGGGTTATGCAAAGGTGCGTTGGCCTCGGGTGGGATTTTCTGGCTTTGGGATGAGCCTTGTGTTGGCGAATGCTGTGTCTATTTCACCCAAATCAGGATGCTACAGACGGCCATCCCAGCTGATCCTGTCTCCTTATACGAGTTAACATTATAATGGATAGCTATGGTCACAGTCGAATTCACCATTCATAAACTCTGGTCCTAAAACCTCACTATCCAATAGACTGTGGAATAATACAAATTAAAAGCTGCAGGAACAGATGCTGTGAAAGTTAAGAGACTCTGAACTAATTGTATATTTAATCCATCCCTCGCCCTGGCCAGTCGGGCAGCTGATGTTGCGTATTGCTGGATTACACTGTCCAATTTACCACTTTGTAGTTTGCCAGATCAACAGAGATGGCATGGTGGCACAGTGGTCAGCACTGCTGCCTCACAGCGCCAGGGTCCCAGGTTCAATTCCCGGCTTGGGTCACTGCCTGTGTGGAGTTTGCACGTTCTCCCCGTGTCTGCGTGGGTTTCCTCCGGGTGCTCCGGTTTCCTCCCACAGTCCAAAGATGTGCGGGTTAGGTGGATCGGCCGTGCTAAATTGTCCCTTAGTATCAGGGGGACTAGCTGGGGTACATTCATGGGGTTATGGGGATAGGGCCTGGGTGGGATTGTGATCGGTGCAGACTCGATGGGCCAAATGGCCTCCTTCTGCACTGTAGGATTCAATGAACATAAGTAAGATTAAAGTCTCAAAACCTCTCCCACAAAACACATCCCCAATCACCAGTGAGAAAACTAACCCAATGGTTTCCATTCTTTGCCCATCTCCGCACCCTTGGTGACTGGTTCAGAGACTTGGTGATGAATGGGAAGATAAGGCTGAGTAGGAACCAATGGGGGATGGGAGAGGGGGTGTGTGCTTGCTTGCAGACAGCTCTGTGTCCACGATATTTCTGTAGGAGGGATGGAAAGGGTCGTACAGGATCCATGTTTGTGCCATAGACTCACTGGTACAGCCAGTACTCTGCAATGTTGTGCCCAGTATTAAGCCACCATGGTTCCAGAGATGCTGTCTTGTACATGGGGAATGGTGGATACCTGGGGTGCACCTTCAGCAGCCTGGTCACACACCCGGTGCCCTCTTCACCCCTCAGCGGTGGGGATTTAGTGTTTCTGTGAGGCAGGTTCAGCTCCAGCGGGTAGCTGGCTCTCACTGGAGAGTGTCAGGAACATGCAAAAGCCGTGTGTCCAACATTAAAAACTGAGTGAAATATCGCTCCAATTGAGTGATTAATGTGTGTTACTAAGCAACCTGTCTCTCTCTAGGCATTGCCGAAATGCAGTCTGACAAATTCCAGCTCTGACGAAGGGTCATCCAGACTCGAAACGTTGGCTCTATTCTCTCTCCACAGATGCTGTCAGATCTGCTGAGATTTTCCAGCATTTGCTGTTTTTGTTCCAGATTCCGGAAGCTGTGTGGGTAGCAACAGATTTCCCAACATTTTTAACCCCTTCCCCACCTGAATCCAAACCCGAGCTTTCTCCCAGGTTTCGAATCCCCTGTGAGTGCCAATGTTTCACATTGATTTGGGTGTGTGATTTAGGGACACCCCCTAAGCTATCAGCGACTCACTGAGGTCCCAGTTTGGGATGGATTCTCCCAGAAACAGCTGGAAGTAATCCTTTGTCAAGACAGGATGGAATGTTTCCTTTCCATCCCATCCTGGAATGTAAAGAATTCTAAACCTCACTGAAAATAAAACCTTTCATTGGCACATGGTGCCGAGTGAGGTTAGATATTTCAGTGAGGAATCGGTTCCCCAACAACTTTACCCTGAGGCATCGAATGGAAGCTGTAAATGGCACAAGGCGGTGAGTCAGGCCTCTCTCTCATTTTAAGAATTTTTGTGCCAAGTCCATTTTTGGTGAGTTGCTAATTCGTCACAAGACATTGAAAAGTTGTCCATGTGGTTTCTTTAATAGGAGCTGAAAGTTTGGATGTTGGGACCCCATTCCATTGATATAAAGCCCCTATTGTATTGTGAGACAGTGTGCTCACAACACTCCCTGAGCCCCTCTCAACACAAGAATGCAGGGAACATTGTCTCTCTCTGATACTGCATTTCTCCCTCTCTAATCCTGCATTGCTGCCCTTCTAATACTGCATTGCTCCCTCTCTAATACTGCATTGCTCCCTCTCTAATGCTGCATTTCTGCCTTTCTAATATTGCATTGCTCCCTCTCTAATGCTGCATTGTTGCCTCTCTAAAACTGCATTGCTCCCTCTCTAAAACTGCATTGCTCCCTCTCTAATGCTGCATTGCTGCCTTTCTAATACTGCATTGCGCCCTCTCTAATGCTGAATTTTTGTCTCTCTAATGCTGCATTGCTGCCTCTCTCTATTGCTGCATTGCTGTCTGTCTAATGCAGCATTGTTGTCTCTCTAATGCTGCATTGCTGCCTCTCTCTAAAGCTGCATTGCTGCCTCTCTCTCTAATACTGTATTGCCACCTCTCTAATGCTGAATTTTTGTCTCTCTAATGCTGCATTGCTGCCTCTCTCTAATGCCGCATTGTTGTCTCTCTAATGCTGCATTGCTGCCTCTCTCTAATGCTGCATTGCTGTCTCTCTAATGCTGCATCATTCCCCCTCGCTAATGCTGCATTGCTGCCTCTCTGTGATACTGCATTGCTCCCTCTCTAATGGTGCATTGTTGTCTCTCTAATGCTGCATTGCTGCCTCTCTAATGCTGCACTGCTGCCTCCCTCTAATGCTGCATCGCTGCCTCCCTCTAATGCTGCATTGCTGCCTCTCTATTGCTGCATTGCTGCCTCTCTCTAATGCTGCATTGCTACCTCTCTCTAATACTGCATTGCTGCCTCTCTCTAATGATGCATTGCTGCCTCTCTCTAATGCTACACTGCTGTCTCTCTAATGCTGCATTGCTGTCTCTCTAATGCTGCGTTGCTGCCTCTCTAATGCTGCACTGTTGTCTCTCTAATGCTGCATTGCTCCTTCTCTAATGCTGCATTGCTGTCTCTCTAATGCTGCATTGCTGCCTCTCTCTAATGCTGCATTGCTGTCTCTCTAATGCTGCATTGCAGTCTCTCTAATGCTGCATTGCTGCCTCTCTAATGCTGCATTGCTGTCTCTCTAATGCTGCATTGCTGCCTCTCTAATGCTGCATGAATATTCTCATCGTAAACAGATTGAACTCATTGTTAAAAGTGTTAAGAGTATAGCTGTTCCTCACAGCAAAATGGAGGAGCTTCACATTCAGACAACATACTGAGTGACTTTATATAATTCGTTCTTCTTTAAAACTGTCATTTCCAAAGAAAAATGTAATTGGGCTCGAATCCGATTCTCTCTCCACAGACGCTGCCCGACCTGTTGAGTTTTTCCAGTATTTTCTGTTTTTGTTTCAGATCTGCAGCATCCGCAGTATTTTGTTAGAGATTAATTATTCAGTGACACATTCACTTCACTTTGTTAAGAGAGCCAGGAATATCATAGAATCAGAGAATCCCTACAGTGCAGAAGGAGGCCATTCGGCCCATTGAGTCTGCACCAACAACAATCCCACCCAGGCCCTATCACCGTAACCACACGTATTTACCCTGCTAATTCCCCTCAGGGGCAATTTAGCATGGCCAATCCATCTAACCTGTGCGTCCTTAGACTTTCGGAGGAAACCGGAGCACCCGAAGGAAACCCACGCAGACACAGGGAGAATGTGCAAACTCCACACAGACAGTGACCCAAGTCAGGAATCGAACCTGGGCCCCTGGCGCTGTGAGGCAGCAGTGCGAACCACTGTGCCAGCATGCCGCCCTGTACAATATCAGTGCAACATCCCAAATGCTCCTTGATGAATATTCTGTTTCCCTCCCATACTATCTTTCTCGAGCCATTTCTCAAAGCTGCAGTGAATCTAAAGCTTGAGATGTAACAACACCAGCTTGGTATGGATCCTGCTCTGCCCAAGACCGCAAGAAACTACGAAGCAGTGTGAACGTAGTCCAGTCATCACTCAAACCAGCCTCCCATCCATTGACTCCCCACTGTGTCGCCAGCCTAGTCAAGGATTCCACGCACCCCGGACATTCTCTCTTCCACCTTCTTCCGTCGGGAAAAAGATACAAAAGTCTGAGGTCACGCACCAACCGACTCAAGAGCATCTTCTTCCCTGCTGCTGTCAGACTTCTGAAAGGACCTACCTCGTATTAAATTGATCTTTCACTACACCCGAGCTATGACTGTAACACTACATTCTGCACCCTCTCCTTTCCTTGTCTATGAACGGTATGCTTTGTCTTGTAGCGCGCAAGAAACAATACTTTATATTGTATACCAATGCAATGGGGCGGCACGGTGGCACAGTGGTTAGCACTGCTGCCTCACAGCGCCAGGGACACAGGTTTGATTCCAGCCTTGGGTCACTGTCTGTGTGGAGTCTGCACATTCTCCCCGTGTCTGCGTGGGTTTCCTCCAGGTGCTCCGGTTTCCTCCCACAGTCTGAAAGACGTGCTGGTTCGGGTGCATTGGTCATGCTAAATTCTCCCTCGGTGTACCCGAACAGGCACCGGAGTGTGGCGACGAGGGGATTTTCACAGTAACTTCATCGTGGTAATGTAAGCCTACTTGTGACTCTAACAAAAAAATGAACGATGCATGTGACAATAATAAATCAAATGAAAGAATCTTGAAAGTTGACCGTCCCAACTTATCAGAGAGGCTGCAGTGGAGATTTCCTGTGCTTTGTCCTTTGAGCTGCTCTTGCTGCAATGTAACACATTCCGCTGGTGCCAGAAGGAGATAGACTCACTTTCAGATTCAATTTCCTTTCAGTGTTAACGCTCCACTCCCCCTGCACCATAACAGAAAGGACAGGGATCGTGCTGGGAACAGGAGGAGGTGTTCCCATCCCCGGCCTCACTCTCTGCCTCACAGCTCAGCAATTTAAACAATCTGAACTTGGGCCCCTCGAGCCTCCTCCACTTTCCTGTTTGGGTGCGTGTGCTTCCCTCTCCACCTCCCCCTCCCCCTCCACCTCCGCCTTCCCCTCCCCCTCGCCCTCCACCTCCCCCTCCCCCTCCCCGTCCACCTCCCCCTCCCCCTCTCCTTCCCCCTCGCCCTTCCACTTCCCCCTCCAACTCCCCCTCCCTCTCCCCCTCCCCATCCACCTCCCCCTCCCCGTCCACCTCTCCCTCTCCCTCCACCTCCCCCTCCCCTTCCCCTCCATCTCCCCCTCCCCTTCCCCCTCCTTGTCCACCTCTCCCTCCACCTCCCCCTCCCCCTCCACCTCATCCTCCCACTCCCCCTCCAGCTCACCCACTCTGCATTGGCCTCCGGGGGAGAGGTTGGATGGCACTGGGTGGAAACGTGTACCAGCTGGGGCCGACTCAGGAAACAGGAAGTGTAATCAAACAGGGCGAGAAAGATAATGAGCCTCTTTCTCCATCTCCAGTAAAGAAGTGTTTCGGTGATAGACTCGATTCCACCGCCCCTCCATTTATTTAATTTAAATTTAAGTATGTTTAGCATTGATTTAATGAGCTCGGGGGCTCAATCAGCCGGGCTCGGTTGACGCTGTGGCCTCCTCGGGAGAGGCTCTCTCCGGCGAGGATCACAACAGGGACCAGACATGGTGGCCTCACTGATAGAACCAGAGGTCATTGAGGCCCCCGGGGGGGGGGGGGTCAGGGATGAGGGGGTGCCCCTTGGGCAGTTCCAGCCTGGCACCCTGGCACAGCTCACCAGGCACAGGGCACTGCCAAGGGGGTGGGGCCAGAGGGTGTGTGGCCAACTGGGGATGGGGCCAGACCAGAGGTGGCTGGACAGTGAGGGAGGGACCCGCTGCCACTCTGCATTAGGGATCGGTTGAGGAAGGGAGGGCAACGATTGGGGCTGATAGGGGGGGTTCGGGCAGGCGATCTGGGGGGGGGTCAGCCTGATAATCGGAGGGGAGGAAGGGAGGGATTGGTCCGGATGGGAGGGGCTGCGGGGATAGATCAGTTCAGGCAGGTGAGGGGGTGGGGGGGGGTCGCACTAGGCCGCGGGTGCCCGCGATAGTTCGGGGGGGGGTGTACTGTGCTTTGGCAGAGAGTCTGGATGACTGCAAATGAGGCTGAGTGACAGTCCTCTGCTGCTAGTGACTTGCACATGCGCAATGGCGCCCTCTGCTGCTCTCAGCCAGCATTTGAGCGATTCAAGCTCCGCCTCCTCCTCCGATAGACGAGAAACCATTTTTGAGGATTTTATTTCTCGAAGTGCATACGATCGCCTGAAAAAACAGATCAGACACAAAGAACAAAGAACAAAGAACAGTACAGCACAGGAAACAGGCCCTTCGGCCCTCCAAGCCTGTGCCGCTCCTTGGTCCAACTAGACCAATCGTTTGTATCCCTCCATTCCCAGGCTGCTCATGTGACTATCCAGGTAAGTCTTAAACAATGTCAGCATGCCTGCCTCCACCACCCTACTTGGCAGCACATTCCAGGCCCCCACCACCCTCTGTGTAAAAAACGTCCCTCTGATATCTGAGTTATACTTCGCCCCTCTCACCTTGAGCCCGTGACCCCTCGTGATCGTCACCTCCGACCTGGGAAAAAGCTTCCCACTGTTCACCCTATCTATACCCTTCATAATCTTGTACACCTCTATTAGATCTCCCTTCATTCTCCGTCTTTCCAGGGAGAACAACCCCAGTTTACCTAATCTCTCCTCATAGCTAAGACCCTCCATACCAGGCAACATCCTGGTAAACCCTCTCTGCATTCTCTCTAACGCCTCCACGTCCTTCTGGTAGTGCGGCGACCAGAACTGGATGCAGTACTCCAAATGTGGCCTAACCAGCGTTCTATACAGCTGCATCATCAGGCTCCAGCTTTTATACTCTATACCCCGTCCGATTAAGGCAAGCATACCATATGCCTTCTTCACCACCTTCTCCACCTGTGTTGCCACCTTCAAGGATTTGTGGACTTGCACACCTAGGTCCCTCTGTGTTTCTATACTCCTGATGACTCTGCCATTTATTGTATAACTCCTCCCTACATTATTTCTTCCAAAATGCATCACTTCGCATTTATCCGGATTAAACTCCATCTGCCACCTCTCCGCCCAATTTTCCAGCCTATCTATATCCTGCTGTATTGCCCGACAATGCTCATCGCTATCCGCAAGTCCAGCCATCTTCGTGTCATCCGCAAACTTGCTGATTACACCAGTTACACCTTCTTCCAAATCATTTATATATATCACAAATAGCAGAGGCCCTAGTACAGAGCCCTGCGGAACACCACTGGTCACAGACCTCCAGCCGGAAAAAGACCCTTCGACCACTACCCTCTGTCTCCTATGGCCAAACCAGTTCTCCACCCATCTAGCCACTTCTCCTTGTATCCCATGAGCCTTAACCTTCTTAACCAACCTGCCATGTGGGACTTTGTCAAATGCCTTACTGAAATCCACATAGACGACATCCACGGCCCTTCCTTCATCAACCGTTTTTGTCACTCTCCTGTTTTCACGCCCATCCGGGACTTACAATTTTTTTGCAAGATCATTTCATCGCAGAAAGAATAGGCCCTTTGGCTCATTATGTCTGCACTGGTTATCAAACACCTATCCATTCCTATCCCATTTTCCTGCACATTGTCCGTTGCCGTGTATGTTAGGAGCGATGGTCACACATCAGGTACCGGCAGTTATTAAGGGGCTACTGCTTCCTCCATCAATTTTTTTGTGTTTTCAGACACAGTCAACCTTTTTTAAAGAATTGCCTGTGACAAACTACAGCAAGGGAGGGAGAACCTATTAACACCAGAGGGACATCCTGATGGATATAGAAGAAATTTACTTCCAATTCTCTCCTGCAGTGTAAACAGCATCGATTGAAGCGAGGTGAGTTCTCATTTAAGTAAAACCTGGGGCCTTGGAAACCCCACGTCCTGTTTATGTGCAGCCTCAGAGCAGCAACCGTAGCTGCCCCGGTTCACAGCGTTCCAGTCTGCCCTCCCAGTCTGTGACAGACTGGCACCATGCTATCATCGCTACTCCACCCTCCCTAACCAGAGGATCTCAGGAGAATTACAGAACCGAAAATGTTATCACTGGTTACAAACAAGAGCTAATGGCATTTGCTACCAAATAAACCTGTTGGACTTTAACCTGGCGTTGTTAAAACTCTTACTGTACAAAAAACAGGCAAGGGGGGAAGAAGAAAGGCAGAAAATCCAGCAGAGTCATCTTTATGTAAAATTACCGCAGACCGCTCACTATTTAATATGTCTACACAAAACTCCCAATTGTGATTTCATAGAATCCCTACAGTGCAGAAGGAGGCCATTCGGCCCATCGAGTCTGCGCCGACCACAATCCCACCCAGGCCTCATTGCCGTAACCCCTCATTTTTACTCTGCCACCATGCCGCCCTGTTTTCCTTTTTCAAAAAAAAGGTCCACAGCTAATCATAATGGAGGATGTTAAAGGGTGCCCTGGAAGAGGGAGTTCAACCTCTGGATCTTTCTTTCTACAGGGATTGAAGGAGTTGAAGAGTAGACAGTTGGGTAGGGAGCAGTCCAGCGCTGGGAATCTCCGATCTCATTCTCCCCACTCCCGCTGCCAGCGAGAATGGGGAATTTGGAACTCAGCCAAAGACTCCGTCCACTGCAGCGAGACTGGAGAATTCCAGCCGCGGGGGCGGTTGGAGAATTCCGGCCGAAATCTGACAGCAACTGTGGAGTGAGGGACAGAGAATCAACCTTTCGAGTCCAACTCTTCTCTGAAACTCCGGGTTCTGGTGAAGAGTCACATTGGACTCAAAACATTCATGCTGTTTCTTTCTGCAGATACTGCCAGACCTGCTGAGTTTATCCCAGCATTTTCTGTTTTTATTTCAGATCTCCAGCATCCATACGAATCCCACTGGAATGGGGTCCTTAATCTCTCGAACTGTGCCTCCCAGTTCAACTTGCTCTCGAGTACGCAATGGAGACATTTGGGACAGATATAACTCGATGTGAAAAGTTGTCTCAGAAACACAACTTTCATTTTCTCTCAATGCTGGAGGACAGGGAGCGGGAATAATGATGGGAAGTCTCCAGTGCTACGCCCCACGCCTACAACTTCCTACTGGGTGCAGCAAACAAAAACTCAGCTTCTTTTTAATCGTTAGCAACTTGATTTTTAACTCATCGCAATCAGGTGTGAGGTTGTGAGCAAGGTGACGTCAGTTTGTGACGTGCCATTGAGCGCCCAGCAAGATAGGTTCCCTGCAGAGAGCATGGGGAGTTCCTTCCGCACCCTTTTCCCGCTCTTTCCAGAATGATGTGGAGATGCCGGCGAATTCCCACTCACAGAATACAGAATGATGTGGAATGCATTCTCTGAGAGTGAAGTGGAGGCAGGTTCAATCGAGACATTCCAGAAATAATTGGATTGTTATCTGAAAATGAAGAATGTGCAGGGTTATGGGGTGGGGGGAGAGCTGGGGGAACGAGACAGGGTGTATTGCTCTGTGTCATGGTAGTGTAAGGCCTTGTATCGACATGAAACTTTCAGTCCTTTTCCGCTGCTTAAATTCAGACCATTAATGTTTATAGTCGTGGCTAGTTGTTGAAATCAGGTTCCCAGATCAGTCACGTCTTGGCACAGCCGGGAACCTTATCAAAGCTTCTCACTGTCAGGGTCTCACCCACACTTTCACACAGGGACCGAGCGGGCCTGTCCATTTGACTGCCGAGGCAGGGCCGAGAAGGAAGGCGTTTCCATACACAGGAAACTCGGCAAGCATTCCTAAAGGAGACAGGATTTCCTGTTCTTGGTGCAGAGATCCCAGCAGTGTGAGTTAGAGATATTTATAATGACTCTGTGTGGGGGGGGAACTGGTCATTTTAATAACGCCTTCCACATAGATGACCTCCCAAACTAACCTGGAAAGGGGAGTAGTGAGTGCTGAGGCAATACCACCGGTCATTAACTCGACCGATCCAAAGCTAGGGTTCAATTTGGAATGAGATTCTTAAAGGAGCTGAGACAATGGAGACGTTTGAGGAGGGAATTTCAGAGGGTGGGATTTTCCAGTTCCCCGCTCCCCTCCCCACCCCACCCACCCCACGTCGCGGTTTATGGCAGTCGGAGGGAGTGTCAGGAGTGGGGGAGGGGGCTGGAAAACCATTTTCCCAGCTCTTTCCAGGAGGTGGTTCTTTGCAATGTGGTTGGACAACTGCACAAGGCGCAGTGGGGCAATGATCATCTGTCCTGGGGGCGAGGGAAGGTGGGGGGGGGGGGGGAGGTGGGGGGCAGGATGAGACGGGGAGGAGAGGGAGGAAGAGGTGGGTGTGGGGGCCTGAAGCGGGGTGGGGGGGGGGGGTGGGGGGTGGGGGGGGGGGTGGGGGTGGGGGGCAGGATGAGACGGGGAGGAGAGGGAGGAAGAGGTGGGTGTGGGGGCCTGAAGCGGGGTGGGGGGGGGGGGGGGGGGGTGGGGGTGGGGGGTGGGGGTGGGGGGGTGGGAGCGGGGGGGGTCCAGGCTGGTGGGGGTAAGGGGAGAGGTGCTGCAGGGGTCATGGACTGGAGTAGAAACATACAATTATGGACAATAGGAGCAGGAGGAGGCCATTTGGCCCTTCGAGTTTGCTCCATCATTCATTATGAATCATGGATGATCATCAAATTTAGTAGCTTCATCCCACCTTCCCCCCCCCACCCCCTCATATCCTGTGACCCCTTTTAGCCCTAAGAGATAATGCTGCAGCTTTATAGGACCCTGGTTAGACCCCACTTGGAGTACTGCGCGCAGTTCTGGTCACCTCATTACAGGAAAGATGTTGAAGCCATTGAAAGGGTGCAGAGGAGATTTACAAGGATGTTGCCTGGATTGGGGGGCATGCCTTGTGAGGATAGGTTGAGGGAGCTTGGTCTCTTCTCCCTGGAGAGACGAAGGATGAGAGGTGACCTGATAGAGGTTTACAAGATGTTGAGAGGTCTGGATAGGGTAGACTCTCAGAGGCTATTTCCAAGGGCTGAAATGGTTGCTACGAGAGGACACAGGTTTAAGGTGCTGGGGGGTAGGTACAGAGGGAGGAGATGTCAGGGGTAAGTTTTTCACTCAGAGGGTGGTGGGTGAGTGGAATCGGCTGACGTCGGTGGTGGTGGAGGCAAACTCGTTGGGGTCTTTTAAGAGACTTCTGGATGAGTACATGGGATTTAATGGGATTGAGGGCTATAGATAGGCCTAGAGGTGGGGATGTGATCGGCGCAACTTGTGGGCCGAAGGGCCTGTTTGTGCTGTGGCTTTCTATGTTCTATGTTCTAAATCCTTCTTAAATACAGTCAATGTTTTGGCATCAACTACTTCCTGTGGTAATGAATTCCACAGGCTCACCACTCTTTGGGTGAAGAAATGTCTCCTCATCTCCGTCCTAAATGGTCTACCCCAAATCCTCAGACTGTGACCCCTGGTTCTGGACACCCCCCCACCATCGGGAATATCCTCCCTGCATCTATCCTGTCTGGTCCTCAGCTTCAGGCTGCACTAGCTTCAGGAACAGGAATACAAATCGCAAATAAACCACATCAAAGAACAAAGAACAATACAGCACAGGAACAAGCCCTTCGGCCCTCCAAGCCCGTGCCGCTCCCTGGTCCAAACTAGACCATTCTTTTGTATCCCTCCATTCCCACTCCGTTCATGTCGCTATCTAGATAAGTCTTAAACGTTCCCTGTGTGTCCGCCTCCACCACCTTGCCCGGCAGCACATTCCAGGCCCCCGCCACCCTCTGTGTAAAATATGTCCTTCTGATATCTGTGTTAAACCTCCCCCCCTTCACCTTGAACCTATGACCCCTCGTGAACGTCACCACCGACCCGGGGAAAAGCTTCCCACCGTTCACCCTATCTATGCCTTTCATAATTTTATACACCTCTATTAAGTCTCCCCTCATCCTCCGTCTTTCCAGGGAGAACAACCCCAGTTTACCCAATCTCTCCTCATAACTAAGCCCCTCCATACCAGGCAACATCCTGGTAAACCTCCCCTGTACTTACCCCTGCAGCTTCATCCTCTCTGACCCCTGCAGCCCCACCCTCTGTGACCCCTGCAGCCCCACCCTCTGTGACCCCTGAGCCATGCCCTCTGTGACCCCTGCAGCCCCGCCCTCTGTGACCCCTGAGCCATGCCCTCTGTGACCCCTGCAGCCCCGCCCTCTGTGACCCCTGAGCCACGCCCTCTGTGACCCCTGCAGCCCCGCCCTCTGTGACCACTGAAGCCCCGCCCTCTGTGACCCCTGCAGCCACGCCCTCTGTGACCCCTGCAGCCCCGCCCTCTGTGACCCCTGCAGCCACGCCCTCTGTGACCCCTGCAGCCCCGCCCTCTGTGACCCCTGCAGCCCCGCCCTCTGTGACCCCTGAGCCACGCCCTCTGTGACCCCTGCAGCCCTGGTGATCACCAGGCAAGACTGTTCTCTTCCTGTTGGGGAGCACTTCAGCGGTCACGGGCATTCGGCCTCTGATATTCGGGTAAGCGTTCTCCAAGGTGGCCTTCACGACACACGACAGCGCAGAGTCGCTGAGCAGAAACTGATAGCCAAGTTCCGCACACACGTGGACGGCCTCAACCGGGATATTGGGTTCATGTCACACTATTTGTAACTCCCACAGTTGCGTGGAGCTGCAGAGTTTCACTGGCTGTCTTGTCTGGAGACAATACACATCTTTTTAGCCTGTCTTGATGCTCTCTCCACTCCCATTGTTTTGTTTCTTAAAGACTTGATTAGTTGTAAGTATTCGCATTCCAACCATTATTCATGTAAATTGAGTTTGTGTCTTTATATGCTCTGTTTGTGAACAGAATTCCCACTCACCTGAAGAAGGGGCTTGGAGCTCCGAAAGCTTGTGTGGCTTTTGCTACCAAATAAACCTGTTGGACTTTAACCTGGTGTTGTTAAACTTCTTCCTATGGCCAAGCCAGTTCTCCACCCATCTAGCCACTTCTCCTTGTATCCCATGAGCCTTAACCTTCTTAACCATCCTGCCATGTGGGACTTTGTCAAATGCCTTACTGAAATCCATATAGACGACATCCACGGCCCTTCCTTCCTCAACCGTTTTTGTCACTTCCTCAAAAAACTCCACTAAATTTGTAAGGCACAACCTCCCTCTTACAAAACCATGCTGTCTGTCACTAATGAGATTGTTCCGTTCTAAATCCGTTCTAAGTCTGCAGGGGTCACAGAGAGTCTGCACCAACTCTCTGACCCCTGCAGACTGCACCTATCCCTGTAACCTCTTGCATTTAGCATGGCCAATCCACCTACCCTGCACAACTTGGACTGTGGGAGGAAACCAGAGCACTCGGAGGAAACCCACACAGACACGGGGAGAACGTGCAAACTTCACACAGACAGTGATCCAAGCCGGGAATTGAATCTGGCCGACTAGGGGATTTTCACAGTAACTTTATTGCAGTGTTAATGTAAGCCTTAGTTGTGACTAATTAAAAAACTTTAACAAACTAAAAAACTTTATATGGTGCTGAAATGTCTCGTTTGGGCTGTTTATATTATGGAAAGAATTCTTAAATTGAAATGCATGTTATTACATTATAAATCCAATCTCATTCTCCATTACATTAAATACACTGTCAATAACCTTGCCCCATAAAGCTCATAGAACCCAAAGAAGGAGGCCATTCAGCCCATCAAGTCTGCACTGACAACAATCCCAGCCAGGCCCTATTCCCGTAACCCCACATATTTACTCCAATAATCCCTCTAACCTACGCATCTCAGAACACTAAGGGGCAACTTAATATGGCCAATCCACCTAACCTACACATCCTTGGAGTGTGGGAGGAAATCGGAGCACCTGGAGGAAACCCAGGCAGACACGGGGAGAACATGCAGACGCCACACAGACAGTGACCCAAGGCCGGGAATTGAACCCGGGTTCCTGGAGCTGTGAGGCTGCTCCGTGTCGCGTAACAGGCCTGATTGGGTTGGGGCAGATACCACTCGAATAAAAGCAGGCAGAAATATGTTGGAGTGTGAGATGATATTCCTTTGAAAGGTCGAGTGGAACCGGAGACGGATTGACACGAAGCAAGACCTTCATGTGAAACCTTGAAGCTGATTTGAAAAGTGGTTTGTAGTTTGTGGTAAACATCGAATCCTGGTGCTGAATACAATCTGCACAGCAATGATAGAGGAGGAATGGAATGAGGCTGTGACAATGGAAGGAGCAGCAAGCATTGTGATAAAGTGACACTGGATATTGATGAAGCGCAGACGAGCAAGATGTGAAAACTCTCTGGAGGTCACAGTTTAATTGGATGCTGGGATCCAGGTTTACCAATCACAGTGGTTTGAATGTTAATCAGAAAATTCAGGTCAAAATTCATTCAGCGTCTGACAATTTGATCATTGCTGTTTTCCTTACAATGAAGAATGACAGCTTTAACTCCTGTATTAAACTAAAATTTAATCACAGCAACTGTGTGGACAAGTAACTCTCCGAACAGCTGAGTGAGTGAATGCTTCGTCCCATGTGCGGTGCTGTCAGTCCAGGCGAGACGCGGGATTGTTTCCTGGCCTTTTCCCGCCGGTGGGATTTTCCAGTCCTGCTGAAGTCGATGGATTTTTGTCTGGTTCAGCGCGTCCGCCACGGTGAGACCCACAGCGCAAGGGGCCGGAAAATCCAGGCTGTGGTCTCATCAGATGTGGCTGAATTTAGCCAACACATTCTGGGCCCCGCGATTACCTTCCACATCGGGGAGGGTCAGAAATTCTGCTCATTCATCGGCAACCAGTCTTGTAGGGTGCTAGATGGGTGCTGGGATCAGTACCCCGGGCAAACACCAAGTTCACAGACGGGAAAAGACCATCCTGGAGACGCTGGACAATGGTCAGTGTTTGCCGTCAGAGTTCCAACTCGGAATGTGGGATGTCACTGGCGGAGTCAACCTCCGTGACTGGAAATGAGAATAAAAGCAGCAGGTCTTTCTCCCTGTGCCACCACGGGCAACAAAATTGACAGGAAAACAACCGGGTTTCAAACGCTGCCACAGAGGGGAAGGCCAGGAGGTGGATTTGTATGCTGCCCTGCTCTGACACAATGCTGAGAAGCTTGGAGGATAGCCCACTTGTCTACACAGGAAAAAGGAGAACAAAGTGAATTCATTTCGAAGCCTCACACGCAGATTGTAGCCCTTGTTGTTGACAAAGCAGCAGGGGTTCAGTGAGCCTGAGGTAGGCCACAGTTTGGTAGTGAGCATGAAACACCACTGATGGTGTTCTTCGCCCAGTTAGTGAACAGCAGGGTCATCATTACAGTGCAGAGGGAGGCTATTCGGCCCATCGAGTCTGCACCAACTCTCCAACAGAGGAACTCACTTAGGCCCTTTTTCGTAATCCTACACATTTATCCTCCTAAGCTGCACCTCTTTGGACACTAAGGGGCAATTTATCATGGCCAATTCACCTAACCTGTACACCTTTGGACACTAAGGGATAATTTAGCATCAAAACTAGAAGCTGGAGTAGGCCATTCAGCCCTTCGAACCTGCTCCGCCATTCATTTTGATCATGGCTGATTATCAAATTCAATATCCTGATCCCCCCTTCCCCTCCCCCATATCCCTTGATCCTTTTAGCCCCAAGAGCTATATCTAATTTCTTCTTGAAATCACACAATGTGAGGCAGCAGTGCGAACCACTGTGTCACCATGTAACCCCAAAAATGAATGGCGGAGCAGGCTCGAAGGGCTGAATGGCCTCCTCCTACTTCTAGTTTGTTCCGTGCACTTATCACTTCTCTTCACTCTGGTGAGATTTTCTGGTAACATAAACTTGCTGATCAGAACTCCCAGTTTAAATAGGCAGGGGGCTTATGAATGCACTCGAATTAGACACGAGTTCTCTTATTATTATTCCCACACCACTATCTGACTTCACCGCCTGGTTCCAGCTACTTCCTGTCTCCACCCAGCCTCTGTAAGGCAGCCATTCTAATATCCTTTGAAGCCTTCCTCAGCTGTTTGTAGAAAAAGCTATATCAAGCTTTTGGAGACATTTGCCTGGCTTGTGTCAGGTCACCCCTCAGTCTTCTCTGCTCCGGAGAAAACAACCCAAGCCTATCCAACCTCTCTTCATAACTGAAATGTTCCATCCCAGGCAACATCCTGGTGAATCTCCTCTGCACCCCTTCCAGTGCGTTCGCGTCCTTCCTTCAGCCAAACAATCCAACATCAAGAATCATGTCTGGCACCTGTGCCTGTCCTTGCTTCCTCAGATAAGCAGCACCCTCTTGAAGAACAAACCTGATATTCATGCCAACTAGTATTGCAGGGCACCCTCTACCCGCTAAACGCTCAAACAGTGTTGTACTGGCTTACGGAGAGATCTGGATACCGTTGGTTATTGGGGGGGTAAGCCCCAAGTGCTGTACCTACTCAAATACTTTCCAGGCTCCTCCCCAGTGGCCACACCAATGGAAGTGAGAGGTAGGCTTACATTAAAACTGCGATGAAATTATTGTGAAAATCCCTTGGTCGCCACACTCCTGTTCGGGTACACTGAGGGAGAATTTAGCACGGCCAATGCACCCTAACCAGCACGTCTTTGGACTGTGGGAGGAAACCGGAGCACCCGGAGGAAACCCACGAAGACACGGGGAAAACGTGCAAACTCCACACAGACAGTGACCCAAACCGGGAATGGAACCCGGGTCCCAGGCACTGTGAGGCAGCAGTGCTAACCATTGTACCACCATGCCACCCCATGCAAGAATGCCAGAATCCACCCCAGACATTCTCTCTTCTACCTTCTTCTGTCGGAAACAATTTACAAAGGTCTGAGGTCACGTACCAACTGTCTCAAGAACAGCTTCTTCCCTGCTGCCATCAGACTTTTGAATGGACCTACCTTATATTAAGCTGATCTTTCTCTCCACCCTATCTGTAACTGGAACACTATATTCTGCACCCTCTCCTTTTCCCTCTTCCCTATGTACTCTATGACTGGCATGCTTTGTCTGTACAGCGCACAAGAAACAATACCTTTCACCATATCCCAATACAAGTGACAGTAATAAATCAAATCAAATCAAATTAAACAGTGACATATCTGCTGGGCCCAGTCTCTGCTGTTTCCCTGGCTTCGGGACGAGCTTTGATGAAGGAAGTCACAAGACTCCAGATGTGTCAGCGTCAAGGGATGAAATCATGTTCTATTCCAAGAGTCAGATCTCCCGTTGCTGTCACTCAGCTCTCCTACAGACCTACACCACAGGTGCAGACTAGAGGACACTCCTGATCAGTGGCACAGTGTTTAGCGCTGCTGCCTCGCAGCGCCAGGGACCCGGGTTCGATTCCCGGTTTGGGTCACTGTCTGCGTGGAGTCTGCACGTTCTCCCCGTGTCTGCGTGGCTTTCCTCCGGGTGCTCCGGTTTCCTCCCACAGTCCAAAGATGTGTAGGTTGGGTGGATTGACCATGCTAAATTGCCTCTTAATTGTCCCAGGATGTGTAGGTTAGATGGATTGACCATGCTAAATTGTCTCTTAGTGTCGAAAGATGTGCGGGTTAGGTGGATTGGCCATGCTAAATTGTCTCTTAGTGTCGAAAGATGTGCGGGTTAGGTGGATTGGCCATGCTAAATTGCCCCTTCGTGCCCAAAGATGTGCAGGTTACATGGATTGGCCATGGTAAGTTGCCCCTTGATGTCCAAAGATGTGCAGGTTAGGGGGATTGGCCGTACTAAATTGCCCCTTAGTGTCCAAAGATGTGTCGATTAGGTGGAGACTGTGACAAGTAGGGGAATTTCACAGTGACTTCATTGCAGTGTTAATGTAAGCCTTACTTGTGACTAATAAATAAACTTTAGCAATTGTAAATGTGTGGGGTTACAGGAATAGGGCTGGGGAGAGGGCCTGGATAAATTATTCTGTCAGAGGATCAGTGCAGACTCAATGGGCCGAATGGCCTCCTCTGCACTGTAGGAATTTTATGGTATTATCAAATCCTGGCCCATACTCTCAATTGAGTGCTGGAAGTGGCAGTTATATCGGGACAGCCGATGGCCACCATTGCGAATTTCCTCATCAGATATGTCAGGGACTCCTGAGACTGGGCTATCTGTGAGGGCAATCACATAGGCTCGGTGCACGCTGATCCCACAGAAGCTGGTCTGGAGTCCACCATTCTATCCAACATGTTCTGGAATCTACCCGACAGCCAGCCCACCGCCCCCAAGTCAACATAGTTCACGTGTGTTTTTACAAACATTCAGCCTCCCCGGCTGAAACGTCGAACCGAGTCCGGAAAACTCCATGGGGGTCAGTCCCAGGTCAGTCAGGCAAGTTGACAACCTTCAGCGGCGAGGAGCCTTCCCACCAGGGAGAGGGAAGCCCAAACAATCGGCAATGAAACCAGCAAGTTGCAAACGAAAAATCCTCGGCCGGTGCAAGAGAGAAAGGTCCATCCCAGACCCTCTGTACGCACGCCAAACGTGACAAACAGATCAGTCTGGAAAGCAGTCAAAAGCTGATGTGTTCAAAGGCAGACTGGAACTATAATTAAACTGAATTGAATTGAGATTGTTTTGTTTCCTCCTGTCCTCGAAGCCAGTTACCGTGAACGAGCTGCAGGAATACAATGAGAGGCTGGTGGGGCCCAACTCGATGAACATGATTCCGCAGCAGATTATCTTTCCGTCCCACATCCTCTGACTGTTCCCTCTGACAGTATCAAGTTAACACTCACCAACAAGTTCCCTAAGCAGGTTAACATCACCCACACCGCAAGGGCCAGGAGCAAAGCTTACCAGAGCACACAGGAGTTTGTTTGTCATTAAATGAAAAGGGTGACACTGTAATAAGTCCTCGGAGGCAGAATCCCTTCACCAAAATCCCTTTCTTTATAAGTCTGATAACAGCACACAGAGTGCTTCCAGTTCGCAGTCTAAACTGGGAGTCCCAGAGGAACTGACACTCCTGGTTAAATACATTTGGAATATTGTGTGCAGTTCTGGTCACCTCACTATAGGAAGGATGTGGAAGCGCTGGAAGGAGTGCAGAGGAGATTTACCAGGATGCTGCCTGGTTTGGAGGGTAGGTCATATGAGGAAAGGTTGAGGGAGCTAGGGCTGTTCTCTCTGGAGCGGAGGAGGCTGAGGGGAGACTTAATAGAGGTGTATAAAATGATGAAGGGGATAGATAGAGTGAACGTTCAAAGACTATTTCCTCGGGTGGATGGAGCTATTACAAGGGGGCATAACTATAGGGTTCGTGGTGGGAGATACAGGACGGATATCAGAGGTAGGTTCTTTACGCAGAGAGTGGTTGGGGTGTGGAATGGACTGCCTGCAGTGATAGTGGAGTCAGACACTTTAGAAACATTTAAGCGGTTATTGGATAGGCACATGGAGCACACCAGGATGATAGGGAGTGGGATTGCTTGATCTTGGTTTCAGATAAAGCTCGGCACAACATCGTGGGCCGAAGGGCCTGTTCTGTGCTGTACTGTTCTATGTTCTATGTTCTAAAGCAAGAGGCTCCCTGATTAGCCCATCAATTTGGCCCTTAATCAGGGAGTTCATATTCTAACAGGCCCACCTCAATTACCTGATCAAAGTCAAAACAGCGACAAAGCTTTATTTCAATGATCACGTGGATCAGATCCCTCTGGAAATCCAACATACCGTGACGCCAGAGCTCGATTAATTCAGCCACTCTTTTACTTGTTCCAATCTGTTTCTGTTGTATTTCTTTTAGAGGATAATGCCGAATGATGTCCAAAGGATTGGTTCTTTCTATCCCTGAGATCCGAGGGCACAGCCTCAGAGAGAAGGGATGACCCTTTAGAACCGAGATGAGGAGGAGTTTCTTCAGCCAGAGGGTGGTGAATCTGTGGAATTCATTGCCACAGAGGGGGCCGGGTCATTGAGTGCATTTAAGACAGAGAGAGATAGGTCCTTGATCGGTAAGGGGATCAAACGTCACAGGGAAAAGGCGGTAGAATGGAATTGAGAAACTTATCAGCCATGACTGAATGGTGCGGCAGGCTCGAGGGGCCAAATGGCCTAATTCTGCCCCTATATCTTATAGAAACATAGAAGATAGGAGCAGGAGGAGGCCATTCGGCCCTTCAAGCCTGCTCCGCCACTCATCACAATCATGGCTGATCATCCAACTCAATAGCCTAATCCTGCTTTCTCCCCATAACCTTTGATCCCGTTCGCCCCAAGTTCTATATCCAGCCGCCTCTTAAATACATTCAATGTTTTGGTATCAACTACTTCCTGTAGTAATGAATTCCACAGGCTCACCACTCATTGGGTGAAGAAATGTCTCCTCACCTCCGTCCTAAATGGTCTACCCCGAATCCTCAGACTGTGACCCCTGGTTCTGGACTCCCCCCACCATCGGGAATATCCTTCCTCCATCTACCCTGTCTAGTCCTGTTAGAATTTTATAAGTCTCTATGAGATTTCACCGTCCCCCCCCCCCCAACACCACCCCGGTAAGTCTGAACTCCAGCGAAAACAATCCTAACCTCGTCAATCTCTCCTCATACATCAGTCCCGCCATCCCCGGAATCAGCCTGGGAAACCTTCGCTGCAGGTTTCATAGGCCAAACAGCCTCCATCTGCACTTTAGGGATTCTCTCCAAGGATCAATCCTCAATCAAATTCTGCTGCAGTCTGCAGCTTGGGAGATAGGCGAGTGAATGGGGACATTGCAATAACCTTTTCTTTATTTGATTATGATTTGATTTGATTTATTATTGTCACATGTATTAGTATACAGTGAAAAGTATTGTTTCTTGCGTGTTATACAGGCAAAACATACCGTTCATAGAGAAAGAAACAAGAAGGTGTAGAATGTAGTGTCACAGTCGTAGCTAGGGTGTAGAGAAAGATCAACTTAGTACGAGGTAGGTCCATTCAAAAGTCTGACAGCAGCAGGGAAGAAGCTGTTCTTGAGTCGGTTGATACGTGACCTCAGCCTTTTGTATCTTTTTCCCGATGGGAGAAGGTGGAAGAGAGAATGTCCGGGGTGCGTGGGGTCCTTGATTATGCTGGCTGCTTTGCCAAAGGCAGCAGGAAGTGTAGATGGAGTCAATGGATGGGAGGCTGGTTTGCGAGATGGATTGGGCTACGTTTTGTGCTGTCTCAAAAGCTGGATGACCTGGAAGACAAAAACCCTTGGCCCCTCCATTCGAACATATCGCAATGAGTAGCTAGTGGCAGCTATAAAGTGGTCAGGCATCGAGGAGGATTTCACCCAGACAACTGCTGGGCCCAAACAAATGTCCTTGAATTATTCAACTGGAAACCATTTTCAAATAGTTTCACATAGACTTTAAACAAGTGGATTCCGATGAGGAACCTCCAGCCATCAGACCACTGGGATCCTTTCCACCGTTGAGTCAAATTTCATTCCATGAGTTCAAAAGTATTTAAAATCTTGCTGAAAAAAAAAGAGATGTGCTGTCGAAGCTTTTCGCTTTGAACCCAGCAGGACAGATGCAAGAATACCAAATTTCAAAGGGAGCAGTAAATTACACTGCATGAGAAAAGGAGGCTGATTGGTTGGAAAGTTGATTCTGATTGGTTGGGGCAATTCCATGGCAACAGATAACTATTGTCCCCTCTCCTCTTTTGTTCAATTCAAAAAATGCCTGGACATTTTCCTTTTGGCTGCAGAGGGCAGGTCCCTGTGTATAAATTATATGTAGATTCTAGCGAGTGTTAATTAATCACATTGCGAACCTGACTAATTATCTTAAATTGGTTGTTGGTATAACTCTTAATCTCAGCATCTATGACAGTGCAGCACTCCCTCGGTACTGCACAGGAGCATCAAGGGAGAGCATTGCCGCTCAAGTCTCGGGAGTGGAAACCGTACCTTCTGACTCTGAGACAGGCATGTTACCAACTGAGCCGCTTTGCATTGGACTGTATCAAACCGGACCCCAATGTGCATCAGGAAAGGAAGGGAGAACACCAGTAAGGTGTAAGATTCACCTTCAATAGTTCCTTTTTAAAAATAAAGCAAATCCAAGAATGATAAGTGTTGACTATTTTTGTATGAACAATATGCCCTTTCTGCTGCTCGATGAATACCTTGAGTTTACATTGGACATTCCTTAGCCTTAGAGTCGCTGTATCCAAGCCATCTGGAATTCTCTGCCTAGATCACTTCAAAAACCTCCTTTACAGCCCTTTATTCAGCCACAGTTTTAAGCCAACCTTCCCTCAGATTTGTTCTATTACTTGGTACGGGGTGAGAGTTCTTACCAATCCCATGTTGGTACAAATAGAATTTTCTGTTTTGTGCTCGCCAACCTTTTTGGTTTTAATTATCATCAGAAAAGGGGTGGGGGCATGAAGAGGGGGGGTTCGCCTTTTATTTGCTTTGGGAGAGGGGAGTGAATTTTACATTACTGATAAACATGAAGAATTTACATTGATGTAGCACTCTGAGACTCAACGAGGCCAAATAGTGGGTCACAAACGGCGCTGGGTTTGTGTCAGGAGACCCTGTCCAAGACAGGGAATTGTCAAAGTCTGGTTAAGGAGACAATTCCAGAGGGCAAGGCTGAGGAATGTCTAAGGTCAATGTGTTCTTTATCCAGTTAGACTTGGCTAGTCAGATTCGAACACCGACACATACCAGGGGTAAAATTCCCATTTTCCCCTAAAATGTATAATCCGTTAATTAAACCACACTCTTCAAACCCGTCAAAGCGAGTCCAGAACTAGGGGTCACAGTTTGAGGATAAGGGGTAAGCCTTTTGGGATTGAGGTGAAGAGAAATTTCTTCACCCAGAGGGTGGTGAATGTGTGGAATTCACTCCCACAGAAAGTAGTTGAGGCCAAAATGTTGTCTGATTTCAAGAAGAAATTAGATTTAACTCTTGGGGCTAAAGGGATCGAGGGATATGGGGGGAAGGGGGGGATCAGGATATTGAATTTGATGATCAGCCATGATCAAAATGAATGGCGGAGCAGGCTCAAAGGGCCAAGTGGCCTCCTCCAGCTTCTAGTTTTGATGTTTCTATGAATTCTTGCCAGGTTTCTCTGGAAAGGAAGGAATGTCCTGCTTAGTTTTCAGCAACATCTTGCAGAGGTTGCTGTGGCAGGGTTGTATGGTGTCGTGGTCACTGTTCTCCAGCTTCCACCCCAAACACGTTAAAGAAGCCATCCCTTACGGGCAAGCCCTCCATATACTCAGCATCTGCTCAGATGAGGAGGATCGCAACAGATACCTACAGAGGCTGAAAGGCACCCTCCCAAGAACAGGATATGGCGCTCAACTCATCAATCGACAGTTCCGACATGCCACAGCGAAAAACTGCACTGATCTCCTCAGAAGACAAACACGGGACACGGCGAACAGAGTACCCTTCGTCGTCCAGTACTTCCCTGGAGCGGAGAAGCTACGACATCTTCTCCGGAGCCTTCAACATGTCATTGATGAAGACAAACATCTCGCCAAGGCCATCCCCACATCCCCACTTCTTGCCTTCAAACAACCGCACAACCTCAAACAGACCATTGTCCACAGCAAACTACCCAGCCTTCAGGAGAACAGTGACCATGACACCACACAACCCTGCCACAGCAACCTCTGCAAGACATGCCGGATCATCGACACGGATGCCATCATCTCACATGGGAACACCATCCACCAGGTACACGGTACATACTCTTGCAACTCGGCCAACGTTGTCTACCTGATACGCTGCAGGAAAGGATGTCCCGAGGCATGGTACACTGGGGAGACCATGCAGACGCTACAACAGTGGATGAATGGACACCACTCGACAATCACCAGGCAGGAGTGTTCCCTTCCTGTCAGTGAACACTTCAGCGGTCACAGGCATTCAGCCTCTGATCTTCGGGTAAGTGTTCTCCAGAGTGGCCTTCACGACACACAACAACACAGAATCGCTGAGCAGAAACTGATAGCCAAGTTCTGCACACATGAAGACAGCCTCAACCTGGATCTTAGGTTCATATCACACTATCTGTAACCACCATGACTTGCCTGAGCTTGCAAAATCTCACAAACTGTCCTGTCTGGAGACAATACACATCTCTTTAACCTGTGCTTAACCCTCTCTCCACTCACATTGTCTGTACCTTTAAAACTTGATTACCTGTAAAGACTCGCATTCCAACCATTATCTTGTAAATTGAGTTTGTGTCTATATATGCCCTGTTTGTGAACACAGCTCCTCACTCACCTGATGAAGGAGCGAGACTCCGAAAGCTTGTGCGACCAAATAAACCTGTTGGACTTTAACCTGGTGTCGTGAGACTTCTTACCATGCTAAATTGCCCATTATTGTCTAATGATGTGTGGATTAGGTGGATTGGCAGTGGTAAATTACCCCTCAATGTCCAAAGGTGTACAGGTTAGGTGAATTGGCCATGCTAAATGTGTGGGGTTATGGGGTAAGGTGGAAGGGTTGGCCTGTGTAAGATGCTCTTTCAGAGAGCCGGTGCAGGCCCGATGGGCTGAATGGTCTCTTTCTGCACTGTTGGGATTTCATGGTTAATTCTTCCCAATGTTTATTTGAAGGTAATTGTGGCTCATTAAAGACCAGGTATTCAACAGGTTAGAAAGTTGCATCGAGTCAAATACCAGCCGCCAAGGAGGCCATTTGGCCCATTACACCCATGCCAGTGCTAGCTCTTTGACTGTCTGCAATATCTGAACACTGTTCCTCACTGCCTCATGTGGTTACCCAGGTGATTTGGAATGATGCCACTGTGAAACATGCTGTGAATTACTCGGCAGGCATTAATGCAGCTCCACATTCCAGATTAAATCAGTGAAGGCAAGAAAGGATCTGGCTAGGACAAGACTGCCCGAAACTTGCACAGAAACCTTGGGATTGGGGAGAGGGGAGGAGGAGGAGAATGAGTCTCTTGCTGTGCCAGACTGTGTGTGTGTTCTGTTCTGAAATATTCAAACATGTTGTAACAGGTTCGATACCTTTGAGTTGTGCACTAAAGTGACTGCATCATCAGCATGTTTGATTGCCAGATGCCAATTTCAGTGGAGAATCATTATAATGGGCGAAACTTCAGTTCATTCACCCACCCACTTACACAAATTTAAAATCAGGCCTTACAAAACTGTGGGGAACAGCAGGGAATGGGAACGCTGAATCTCCTGGCTGTCGTTCTAAGGATGAAAAGGTACCCGGTAAAAAAGAAACACTCTTGCATTGAAAACATTGCATTTAATTCACATCTACACGTCTCTTTTCTGAATGAGTCGAAGGAGAATTTAATTCTTGCAACACATCCTCCACGGTTCTGAGTGGAGAGAGGCAGCAGGTCTGCTAATGCTTAGCAACAAACATCGCTGTGTGGATGTTTCCTATAAACTTGCTATTGCTGTAAACCCTTGGGTTATTCAGCCTGTGGCAATGCTGTTGTTACTAGTCAGCGTGCGTTATTCACATTGCCCTTTAGAACAGCTTCCAGCGAGGGTAATCACACTGCCCCCGTCTCCCAGCCACATTCCCTCATCTCCTGACCCTCCAGAAATGCTTCCAATGATCTTGCATCTATTTATAACACCTGCTCCAATGTCCTCCCCTGGTTACTCATTCCCCAAGTCACATTACCCACTGGTTAATACGTTCTGCCCGGCTGCCCTCCTTCATCCAATCCTCTAACTTTCAACTAGTGTTCTCCTGTTTGAACCACAGTGAGCTACAGCTCATCCGAGACATCCCAGTGTCAATCAATAACACAGAGTCAAAATAGCAAAGATGTCAAACACACTCTCTCTCTTGTGGCTAACCTTTGCTCATGTCAGGGAGAGACATGCATTTTTATAGTGCCCCTGTGATGTTGGTGTACCTTTAAGAGATTTTTAAATCTCCAGCGGTGTGCCTCAGGAATCAGTGCTGGGCCCACTGTTATTTGTCATTTATATTAATGATTTGGATGAGAATATAGGGGGCATGGTTAGTAAGTTTGCAGATGACACCAAGATTGGTGGCATAGTGGACAGTGAAGAAAGTTATCTCCAATTGCAATGGGATCTTGATCAATTGAGCCAGTGGGCCGACGATTGGCAGATGGAGTTTAATTTAGACAAATGCGAGGTGATGCATTTTGGTAGATTGAACCAGGGCAGGACTTACTCAGTTAATGGCAGGGCATTTGGGTGAGTTACAGAACAGAGAGATCGAGGGGTACAGGTTCATAGCTCCTTGAAAGTGGAGTCACAGGTGGACAGAGTGGTGAAGAAGGCATTCGGCATGCTTGGTTTCATCGGTCAGAACATTGAATACAGGAGTTGGAATGTCTTGTTGAAGTTGTACAAGACATTGGTAAGGCCACACGTGGAATACTGTGTGCAATTCTGGTCACCCTATTATCATAGAATCATAGAAACCCTACAGTGCAGAAGGAGGCCATTCGGCCCATCGAGTCTGCACCGACCACAATCCCACCCAGGCCCTACCCGCACATATTTACCCGCTAATCCCTCTAACCTACGCATCCTAGGACTCTAAGGGGCAATTTTTAACCTGGCCAATCAACCTAACCCGCACATCTTTGGACTGTGGGAGGAAACCGGAGCACCCGGAGTAAACCCACGCAGAAACGGAGAGAATGTGCAAACTCCACACAGACAGTGACCCGAGCCGGGAATCGAACCCGGGACCCTGGAGCTGTGAAGCAGCAGTGCTAACCACTGTGCTACCGTGCCGCCCTTTATAGAAAGGATATTATTAAACTAGAAAGAGTACAGAAAAGATTTACTAGGATGCTACCGGGACTTGATGGATTGAGTTACAAGGAGAGGCTGAATAGACTGGGACTTTTTTCTCTGGAGCGTAGGAGGCTGAGGGGTGACCTTATAGAGGTCTATAAAATAATGAGGGGCATAGACAAGGTAGATAGTCAATATCTTTTTCCAAAGGTAGGGGAGTCTAAAACTAGAGGGCATAGGTTTAAGGTGAGAGGGGAGAGATACAAAAGTGTCCAGAGGGGCAATTTTTTCACACAGAGGGTAGTGAGTGTCTGGAACAAGCTGCCAGAGGTAGTAGTAGAGGCGGGTTCAATTTTATCTTTTAAAAAGCATTTAGACAGTTACATGGGTAAGATGGGTATCGAGGGATATGGGCCAAATGCGGGCAATTGGGATTAGCTTAGGGGTTTTAAAAAAAAGGGTGGCATGGACAAGTTGGGCCGAAGGGCCTGTTTCCATGCTGTAAACCTCTATGACTCATGTTTTCTCACAGTTTTCTCATTGCTGTTGAGCTGTCGACCAGAGGTCCTTTTATTGCTGCTTAAACAGGGGTCTGTTTATTTTTACTGTGCGATCTTTTCTAGCTCTGCATTGTTAGGAGAAAAAACTGGTTGGCAGGTCAGCTGACAGAACCTCTTTCATTTTCAGTTCTGAGCTGCAGATTTGAGTTTTAGAAGGGACAGCAAGATGAAAAGAAGTGTTTCTCTCTCTCTCCCTGGTTTATTTCGAAATTCCGTTGGTTATCTGAAAGCAAGATCTTGCCTTTCTGAAGGGGGGAATCGACTGTTGGTGGCTTGACCAGAGTCTACCTGGGGTTCGGTGCTGTCCTGACTTCAAACTGTTCTGGGTGTGTCAAGAGGACTACTAGAACTTACAAGATTGAGAGTTTTCAGTTCTCCAACCAAAGGACTCAATTCCAGTATCCCGTGAGCATTAGATTTTAATGTGTTGAACTTGCTTAAAGGGTTTTGTCTATGGAAGGTTTTAGTTTGATTGGAACACATTAGATATATATATTATACTGGTTGTTTTGTTTCTTGTTTGTAATTGATAGAAGTTCTTGCTAATTTTCTTACTATACATGTTAACTATATTCTTAAATAAACATTGTTCGTTGAAAGCTCCCCAGTGGGTCACTTCATAGAAATCATAGAAACCTACAATGCAGAAAGAGGCCATTTGGCCCATCGAGTCTGCACCAACCACAATCCCACCCAGGCCCTATCCCCACACATTTACCCACTAATCCCTCTAACCTACGCATCTCAGGACACTAACGGGCAATTTTAGCATGGCCAATCAACCTAACCCGCACATCTTTGGACTATGGGAGGAAACCGGAGCACCCGGAGGAAACCCACGCAGACACGAGGAGAATGTGCAAACTCCACACAGACAGTGACCCAAGCCAGGAATTGAACCCAGGTCCCTGGAGCTGTGAAGCAGCAGTGCTAACCACTGTGCCACCATGCCGCCCACTTGAATCATACCTGAAGTGAAACCTGTCATGCTTATCCTAGCCAAATTCAAGAGGCAAAACTTATGATCCAGGCAAGCTCCGTAAAACACTTTGGCCTGAACCATAACACCACTTTTGACCTCAGGATGTCCCTCGGGGCTTTGCAGCCAAGCAATTATTTCTGGAGCTAAGTCACTGTTTTTATCTACACCAATTAAACCAGTATTAATTCATTTACTGATCTATCAAATGCCAGAGAAATCTTGTCACTGATTCCTAACTCTTCCCACTCTTGCTCTGCCCTTCTATTCATTTACCAAACACAGGCCTCACTGGCTAGGCCAGCATTTGTTGCCCATCCCTAATTGTCACTTGAGAGGTGATGGCCTAGAGGTATTATCGCTAGATTATTAATCCAGAAACTCAGGCAATGTTCTGGAGACCGGGGTTCGAATCCCACCACAGCAGATGGTGGAATTTGAATTCAATAAAAAATATCTGGAATTAAGAATCTACTGCTGACCATGAAACCATTGTTGATTATCCTAAAAACCCATCTGGTTCACTAATGTCCTTTAGGGAAGGAAATCTGCTGTCCTTACCCTGGTCTGGCCTACATGTGACTCCAGAGCCACAGCAATGTGGTTGACTCTTAACTGCTCTCAGGCAATTAGGGATGGGCAATAAATGCTGGCCAGCCAGCGATGCCCATGTCCCGGGAATGACTAAAAAACGGAGATAGTGAGTTGCATTCTTGAACAGCTACATCTCATGTGGTGTAGGTACACTCACAGGGTTATTAAAGAAGAGGGAAATCCAGGACTTTCATCCAGCGATGATGAAGAAACTTGGATCTAAGGTCAAATCAGGCCGCAGATATATAAAGTCTTGTCTCCGTGAGAAACAAGTTCATTGCAAATAACAGTTTAGTAAATATTAACAGGACATAAAGTGCTGCATTTTTGTGAGTGCTTTCTGTGTTTCTGATTAAAGGTTAACTGGAAGAGACTGGCTACAATAGCTGTACCATAAATGGAAGAACCATGTAACACAATGTGGACTGCAGCTATACTCCCACATGGGAATCAAAACAAAACAAGATTAGGGCATAGGTTTTCTTTTGCAAATCACCTGGCTGATGCACAGTGAAGAGGAAATGATGAGAAGACTCTTTGCCCTGGTTTCCTCCCAAGCCCCAAAGGTGTACAGGTTAGGTGGATTGGCCATGCTAAATTGCCCCTTAGTGTCCAAGGATGTGTCAGATAGGTGGATTGACCATGCTAAATTTCCCCCTAGTGTCCAAAGAAGTGCGTGTTAGATGGATTGGCCATGTTAAATAGGCCTTTAGTATCAAGGGGTTTGGAGGGAAATACGTGGGGTGACAGGGATTGTTGTCAGGACAGGCTTGATGGGTTGAATGGCCTCCTTCTGCACTGGAGGCATTCTATGATTTGAAGACGAGGTTGAAAACAAATGATAAGATTGTCACTTCTACTTAATGCTGTTTGTTAATCCTCTGGGACAATTTGGGTTACTGTGGTGAAAGGACAAAAAGAGGCAGCATAAAGGTGCTGTGCCCGTCAGACATACTGCTTTCACAGTCTAGTCTTACCATGTAATTTTCATCCAAATTACTGATTACCAAAATCTGAACTTGCCTGGAGATCTGAAGCTGCAGGTTTAGCACACAAGTGCTGATTCAATGTAACCTTAATGGAGCATAATACCGAAAGGATCTGTGGAATATCACCCACCTGGCATTGTGAAACATGCCCTGTAGACATTATGCAACACTGCTTGGCACAGACTGGAATGTGCACAGCTCGAAGGTTGTGAAGCAGGAGATTCAGATGTTGTTTTTTCATTCATGTGACGTGGGCATTGCCTGTCCCTATTTCCCCGAGGGCAGTTTAGAGTCAACCACATTGCTGTGGCTCTGTAGGCCAGACTGGGTAAGGACAGCAGATTTCCTTCCCTAAAGGACATTAGTGAGCCAGATGGGTTTTCAAAACAGTCAACAATGGTTTCATGGTCATCAGTAGACTCTTAATTTTTTTTTATTGAGTTCAAACTCCACCATCTGCCGTGGTGGGATTTGAATCCTGGTCCCCGGGACATTAACTGAGTTTCTGGATTAATAATTTAGCGATAATACCACGAGGCCATTGCCTCCCTTAGTGTCATCATGTCATAGAAACTCTGATAACCTGAAGTAGCCATTTTCAAACTTTCTGTGCAAATACTGGTACACCCCAAAGATGTGTGGGTTAGGTGGATTGGCCATGCTACATTGCCCATAGTGTCCTGGGATGTTTAGGTTAGAGGGAGTAGCGGGGTAAGTGTGTGGGATTGTGGGGATGGGGCCTGGGGTGGGATTGTTGTCGATGCAGACTCGATGGGCTGGATGGCCTCCTTCTGCACTGGAGGGATTCTATGATCTCTGTGATCTATGAATCCTTGAGACCCCCTAACAAAGAGTAACAGCTCTGGTGTTGAACATTCATTAGTAACATTAGTAGAGTTCAAAGTGAGGCTTCAAGATGTTGAATTTGACAAGGCCCCCTCTCTCCCCATTGAGGTCTGGGGTGCAATAAGGTTTGCAATACACTTTCCTCAGCACTGATAACAGAATTGCTACACTTATTGATTCCGTTTTCTTGTTCAGCTTCATTGCAATTTCTTACATGTGTCATTGAGACAGAAAGAATTTCCAATTCATTCTCAAATCTGCCCTCACTTCTGCAATAGCCTGCACTGGAATATTCAAAGTCAGACTGATTCACCCAGCAGCCAATGTCCTGTACAAAGTCGCGACGTGGAGTTTTATTATTCTCTGCAGTTTCTTACAGTGGCTGGTTCTCTCCTAGTTGTCAAAATTGACTCAATTTCAGCTCCAAACTCCAGACACCGTGTTGCACGTGGTGGTAAAATAGCTCTTGCTTCAATCTTTTACTCACAAAGAAGTGACTTAGAGTCTGTGGACTTATGGGCTAACAGTGAAATGCCTGCAGAAGCATGATGGGAAAAGAGGTCAACTTTGCACAAGCGTGGAAGGAGAATAAACCATTTGACTCCATTGCTGGTCAGATAGTGTTCCAGAGGACAATGGGATCTTGATTAACTGAACCTGGTTAACCAGGAGTATCCACTTTATTTCTATTAATGAGTTTAAGCCTTAATGAGACAATAGCACTCAGGCCAGGTGTGTACACATGTGTGTGAGAGTGAGTGAGTGTATGTGTATGAGTGTGTGTCTCTGTGTGAGTGTGTGTGTGTGAGTGTGGGTGTGTGAGTGAGTGTGAGAGTGTCTCAGTGTGAGTGAGTGTGAGAGTGTGCATGTGTGTGAGTGTGTGTGTCTCAGTGTGTGTGTGAGTGTGTGTGAGTGAGTGTGAATGTGTGTGAGTGTGTCTCAGTGTGTGTGTGAGTGAGTGTGTGTCTCAGTGTGCGTCTCAGTGTATGTGTGAGTGTATGTGTGTGTGAATGAGTGTGAGTGTCTCAGTGTGCGTGAGTGTCTCAGTGTATGTGTGAGTGTATGTGTGTGTGAGTGAGTGTGAGTGTGTGTGTGTGAGTGAGTGTGTGTGTAAGTGAGTGTGGGTGTGTGTCTCAGTGCGTGTGTGTGAGTGAGTGTGAGTGAGTGTGTGTGTGAATGAGTGTGAGTGTGTGTCTCAGTGTGAGTGTGAGTGTGTGTGAGTGAGTGAGAGTGTGTGTGTGAGTGAGTGAGAGTGTGTGTGTGTGAGTGAGTGAGAGTGTGTGAGTGTGAGTGTGAGTGAGTGAGAGTGTGTGAGTGAGTGAGAGTGTGTAACATGACTCAGAGTTAGCAGAACCTGGATGAAAGAAGAAACTTCGGACACATCAGCAGCGTCAACCTGCAGGAACAACCAACACACGAAGGAAGGTACCCAGAGTCCAGGACTTGGAGAAAAAAGTTTATTTATTAGTGTCACAAGTCAGCTTACATTAACATTGCAATGAAGTTGCTGTGAAATTCCCCTAGTCGCCACACTCCAGGGCCTGTTCGGGTACACTGTGGGAGAATTTAGCATGGCCAATTCACCTAACCAGCACGTTTTTGGGAGTGTAGGAGGAAACCAGAGCACTCGGAGGAAACCCACGCAGACACGGGGAGAATGTGCAGACTCCACACAGACAGTGACCCAAGCCGGGAATTGAACCCAGGCCCCTTGCACTGTGAGGCAGCAGTGCGAACCACTGTGCCATCAAGAGTAATCGGCATTCCAGCAAAGTTAAAAAATCATACTAAAGAACAAAGAACAAAGAAAATTACAGCACAGGAATAGGCCTTTCGGCCCTTCAAGCCTGCACCGACCATGCTGCCCAACTAAAACCCCCTACCCTTCCGGGGACCATATCCCTCTATTCCCATCCTATTCATGTATTTGTCCAGATGCCCCTTAAAACTCACTATTGTATCCGCTTCCACTACCTCCCCCGGCAGCGAGTTCCAGGCGCCCACCACCCTCTGTGTAAAAAACTTGCCTCGTACTACATATTCATTGAGTGTATTCCTAACTTTAATAAAGTTATACCAAACATTCTGTGTAAGTGTCCGCCACCTCAATTGATACCTGGTGGCACGGGTGGCACAGTGTTCAGCACTTCTGCCTCACAGCGGCAGGAACCCGGGTTCGATTCCCGGCTTGGGTCACTGTCTGTGTGGAGTTTCCACATTCTCCCCGTGTCTGTGTAGGTTTCCTCCGGGTGCTCCGGTTTCCTCCCACATTCTGAAAGACGTGCTGGTTAGGGTGCATTGGCCCGAACTGGCGCCGGACTGTGATGACTAGGGGAATTTCACAGTAACTTCATTGCAGTGTTAATGTAAGCCTACTTGTGACACTAATAAATGAACTTTACTTTAAACTAATAAATAAACTTTAGTTTGCTTCACCTTATTCTGAGGGTCAAGAAGGTCACATGATTTTGAGGTCACATGACTGTGGCAAGTCACTGTACAAACAGGCCACTGTGCGCAAAAGGCATTTCTCCAAACCTTTCTGGAGAACTCCAGGGCCGTGTAAGACTGCTGACATCTGAGTGGAGAAGCCCCACAAATCTGGGAAATTCATAGGCCACCCTGCAACCCCTTTCACGGATTCTCTGGGATCTACAGAACGCAGTTTACAATAGAGCATGAATGGACATCCAAATTTAGACAACAGATTGGGATATAGACCTTACCATGCACGCCAGTTAAACAGTATCTCTTCAATAGAAATGTCCAGTCAAAGATCAGGGCTTCACTCCCAATATATTATAATGTGTGTGCTTCATGGGAATGCCTTGAGCTCCGCTCGGTCTGTGGCTGGACACCAGGGAAGGGATTGTTGCTGCAAATGGATGATTGGAATTCCAAGCACTCGCCATTTCAGTCTAACATAGCGACAGCACCTGATTGTCAAATTATTTTATTTATTGATCAAGTAGAATGAGTATTGGATCGATAAGAGTAAATCTGGGAAAAGAATCAGCTACTCAAGATGCTGTAGCTTGTTCTACACAATAATGAGCTGTGGCAAGTCCTGCTTCCAGTTTGTCTGAACTCCAGCACCTGCTTTCTTTCTCCGGAAGGAATGTTGATCACAGTCACCACACTGGAGTCACAGTAAACACTCAGGGTGAGCCAGAGGATGTCACTGCTAACAGCCAGTGCAGCTCAATCCACTTGTGTAGACACGCGGTCTGTTCCTCGACATTGCTCTGGAAAACCACAAGAAAATAGAAACATAGAAACATAGAAGATAGGAGCAGAAGGAGGCCATTCGGCCCTTCGAACCTGCTCTGCCATTCATGGCTGGTCATCCAACTCAATAGCCTAACCCTGCTTTCTCCCCATAACCTTTGATCCCATTCGTCCCAAGTTCTATATCCAGCCGCCTCTTGAATACATTCAATGTTTTGGCATCAACTACTTCCTGTGGTAATGAATTCCACAGGCTCACCACTCTTTGGGTCAAGAAATGTCTCCTCATCTCCGTCCTAAATGGTCTACCCTGAATCTTCAGACTGTGACCCCTGGTTCTGGACTCCCCCACCATCGGGAACATCCTCCCTGCATCTATCCTGTCTAGTCCTGTTAGAATTTTATAAGTCTCTATGAGATCCCCCCCCTCATTCATCTGAACTCCAGCGAAAACAATCCAAACCTAGTCAATCTCTCCTCATACATCAGTCCCGCCATCCCCGGAATCAGCCTGGTAAACCTTCTCTGCACTCCCTCGAGAGCAAGAACATCCTTCCTCAGAAAAGGAGACCAAAACTGCACACAATACTCTAGGTGTGGCCTCACCAAGGCCCTGTATAATTGCAACAACACATCCCTGCTCCTTACTCGAAACCTCTTGAAACCTCAAATATCCATCAACACCCATTCAGTTCAATGAGTGCCTGACTGAATCATACGGACCAGAAGGTTCCACGCTCCACTGCCTATCTTCACTAGGCAAGCACACTTCAAACGAGCTGGCAGTCAGAAAGCTACAGTGAGTCCCCAGAACCCCACCGTGACCTCGCTCCTCCCCACCTCTGTAATCTCCCCCCAGCCCTGGAAGGACATGAAGAAATTGGAGCGTACAGCCCCTCGAGCACAGCCCGCCAGTCAATACAATCAAACACAATCTTCTGCCTCACCTCTCCTTTCCTGCCCATTCCCTGTCTCCCTCAATCGTCCCGAGGCATGGTACATTGGGGAAACTATGCAGACACTGCGACAACGGATGAATGAACACCGCTCGACAATCACCAGGCAAGACTGTTCTCTTCCTGTTGGGGAGCACTTCAGCACACATGAGGACGGCCTCAACCGGGATATTGGGTTCATGTCACACTATTTGTAACCCCCACAGTTGCCTAGACCTGCAGAGTTTCACTGGCTGTCTTGTCTGGAGACAATACACATCTTTTTAGCCTGTCTTGATGCTCTCTCCACTCACATTGTTTTGTTTCTTAAAGACTTGATTAGTTGTAAGTATTCGCATTCCAACCATTATCCAACCACGGGCGGCAGGGTAGCACAGTGGTTAGCACTGCTGCTTCACAGCTCCAGGGTCCCGGGTTCGATTCCCGGCTCGGGTCACTGTCTGTGTGGAGTTTGCACATTCTCCTCGTGTCTGCGTGGGTTTCCTCCGGGTGCTCCGGTTTCCTCCCACAGTCCAAAGATGTGCGGGTTAGGTTGATTGGCCAGGTTAAAAAATTGCCCCTTAGAGTCCTGGGATGTGTAGGTTAGAGGGATTAGCGGGTAAAGTATGTGGGGGTAGGGCCTGGGTGGGATTGTGGTCGGTGCAGACTCGATGGGCCGAATGGCCTCCTTCTGCACTGTAGGGTTCCTATGAGGGTTTCTATGATAATTATTCATGTAAATTGAGTTTGTGTCTTTATATGCTCTGTTTGTGAACAGAATTCCCACTCACCTGAAGAAGGGGCTTAGAGCTCCGAAAGCTTGTGTGGCTTTTGCTACCAAATAAACCTGTTGGACTTTAACCTGGTGTTGTTAAACTTCTTACTCCCTCAATCGCCCAGGGATCAGGAGTCTGTCCATCCCGGCTTTGAATATATTCAACACAACATCCGCAACTCTCCGGGGCAGAGAATACTCACAGCTCCCTGAGTGACACAAATTCTCATTTCAGTCTAAAACATTGGAGTCCCCTTACCCTGGGATGGTGTCCCTGTGTTCTGGATTCCCCAGCCAACAGTAACGACTTTGCGGTGCCTACTCAGCCAAACCCCTTCAGAATCTTCTATGTTTCACGGAGATCACCTCTCCTGCGATAAAGTCCAGAAAATATTTACTCAGCCTCTCGTCATACGGTGGCACGGTGGCACGGTGGCACGGTGGTTAGCACTGCTGCCTCACAGCGCCAGAGTTTCAATTCTGGCCTCAGTTCACTGTCTGTGCGGAGTCTGCACATTCTCCCCATGTCTGTGTGAGTTTCCTCCGGGTGCACTGGTTTTCTCCCACAGTCCAAAGATGAATGGGTTATGTTGATTGGCCAAGCTAAATTGCCCCTTAGTATCAGGGAGATTAGCAAGGTAAATACGTGGAGTTACAGGGATAGGGCCTGGGTGGGATTGTGATCGCTGCAGACTCGATGGGCCAAATGGCCTCCTTCTGCACTGCAAAGATTCTGTGATTCTATAATGATAGGACAATTCTCTTATTCCAAGAACTAATCTAGTTAACCCTTGCTGTACTGACTCCAAGGCAAGACTGTCCTTCCTTAAACATGGAGACCAAAACTGTGTACAATATTCATCCATGGCTGTTCTTTTGAGTATCGCTGGTTTTAATCACTGCCCCATTGACACCCGGGTCTTCAGTAGACAAGGCCGGAAGTTCTGTGATCGCCTTCCAAAACACGCTACCTCTTTACACCTCTATCCTCCTTTAAGATGTCCATTGAAACCTATGTCTTTAGATCACCTGTCCTAATATCTCCTTATGTGGTGCAGTGCGTAATTATGTCTGATAAAGCAAAGAACAAAGAACAGTACAGCACAGGAACAGGCCCTTCAGCCCACCAAACCTGTACCGACACATGACGCCTTTCTAAACTAAAGACCTTTTCCCTCTACGCGGTCCGTATCCCTCTATTCGCTGTCTATTCATATATCTGTCAAGATGCCTCTTAAACATTGCTATTGTATCTGCTTCTACCACTTCCTCTGGCAGCGCGTTCCAGACACTTACCACCCTCTGTGTAAAGAACCTGCCTCTCACATCTCCTTTAAACTTTCCCCCTTTTACCTTAAACCCATGTTCCCCACCGTGGGAAAAAGACTGCAACTATCCAATCTATCCACGCCTCTCATCATTTTGTAAACTCCTATCAGATCACCCCCTCAGCCTCCAACGCAAAAATGAAAACAAACCAAGCTTGTCCAATCTCGCCCCATAGCGAACACCCCCCAAACCAGGCAACATCCTGCACCTTGGGATATTTTGCTATGTTAAAGTTGCTCAAAGAACCCCATGAGTTGTTATTTAGATTGCCCGGCTGATCATTGTCCTGCGTTCCCTGCTGGAAAGCATCCACAAGGATATCCGGCAAAGACGGGATCAGGTCCAGAAAAGACAAGTCAAGATCCAGGTCTGGTGTTTTTTCAGGTCGAATCATTTGCCAATTGGAGGAGTCAGAAAAAGAGAAGGAAACTGTCTAAAGAAGGTGGCAACCAGACATGGCAGAGGGCAGATTCACTGCAGCTACATCTCTATAATAAGTTCCTTTTTCAAGTGTACTGTCACAGTCAGGTCGACATTTGTCTCTCTGCATCTTTCTAAAATAAGTTTTGGTCCTTGCAGCCACACAAGGTGCACGATGTACTGAGAAAAATCACTTCACTTGAACAAATCTGAATTTAAGCAGTGTGTGAGGATTTATTTGATTTGATTTATTATTGTTACATGTGTTAGTATACAGTGAAAAGTATTGTTTCTTGCGCGCTATACAGACAAAGCGTACCGTTCATAGAGAAGGAAAGGAGAGAGTGCAGAATGTAGTGTTACAGTCATAGCTAGGGTGTAGAGAAAGATCAACTTAATGCAAGGTAAGTCCATTCAAAGTCTGATGGCAACAGAGAAGAAACTGTATTTGAGTCGGTTGATACGTGACCTCAGACTCTTTTTTCCCAACAGAAGAAGTGGAAGAGAGAATGTCTGGGGTGCGAGGAGTCCTTGATGATGCCGGCTGCTTTGCCGGGGCAGCGGGAAGTGTAGACAGAGTCAATGGATGGGAGGCTGGTTTGAGTGATGGACTGGGCTTCGTTCACGACCTTTTGTAGTTCCTTGTGGTCTTGGTCAGAGCAGGAGCCATACCAAGCTGTGATACAACCAGAAAGGATGCTTTCTGTGGTGCATCTGTAGAAGTTGGTGAGAGTTGTTGCGGACATGCCAAATTTCCTTAGCCTCCTGAGAAATTAGAGTCATAAATGCCAGATCCTGAAAGTATAAAAATCCATTTTTAAAAACTACATGAAGTGGACTGCTATCCAAATATTTTCAATGGACTTCATTGGTTTGTGCTTTGTGGTAAAGTTGAGGTAATATAAACGTGTGGACATCACGAAAAACATGACCCGTATCCCATGGACACAATTCACTGAGCTCACTCAGCACTGCTGATGATAATTAAATTTAATTTTGGTCCCTGTGTACACAGCATGGTATTTGAGGACATTTGCTATCAAGTGACAGTCGACTGCAATGTTTGGCATTGTACAAGGAACCCAGTGTGGGATTCCAGCCAAGTTACATACAATAACCTGTACTAAATCAATATGATTTGTCGCGAGAATGTGAGCTTTGTATAGTTATTGCCACAGCAACAGACTGAACAAATGTATGCACTCTGATGTGGAACAGATTTAAGAGAAAATTGAATTATTCACCCTTGTCCACACTTTTTCAGCCTCTGGACACAACTTCTTCAACAATTTCCTTAACTGGCTTTCCAGCTCCCCACTAATGAATCCTAATTTGTCTAAGTCCCTGCCACCCGCAACCTGACCCCTGTTCAACCCCACTTACCCCTCACCTGTCCTTGCCAACCTCTTTCTGCCAACACGTTGAATTCAACATCCTGATTCTGGGTGGTCTAACCCTTCACGGTCCACCTCACCCTGCCACTATCTCATCCCTACTGCCGAAACCAGTCCTTTCAATCCTCCAACTCCCCATCCTGTGCATTCCCATTCCCAATCCAAATTCCCAATCCTCCAACTCCCCATCCTGTACATTCCCATTCCCAATCCAAATTCCCAATCCTCAAATTCCCCATCCTGCACATCCCCCATTCCCCATTTCCAATTCCCCATTCCTCATTCCCGCTGATCATCCCCATTCTGCATTCCCTGTTCCCATTCCCAATTTCCCATTCTTCAATCCTCATTTTTCATTCCCATTCCCCATTCCCTATTCTCCATTCCCATTCCCCATTCCCCCACTCCCCATTCCCACTCCCATTTCCCAATTCTCATTTTGCATTCCCCTTGCCCATTTGTATTCCCCATTCCCATTCCCTATTCTCCATTCCCACTCTCCATTCCCAATTACCAATTCCCCGTTCCCCATTTGTATTCTTCATTCCCATTCCCCATTCCCCGTTCACCATTCCCAATTCCCATTCCCCATTGCCAGCACTATGCCCCATTCTGCACTCCCATCCCAATTCCCACCTCCATCCCAATTCCCAATTCCCATTCCCATTCCCCTTGCCCCATGCCTTGTTCCCATTCCCATGTCCCATTCCACACTCCCATCCCCATTCCCCTTCCCCATGCCGCATTCTCTTAATTCCACCATGATAAGACCACCTTCTTCCATCTCAGCACAGCTCTCCGCCACTTCCCCATCTACCTCACTCTCAGTTCTCTCCTGCACTCATTCAGAGTTTGTTTCTCGCTATCAAGCTCCTTGGTATTGTATCAGCACTTGGGAGGCAGAGGTCGAGTGACATTGTTAGTAGACTAGTAATCCAGAGACCCAGGGTAATGTTCTAGGGACCCGGGTTCGAATACCACCACAGCAGATGGTGAAATTTGAATTCAATTAAAAATATCTGGAATTAAGAATCTACTGATGACCATGAAACCATTGCCGATTGTCAGAAAACCCATCTGGGTCACTAATGTCCTTTAGGGAAGGGAATCTGTCGTCCTTACCTGGTCTGACCTACATGTGGCTCCAGAGCCACAGCAATGTGGGTGACTCTCAACTGCCCTCCAAGGGCAACTAGGGATGGGCAATAAATGCTGGCCAGCCAGCAACACTCACATCCTGTAAAATGAATTTTAAAAAACTATAGAAACACAAATTATTACTCAGTCGGCTTCACGAAGGATTACTGATATTCATTAGTACGGTCGTAAGTTAGACAAACCTGGGCTAACCTTAACCAGGTAACCTTTTCTTCCTGGTTTTTCTGGATGTATTGCAGCTTGGTCTGGCTCCTGCTCTGTCCAAGGAACTACAAAGGGTTGTGAACGAAGCCCGATCCATCACTCAAACCAGCCACCCATCCATTGACTCTGTCTACACTTCCCGCTGCCTCGGCAAAGCAGGCAGCATAATCAAGGACCCCACACACCCTCGACATTCTCTCTTCCACCTTCTTCCGCCAGGTAAAAGATACAAAAGTCTGAGGTCACATACCGACCGACTCAAGAACAACTTCTTCCCTGCTGCTGTCAGACTTTTGAATGGACCTACCTCGCATTAAGTTGATCTTTCTCTACACCCTAGCTATGACTGTAACACTGCACTCTGCACTCTCTCCTTTCCTTCTCTACGATCGGTATGCTCTGTCTGTATAGCGCGCAAGAAACAATACTTTTCACTGTATACTAATACATACAACAATAATAAATCAAATCAAATTTAAAAAAAATCTACATTGAAAACACCAGCAGCAAGTTCACGAGTGCGAATCCAATCCAGTATAACAGAGTGTGGTGAATCATCGTTGGTTCCCACTAGATAGTACTGAGCCAGGGTCTGGCCAGTACTACAAGTATGTACATATGTTGCTGTTGGGTTAGGGATGGGTTGTTCTACTTGTTGCTGTTGGGGTTAGGGTGGGGTTGTTACACCTTTGTATTGTAGTATTGTGGTACATCCCAGTCGGGCTCCGCCTCCTGGGAGAGGTATAAAGGTCTCTGCTCTGGCTGGGACCCCTCAGTCTGGGATCGTGTATATAATTGTTAGTTGCTTTGTTACAGCAAATAAAAGCCTTTATTTCCTGAGCATCAAGCCTCGTGTATGATAACGCGCATCACAGAGATTCCAAAAGATCACGGATTTGATCTCCAGTTGACAATTACCTTTAGCATTCATGGGTTAGGGAGTGAAAAGCCAGCCACGCTTTTGTCTTCCTGGAGTCTGACTGCTCCTCAGGTACCCCATGCTCTTGGGATAGTGAGTGGAAAATTGCCTGAGGTTTCTCTCCCTGGCCATAAGAACTAGGAGCAGGAGTAGGCCATCTGGACCCTCGGGCCTGCTCCGCCATTCAATAAGATCATTGCTGATCTTTTCATGGACTCAGCTCCACTTATCCGCCCACTCACCATAACCCTTAATTCCTTTACTGTTCAAAAACTTATCTATCCTTGCCTTAAAAACATTCAATGAGGTAGCCTCAACTGCTTCACTGGGCAGGGAATTCCACAGATTCACAACCCTTTGGGTGAAGAAGTTCCTCCTCAGCTCAGTCCTAAATCTGCTCCCCCTTATTTTGAGGCCATGCCCCCTAGTTCTAGTTTCACCCGCCAGTGGAAACAACTATTCCCTTCATAATCTTATCTGTTTCTATAAGATCCCCCCTCATTCTTCTGAATTCCAATGAGTATAGCCCCAGTCTACTCAGCCTCTCTTCATAAGCCAACCCTCTCAACTCCAGAATCAACCGAGTGAATCTCCTCTGCACCCCTCTCCTTAGCTGCTGAGACTTGCCCCTGGTGGCCTATTGGTACACACCTTCCTGCTTACCGCCAATCCTGTGCTGTGTATATTCACACTGGGGTGAGGAACATGGGGGCAGTGCACACGGAACTCCAACCTCTGTGAGATGGTGACATTCTGCCCCAGTGATGATAACATAAACAGTGCCAAGAACCCATTGTCCTCATTCACAATGTCACGGAATCCTGCTGTGCCAATGAAAGGGCATTCTGAGCCACTAGCGACAACCAACAAGGAAGAAACATCAGAAATGTGTGTACCTGAGCAACGCTGCTACGTAAACCGATACTTCCACTTGTAAATTTAAACCTGATACGTAGGAACTAAGGTGAATGCTGTTTCTCCTTATATGTTACAGTGTGCTGGATTGCAAGTTTCCTTACAGAATATATAAGATTCAATCATGATTTTCAAAGGGGTATTGGATCAGCTCCTGAAGTGGAACCACTGACAGGGGAGTGGGACTAGGTAAACTACATTTGCAGTGAGCCAGCACAGATTGGATGGGTTGACTGCCTCTTTCTGTACTACAACCAACCAACTTGCCACTCAAGTGGATAGAGCTGTGAAGAAGGTCTATAGTGTGTTAGCTTTTATTAACAGGGGGTTGGAGTTTAAGAGCCGTGGGGTTATGCTGCAACTGTACAGGACCTTGGTGAGACCACATTTGGAATATTGTGTGCAGTTCTGGTCACCTCACTATAAGAAGGATGTGGAAGCGCTGGAAAGAGTGCAGAGGAGATTTACCAGGATGCTGCCTGGTTTGGAGGGTAGGTCTTATGAGGAAAGGTTGAGGGAGCTAGGGCTGTTCTCTCTGGAGCGGAGGAGGCTGAGGGGAGACTTAATAGAGGTTTATAAAATGACGTAGGGGATAGATAGAGTGAACGTTCAAAGACTATTTCCTCGACTGGATGGAGCTATTACAAGTGGGCATAACTATAGGGTTCGTGGTGGGAGATACAGGAAGGATACCAGAGGTAGGTTCTTTACGCAGAGAGTGGTTGGGGTGTGGAATGGACTGCCTGCAGTGATAGTGGAGTCAGACACTTTAGGAACCTTTAAGCGGTTATTGGATAGGCACATGGAGCACACCAGGATGATAGGGAGTGGGATAGCTTGATCTTGGTTTCAGATAAAGCTCGGCACAACATCGTGGGCCGAAGGGCCTGTTCTGTGCTGTACTGTTCTATGTTCTATCCTATAAAGCATTATAATAACCATCTCAGCGAGAAACCACTGTTCAACTGAATTATTTAATGAACATTGGAAAGTCTGAGTCAGAACCATTACTACCAACTATTGCTCCAATGTTTGACATTGGATAAGGGAGATAGGGCTGAATAAATGGGTATCATAGCAACAAAGGAGTAGGACAAGGCCATTCAGCCCTTCAAACCTGCTCTACCATTTAATAAGATCATGGCTGCTCTGGCTGTGGTCTCAGCTTCACTTTCCTGTCTGCCCCCCATAGCCCATGACTCCCTTGTCAATCAAAAATCTGTCTAATTCAGACACTTCAGAGGGCGGTTAACCACTTTGCTTTGGCTCTGGAGTCACATGTAAGCCAGACCAGTTAAGGACGGCAGATTTCCTTCTGTAAAGGACATGAGTGAACCAGATGGGTTTTTATGATAATTGACATGACTAGATTTATGTTCCAGATTTATTAATTGAATTTAAATTCCACCAGCTGCCGTGGTGAGATTTGAACCTGCCTGTCCAGGGTATTAGCCTGGGTCTGTGGATTACTCAGTCTAATGATATTACGACTACACCACTCATCCATCTCCCAATACACAATGATGATAGGCAACTTGAAATTGAAAATGAGAGGCTCCGATGAACCCAGTGAGTAAGAAACATTGAAGCGTGGAGGAATGAACAGGTGACCAGCCTGTAATGTCCGAACTATGTTAGGGATTGTGGGTTTTGCACAAAAGGAAAAAGATGTGGTTTGCACACAGAGATTCAAAATAGCAACAAGGTTTATTCTCGGATGTTTTGCCTGCACAGAGTACAAACTGAAAGTAAAATACCAGCCTGTGCAACATCCTAATGACATCTCCACCATGTGATCAGCTCTTAAAGCAACCTGCAATCACTTAAATATATAAGCCGGTTCGATTCCCGGCTTGGGTCACTGTCTGTGCGGAGTTTGCACATTCTCCTCGTGTCTGCGTGGGTTTCCTCCGGGTGCTCCGGTTTCCTCCCACAGTTCAAAGATGTGCGGGTTAGGTTGATTGGCCAGGTTAAAAATTGCCCCTTAGAGTCCTGAGATGCGTAGGTTAGAGGGATTAGCGGGTAAATATGTGGGGGTAGGGCCTGGGTGGGATTGTGGTCGGTGCAGACTCGATGGGCCGAATGGCCTCCTTCTGCACTGTAGGGTTTCTATGATTTCTATGATAACACAGCCCTTGAGCCAATCACCATCGAAAAAACAAAATCCATTTTTACCAACTGGCTTTCTGGATCACAACAATGGGGCTCATAAACAATGTTTTAAAAATGTAGAATTGACTGATTTTTCCAGGCCTCAAACAGGTTCCTATGTCATTTATACAATATCGATGCACTGCAAAATGGCCAGGAAATTCACCCGACTCTCAGCTGCTACTAAACTGCGGCAGGGGGCACAGCTGAACCTGCTTCCATCCTTTCCCATCTTCCATTCTGACTTTGCACCCGAGTGGAGTGGAGCCTCGGCAAGTGATTCCTGTCCCTCCCCAGCGCAGGGCTGATGTTATAGTCAGGCAAGTTCTATTACAGCAGTCACGTGATGTATGAGAGTGAATTGTGAGTGCTGGAAGGAATATGAGTAGAATCGTAGAATCACAGAACCCCTACAGTGCAGAAAGAGGCCATTTGGCCCATCGAATTTGCACTGACTCTTCGACAGAGTATCTTACCCAGGCCCTATCAACATAACCCCATATATTTACCCCAGTAATCCCTCTAACCCACACATCATGCGACACTAAGAGGCAATTTACCATTGCCAATCCACCTGACCTGAACATAGATTGGAAACATAGAATCGCTACAGTGCAGAAGGAGGCCATTCAGCCCATCAAGTCTGCACTGACCACAATCCCACTTAGCCCTATTCCCATACCCCCTCATATTTTGCCCTGCTAATGCCCCTGACACCACAGTTAATTTAGCATGGCCAATCAACCTAACCTGTCCTGGGACTGTGGAAGGAAACTGGAGCACCCGGAGAAAACCCACACAGAGATGTGGAGAACGTGCAAACTCCATACAGACAGTCACCCAAGGGCTGGAATAGAATTCGGGTCCCTGGCGCTGTGAGGCGGCGGTGCCACCGTGCTGCCCGTACAGATAAGTGACTCTTGCTGAAGCCCTACGCCCCTTCCCTAACTACCCACAGGGTAAGTATTGAAATTGGCTTGCGCAGCCCAGTCACTGGGCAGGACATTTAACGTCAGAAGCATTGGAGACAGCAAGGTTACTCCCAGTCAGCTTCTGTGGAAGAAACGCAGGAAGAATACTAAACTTTCCAAGCGGTCATGTAAACACTCCATCAGATCAAACACTGTCCTATCTACTTGGAGTAGTTAATCTTTTACATATTTAGAGAGCAAGTGTAACTAAGACAGACTGAAGCGCTACACTGAACGCTCCCCCAGCTTCCTGTTTTTAACCAGGAAAGCAGTCACGCTACTCAGAAAGCTGCTGGAATTTCTCCACACTGTACAATACGTTGGAATGTTTCCATCTGGGTCACACCAAACAATAGTTTCTGCGTCTGTGCATTTCCTGAGATAATGGCTGAGAGCGTGCAGCTAATCCTTCCCAATGACTATGTTAGTAAAATGCGGCATCTGATCAAGGAAGGTCTCCTGTTCAATCCTTGGATGAGTGTCGAGATTTCTTTTTATTCATTAAGGAGATGTGGGCATCGCTGGCTGGGCCAGCATTTATTGCCCATCCCTAGTTGCTCTTGGAGGGCAGCTGAGAATCAACCACATTGCTGTGGCTCTGGAGTCACATATAGGCCAGACCAGGTAAGGACAGCAGACTATCTTCCCTAAAGGACATTAGCGAACCAGATGGATTTTTCCGACAATGGTTTCATGGCCACCAGTAGACTTCTAATTCCAAAATTTAATTTTTGTATTAAATACAATTGGTTTTGTATTTAATTCAAATTTCACCCTCTGCCACGGCAGCAATTTGAACTCAGGAACCCAGAACATTACGCTGGGTCTCTGGATTATTAGCCCAGTGACAATACCACTACGCCACTGCCTCACCATCTTAGTTAGCAGATTTGGTGGGGGGGGGCGGAGGTTGTAGGGGGTCGTGGTTGCTGGATGAACACCATAAGAGACCTCAAAGGATGAGGGAAAGGAAGAGGGGATTAGGGATGGTATTCCACAGCTTAGATCATTGACAGCTGAAGAAATGGCAGCCAATGGTGAGGCTTGAATTAGGAACACAGAAAATAGGAGCAAGGGTAGGCCATTCGGCCCTTCGAGCCTGCTCCGCCATTCAACATTATCACAGCTGATCCTCTACCTCAACATCACACTCACACACTCCCCCCATTCCCCTTGACGTTGGAGCAGTGCAGATATCTCCGAGGATTGTGGGGCTGGACGAGATGACTAAGATAGGACATGGTTTGAAAACAAAGATGCAAGTTTTAAAATTGAGGTGATGCCATGTTGGGAGCCAGGTAGGTCACCTCGATATGAACTTGCTGCGATTAATGTTGGAGCTATCTCCAATATTCCTTCCGTTGTGTTAACTACAGTCAGAACAAAATGACACAAAGGGCCCGATTTTACCAATCGGAGCCTAAGGGCGGGATCCCGGCGTAATACGGACCCGAGCCCACTGTAGTTTAATTACCTTTCCCATAGATAATTAGGCAGCACAAAGACGATGTTACATTATTTGCAGTTTGCAAGACTCTCCCAAGTCCATCCTCCCCCCTCTCTGCTCTCTCTGCTGTTTTTACTTTCGTGCCCGGGCGCGCAGCTTTGGATTTTTTTCAAACTGCGCATGAGCAGTTCAGAGCTCCGATCGGTCCGCCAGCGCTAAGCCCCGCCCACAGCGCGGTTCGGACTGGAGCTGGCAAAACGTGTCTGGGCGCGCTGGAAAGAGGATTCCAGACTCAGATCTATTTGACGCCCAGATTCGGTACTTAGACTCAAAATGGTAAAATCAGGCCCGGAAGATCGAGAGTTAATTTTCGAGAAACCGGAGCCTGAATTCCCAGGAAACGAATTTCTCACCGAATTCTGAGTGTTTCAAAATCTACAGACATTCTGTCTTGGAGGGAGATTGATGTAAAATAAAATATTAAAATGGTTAGTTTATCTTTCCACACCTAGTGACACACTAAGGCAGACTTTCACGTATTTCTTAGCTAGTAATTCCAGGAACAGGTTGCTAGAGTGTCACCAGAGGCTTATAGCTTGAGGGGCTGATCAGGAGCCTCTCCCACTCTTACTGACAGCCAGCAGCATGTTTCTTCAAAGAATTTGCAGATTAATACGCAACCTGTTTGGCCACATTATGAACACACCTTCCTTGGTCATCAAGTCCTGAGGTGGGACTCGAACCAAGAACCTCTGGCCCCGAGGCAGGGGCGCTAATCCACTGCACCACAAGACCTTCACAAAATGGCCTGTTAGAAGTTGCAATTTGCTATTGATTTCTGTACCATTGGCAGACAACACAGAGGATGCGGAGTGTAGTGTTACAGTCATGGCTAGGGTGTAGAGAAGGAACAACTTAATGCAAGGTAGGTCCATTCAAAAGTCTGATGGCAGCAGGGAAGAAGCTGTTCTTGAGTCGGTTGGTATATGACATCAGACTTTTGTATCTTTTTCCCGACGGAAGAAGGTGGGAGAGAGAATGTCCGGGGTGCGTGGGGTCCTTAATTATTCTGGCTGCTTTGCTGAGGCAGCGGGAAGTATAGACAGAGTCAATGGATGGGAAACTGGTTTGCTACATTTATGACCTTTTGTAGTTCCTTGCGGTCTTGATCGGAGCAGGGGCCATACCAAGCTGTGATGTGTCCGGAAAGGATGCTTTCTATGGTACCTGTTTGGCAGAGTAGAAAGCTATTGCCGACAGGACTTACGTCCGTGCTGTCAAAAGGTCAAAGAAAAAGAAAAAGCTTTGGTAAGAGCAATCTGCTAATAGATGTTCATTATTCAAGGCAGATAAATATGGCTTGTGTTTGTAGTTGCACTGATCCCTGCCATTTTAATTCCATGTATATCCTGTACCAATGATGACCTCAATTAAGACCTGTTTGGATTAAGAAGTCAAATTATTTGATTCCAGGGAGGCTTAGTTTTATTTTTAATTTGTTCTTAGAATGTGGGCGATACTTGCAAAGCTTCAATTACTGCCCACTCCAGTGGTCTTGAGAAGGATACACTGTGCTCCATCCGCGAACCACAGAAATTCCTATGCCCCTGACAGCGCTGGATACTGTGGGAATGCTCTCAGGATGGGAATGGGAATTGGAGGCGCCACTCTGACCCATGTTGACATTGTATTTCATTCCTCTTCTATGGCCACACTCCTTATCAACTTGCAGAATATTAATATGATAATTGGCACAATCAAAAATCGATGCATTGTCTATGTCTTGATGGAATGAAATGTAAATTTTAAGAATTTGTTGGGACCTTGCAGTCCCCTTATTCCTCCTCACTTAGTGAGGAATGAGGTGACAATTTGGTTTAATTCTACAGTAGACTGAATGGAATTGGTGCAATTGATTTTTCTTTGGCTGTGTTGTCTGGTGTTGCTAACATGAGTAAACTCCATTTACGAGTGAGTGGAAAGATTTGTAAACACGGAGGATTTAACGCAATATATGTAATTAGCAGAATCATGGCGAATCTGTGAATAGAAAGAATCAAGACTTGCATTTTCACCATGCTTCACAAAGCCTCACGGTATCCCAGACATGCTACACAGCCAATCAAATACTCTCGATGTGTGTTACTCTTGTGAAGTGAGCAACATAGAATTCTGAAACATAAATCCCTATAGTGCAAGAGGAGGCCATTCGGCCCATTGAGTCTGCACCGACTCTCCAAAAGAACATCCTACCAGCCCCACACCCCCTGCAAACTCATGCATTTACCATGGCAAATCCACCTAACCTGCACATCTTTGGACATTAAGGGGCAATTTAGCATGGTCAATCCGCCTAACCTGCACATCTTTGGAGTATGGGAGGAAACCAGAGCACCTAGAGGAAACCCAGGCAGACACAGGGAGAACGTGCAAACTCCACACAGACAGAGACCCCAAGGCTGGAATCGAATCAGCATCCCTGGTGCTGTGAGCTAGCAGTGTTAACTACTGTGCCACCGTGCCACAACCAATTTGTGCACAGCAAGCTCCCACAAACATCAGTCTGATAATGGCCAGTTTTACTGATGAGGGTTTGAGGGATCAATATCGGCAAGGATCCCAAGCAGTGCTCCCCCGCTCTTCTTCAAAGCATCGCTGTGGGATCTTGCACATCCAGCTGCCAAGGCAGGTTTGACCTATGATCTGAAAAGAGACACCTCTGACAGTGCAGCACTCCCTCAGATCTGGCCAGGAGTGTCAACCTGGATTTTTCTGCTCCAGTCTCTGCCGTGGGAGTTGCACAGCACCTGCTGACTCAGGGTGGGACTGTCACTGTCTGAGTCACAGCCAACAAGGTTTAGCCCAATTGTTCCATTTCCATCATGAAACATAAAAGTGCCAGAACCTACAGAGCCACAAGCTAGATTACACTGAATAGCTTTTCTTGGGGCTAGCAAAGACATGATGGGCCAAGTGACCTCCTTCTGTGCCTTAAATTTTCTGTTTCTACGGCTAAGGGTTGATTCACCATAGCAGCAGGTTTCAGAGTCATAGAATCAGAGAATACCTACAGTGCAGAAGAGGCCATTCAATCCATCGAGTCTGCACTGACTCTCCGATAGAGCCTCTTACCCAGGTCTTCTCCCCTACCTATCTCTGTAACCCCACACATTAATCATGGAATATCCACCTAACCTACACATTTTTGGACACTCAGGGGCAATTTAGCATGGCTAATCCACCTAACCTGCACATCTTCAGACTTTGGGAGGAAACCGGAGCACTCGGAGGAAACCCACACAGACACGGGGAGAATGTGCAAACCCCATACAGACAGTGAACCAAGGCCAGAATCGATCCCTGGTGCTGTGAGGCAGCAGTGCTAACCACTGTGTCACCTTCGTTCCTTTGGTAGTATCTTTGGAGTTGGCAGAAATCGGCAATGTTAAAGAGGGTGAAACTGAGCTTTAAATAAACGGCGATGTCTCAGTCTCACGAGCAAAGTACATGAGAAAAGCTCATGTGAACTGAGGCCAGACTATTTAAAACAGTGAGCAGAGATGGCCCGAAACAGAGGCCACTCCCCATCGCCTACCGAAAATCTAATAGGGCCTAAACTGCAAAGACAATGTGGATCTCAGTATTGTCAGATCCTGGGGTTTCACTTGAACAGGACCCAAAATATAATCGAAGCACCATCAGAAAATTGGCATTCAGCCCCTCAGTTCTGGCCCCCCAATGCCAACACTATAGTTAAGAAAGCCCACCAATGCCTCCACTTTCTCAGAAGACTAAGGAAGTTTGGCATGTCCGCTACAACTCTCACCAACTTTTACAGATGCACCATAGAAAGCATTCTTTCTGGTTGTATCACAGCTTGGTATGGCTCCTGCTCCGCCCAAGACCGCAAGGAACTACAAAGGGTCATGAATGTAGCCCAATCCATCACTCAAACCAGTCTCCCATCCATTGACTCTGTCTACATTTCCCGCTGCCTCGGAAAAGCAGCCGGCACAATTAAGGACCCCACGCACCCTGAATACTTTCTTCCACCTTCTTCCTTCGGGAAAAAGATACAAAAGTCTGAGGTCACGTACCAACCGACTCACGAACAGCTTCTTCCCTGCTGCTGTCAGGCTTTTGAGTGGACCTACCTTATATTAAGTTGATCTTTCTCTACACCCTAGATATGACTCTCTCCTTTCCTTCTCTATGAACGGTATGCTTTGTCTGCATAGCACGCAAGAAACAATACTTTTCATTGTATGTTAATACAAGTGATAATAATAAATCAAATCAAATCAATTACAGTAGATTGCTCAACTGTTGGAAGGAATCATAAAGAGAGGCATTTTATCAACACCCATGTATTTATAGCAACAAGATTTCAGTACAGAACTGGTTATTTCTGATACTAACTGCCTGCTGGCTCACTGCAGGACCCATAGACAGATAGATTTAACTTGCAGAATCTGAAGATTCACTTGCAGCCAATCTCTTAGAGAAGTTGCCCTAACACACATACTAATTATTTAATTCATTGGATTCAAGTAACCCTCGCGCAGTGCACTAAGGTGAACTAGACTCTCTGAAGTTTCACCCTTTGGTGATGCAGAAAATAAGTAAATATGAATGATTTTATGCTCTTAAGGTGGTGTTTAGTGAGACAAGACTGTTAGCAGCGTGAGATTTATGATTGCAGAGAGTGGAGAAGGCAGCAAACCCATTCAAACAAATGGAGCAGTCTTTATTTTTAAGAGCAACATTCATCAAAAAAGAAATGGTGGTGTTGCTGGGGCTGGGCTATTTAAAGCAGGATCTGGTAACTGGCCTGGCTATGTATTTCCCCAGCATTTCAACAGAGGAATGTGTCAGCAGCAGCTAATGTGGCAATATAAATGGGGTAGTCCTGAGAGCAGAAATATTCCCTGTATAAACTAATTATCAGCCGCTCTCTGTACACGTCTGGGAGGCAAACTTCACTATCTGTTGGAGGAATTGGACCAGGATGTTCCTGGGTGTACCTGGCACACAGGGAATCTACACCCACAGACTGTACTCTCCCTTCAAAAAATAGCCCGTAACGCTTTGCCAGTCGACTTTCTTCGATCACTTTATCTCACTTCTGACATTTAAAAAGTAAGAGCTGAATTTAACCCTTGTCTTGATGGCTATTGGGGGTGTGGAGGGGGTTTGAAGGGGTGGAGGGGGAAGGGGGGGGGGCGGTGTTGGCTCCAAGGGGTTAAAGCAGAGGCAACGTCCTGCCCTTTGGCCTTGTGGTCACCTGTTTTACCCACCTGATTCCCAGCCATTGGCCTGGCATCATTAGCACAGGTAAGGCTGCGAGAGGGTGGCGTTCGGACTGGATGCCCTGGTGTGAAGTGTGGGTGCTCAGGTGGCTTTGACCCCCATCTGGGCCGGGCTGGAACCTGAGCCTGACTCTCGCTCTCCCAATCCACCCTTACAACCCCTCGCCCCCCTGACCTTGCATTCTTCTTTAATTGCTTCTTACCCGTTTCATTTTTAGTTACTAACTTGGGGAAAGGAAATCACCAAGACTGAAGGCTTTTTTAAGAGAAGGAAAGACTTTCATTTCAGGATCATAGAATAGAATCCCTACAGTGCAGAAAGAGGCCATTTGGCCCATTGAGTCTGCACTGGCTCTCCAACAGAGCATTTATATCCAGCCTATCCCCTGCCCTATACCCATCACCCCACATATTTACCCTGCTAGTCCCCCTAACCTACACATCTTTGGACACTAAGAGGCAATTTAGCATGGCTAATCCCCCAAGAGTTACAGAGGAATACAGCACAGAAAAGATCCTTCGGCCCATTGAGTCTTCCCTGACAATATCCGCCACTAAAGGCGCATTAACCCCATTTTCCAGGCTGTTATGATATTTCAAGTGCTCATCCAAATACTTTTTAAAGATTGTAAGGTTTCCAGTCTCCATTACCTTCCCAGGTAGCGCATTCCAGATTCCCACCACCCTCTGAGTGAAAATATTTTTTCTCAAATCCCCGATGAACCTTCTGCCCCTCACCCTAATGCCCCCCGGTTGAGGGGTCAAATGGCCCTTGAGGTCCAAAGATGTGTAAGCATCAAGGCCAAATGGCCTCTTTCTGCACTGTAGGGATTCTATTCTATGATACTAAAATGAAAGTCTTTCCTTCTCTTAAAAAAAGCCTTCAGTCTTGGTGATTTCCTTTCCCCAAGTTGCTTACCACTCATCCTGTCCATACTCCTCATAATCTTATACACCTCAATCATGTCCCCTCCTCAGCCTTCTCTGCTCCAGAGAAAACAATCCAAGCCTATCTAGTCCCTTCTTATAGCTCAAATGCTCCATTCCAGCCAATCCCCCTAACTTACACATCTTCGGACACTCAAGGGCAATTTAGCATGGCCAATCCACCTAACCAGCACATCTTTTGGACTGTGGGAGGAAACTGGAGCACCTGGAGGAAACCCACATAGGCACGGGGGAGAATATGCAGACTCCACACAGACAATTACCTGAGGCCGGAACTGAACCCGGGTCCCTGTCACTGTGAGGCAGCAGTGCTAACCACTGTGCCACCGTGCCACCTGATGTTTCACAGCTCCTCAGAGCTGTGATTCTGAGGGAAATCAGCGTTGTGATGTGGGGAACACAGCAGATAATCTATTTTTGTGATTTGTCCATTGAGGGAGGAATGTTGACCTAGACACTGGGGAGACTGCCTCTTCTGCTTGAATGAGCTTCATGGGATCTCTTTTGATTTGATTTGGTTTATTATTGCCACATGTATTGGGATACAGTGAAAAGTATTGTTTCTTGCGTGCTTTACGGACAAAGCATACCGTTCATAGAGAAGGAAAGGAGAGGGCACAGAATGTAGTGTTACAGTCATAGCTAGGGTGTAGAGAAAGATCAACTTGATGAAAGATAAGTCCATTCAAAAGTCTGACGGCAGCAGGGAAGAAGCTGTTCTTGAGTCGGTTGGTGCGTGACCTCAAACTTTTGTATCTTTTTCCCAACGGAAGAAGGTGGAAGAGAGAATGTCCGGGGTGCGTAGGGTCCTTGATTATGGTGGCTGCTTTTCCGAGGCAGCGGGAAGTGTAGACAGTGTCAATGGATGGGATGGTTTGAGTGATGGACTAGGCTTCATTCATGACCCTTTGTAGTTCCTTGCGGTGTTGGACAGAGCAGGAGCCAGACCAAGCTGTGATACAACCAGAAAGAATGCTTTCTATGGTGCATCTCTAAAGGTTGGTGAGAGTCGTAGCTGACATGCCAAATTTCCTTAGTCTTCTGAGAAAGTAGAGGCATTGGAGGACTTTCTTAACTATAGTGTCGGCATGGGGGGGACCAGGACAGGTTGTTGGTGATCTGGACACCTAAAAACTTGAAGCTCTCGACCATTTCTACTTCGTGCCCGTTGATGGAGACGTCATGTCCTCCACTATGCTTCCTGAAGTCAATGACTATCTCCTTGTTACATGTAACTGTAAGGGCACTGGGCTTGAAAGTTAGACAATCTATTCCCATTGACTGGGACTCATGACAAAGGTGTTCAAATGTACAGAAAATGTAATAGACTGGTGATTATTATTCATAAATGAATGACGGAAACACTTAAATTCCACTCCTGATAGCCCTGTTCTTCAATTGTTCGCATTATTTTGTGTTCTGTACCAGACTAACTGAGATAGTGAATAGGCTGTCTGCAAATGCAAACCAACATTCTGGGACTCATTTGCCTTTGTTTTGCATCTGGAGCCGACAGGTTGCCTGGTTCGGAGGGAGAAAGGCAATGGTTTCTGCCAGGTCTCCATCCTTTTGCTACTCCTGAGGCATTGGTCAGGTCTCGGTGAGGAGACACCCTCTGCAATGGGGACTTTCTTCTAGAGCCAATCCCAGTCACGCTGGTGCGACATCGCAGTTCAAATCCTGCATCCAGTGATAGAATCATACAGTGCAGAAAAGGCCCTTCAGTCCATCGAGTTTGTACCGACAATAACTACCACTAAAGTTGCACTAATCCCATTTTCCAGCACTTGTCCCACATCCTTGAATGTTATGACATTTGAAGTACTCACCCAAATATTTTCTAAAGGTTGTAAGGTTTCCGACCTCCACTACCTTCCCAGGCAGCGCATTCCAGATTCCCACCACCCTCTGAGTGAAACAATGTTTTCTCCAATCCCCTCTGAACCTCCTGCCCCTCACCCTAAAACTCTGCCCCCTCGTGACTGACCCCTCAACCAAGGGGAACAGCTGCTCCCTACTCACCGTGTCCCTACCCCTCATAAATTTTATACACCTCAATCATGTCCCCCCTCAGCCTTCTCTGCTCCAGAGAAAACAATCCAAGCCTATCCGGTCTCTCCTTAAAGCTCAAATGCTCCATCCCAGGCAACATCCTGGTGAATCTCCTCTATACCCCCTCTAGTGCTATCACATCCTTCCTATAGTGAGGTGACCAGAACTGCACACAGTACTCCAGCTGTAGCCCAACCAACGCTCTGTACAACTCCAACATTACCTCCCTGCTCTTATACTCTACGAGATGCCGGTGTTGGACTGGGGTAAACACAGTAAGAAATCTCACAACACCAGGTTAAAGTCCAACAGGTTTATTTGGTAGCAAAAGCCACAAGCTTTCGGAGCACTGCCCCTTCATCAGGTGAGTGGGAGTTCAGTTCACAAACTTTATATTCCCTGTTTGTGAACTGAAATCCCACTCACCTGATGAAGGAGCAGTGCTCCGAAAGCTAGTGGCTTTTGCTACCAAATAAACCTGTTGGACTTATACTCTATACCACAACTGATAAAAGCAAGCGCCCCATATGCCTTCTAAAATAACCTATTCACCTGCTCTGCTGAATGCAGGGATCTGTGAATAATTACCCCAAGATCCCAATGTTCCCCAGAGCTATCCGGTGTCCTACCGTTCATTAAATACTCCCTTGTCTTGTTTGTTCTTCCAAGGTGAACCACCTCACACTGATCAGGGTTAAATACCATCTGCCTCTGCTCTGCTGGACAAAACGGGAAGTGGAGATTGAAGGTCATGCATGGCTCTGTCGGATTGGAGAATCTGAGGGTGATTAACTGTATTCCTGGGGGAATTCATCACTTGACGTAGCCCCCAACACTCCAGCCATGAGTCGGCCAACATATCTATCCTTCCTACACCAATTGTAAAACAAGGACGGTGTGCTACCATCTTCTCAAGGGGCAATTAGGGATAGGCAATAAATGCTGCCTAGCCAGCGACACTCAAAAGTAAATGACTTGTAGACTCATTATCCAACTGGATGATGCCTGACTGTCAGATAAACAGCCCCCTCCCCATTTTCAATCCTCCTCTATCTGGTAAAGGGAAAAGTTCAGACACACTGACGGGGAAACAGAAAGACAATATATTTAATGTCTGGATGGATAGCACACAGCCAAGGTTCGGGGAGGGGGGGGGGAGGAGGAGGGGGGAATGGGAGGAGGAGGGGGGAATGGGGGGGGGGGTGCACCCATCCCTCACTGTGCCTCTCCCAAGAGTGTTGCAGCATTGGGTGCCATGTTAGAGGGTGGAGTGGTGGGGGGCGGGGGGTGGATTGAAAATACAGATTATGACATAAGAACATAAGAAATAGGAGCAGGAGTCGGCCATCTAGCCCCTCGAGCCTGCCCCGCCATTCAATAAGATCATGCCTGATCTGAAGTGGATCAGTTCCACTTACCCGCCTGATCCCCATAACCCCTAATTCTCTTACCGATCAGGAATCCATCTATCTGTGATTTAAACATATTCAGCGAGGTAGCCTCCACCACTTCAGTGGGCAGAGAATTCCAGAGATTCACCACCCTCTGAGAGAAGAAGTTCCTCCTCAACTCTGTCCTAAACTGACCCCCCTGTATTTTGAGGCTGTGCCCTCTAGTTCTAGTTTCCTTTCTAAGTGGAAAGAATCTCTCCACCTCTACCCTATCCAGCCCCTTCATTATCTTATAGGTCTCTATAAGATCCCCCCTCAGCCTTCTAAATTCCAATGAGTACAAACCCAATCTGCTCAGCCTCTCCTCATAATCAACACCCCTCATCTCTGGTGTCAACTTGGTGAACCTTCTCTGCACTCCCTCCAAGGCCAATATATCCTTCCGCAAATAAGGGGACCAAAACTGCACACAGTATTCCAGCTGCAGCCTCACCAATGCCCTGTAAAGATGCAGCAAGACATCTCTGCTTTTATATTCTATCCCCCTTGCGATATATCCCATTTGCCTTCTTGATCGCCTGTTGCACCTGCAGACTGGGTTTTTGCGTCTCATGCACAAGGACCCCCAGGTCCCTCAGAGCAGAATGTGTGTGTGCGGGAGGAAATCTAACTGCCCCCCATCCCAAAATTCCCCTTCCCAAAATTTCCCTCTCCCCTTCAACTTCCCCCTCCCCCCTCAATTTCCCATTGCCCCCTCA